>NC_090940.1:337491014-338091566 GCF_040938575.1 Ambystoma mexicanum
GGAGGAATGTCCATAGCAGATGCCATTGATGCAGTATTGCAAGCAATCTTCAAAGCAGGTGCTGCAAGATGTTCTCTGCTGGATAGCCAGAATGAGGAAAAGTAATGGGTGGGTTCCTTCAGAGGAACCGTCCGTGGACAGCTGTGCTGTCCGCGGACAACCGAGTCACAAATAGGCATGGAAAAGTTGTAAAAAGTAGCCACATCAATCAAGAATGGGTCTGGTAGCAGTGGAAGGGTCAGGTTTCTGCTTGAAACACCCTAGGCTCAAGAACAGGCACTTATGAGTGTGTCGATTGGGGTAAATAGTGATGTCTTAAGAGTAAATATGCATGTCTACACCATACCCAAAAAGAAAATGCAACATATTTCTTTAGCTCACAACAATGGGTCACATTTAATTCAAAGGGTTACATTGGGGAGTTGTTGGGAGTGGACATACCAGATGTGTGCTGAATACAGTAAATTTCACACTAAAAGAGAGGAACTCCCCAGGTATGTTCCCATATTTCCTTGTCCTAAACGTAAGATAATCTACCTACGTTTTAGGCTCAACAAAATCCCTACCCTGGAAAGGACAGGCAAGTGGGGACCTGGCACCAGCAGCCTGAGCTGCAGATTTTGTAAAAATATCTTTTTTTTTTTAAAACTTTTTTATTGATTTTGACAATAGAACAAACTATGATCATTATCATTGTAATATTTAACACTTATCAACAAGGATTACGCATTCTCACCCCCCCCCCCACCCAAGACCACGGTCAACTTTGTCCGTTTATATCGAACCGGATATATGGCTAAGACAGTCCGAGCCCACCGAGGTATCGTCCAAAGCAGTAGGATGAAGCAGTGGTACTGTTAACGCCACCCAGCGGTGTAGTTCCTCGCTGGAGTCCAGTCTCTGTTCACGGATTGCAGTTTCCCATGCGTCAGTCTCCGCCGCTATCCACCTCATAAGGTCTCCCCACCACTGCGCCTCGACCGGGGCTCTAGGGCTCTTCCAACTCATGGCTATGCGTCTTTTCGGAGTTATGTAGATCAAGTCTTTGAGTTTGTTCAGGGGCTTATTTTTGTGGCTGCGTTTGCATCTGCCCAAAATGCAGGCTGCTGGATTGTGCACTTCGAGGTCTGCATTTGCCACCCTATCCTGTACTTGTGTCCAAAATTTGCGTATCTCTGGGCAGAACATATGTGTCATCCCCGCCCTAGGCTCGTTGCATTTGGGGCATGCCTGGATCTCCGCACCCTTAAATTTAGATATGGCCTCCAGTGTTAGATAAGCCCTGTTGGTGATATATAGTTGGATGAGCTGTAAGCGGCCGTTTCTAGAGATTTTTTTGTGGTAGTGGGTTATTTTCTCCCATTCCTCACTCTCGAAGTCTCGGCCAAGTTCGGTTTCCCACTTTTCTTTGCTTTTGAGTTCGTGCCTTGTCGTGCCTTGCATCAGGGCCTCGTAAAGTCGTGAGGTTTCATGGCCTCCTTCGGCAGCGTTCAACAGTGTTTCTATGACCTCATTATCCGTTGTTAGGGTAGTGGCCACCGGCCATCTGCTCTTCATGGTCTGTATTACTGCTCCATGAAGCAAGAATTGTCCAACTGGTAGCCCCGTGTCCTCGGCGAGGTCGGAGAAAGACATGATCTCCTGGTCCTGGACCAGGTCTCCCAGGGTAGCTACTCCGCAGGGTTCCCACTGGGCGCGTGTTTCTAATAGGCCCCAAGCATGATTGGCCATAATTGCTGCAATGGGGATTTGTGGGGAATAGGGATCAGCTGACCCCACTGTTCTGCAAGCCCTTTTCCAGAGTTGAATTCCGAGCTTGGCCAAGTATGGGTAGCAGCGCCGGGTTCCATTCTCGGCCCAGAGTAGATCCCTGAGAAGCAAGTCAGGGAAGGCTGGTTGGAGGAGTCTGGTGTCTGTGGTGATCTCGTCGGCCATCCATCGCATCACGTGCCTTAGCTGGCTTGCAAGGTAGTACAGTTCAAAGTTGGGGACTTTCAATCCTCCCCTTTCGTAGGGTCTTTGAAGTGTCTCTAGTGCCACCCTGTGCCTGCCTCCCTGCCAGAGGAACCGTCTACATAGTTTATTAATGTTTCTGAAGAAGGAGGGGGGGATGTTGTATGGTACATTCGTGAAATTGTGTAATAGGCGAGGTAGCGCAACCATTTTGAGGAGACCCGCTCTCCCGGCCATCGAGAGCGGAAGCCTGCCCCAGAAATCCATGGATTTCTCCAGGGCGTCCTTCGCTCTCACCGTGTTGAGTATATGTTCCGTGTATGGATTTCGGTGTATGGTGATTCCCAGGTATTTAAAGGAAGTCGCTTGCCATTTTAGGTCAAGGGGGGGGGGTAGGGATCTAAGGTCCTCTCTATATAGTGCAGCCAGTGGGTAAAGGCAGGACTTATCCTTATTAATTTGGATTCCCGTATATTTATAGAATCCGTCTAGGGTCTCAAGAATGTAGGGCAAGATGTGTTCGGGGTTGTGAAGATATAATAGGGTATCGTCCGCATACATGGAGACGAGATGGGTCACTCCATTGATCACAATGCCCCCATCTCCGAATTCCTGTCTAAGGTATGAGGCTACAGGTTCAGCGGCGATGATATATAACATCGGAGAGAGTGGGCAGCCCTGACGGGTGCCTCTGTGGAGGGACCATTTGTCAGAGAATGTCATGTTTGTTCGCACCCTGGCAGTTGGGTTGGTGTAAACTAGATGGGTCCATTTCAAGAAGGCCGGTCCAATCCCCATTTTCACCATAGTGGCATACAGCCATTCCCACCGCACTGAATCGAAGGCCTTGGTGGAGTCCAAGGACGCAACAGCATATTTCTGGGGCTTCAGTTCCGTACTGTATATGATATGGTGCAACCTGCGCAGGTTCTCGGTTATGGAGCGCCCGGGCACGTATCCCGTTTGGTCCTGGTGGATCAGGTGGGGGATGACCCTTCTCAGTCTATTCGCTAGCAGGGAGGTTAGGATCTTACTATCTATGTTTAACATGGAGAGAGGCCTGTAGGAGCCGCAGTCCGTCCCATCCTTTCCGGGTTTCAGGAGGGGAATAATTACAGCTTCCCTCATGGAGTCAGGGAGGGTGCCGCACTCGTAAGCTTCGTTAAACACCTGCGCCAACAATGGGGCCAAGGTCTCCTCATATGACTTGTAAAATTCCCCAGGGAGGCCATCAGTGCCAGGGGTCTTTCCAGACGGAAGAGATCTAATGATTACCTTAACCTCATCTGGGGTTATGGGCTCGTCTAGGTTTTCGGTCATTTGCGGGTCTAGCCTGGGAAGGTCAATGCTGTCTAGGGCATCACCAATGCCAGTGTCGATTACGGGCGGGGTCTCAGAGTACAATTTACAATAAAAGTCGGAGAACACTGAGTTGATTTCAGTTTGGGTGTGAGAGGTGGAGCCATCCGTCTTGCGTATTTGGCAAATGGGTGTTCTGGGGCTTTCCCTTTGTATAGCCAGGCTAAGAGTTTGCCGGGTTTATCCCCTAGGGCAGGAGTTCTCTCAGTATATTTGGCGTAGCTCATCTTCCCCAGGGATTCCCAGTGTGTTAAACAGGCTTGTTTTAGGTCGGTTATTTTTTGTAGGTGTTCTGGGGATGAGTCCACCCTGCCCTCCAGTTTGCCCAGCTCCCTTTCAGAGTGCTCAAGGGAAGATATGATAGATCTACGGGCCCCTCCCATGGCTGCGATCATCTCACCCCGCATGACCACCTTGTATGCCTCCCATGTGGTGCCAATGTATTCGACGCTATTCAAATTTCTGTCCCAGTAATCCTTGGATCTGTCTGCTATGTGTTCTCGGAAGGCCGTGTCCAGAAGGGCTTCGGCCCGGAGTCTCCAGGTGGGGACAGGAGGTCTGGGCGGGGAGACCACCCAGGTGGCCAGCAGCGGGGAATGGTCACAGAGCACCCTGGGCAGGTACCGGGCATCACCAAACATTGCTTGTTCCTCTTGGCTTACGAGAAGATAGTCCAGCCTGGTGTGGACAGCGTGAGGGGGGGAGTAGAAGGAGAATTCTCGCAGGTCTGGGTGCTGTTCTCTCCACAAGTCTTGGAGTAATAGCTGCTGTGACAGCTTGGATAGTATTTTGGCCGGTGGAGAAGGGCGGGTATGTTTATTATCCGACCTGTCTTTCAGGGGTTCTAGGGTGCAATTGTGGTCGCCTGCCCATATCATGATGTTGTCTCTGTAGGAGCTAAGCCGTGAGTATAAAGAGTGGAAGAAATGGGTTGCGTCGTGGTTAGGTGCGTAGGTGCTTACTAAGCATATCGCCCTGCCTTCGATTGTGCCGCACATTAATATCATCCTGCCCTCATCGTCTGTTTTAGAGCTTACTAATCTGAAGGGGACAGAAGGGTCAATCCAAATCAGGACTCCTCTGGCATTAGTGGAGTAGGAGGATCCTATCAGAGTACCCTGCCATGTTTTGGCCAACAGCTTCAATTTGTCCGCAGTTAGATGCATTTCTTGGAGTAGGACTATCTTGGCTTTGTTTCTTTTGACGTAGGCAAGGATGCGGCGTTGCTTCACAAAGCTATTCATGCCTCTGACTTTCCACGTCATGATTTTTATCAAGTCAGCCATGGGAATCATAGGGTCCTGTGTCTGTATCGAGCTTGCCCAGAGATCCCGCAAGTGACAGGTGGCGAGTGGAGTTCATTAGTGGTGTAGGTGGTTTTTGGATGTAGGTCCGAACTATGGTTTCTCCATCCCATATTGTTTGCTTTGATAACTGCGAGCTCAAGCAGCATGGGGATGCAGCCAAGCGGACTGTAATGGTCGTTAGTGGTCTTGGTGTTTCCCTTTTCTGGCACCTAACTTCTGTGCCAACTCCCGTTATCCCCCCCCCCCCTAACTTTGAACATCCCAAACATAAAACGTGTCGAGCGAGGTCTCCCTCGTTATGACAGCCCTGTTTCCGCTCCTTTAGACCGTGCATCAGTCGCTTGGTACCCTACGGTTGGGTATCTATGTACCCCTAAGAAAAAAAACTTCAGGGGAAGAAGAGTGTTCGTCTCGGGCATCTCACTGTGAGGAATCGAGCCAGCTGCGTTGTATTCGGCCATTGCTTAGTGCGGCCCCCTGAGGGTCGTTCGGGGAAGGTGTAGCTGTTGAGGGGTGAGGCTCAGCGTGGTTGTCGCCTCGTCTCCTCAATGTCAGGGATCTGTTCTTTATCCATCCAGTCCCGTGCTTCTGTCGGGGTATGAAAGAGGTAGGTTTTGTTGTTGCGTATCACCTTTAATCTGGAGGGGTATAGCAGCATGTAGCGCAGCCCGGCAGACTTCAATCTGGCTTTGGTGTATATGAATTGGGCCCTCTTCATTTGGACCTGGAAAGTGTAGTCAGGGTAGATGGATATTTTGGCTGAGTCTCTGCAGATTTGGCCTCTTGATCGCGAGTAGGCCAGGATGGTTTCACGGTCCCTGTAGTTAAGAACCTTAGCGATCACTGGTCTAGGCGGGGTGCCGGGGGGAGGTTTTTTGGTGAGGGATCGATGGGCCCTCTCTATCGTGAAACCCTGGGAGAGTTTTCCTGCGCCTATCTCCTGAAGTAGGAGGGTTTCAACATAGTTTGTGGGGTCTGATCCCTCAATGCCCTCCGGCAAGCCCAGGAGGCGTATGTTGTTCCGGCGTGCGCGCCCTTCTGCCTCCTCGGCCCTGTCCTCCAGGTTTTTTACTTTTTGCTGGAGTGCGTCTACATCTTTGAGGAGCACCGTTTTGGCTTCTGTGTTTTCTCGAACCTGGGCTTCTAGTGTGTCGGTCCTGTTGGCCAAGGAGCGGACGTCTTGGCGCAGGAGGCCCAGGTCTATGCCCACTGCATCAATTTTGTGCTCAACGGTCGTTTGGAACAACTTAATGGCTTCAAGGATCTGGGTGTTGCTTGGTTCCTCCACTGGAGGGTTGGGCAGTTCTTCGGCGATTGTCACATTCATGGTTTCAGACGCTGTGGGCCCCCCCCGCTGTGAAATTGTCAATGGTGGTCTGGCGTTGCTTGGCCCTTGCCCCCTTAGAGGACATATCGACAGGCCCGCAGGCGACTCTCCGACCCTGGCGCTGATTTGGGTGGTCAGGGTATGGTGGGGCTGTGAGGCCGTGTGTTTTGTGTGGCAAAGTTAATGGCTGAGCTATTGTCACAGCACGGTCTGAGTAGGAGCTGGGGAGAGAAGACAGCTGTAGGGCCCGTGGTATACTGTGGGCTGCTCCGGTGGTAGCAGACCAGATGGGTAGCACCCGTGCAGAGGCCGCGCTGTGTTGTTGAGAAGTATCTGCAGGGGCCGCTCCGCTGGGCCTCCCGGATGTCAGGGCGCCGTGGATGCACGTTACCCCAAGTCTGTGCGGGGTCTATGCAGGGTGCATTATGTGGGAAGTCGCTGCGTGTATGTTGGGTGTGGGGGGGCGGCTAGCGTGGGCCCGCCAGTGCACCGCCGGTGGGCTCGTTTCCCCCCCCGCTCACCTCCTAGATCTTACAGATCCGAGTCACATCAGCGGCCCTCGCGTCAGGCTGTGTCTCGGGTGCTTCTCCCCTCGATCGCGCACCTGGCTGCACGAGTGCTCTGCTGGTCCCCACTTCAGTCGGGCTGGGCCTCTTTGTGCAGGGCGTCTTCTCCGCTCCGGCGGCTTAGGCGCTGCAGTTCAGGAGCAGCCCCGGTGTAAGGGCTGCGGCCTCGATTGGCATACGGATCCGAGTAGCAGCAGCAGCGCCGGGTGCCAGGGGCTGTCCTCGCGTCGGGTTGGGCACCGCGAATCGCGTGCCTCTCCTCCCGTTTGCGCACTCGGCGTTCGAGTGCTCAGCTGGTAGGGCTGGGCTCCGTTGTGCGACACAGGCGTTTTCTTCTCCCTGGCGGCTTAGGCGCTGCGGCTCAGATGCAGTCGTAGTGTATGGGCAGCAGCCTCGATTGGTGTGCGGGAGCCGCCATTTTGGGTACAATCCGCGGGATTGTGTCGCACGGCCAGCAAGGCGAAGCAGGTCACTCAGGGCTACAGAAATCAGCAGATGCAGGGTGGTGTCAGCCTTCGGTGAGGAGGTTTGCAGGCTTCAGGGGTCCGTAAATTATAGATAAAGGCAGCTTATGATGGTCGCATCTGGCGGAGCGCATGAAGCGAACGTCTTCTTCACATGGCGGTTAGCCACGCCCCCCTTGTAAAAAATATCTTTATCATAGAAACCACCCAGCATTGCAAAGGGAAAGGGAAAGTCACCTGGGGATGGAAATTGTTAATGAATTTACCTGATCCAGCTTGATGGCTGGTCAGGGACAGTCATTGATTTTCGCTCAATAGGCTTTCTTGCCTTCTTACTGAAAAAATTCTAATTGTTATTATGGTGCACACTAAGGGCCCGATTCACTGAAGCATTTTACAATGGCGCAATCCCGTAGGAAAACACCCTGTGACTCAGGCCCTGAGTGTTCACTTCCTTCTTTATACTCCATAAATTGATGTTCTGTAAACACCATTGTGGTATGTTCTCACAAATCTTGATTTAAGTAAGAAAAATGTCTTCTAATTCTTGTATGAAAAAAACATTTTCATTTTATATGTTTTCTTTTTTTGTGATTGTTCGATTGTTCTTTGTATAAGTGAAAGGTTTACACATTTCTTGTCTGAACCAAAAACTTAATAAAAAAAATATGTACAGTGAGAAAAAAATTCTATTGTTATTTTAGTAATGTCTGTACAAATTCCATTATTAGTTTACACTAGAATATGTATTGTTTACCATTAGAGATGGTATTGTCGCTCATTTCTTCTTTTGGGAAGTTCTCTAACCACTCAAGTGTGTTTGCCATTTCTGTCAAAATGAAAAAATAGTGCTTTTTTATAATACATGTTTACATAATGAATGCTAATAATAAAGAAATAAATACAGTGCATTTACTGTTTGGTGAGAGATTGGTTTAGTGATTGGTATATGTTAGTCTCTATGGACAGTTGTAGTGAAGTGATTATATGAGGTGTACACTTATGGTTTATGCGCGGTGCATTCCATTATATTGTGTGTTATAAATAACCAGGTTACTCACCGCAGTGACCACCTTACTCCTAGTCCATAGTCCCCTTTCCTCCATACTTATGGGACATTCCTCCCTCCTGTGGGACGGGACCGAAGCACTTTGTAAAAGCATCAAAATTTAGCAAAAATATTAGTCCTTCCTCTCTTTTACGCGGGGTACTGCACGTGGCCGTGACCCCGCCCATCTCAGCTCCGCCCCGCGCATCGCCCATTAGTCGTTTTCTATCGCCAGGTCAGAGACTTTTAAGCAATAATAGAGGAACCTTATTAGAGGGGACGGCGGGCGGGCGTATGGAGGAAAGGGGACTATGGACTAGGAGTAAGGTGGTCACTACCGTGAGTAACCTGGTTATACTCATACGTCCCGTCCCCTTTCCTCCATACTTATGGGAGATTCCCAAGCACTCCTCACAGGAAATATGGGTGGATGGAAAAAACCCTTATTGAAAAAGGTTCTTCAGCACAGCCTGGCCAAACTGAGCATCAGATCTGGCGCTCAGGTCTAGACAATAATGTTTACAAAAAGCCGATGGGGAGGCCCATGTAGCCGCCTTTGCGATGGTCTCCCAGGGGACATATTTCTGAAAGCCAACCGCAGCTGCCTTGCCCCGCACCAGGTGCGCATGAATACCTTAAGGAGGCTGCAGACCCTGAACAGTGTAAGCCTCAGAAATACAGGCCGCGATCCATCTGTAGATAGTCGCCTTAGAGGCCTGCCTACCTTGTGGGTTACCAAAGGTCACCAAAAGTTGAGAAGAGCTCCTAAATTCAGATGTTCTGTCCATATAGAACTTAAGAGCCCTTCTAACATCCAAGCAATGCAGAAACCTTTCCGCTTCTGAAGCAGGGTTTGGAAAGAAGACCAGTAGGGAGATTGACTGGTTTAGATGGAAATCAGAGACCACCTTTGGCAGGAAAGAGGGATTTGTCCATAGGACCACCTTATCCTTGTGGAAAACCAAGAATTGATGCTCCACCGACAGAGCCTGGAGCTCACTCACACGCCTTGCTGAGGTAACGGCAACCAAAAAAGACACCTTCCACGAAAGGTGCGTAAGGTCCACCATAGCCATAGGTTCGAACGGTTTATGGCACAACACGGTAAGGACCACATTCAGATCCCACGCCGGAATGCGGTTTGCGAACCGTGGGATAAAGACGCGTCAAGCCTGCAAAGTGCCTCCTAATCACTGGATCTGACAATGAATAGGAGCACTGGTCCGTAGACAGGTAGGTGCCTACCGCCGAAAGATAAGTTATGCATGACAGAACATGAACGCCCGATTCTGCTAGTTGAGACACGAAAGACAACACTGTGTCAATCTTTGCCACCCTGGGGTCCTGCTGTGAGGCTAAGCACCAGTGACAGAACCAAAGCCACTTGCTCTTATACAGAGACCTCGTCGAGGGCTTCCTGGCTTCCTAAATTATTCGCATGTTATCAGCCGACAGGTTGAGATGCTCTAAAGACCTGAACTCAGGCACCATGCCGACAAGCTGAATGATTGTGGGGAGGGGTGCCACAGCTGACAGTCATTCTGGTGAAGCAGATCGGGACTCACCGGTAGCCTGATCGGTGGACACACTGACAGATGCTGAAGCTCTGAGAACCAGAACCTGGCCAGCCACCACGGGGCTATGAGCAGGAGAGAACAGTTAATCGTGTTCCTCAGCTTGCAAATCGTCCGATGAATCAGAGGCAGAGGCGGGAAAGCATAGGCCCTCATGTTGTGCCAAGGAATCTCGAGAGCATCCCCAAGAAATGAGGCTCCCAGACCATTTCTGGAGGCATACAGATGAAGTTTCTTGTTTGCTGATGTTGCGAAGAGGTGCACTTCCGGAGTGCCCCAACACTGGAATATCTGTGAGAGGATCTCCGCTTTGAATTCCCACTCGTAGCTGACCATTGTCCGCCGACTGACGGCATCTGCCGTGACGTTCAGCTGGCCCGGGATGTGTACTGCTACCAGCCAGACACCATGCCGAACCGCCCACTCCAAATCTGGATGGTCAGATCCACAAGAGGAGACTTGGTGCTCCCCTGCTTGTTGATGTAACACATTGACACGACTTTGTACGTGCGGATACGGAACACCTTGTTGGCAATGACCGGCCTGAGCGCCTTGAGCGCTAGGAAAATCACCAGAAGCTCCAGTTGATTTAAATGAAGGAGCTTGTCCTGGGGCGACCAAAGGTCCGAGACCTGAAGAAGATCCAATGTCGCACCCCACCCGAGGAGGGAGGAGTCTGTCGTGACCATCATCATCGGGCGGGGTTTTGAATCCCTGCCCCTACTGACAGGTTGCTGAGAGACGACCACCACACCAGGTCCGTTCTCATGGAAGCCAGAATCAAAACCATCTTGGAGTCCGGATCCACCACCTGACGCCAAGAGCTCCGAAGAGCCATTTGAGTCCGCCTCATCTTGAGTCGAGCAAAGAAGAAGAGTCAGTACACACGAGGCCATGAGGCCCAGAAGCCTCTTGAACCACCAGGCCGACATGCTCTCCGACTGCGTAAATATCTGACACGTGGCCAACAGATCCACCATTCTGTCCCCGGTCAGGTAAACTCTGCAGTCTAACGTGTTCCAGCGAAAACCCAGGAAGATCAAGTCCTGAGATACCATCATGGAAGATTTACGCCAGTTCACCAACAGCCCAAGATGGAACAGGAGCTGGAGGAGAGACTGAAGATTGCACACGGCTTTCAGCAGGCAAGGGCTGCGCAACAGCCAATCGTCCAAATAGGGATACACATGAATACCTTGCAGACGAAGATAAACTGCAATCACGGACATCATCTTCGTAAAGACACGCGGAGCTGAGCTGAGACCAAAAGGAAGCACTCAGAACTGGAAATGCTCCTCTTCCCACAGAGAAACGCATCTATCTCCAGTGTGGATTCCAGATCAGAATATGCATGTATGCATCCTGAAGGTCCACCACACTGAGCCAATCGCCCATCTGTAAAGAGGACCTTATCTGACCAGGCGTGATCGTCTGGAATTTCTCTTGGGGTAGGAAAAGATTGAACTGGGAAAGGTCTAGAATTGTGCGGAGGCCAGTCTGGTTGGGTTTGGGCACCGTAAACAGTCAGGAGTAGAAGCCCTCCCCAGGCTCCCCTAGGGGAACGGGTTCCACCGCTCTGAGATCCAGCAACTTCTGGATCTCGGCCTTGAGGCAGGGAAACACCGACTGCTGGAAAGGAGGATTGATGGGTGGGGTAGGGGGAAGGGGTAAGAGGAAGCCTGCCCGAGCGACTGACAAGACCCACCGGTCTTCGGTAATGGTCTGCCACGCCTCACAATGAGACGCAATGCGTCCTCCCACCGGGTCTTGTGTGAGCACAGAGAACCCTAATTTTGCTGGTTTCTCAGTGGCGGCACCACCTGAACCTGAGGGGGAGGCTGATGAGCTGGAGAAATATCGACTCTGTTGCTGCTTCTGGCGGGAATTCCTCTAAGGGGTTTCGACTCCAGAAACCCTCTAAAGCCAGAAGAGGGCTGGGACTGTTACAACGGTCCCTGTGTCCTAAAAGGTGGTTTCACCAGGACAGACATGGACTTGGCGGTCTGGGTGCTATCCTTTGTGTTGGTCAGCTCCACATCCGTTGTGGAATTAAAAAGCTCCTTGCCATCAAACGGCAGAACCAAAACCTTATCCTGCACCTCCTTAGAGAACTTGGTGGCGTGCAGCCAAGCCTGACGTGAAGTATCCACACCAAGCATAAGGCCTCGGGCCGAAGTGTCGATGTGATGAGCCACCGCTTCCAGCAGATCCTGAGCCAGGACCCTGGCATCCGACAAGCCCGCCTTAAAGTCCTCAAGGTTTTCAGCAGGGATAAATTCCTCAAACTCCGACAGACCTTTCCACATTTTCATATTCGCCCCCATTAACACCAGTTCTGCATTGGCCTGCCGCAATTGCAGGGCTGTGTTAGCAAAAATCTTCCTCCCAAGGGAGTCAAGAAGTTTATCCTCTTTGCCCAGGACCTGTGTAGCCGGCGAAGTGGAGGATGCCGCAGGTCTGGACTGCAAAGTGGCCGCAGCCACGACCGTGGAGGAGGGGGCTGGACACGAGGCTAAAGCCACCTCTTCTGAAGAATGAAGCCTATAGTGCGCGTCAATATTCCTTATTGACAAACAGTCCAGAGTGTGGTTTCTACAGACCTCGGCCCAAACGTCCTTCTGCAAGAACAAGCAGGTACGCTCCGAAGGAGACAAGGTGAACGCCCCCAAAAGCACACCCTCCTGCGGAGCGGGTGCCTCGGGTACTGGAACATCCAACAGACACATCATGTCCAGCACCCGGTCATGAAAAGCTCTGATAGAGCGGGGCTGGTCTTTGCAGTCCTGATCGCCCTGTACATCATCCGATAAGTCCGGCTCAGGCTCAGTCACTGTTAGGCGGAAACCTGTGCAGCTCCCTCTGGGACCACTGCAAAAGATTTAGGACTACAGGTGTTGCGATGAACCCACTTGGTAGCAGTCTGTACCACACAGATTCAGTTGGTAGCTGTGGCTGAGCAGTCAGACTTCCCTCAAGAAAAGTTGGTCAGTATAGGGAGTATACAAGAAAGGGTAATTCTTCGCAGCAAAACGAGTAAACACGCAACCAGGCTTTAGTATAAAGATAGTAAGTTATTTATTAATAACAGAACATCTACGAAAAATACTAAAGCGAACCACGGCAAACAAATCAAAATACAATTACTCTGCAGAATGGAATAAAGCTCAATCCCCGAAAACACAATATCGACAACTCTAGGTTCTACGGCACCACTTATTTTCAGACAGAGGTGTATACCTCAACCCAGATGACACTCGAATATTTAGTGAGGAAGGGAGAGAAGAGATAGGCAGGTAATGAAGTCAACACGGTTCGTACTGAAGCGGGTAAAAATGCAAGGCAAGAAGGCATTAATCACACTAGATCATACAGTTCGGCGGCCAGGCCCACTCGGTGAGAGGCAAGGCACAATGTCCTGGAAAGTCTCTACGGATGATGCGTTCAAGTCTTAGTTAGCAATTTGGTTAGCGACAGGTTGAACCAGTTCAGAACAAAGAGTGAATAAAGCTTGGAGGCAACCCAACGGAACGGAGAGGAATAAGATACCTCACACGAACCGATCGAAAAAGGGAAGCCAGGCGGTTACGGTACCTTGTTGTGGAAGACAGCTCCGGCGAGGGCAGTTGTTCCTGGTGGTGGATGCACGACGGGTCTTGGCCAAGAGAAGAGATGCTCTCGTCGTCGAAGAGAAGATGTCCGGTGCACCACCAGGGAAGAAACCAGTCGCGGAGTGCTTCGTCACAAGGCACCACCTTTCGATCACGATGCAGGAGTAGTGGCTATCCGGTTGCCGGGTGCTCTGCACGGGCAATTCGACCACTGCGTCCTGGGCGATCAAAAAGCATAAAGAAGAAGACTGGTTGTTCCCACCAGCCAGGGAAAGAGACTCTTCCGGCAGGGAGATCTCCTCTGTCGTCGGGAGATTGTGAGGCGATTCCGCAGGGCTCCACCGGAGGTGTCGTCGTGCAGGTCGGCTCAGCGTTACCCTCGTCGGATTTTTTAGGTCCAGTGGCGACGTTCTGAAGATCCAGTCCCAAAAGCCCTGCTTTTATGCAGACGTCCCCCATTCATTCAGCCTAGCTTGTCAATCAACACATGCTAAGTGGTGAGCGGGAAGGCTCACCACCTGGGCCAATCACTCCAGAGTGCGACCTGAGTTGGCAAGGCAACTCGGTCCAGGGTGTCTAAACCCCCTCCCACACCCCTGAGGTAACCCAGACAGAATGGCACCACTTTGGAGGGTCTCTGTCCAGAGGCCCGTCAAAAGTGGAACAAAGGGCTCAACCTTTGGTTTAGGAGTCACAGAGACAAACACAGACGCCATTTTACAACCCGAGTTCTGGCAGAAAATACCACCCGATAGACTTATTTAAGATAAGTAGATCGGTGGTACGTTGGAGATTAACGAAAAACAGTATCAATCTTCAACAATGGGACGGATCCCATAGGGTTATGCTCGGGGTCGAACATAACAAGTAGTTTCCACTGCCACCAGCCAAAACTCGACGAGGAGGGACGGGACAGTGCCCCCTCGAGTAACAGATCCAGGAGTAATCGAATTACCCCTACTAGCACGTCCACAATAAGATGGTTGGTACTAGTTCTGTTAGCAAATTTATGTCTAGTAAAGCCAATGGTGACTTTACATGCCCGGGGAGACGGTAGTCAGTCCCCGGGTATGGAGTCTATGGTGGGGGGACCTGCTAGGGTGCCCCCGTGTCACGACACGTAGGGTGCAGAGTGACACACATAGAAAAACTTATGAGACCCTTATGGAGTAAAAGACCCCATAGCCCATCGAACACATTGACATTTCGAAGGAATTACACACATACATGTCCAAGAGTGAGAGGAAAAGGGTCACACTCTTGGCAGGATGGAAAAACCAAACTCCAGAAATCCAGCAAAGCTGCTGGGGGACTCACTAGGTTAGGAAATTCAGCCTAAACAGAGAATTCCCCCTAACACTCGCCCCCCCCAGACTAAGGGACAGGAGGATTTAATCCACTCCTGGATGAATCTCATACCTCTAGTCGATGATATACATCCTAGAGAGACCATCAGCATTTTGGTGGTGACACCCTGACCTGTGCTCAATGGTGAAATCGAACCCTTGCAGGCAGATCGACCATCTCAGTAGTTTTGGGTTTTCCCCTTTCATTTGCATTAACCATCTCAAGGGTTGGTGGTCAGTCTGAATAACAAAAGTAGAACCATACAAGTACGGCCTAAACTTCTTCAGAGCCCACACGATAGCAAAGCATTCTCTTTCGATTGTTGCCCACCTTGTTTCAGGATCCTTCAGCTTGCGGCTGATGTAGCAAACGGGGTGCTCCCTACCTTTCCCATCCAGTTGACTGAGTACGGCACCTATCCCTACATTGGAAGCGTCTGTCTGCACAATGAAGTGTTGGCGGTAATCAGGAGCTCTGAGTACTGGGGCTTGGCAAAGAGCCTTTTTCAGGTTTTCAAAAGCCTGATTGCACTCCTCGTTCCATTTACCCTTTTTAGGGAATTTGGGCGAGGAGATGACATTCAGTGGAGAAGCTATGGTCCCATAGTTCTCTATGAAATTCCTGTAATACCCGGTGAGGCCTAGGAAGGCTCTCACCTGAGTCTGAGTAGTCGGTGTTGTCCAATTTTGCACAGCTTCAATCTTACTGAGCAAAGGCCTTATTTCTCCACCGCCTACCTCATGCCCAAGGTAGACTACCTTACTCTGTCCAATTTGGCATTTACTCGCCTTTATGGTCAGATTGGCTCGTCCAAGAGCCTGCAAAACATCTCTCAGGTGGGTTACATGTTCGTCCCAGGAATTGCTGAACACTGCTATGTCATCCAAGTATGCCATGCAGAAGTCCTCCATCCCGGTTAGAACCTGGTTTACCATCCGTTGAAACGTAGCAGGTGCATTTTTTAGTCCGAAAGGCATTACCGTAAACTGGTATAAACCAACGGGGGTAGAAAATGCAGTTTTCTCCTTGGCATGGTCGGTCAGGGCTATTTGCCAATAGCCTGACGTCAAGTCAAATGTGCTGAGGAACTTGGCGGCGCCAAGTTTATCCACCAACTCATCTGTTCTTGGCAAAGGGTGGGCATCAGTCGTGGTGACTGCGTTAAGAGCTCTATAATCCACGCAGAATCTAAGTTCTTTAGATCCGGCCTTTGGTACTAACACAACTGGGCTAGACCATGGACTAGTAGAGGGCTCTATTACCCCGAGATCAAGCATCTTGCTGACCTCGCCTTTGATGTGGGTTCTTACGTTTTCTGACATGCGATATCCTCTGCTTTTGACAGGCAGACAGTCACCAGTGAGTATCTCGTGCTGGCCCCAAGGGGTCAAGCCTGGTGAGAGCGAGAACAGAGAGGCAAACTGATTCAACATAGATTTGCACTCTTCTTGTTGCTCGGGTGTCAGATTGGAGGAGAGATTTACTCCTTCAATTTTTTCATCGAAAGGTAAGCCTCTGAGGAGATCCGGAAGAGCTTCACTCTCTTCTTCTTCCTCGGCCGATGCTAGAAGCAACGCTCCTACATCAGGTCGTGAGACATACGCTTTAAGTCGGTTGGTGTGAAAGACTGTCGGAGCCTCCTTGGGGTTGCCCAAGTCCACCAGATAGTTAACCTCACCGAGCTTACCCACTACTCGGTAGGGTCCCATCCATTTATCTTGCAAGGCCCTCTGCCTTGTGGGGATCATAACAAGAACCAGCTGGTTTTGAGCGAACTCAACCATGTTAGCCTTTTGATCGTGCCAGTGCTTGACCAATGCTTGTCCAGCTTTCAAGTTATCGCTTGCTTCTGTCATCAGGTGCGACATTCTCCTCCGGAGACCTATCACGTAGTCAGTCACTCTGACTGGCTTGGGGGAAGGAGCACTCTCCAACCCCTCCTTAATCAGGGCCAATGGACCTCTGACGGGATGACCATAGAGCAGTTCGAAGGGAGAGTAGCCTACTCCCTCCTGAGGGACTTCTCTATAAGCAAAAAGAAGGCATGGCAATAGAAGGTTCCACTTACGTTTAAGGGGTTCTTCTAGAGCACCTATCATGCTCTTCATGGTTCGGTTGAACCGTTCTACCAACCCATTGGTTTGTGGGTGGTAAGCCGTTGAGAACTTGTAAGTTACCCCGCAGGTTTTCCACATGGCTTTCATGTAGTGGGACATAAAATTTGACCCCCTGTCAGAGATAACTTCCTTAGGAAATCCGACCCTAGTAAAAATACCAAGGAGGGCCTTAGCCACAGCCGGAGCTGTAACCGTCCTCATAGGAATTGCCTCAGGATACCTAGTAGCATGGTCTACTACAACAAGTATAAACCTGTTGCCTGAGGAGGTTGGAGGATCAAGGGGACCAACGATATCAATCCCTACTCTCTCAAATGGGACTCCCACAACGGGAAGAGGCACTAACGGTGCCACATTCTTGGACCCAACCTTACCAGAGATCTGGCAGGTATGGCAGCTTCTGCAGTGTTTTTCTACTTCGGCCCCCATCTTTGGCCAATAGAAGTAGAGCGAGAGCCTTTCCTTAGTCTTCTTTAAACTCAAGTGACCAGCCAAAGGAATCTCGTGGGCTAACTGCAAGAACTGTGGTCTGTTCTCTTGGGGTACTACAAGGCGTTTGTAGTCTCCAGGTGCAGACTCGGTCGGTTCACTATAGAAGAGGCCATCTTCCCAGTGCAACCTATGTTTCCCAGGCTCTTGCCCTTCAGCCTGAGTTTCTGCCTGACGGCGAAGACCTTCCAGAGTTGGACATTCTCTCTGTCCCTTACTGAAGTCTGCCCTGCTGGGTCCACCTTCTGCTAGTAACGACTGCAGTTCAGGATGGTCAACAGGATCCAGATCTCCAATGAGTTCCTGGCCTTCCATTAGCTCTTCTTCAGAGTCTAATTCTACCATACAGGGTTGTACTTCCCCCTCAGCCTCAGCTGGAGGTGGAGTTACGGGTGTGACGTTGGACAACCGCGGGGAAGTCCGTGTCGGCTGCATCAGAATGTGGGCTGCTGGTTTCGGGGTAGAAGTTTTAGGTTTCCCTTTTACTTCTGTGTTCCTAGAGACAGCGGCCGCCATTTCCAATGGAGCAGGAGTGATTTCTCTCTTCATCATCTCCTCGAGAGTACCGCGCAGGGTCCTCTCTCTTGCAGGTCTGGTTAGCTCCTGTAACCGTTTACTAGGAGGTCTGGGAGTATGTGATACAACTCCGAGAGTTTTCAAATCGTTAGCCAACAGTACGCGTCCTGGTACCTCACTCTGTATGCTGACAGGTATCTTTACAGTCATGTCGTTACACTGGATGAGAACTGGTAATTGGGGAAGCATCTGCACAGGCCCTCCAGCTAACTTGGTGAGGCGTTTGGGTGCCTTAGCAACATCCTCAGCCTGAAAAAACGATTTATCCACCACAGTTATGCTGGCCCCAGTGTCCCTAATGGCAGGCGTCTCCTGACCATTCACCTGGACACTGTCCTTATAATACTCTTTAGTATTATCGGGGATAGAATTATAGACATCTAAATTCTGTTGTTCCCACAACCCCAGAGATACTAAAGAAACGCTGGCTGAGACTCCAATGGGTTCGTCAGCTAGCAGTAGAAAGTTTCCACTTGTCATTTGGACTTCCTCTGGAGCGAAGGCTAAGGAGACAAGCTGGACCCCTGAAGGTTTACCCTTACATCTGGGATCTCCTTTCACGTGATCAGTCGAGCCACAAACAAAGCATTTCCCGAATGCTTTCTGGAATGGTGGCTTGTTCTGACCTCCTTCCGGTTTGGCACCAGGAGACACACTATTCTGCTGTGGTTTTCCCGGTGGCTTACCCTTCTGGTTTTGTTTGGGGCCCTCTTTGGAATGTGAGTTATTCGAATTCTCCTTTGAGTCTTTTTTAGGCTGTTTTCCCTCGTCCTTTTTCTGAGTTGCCCCAGAATCCTTGTGAGTAGCCCTGTTGGCAACCCACAAGTCAGCAGCCTTAGCTAGAGCCCTGGAATCTAATTCCTTCGAATCAGCCAAGTGCTGTCTGAGCTCAGGAGAACAGGCATCATAAATTGACTCCAACATAAAAAGATTTCGCATACCCTCGTAAGTGTTAACTTTGTAACCCTTAATCCATCCCTCTAAGTTTTTCAACCCTTCAGTCACCCAGGTAGCCCAAGGGGTACCATCATGCTTTTTGAGGGTTCTAAACCTCTTAAGATACTGGGAAGGGGTCTTCCCGAATCTAGCTATCAAAGCTAGTTTCACACTTTCGTAATCCGTCTTATCCACCTCCCCCAATTCCATTACCACATCAGTCGCAACAGGAGGAAGCCTAGAGAACAACCAGGGAAGCAACGCGTTCCCGGTGATGTCCTGGAGCCCATGATTGTATTCAAACAGTTTCAACCAATCCAACACATCCAATCTCGGTTCGTACATACCCACTAATTCCTTCGGCATCCGGGGTCTTTTGGGACTGGAGCTCCTAGAGGAACCAGAGGAGAGAGAAGCATTTTCCATAGACAACTTTTTCATTTGTAACTCATGATTAAGCTCTATTTCTCTGAGTCTTAACTCAGCTTGTTTCTGCTCAGCCTGGGCATTCATTCGTCTGAACTCGAGCTCTTGGTTTCGTTCAGATTGAGCCAAGAACCGTTTATATTCTAATTCAAGCTTCATTTTTTCAAGTTCAAAATAAGCAGGATTACTTGTGGGACCTAGTATGGGCCCCGTAGGCACAGTTGGTAAGGCAGGTAGAGGAACGGGGGAGACAGTTTCGTTAGCCTCGCCGTCCTCGTCAGCCTCTTCATCACTATCATCAGAGTTACGATTCAGATCAACACCATTACTGTTATCTACAGTTGCTGGAGAGTTTGGTTCCTCTGAACCAGTACCCAGACTTTGGTTCGCCAGCAATCTCTCTATCAGTTCTAACTTCTTGCCTTTTACAGGAAGATTCTCTTGTCTACAGAGAGCTCGCAGACTCTCAGTATTTTTATCTGACAAAGACTCTTGGCTGTAAATTTCCATCGTAGACATGTTTTTTGAAAGTTGCTTTTGTAAAGTTTTGTGGTTAGTCGTCCTACAGCGTCGAAAAACACTCTAAACTGTATACTCGATACTAATCCCACCGCTGTACACCAGTGTTAGGCGGAAACCTGTGCAGCTCCCTCTGGGACCACTGCAAAAGATTTAGGACTACAGGTGTTGCGATGAACCCACTTGGTAGCAGTCTGTACCACACAGATTCAGTTGGTAGCTGTGGCTGAGCAGTCAGACTTCCCTCAAGAAAAGTTGGTCAGTATAGGGAGTATACAAGATAGGGTAATTCTTCGCAGCAAAACGAGTAAACACGCAACCAGGCTTTAGTATAAAGATAGTAAGTTATTTATTAATAACAGAACGTCTACGAAAAATACTAAAGCGAACCACGGCAAACAAATCAAAATACAATTACTCTGCAGAATGGAATAAAGCTCAATCCCCGAAAACACAATATCGACAACTCTAGGTTCTACGGCACCACTTATTTTCAGACAGAGGTGTATACCTCAACCCAGATGACACTCGAATATTTAGTGAGGAAGGGAGAGAAGAGATAGGCAGGTAATGAAGTCAACACGGTTCGTACTGAAGCGGGTAAAAATGCAAGGCAAGAAGGCGTTAATCACACTAGATCATACAGTTCGGCGGCCAGGCCCACTCGGTGAGAGGCAAGGCACGATGTCCTGGAAAGTCTCTACGGATGATGCGTTCAAGTCTTAGTTAGCAATTTGGTTAGCGACAGGTTGAACCAGTTCAGAACAAAGAGTGAATAAAGCTTGGAGGCAACCCAACGGAACGGAGAGGAATCAGATACCTCACACGAACCGATCGAAAAAGGGAAGCCAGGCGGTTACGGTACCTTGTTGTGGAAGACAGCTCCGGCGAGGGCAGTTGTTCCTGGTGGTGGATGCACGACGGGTCTTGGCCAAGAGAAGAGATGCTCTCGTCGTCGAAGAGAAGATGTCCGGTGCACCACCAGGGAAGAAACCAGTCGCGGAGTGCTTCGTCACAAGGCACCACCTTTCGATCACGATGCAGGAGTAGTGGCTATCCGGTTGCCGGGTGCTCTGCACGGGCAATTCGACCACTGCGTCCTGGGCGATCAAAAAGCATAAAGAAGAAGACTGGTTGTTCCCACCAGCCAGGGAAAGAGACTCTTCCGGCAGGGAGATCTCTTCTGTCGTCGGGAGATTGTGAGGCGATTCCGCAGGGCTCCACCGGAGGTGTCGTCGTGCAGGTCGGCTCAGCGTTACCCTCGTCGGATTTTTTAGGTCCAGTGGCGACGTTCTGAAGATCCAGTCCCAAAAGCCCTGCTTTTATGCAGACGTCCCCCATTCATTCAGCCTAGCTTGTCAATCAACACATGCTAAGTGGTGAGCGGGAAGGCTCACCACCTGGGCCAATCACTCCAGAGTGCGACCTGAGTTGGCAAGGCAACTCGGTCCAGGGTGTCTAAACCCCCTCCCACACCCCTGAGGTAACCCAGACAGAATGGCACCACTTTGGAGGGTCTCTGTCCAGAGGCCCGCCAAAAGTGGAACAAAGGGCTCAACCTTTGGTTTAGGAGTCACAGAGACAAACACAGACGCCATTTTACAACCCGAGTTCTGGCAGAAAATACCACCCGATAGACTTATTTAAGATAAGTAGATCGGTGGTACGTTGGAGATTAACGAAAAACAGTATCAATCTTCAACAATGGGACGGATCCCATAGGGTTATGCTCGGGGTCGAACATAACAAGTAGTTTCCACTGCCACCAGCCAAAACTCGACGAGGAGGGACGGGACAGTGCCCCCTCGAGTAACAGATCCAGGAGTAATCGAATTACCCCTACTAGCACGTCCACAATAAGATGGTTGGTACTAGTTCTGTTAGCAAATTTAGGTCTAGTAAAGCCAATGGTGACTTTACATGCCCGGGGAGACGGTAGTCAGTCCCCGGGTATGGAGTCTATGGTGGGGGGACCTGCTAGGGCGCCCCCGTGTCACGACACGTAGGGTGCAGAGTGACACACATAGAAAAACTTATGAGACCCTTATGGAGTAAAAGACCCCATAGCCCATCGAACACATTGACATTTCGAAGGAATTACACACATACATATCCAAGAGTGAGAGGAAAAGGGTCACACTCTTGGCAGGATGGAAAAACCAAACTCCAGAAATCCAGCAAAGCTGCTGGGGGACTCACTAGGTTAGGAAATTCAGCCTAAACAGAGAATTCTCCCTAACAGTCACATCCGGCACCACAGTCACCTTGTCCACTGGGGACAATGGAGGCGGGGGTGGAAGAGTAAGGGGAGGCCCAGCCGGTAAAGGCAGTGCCGTTGGAGGCACAGGCAGCATAGCGGGACTGTTGGCGCAGGTGGACATATCTCCATAAACAGGCCCTTAAAGTACTCCTTCATGGGGTCGGAACGCATACGTTTTTGAAACTTGCCTAAAAAGGCGTCCTCCGCCGATGTCTTAGGCATGACAGGAGGAGGCCTCTCATGAGGAGGGTAATTCCAAGGGTGCAGGGGAGAGGGTTGCCAAGAGGGCCCTTCCTCGCTGTTGTCCACATAAATCAAGGGCGCCGATGCCGCCGGCAGCGAGACATTGTGCGGTAGAGGCATCCGAGCATTCCAGTCATAAACTGGACGAAACGGATGTGCACAAGGAAACCGATGTTCACCTGAAAGAGCACCCCCTACACCTAAAGCCGATGGCGTAGTTGTAAGGGTTGTATCCAAAATGGCCACCGTGGTCTTGGCGGGAACGTCCGCCATTTTGTCGGCACCTGATGAGAACTGCGACACGTGTGGAAGTGAGGCAGGGGTCCCCACAAGTGGGTCAGGGGTCTTCATTTTAGCCTTAATGCAAGGAACCTCGGCCGAGCCGGTACTGTGTGCCCTAGGATGTTTTTGTGACATGCTAATAGCCAAACTAGCCTTCGCAGGAAGGACCTCGGCGCTGCCGGTAAAGGAGGAATTACGGTTCGAAACCTCACTCCTTGCCCCCTCAACAGCTCTGGGGTCACCGCAAGAGTGGGAACGATGAGGAACACCTTTCACCGACAAGGCCTTAACAGGCCTCTCAGAACTGTGGGTCACTTTAGCCTCTAAACGAGGGACCTCGGACCCGCGTCCGGTAGAAGCCTCCTCACGCCGGGCCTCGAACTTCTGTTCGGTACCTACCAGCCCAGCCAAGGCCTCGGGGCGCACCCCGGTACAAATGAGAGAAGCTCCAATCAAGGAGGCCTCAGAGCGAGCTTCGGTACCCCACGACTCAGTAGAGCTAAGCCTACAAACAGCCCCCACAGGAGGGGCCTCGGATTGTGATCTGGTGTCAACAGGCCCCTTACGGAGACCCTCGGAGAAAACTCTGGTACACTTTTTAGGCCTAGACGGCACCTGAGGGCACGCCCCGGTAACAGAGCCTTTGACGCTCCTCCCAGACCGGGAAGACCCCGGAAAGGAGTCCCCCGACTGGGGTGCCCTAAAAAGCAAAGAACTTACCAGGCGTTTCTTCTTCTCGTTGATGAAGGATTGGAAATGCGTAGGAGTGCGCTGAAACACCTCCTCCCACCACTCTAACTGATGTTGGAGAGCCCGGACCGAAAGGGAATCGCAATAAAAACACGAGTCCCACCGGTGGTCAGGACCCAAACACTCTAAACAGAGGATGGGGATCCGCCCTAGCGAAGCATCGCTGACAGGAAGAGCAATTCAGAAAGTCTAGCTGAAAAGGCATAGACAGACTATCACGCGATTGCAAGCGAGAGCCAGAGAGGAGGAAGCTGGAAGAAAATACCTTCCGCAGATGCTAAGTGCGTCCAGTCTCGAACGAGCGGAGAACAGGACTGATGGGCGATGCGCGGGGCGCAGCTGAGATGGGCAGGGTTACGGCTGCGTGCAGTACCCCGCGTAAAAGAGAGGATGGACTAACATTTTTGCTAAATTTTGATGCTTTTACAAAGTGCTCCGGTCCCGTCCCACAGGACGGAGGAATGTACCATAAGTATGGAGGAAAGGGGATTGGACGTAGGAGTATAAAACATATTCTGTACATTTTCAAGTGATAATTCGTACATAAACTTATATTTTGGCACAGTAAATATAACTAACGTTGCTTTATGTATATGTATTTGTTTGTTGATGGGTAGAACATTTTCTGTTCTCCCCCGTGCTTCTGGGCTTTGTGAATTCTACCTGATGTCCGTGGACTACTGTGCTGTCCGCGGACTCTACAGCTGCTATATTGGGGGTCAGTACAATATAAGGATCTTGTTGCAAATTAAGGGTGCACTGGTAAAACACTTTGAAATTCAGTGAAAAAATGTTGTTAAATGTTTTAAAAGTATTCAGCTCTAGCTGAAGCTTTTTTACAGGCTATTCCGGAAGGAGAAGGTATACAGAAAGGAAACCCCTTTTTCTTCCTATAAACAGGTGTGTTATATAGAAGAGAAACATCTACAGAAGGCTTAGTGAAGACACAGCTAGTAATCCCCAATACCCACTACAAGGTTGTACTGGAGATTGCTTACTCCCATCTTACTGGGGGACACTTAGGGCACTCCAAAACCCAAGCACATATCATTGGGAGGTTTTACTGGCCAGGTATACATGCTGACATCAAAACCTTTGTTCAGACGTGTGACATTTGTCAAAAAAACAGCATGCACATCCCACTACCTGCTCCTCGGAATCCCTTACCACTCATAGAAATCCCCTTTTCAAGAATCGGGATGGGCATCATTGGACCTTTAGAAACATAATGATTAGGCAACAAATATGTCCTGGTGATAGTTGACTATGCAACCCGATACCCCAAAGCCTTCCCGATGCGAAACAATACCACACAACAAATCCTTAAACACCTTTGACCGTATTTTTCCAGAGTCGGCTTTCCCAAAGAGACACTAACCAATCAAGGTTCAAATTTTATGAACAAGCTCATGGCAGAAGTCAAACAGTTGCTCCATATTACCACCTTACAAGCCTCTGTATAACATCCCCAAACCGATGGCTCAGTGGAAAGATTCAATAAAACACTGAAATTAATCCTACGGAAATTGGTAGATAAGGACGGGAAAGACTGGACCGAATGGTCCCTTGGGGACCATTTGGAATAAGGAAAACCCCTCAGGCCTCTACAGGATTCTCTCCTTTTTAACTACTTTTATTGTAGAGAGTCTAGAGATATCCTGGACATGCTCTAGGAAACATTGTAACAACTGGAAAAGGCACCCATTACCATCTCACACACCACTACTAGAATGGGAGAACATATGAGACTTGTTCGCGATTTAGTCCGCACTCATATGAAAAAAGCCCAGAGTCAGCCAAAATCCACTTATGCCAGGCAGGTGAGTTTAATATCCTTTTCTATAGGACAGAAAGTACTGGTCCTCATACCCACCTCAGCTTGTCTCTAAGTGGCATGGACTCTATGAAATATTAGAACAAACGAGAGCCTGTTCTTATAAAGTAGCTCAACCAGACAGGAAACAGAAGGTCCATTTGTATCACTTAAATCTCTCAAAAGAGTGGAAAGAGAACCCGTCAGCCACCTCTGCCAAAGTGTTATCCTGTTTGGTTCCTGAAGAAATAGACAGCTTCGAATTAATTCCTCTAGAGCTATCTATTCAAGAACAAGAAGATCTGAAGGTGTAATGACCTCATTACCTGATGTATTTTGAGAAAAACCAGGAAGAGTAAAAGGCACCTACCTCTATATTAGAACACCTAAGGGAAAAGTGGTTCATTTAAAACTCGATTGATTCCCGGAAGCCTGCAAACAGATAGTGGTTGAGGAGGTAAATAAAATGTTTAAAGCCAATATTATCTCTGAGCCCATGATCCTCCCCTATCGTGTTGGTCATTAAACCAGACTGGTCCTGGAGGTTTTGCATAGGCCTCTGGCAAGGTAACGCAATTTCTGACTTCAATACCTACCCCATGCCACGCATCGATGATGTAATTGATAAACTCGGGCAGCCACCTTTCTATCCACCTTGGACTTAACAAAAGGGTTCTGGCAAGTCCCAGCATACGGGCCAGATATAGAGAAAACAGCTTTTTCAACACCCTTAGGACTATTTCAATTAAAAAGGCCTCCCTTTCGGCTTATGCGGCAAAACCTGGGAGACCATCTCTTCCATATTTATACTATTATGAAAGTCCTCAGAGAGGCCAGCCTAACTGCTAATCCATCTAAATGCAGACTGCCCCAATCAGCCATAAAAAACCTCAGCTTCTTTGTAAGAAATGGGAACGTAGAGCCTACACATGAGAAAGTGAAAAGCCGTCTTAGATACACCAACACCCAAAACTAAGAGAGATCTTAGAGCCTTTCTAGGGTTAATATGATATTACCGTAGGTTTATCCCAAACTTCTCAGACAAAACAGCTAGGTTGACTGATAAACTCAAGAACCTGGAACCCCAGAAACTGCATTGGACGGAAGAGGATGATATATGCTATAACACCTTAAAACAAACCATGTGCCAGAACCCCATCCTAAAGGTAGTAGACTTCTCTAAGGAGTTTATACTGCCAACAGACGCCTCCCTTGCAGGATTAGGAGCAGTCATTGCGATGGATTAGAACATCCCATCTTGTATGCAAGTTGCAAGCTTTTCCCATGTGAAAAAAAATATTCTGTGCTGGAAATAGAGGCCTTGGCTATCAAGTGGGCTATTATCCATCTCAGATACTACCTCCTAGGAAGGAAGTTCACACTTGTCACAGACCATTCTCCCCTAGTTTGGGTTAGTCAATGTAAAAAGACTTCAACGCTCGTGTCATTCGATGGTTTCTAGACCTGCAGTCCTACTGTTTCACTGTGGAAAACTGAAAAGGTAAGGACCAGGGGAATGTAGACTTCCTTTCGCAGTTCCCCTCTGAAACAGATGCAGCTACATTGCATGGAGGAAGGGTATGTGAGAAACATGAAGGTGTCTCACCCGTTAGTCCCCGGGGATCTGTCATCCAGGTGGCCAGGACACGACCATCACTATTGGATCCAGTTCCTGGGGATGGACCAGTGCAGGAGGATCACCTGGATGGAGTCCTCAATGAGTGGAAGTGGCGCACCAAAGTTTGAGACACGGCATCCCCATTGAAACCTTTTCCCCATCCTTCCTAGTAGAATATGGAGAAACTCTACCCCCCCCTTTCCAACACAAACACTTTCTCACAGCATGAATGAAAAGAGACTAATACCCGAGTGGTTTACCTGACATGTCCCAACACAAGGGTCAGGCAGAGTCAGGCAATTACCGACAACTACACACACCTGACTACCCTTTCCCTTCCCCATAGGGATAAAAGGCAGAGCACAAGAGCACAGTTGGAGCAAGGCGAAATGCATGAGGAAGCAGCAATTCCAGGACGGCAGTTCAAATGGAGGAGAAAGGCGGCAAGACCTGAAAGGATGTCAAGGAGCGAATTGCCCTGACCCTTTTCAACCCAAACCCGCAAAGCCTCCAATGAAAGCAACATCAGACCGGGAATCACAGCTGGCAGGAAGTGCAATGGATGTCAGTGGTACATGGCACCCCCTTGTACTGATAGCCAGGGTGGGGAGATGAGGATGCCATTGTGGTACCGTCCTTGACTCCAGCGGCAAAGGAACCGCCAGCGAGTTCAGCACAGCTGGTGAGTTGGAAGAACCTGATAGTCGACCGGACTGTGTTAGCCTCAAGGATGCAGTGGCAATGTAAAAAATATAAACAGACAAGAGGTATTTTGTGAACAAACTTGGTACCAGAGATAGAGAGGTCAGGTGCCAAGTGGGTGCTCAGTTGAAGCTCTTTCCAGTACGATGCAGGGACTTTTTTCGCTGGAAGTGAGAACTGACAACGAGCATTAGTCTTTTGCAATATGACGCAACAAGTTCATCATTCAGTTGTAAGTCACAGAGCTGAGGGGAAAGTGGTGAAGTAACTGCCATTCGCATAGGCCTCCCCATGACGGTCTCGTGGGGGGGAAAGACCTCTGTCAGAGTTTTTGGAACTTGAAGGGCGGCATGGAAAGAGATGCTAAGGGGTCCTCGAATCATAGGAGAAACAGTAGTTCATCTACAGGAGCCTGAGGGCCATGGAGGGTGGTGTCAGAAAGTTGAATGTGAGCCCTGCACTTCCTAATGGCCTACCTGGTATGTGGCAGAATTTCAATAAGCGGTGCTTCAACATAGGGTGAATTGAAAATGGGAGTACCTTGTGTAGTTAGGTAACCTCCCTGTTACCAGAGGGTCCCATAGACATGTGATATATCGAAAGCATGCCCTGAATCAGTGGATGTAGTCGCTGTGCATTGTGTGGCAATCGTGCAAGCCCATGTTAGAGCAATGTTGTCAGATTTTGTAAGGAGAAGGGCAGAGGCAGCTACCTCTCTGAGACATTTGGGAAAGGCATAGTCTACAGCGTCTAACTGTGAGCTAAAATAGGCTACAGGGCATTGTAGGTCGCATGCTTCTGCTTGAGTATGTCTATGGCATACCTCTCTTTCTCATAACAGACCGGGTAAATGATTTAGCGACCGTTGTGTCAAATTGTATCCAGCCCAGCATTCAGCCCAGCCGGTGTAGACTCTCGGAGTCCCCTGCAGCCTTGCGCTCGCTCCCAGGAGGGGGCGGAGCCTATTGGCAGTCACGTGACTCTTCCCAGCTGCAAAAGCCGGACACAGCCACCCTTGCGGCGTTAAGCCCGACAGGGGTAAAGGCTTTGGGCTGTTAAGCGGCTGTTGCGCGGTGGTGCGTCTAAGGTACTCTTTCATTTTACTGCTTTTCATATTGCTGCGTAAAATTGCTAATCCAGTTGCATCACCTAGCCTGATATTACTTTTGGGGTTGGCTCTCATCTTTTCCACTTACTGATTTACAAAAGAAGAGAGGAGGTTGATAATGAGACTCAGGAGCACACCCCTCCTCGAAGATATGGTAGACCAGGAAGGCTCATATCTCGCGGGAGAGGGTACTGCTGCACCTGACGCAGCAGCCCCCTCCTTTCCAGGAACTTCCCAGACTCCCACTCATGTCATCCAAGCCATTGTTCACGTCGATAGTCATCCGGTTTCTGAATCTCACGTTCCCCCACCCCTTATTCAGGAAGGTTGGAAGAGAGGACTGGAATACACTCTAACAACTAAAAGAATTCAAAGCAGAATCAACAATCACTTTGTAAGAAAAAGAAATAAGAGTACCAATGATTTAGTTGATTTAATTGTCACTTCCAACCAGTCCCCCTGTACAAACCAGGAGGGCGATAATACCTTCTCTCTTCCTTCGTCCACGGTCTGCCCCCGCCCCTCGGAATTGCCATCTTTCAAAGCACCAGAAAACGGACCACGGGACCTACAAGAAAGACGCACCTCTCCTTCACAAGGGATATCTTCGACAGCTAGTGAGAATACGCTGACAGCACTGAGCTTTGTACTGAATTCCCTAGTGTCTGTTTTTGAACTTCTAAAAACAGAGGTCCAAACACAAGCAGGTGTCTTACTGGAACTTGCGAATGAAGTGTCAAAGAACGAATCAACAACAACGGCTCTCAATAACATCATGAACACAATCTTGATTCCAACCATAAAAGACTCACAAACAGAGGGAGTGAAACAAGGTCTGGACCTCGCTCAAATCTACTGTCTGCTGAAGGAAGAGGCCAAGAACAACCTCACAACACAAGAGCTCGTAAAAAACCTCCCATTGGTTATCCAAGAAAGTATGTCTAAGAATCAACTACAGATAGAAGAGGACCCCATAGACTACTTCGATGACACTCCACTATCAAATTCAGTTCTAGAAGAATTTCGAAGACTAGCGAATGTTGACTGGGAAGGCATTGAAGAGATCCCGGAGAGCCCGAGAAACATCACTGTAGCAAATATTCAAGTCTCCCCACACAATGAAACGATCTCTGATCTTGCAACCCCATGCTATTCTCGAAGAAGAAGAAGGAACAAGCAAAAAAAAAGCCTACTGCAAAAGACTCTTGCTCTTACCCACAGTCGGAGAAAAGCCAAAAAAAACCAAAGAATCAGAAAAGCAGAACCCAAAAAAAATCTGGAACCAATGCCTTCTTGAAAAAAATCACATTGTCTGAGGAAAAGACCTCCAACCTAGAAACTGAAATACCCTCAGTAGCTGGACCATCTCAGAGTGAAAACCAAAATTCCTCTAGGCCGACTAAAAGGGGACAGGGCAAAAACGGAAAAAAAGAGGTCTCTGTAAAAGCAGGGGAGGCTCAAATTAACATTAAGGCACAAACCTCAAATATGGCCATACAAACTGAGCCAATAAGCCCTGCGAGTGGAACTTCCATCCACCAAAGCCCAAAAGTGGCCCAGATGAACATTAAGTTAGCACCTATCTTCCTAAAAAATAAAACCCAAAAAGACATCATCAGCTGCGCAAGTAACACCAGACCGGTGCCTACCTGCCTAAACGCTATTGTGAATTCGGAAGTTGAAACACCAACGGTCGCCTTCTTCCAGTCTCGGCCTATCCTTGACAATGCCCGAACTAGGCCCATGCTCAATGAAGCAGTCTGTCGGAACGGCCTGGGAAAATCATCAAGCCTAGAGCTGCGCTCACACATCAGAGTAGTGGAAGAGGAACTAGAGGGCCCTCTTCTCTCCACACCTGCGAGGGCTACAGAGCCAGAAATAATTGACTTCTCAATTCCCAGGATCTGGCTAAGACTGGAAAGTCCTAACAGGTATACATCACTCTGTAGATCAGTATTGTTGACGGAAATTAGAAAAAATGACAATCTGTTCCTTTTTTCGTCAGATGACATCGAATATGTCAAATGTCCAGTCTCAAATGACAGATTTCTCGTGGAGGTCGGTCTCGCTTCTAGAAGAGCCCATCAGGCAATTATCAGGAACAAAATTGACCTGGCTAGATCAGGTCTCTTGGTGTTTGAGCAGGAAGAGGAAGATAGAGCCAGAAATTACTCCAGCGTATTTACAAACAGAGAAGTCAGCCCAAGCTTTGGAGGACCAGCCGGTCCAGGGACAGTACACTCAAGGATCCTGACCCCCGGTCCCAAACTAAATGAAAATCTAATCACAAAACTTCCTGAGATCATTTCTCAAATTCTCCTGAAGTTAGGTGAGGAACAAAATAGCCTTTAGGCAAAATGGCCTGGGACTAATCTCCTGGAACACAAGAGGTTCTAGCTTTTTAAAAAAAAAACTACTAAAAAACAAGCTGTTACAAAACTTTGATATCTTGTTATTCCAGGAGACTTGGCTTGTTAACCCCATAGAGATAGAGGGCTTCACAGTCCTAAACCTCGGGGCCTCACAAAAATCTAAAGGGAGACCTGCGGGTGGTCTTTTGATGGTCCTTAAGAATTCAAGAATTAAACAAATTGTCCCGCTATGCAATAATGCAGCAGGCATTCAGGCCTGCAAATTGGAGCTTGACTTACATAACTCAATAATAACTCTAGTGGTTATTAACATCTACTGGAACCCAGCCATCATAAACCTTCAAGACTTCACAGAAATCCTACATAATATATTAACAGTCGTGAAGACTGATTTCGAGAGAGCCCTCATCCTCATTGCAGGAGACCTGAATGCAGATCTCACCTCCTTAAGAAATAGTCAGGTCGTACATCGCAAGCTGGCTACATTACAAAAGGGCAAAATATGGCGGGACTTCCTCTCGTCCTGGGATTTTGAAAGGATCCTCGAGCAAAATGGGGGCAAGGAAACAAGAAACCATACATGGCGCCAGGGTTCCTGGCAATCCACATTGGACTACATTTTTGTGACACCAGGCCTTTCATTGCTCTGCCCGACCCTTACTCTCAACTGGGAAGGAGGTAGTGACCATGCCTGTCTGGAACTCCGGTTTCCAGTCCAAGAAAGAGGACCAACTTTACCTCGCCCGGAGGAACTAGCTGCATTCAAGGGACAATTGAGAGTGTCCAAATATAAATTTGGAGGAAAAAAATTGAACCAACTGCTAGAAGCAGTCCCGGCTCCATTGTGGATCGAGGAATTCCATCCAGAAAAATTTGGAAAATTTGTGTGGTCAATTTGTCCACCAAACGAAATAAAAGCCATTGGGAAACAAACACATATTCATCATTTTGACGAAGAAGTATATATGCAAAAGAGATTACTTCGTCAATCCATAAGCAGCATAAAGAAAAAAGGAAGAGGAGACCTACAAGAAAATTTGCAAAAAATTAGGAAAGTTAAACAATCTTATAGAAACTAGTCCCGCAACCACAAACATCAACTAAAACAAGAAGACGGGGAAAAGATGCTTCACCTACTTAACGCAAACAATTGCAGAAGCTTTTGGGCAGCTCTCAATCAGTTAGAAACAGGTCGTAATAGTTCACTCTGCAACCTGGTTCCAGAGCAAACTTGGATTGACTATCTGTCCAAGAATTTTGAACACACAGGTTCCAGAAATTTTATTGGACCTTCAACTAGTTGGACACTGTCATTCAACCAACAAGATATTAAAGAGCTTATTCTCACTGCTTCCACATCAAAGGCTGCAGGGCCCAACGGACTCACCTACCAGGTTCTAAAAAATCAGCCCTCTTTGTGGGCAAAGCTTCTGTATCACCTTTTTCAGGAAATCCTAGAGAATGGGATCTTCCCTCCATCATGGAAGAATGCATTAATTATTCCGTTCTTCAAAGGGGGGGACATGCTTAACCCTGCAATTTATCGTCCTATCGCCCTTCTGGACATTGACAGTAAGCTTTTCATGCGGCTCCTCCTGAAAGAAATTACACACTGGGTCGACACAAACCATATTCTTTCCCGGCATCAAACGGGTTTCAGGAAGGGTCTTTCCACCAGTTTAAATGGCCTTATCCTGAACTTACTCAGTGAAGGCTCTAACGAGAAGGAGGGTGCTCCACTCTTTGGGGCCTGGGTAGACCTGTCCAAAGCATTCGACCTGGTGGACAGGTCACTCCTCTGGCAGAAGCTTCATAATTGGGGGATTCCAGCTCCCCTACTGGCCATGCTCATGGAACTACACAGGAACACTACTATTAGGGTAAGGCTGGACGATGTAGGCAACCTCTCCGAGGAAATACAGGTTCTAAAGGGAGTCCGGCAAGGGTGCTTAGGTGCCCCCCTGTTTTTCAATCTCTTCCTGGCAGACCTCGGAAACTTTTTGGCCTCGGCATCTATGATTTCACCCAGGATCAATGGGAGAAGCATACACTGGCTGGCCTATGCAGACGATATCGTCTTATTAGATGGCTCGGCATTGGGGTTGCAACGGCTCCTTCTCAAACTAGGTGACTATGCCAAGTTAAATGGCCTATTAATCAACCCTTCAAAATCTAAAATCTTGATATTTAAACATCCGAGGAAAAATCTCCAGTCTAGGAAATGGTCTCTAAATGACATGGAAATTCCCAGAGTCGAAGAGCTCATCTACCTGGGCTACGAAATTCTTGCATCTCCATCTTTGAGCAAGTTGCTTCCAGTCATTCTCGGAAAGATCTGTAAAATCATGGCTCAGATGAAAAACTTAAAAGGGAAATTCTGTAGATTCTCATTATCCCCACTTGTTAAATTCTATATTGGTAAAGCGGTACCAGTCCTCCACTACGGTCTAGAAGCGAAACCTTTACTTTGGAATTTCGATTGGAATAAAATTGAGGGTAGGCTATGGAAAGCGGTATTAGATCTACCCGCTTGCACCCCCTCACCAGTCTGAGATTTGAATTGGGTCTGATCTCCCTGGGTTGTCGTGTGGACTGGAAGCTCTTGTCGCTCTATCGGGACATTATCATTGCCAGACCTTCTACCCTCTTCTTTGACGTAAATGAACACCATAAAAAGGGTAAATCGAAGCAACTTTTTGGGCTGGAGAAAAAAGTGGGCGATATTTTATTGAGGCTGAACTCAACAACAGAAATACTCCTGGTTAATCCTCTGAAAATCAAAAAACAACTTGAAATATGCGACTGGATCCACACGATCGAGGGAGTCAGACTTTTGAAACCACCGAACCTTTTCCTGAAAGTTGAGAGAAAAGCAGGCACATTACCACGTTATCTTCAAAAATTTCCTGACCAGAACATCCGAAATAATTTTCTCAGATTAAGATTGAATTTAGCTCACACTGGAGAAATTTTGGCTAAAAGAAACCAGGGAGATAAGGCCAAAAAGCTCTGCAGGTCTATCACTGAGACATTTGTTGTTAGAATGCGAGGGTACCTGGAGGGCAAGATTGCAGTTGTTTGGAAGATTCGTCTCTAGAGAGGAGACCCTAACACAGGACTCCTTCTGGGACAGATTGATTTCTGGTCAAGAAGTCATGCTTACTACGGCTGTCGTCAGAGTCCTGGAAAATTGCTTGATCCTAACAAAACGTGACTAAAATGCCAACGGGTGTGCTTGTCTAATCGATGTCTTAATCGAAGTCTTAATTGTTACCCCACTGCCTCGGGGGGCCTTTTCCACCTCTTTCTCTCGGATCGGCTTTTTCTTTCCTCTTTTTTATACTTTGTAAAGGTTTTCTTTGTAAAACCATAAACAAATAAATAATAATAAAAAAAAAAAGTAAATGATTTAGAGTCGTCTATGAGGGCAGGAGCAATGGAGAGGTGCACACTCGCTCTTGGCAAATGCTGTGGAAGCGTCAGGAAACCCAGTGAGTCAGAGTGGGTGAGCGAGACCTGAAAGGAAGTTGATGCTAACAGTAGGTCATCCATGTATTGGATCATAGTGGAACCCCCCAGGAAGGTGATATCATTGAGGATCTGTTAGAAGAGATATGGGGCATCACTAAAGCCCATTGGAAGGGACCTGCAGGTGAGTTCACGTCTCTTGTAAGTGGATGCCTAGAGGTACTAATAGTCCTGGCGGATAGAGACAGAGAAGAAGGCAGAAGCAGGATGCAAGTGAAACATTTTGTGTGGAATCCTGGAAGTCATAGTACAACACACATGGAAAGTCGCAGGCATCCGGCCTCCAGAGCCATGTAGAGGACAGGTGCCAGAGGATGTGTTGGAGGTGCAGTGCTTTGGAAAAAGACAAAGGGGCTGGAGAGCTGTAAGAAATGAGCACTGAAGTAAAGAAGGATATCCTGAAAGAAAAACATTTATAGCAGAACACATAGGAAGACTAGACAAGCAAAAGAAGCAGGCATTGTACAAAAGAATAAAGACAAAAAAAAATACGACCTGCATACAGAAGGCATGATAATCCAGAATAAGAGAGCTAGGGGAAAGGCAATACGTAAGAAACAGAGACAGGAAACAAGACACAGAGAAACAGTGTGAGGGAGAGTTTCTGGAGACAGGTGATTGTCAGGAACATGAGAACGCAGCAGGACAGTTTTCCTGGATCAAGCGAGAGAGGCTGAATCATTGGGGAGGAGAATAGACAGATGGATCGTGTCAAAATCATTGAGGAGAAACAGAAATAAGAGACACAGAGATCGTCAGGTGTTCTGGACACATAGGGCGAGGAGTAATAATAGCATTGAGTGAGTTTCAAAATGAAGAGAAATACCAGATTTAAGAGATATGTGAGTGTGGGGTGGGGGAGAGTTTGGAAAAATGAATGTGAGAATAAGAGGCGAGAGACAGTTTGGAAACTTGGAAATAAGACCAGGAATAAGCGAAGGAGAGTCAGTCCTAGCCTGTACAAAGTGGGGAGAGACGACATGCTTGATACTCACCTCTGCTTGAGGTGATATTCCGTACTGGGGCACATGTGTCGAGAAGCACCCCTGAATTGAGAGTGATATGAACAGGTTAAGCTGAGAGAATGTGCCATCAGAACTGAGCCAATAAAGTGCTCCCCCTATGTAGCTTGTGCTGGTGTTTGTAGTGAAGGAGGCTCTGTAGGAGGTGTTGGAGGCAAAAGCAACCTTCAGCTCGCCTGGATTGTGGAACCTCTAGATAAATACTGTCATGAGAAAAATCATTGGTACAATGCATCTTGTATAGCAGAGCAATACCTAATAACTTAGTATGTGAGCAAGAGCTTAACAGAAAGGCTTGGTGTTCAGTGATGGGACCAATGCAAACAGATAATACAAGTGACATCCACATTTAGAAAATCAGCAGCTCACAGCGTGGAGCGCCTGGCACCAGTGTCAAGTACTCCAGTGTTAGCAAAGCAGCAGACCCCCTGGCACGGTCCCTCTGGCAAAGTCCTTATGGACCATAGTAGATCTGTATGTCCTGGTACCCCCTGTTAGGAGGAGGAAGAGGTGGAAGAGCAGGTGGTGTGGGTGTAGGGTAGCAAACAGAACTGTGGAGGAATTAAATCATTGCGAGCAGTAGTGGGCCCATATTTCCGGTGTCTGGAACATTTGGTAGGACATTGTTGGAGGAGATGACCCCTCTGCTTACAACGGTTGCCCATGCAAAAATCTGCAGTAGCTGGTGGCCCTTGTGAAAAGGTGTTGGAGGATTCTGTTGGGCATATGTCTGGCATGGAGTACCCAGGCATCCCTGGCCCCCAGAGGCACTCTTTTGTTGAGCATGCTGTATTTGCAAAGCAATGAGGCGGGTAGCCCCATCTTTCTCTTGGCGTTTGAGTTTGTCATAGAAATCTTGAGCTGTTTTTTATGCTTTTTCAATGAATTAAGCTTGCCTCCCCACCTGGTAATTTTTTTTTCGTGAAAAATTTACGGAAGTAGACTATTCATAAAAAAAGTGTTTAAAAAAGAATCATTCCATCTCGATAGTCAGTCAAACGGTACTCACATTGGTTCTGTTTGAAAGATGTGGTCTTTGAATAATCAGATTTGACCGAGTATTTTCTTTGATGAGGGTGGGAAGAGTAATATTAGCTGTAATATTCTCACCTTCCGCTAGTGTGTCAGGCCATTGCAGTTTGTCCATTATTCATTTTTGTATAGAGTATCTTTGAGCAGCCATAAGAGTATGTTTAAGGTCCCCAATGGCAGGATCATAACAGGCAATCACTGTGTCCAAATGTTCCATGAAAGTGGTGGTGGTTGTCAGGCAACGTGGGGCATTGTTATAAGTCAGTGGAGCACCAGAGAGTGTGAATCCTCATAGGTTCTGCATCAGTATTAGCCTGAGAGAAGGTGTGCATAGGCATGTTGAGGTGTCCACAGTGTAAAGCGAGGGTTCATTGGACAAAAATGAATGTGACAATTGAATATCTTCTGTGGTAAGCACTCGGGGGGGGGGTAGACAGGACAGTGTCGTTTTGCTTTCTCACTTGCTCACGTCTGTTCTGCTCAGACAAATCCATCTGGCTTTGCAATTAGATTCATGTGAAAAGTACCCAAGAACAGAGAGTGCAGAGTTGTGTTGTGTCTTCTTTTTTGTCCCAATAGGTGATGTCACTTCCTTAGACACACCTTTTTGTGATTGGGTCTTCTTTTCTCTTCTTTTTTTAACCTAAGTGACCCTAGAGAAAATCAGCAATTCTATGGGCTATTAAATAATTATGTACCCACAATAGTACTGCTGACACTATGCCATAGGTGTTCCTATTTTGACCCTTTTTTTGCTTCATGTACTAGCATTCATGTGAATCTAATTGCAAAGCCGGACGGATTCGTCTGAGCAGAACATACACAAGCGAGAGAGAAAGCAAAACGTTAAATCCAAGGCTGATACAAACCCCCCTGGAAAAGAGAAATCTCTTCCTACCATTATGTACCGACCACAATCGGGGTCCATTTAAGGTGTCCACTCTAGAGCTTCTCCAGTCCATGGCATCTAAAATGTGGTAATGTATAATCCACATGCTTAGCTCTGGTTACTTAATTACTTATTGTACCAGATGCTGAACGAAGTCTGTCCTGAAGAAAGTAGCCATACCAACACTAGTTCCACTGAAACCGGTAGACAGTGGTTGCTACATTGAGGAGGCCAAAATAAGCCTACCCATACCCTGAGCAACCTTTTACTCACCACACTCCTAGTCTCAAGAAAGGTACCCAAGAACAGAGAGTGCAGAGTTGTGTTTTGTCTTCTTTGTTGTCCCAATAGATGATGTCACTTCCTTAGACACAACTTTTTGTGATTGGGTCTTCTTTTCTCTTCTTTTTGTAACCTAAGTAAGCCTAGGGAAAATCAGCAATTCGATGGGCTATTGAATAATTATGTAACCACAATAGTATTGCTGACACTATGCCATAGGTGTTCCTATTTTAACCCTTTTTTTGCTTCATGTACTAGCATTCATGTGAATCTAATTGCAATGCCGGACGGATTCGCCTGAGCAGGACATACACAAGCAAGAGAGAAAGCAAAATGTTCAATCCAAGGCTGATACGAACCCCCCTGGACAAGAGAACTCTCTTCCTACCATTATGTACCGACCCCAAACAGGGTCCATTTAAGGTGTCCACTCTTGAGCTTCTCCAGCCCATGGCATCTAAAATGTGGTAATGTATAATCCACATGCTTAGCTCTGGTTACTTAATTACTTATTGTACCAGATGCTGAACGAAGTCTGTCCTGAAGAAAGTAGCCATATCGACACTAGTTCCACTGAAACCGGTAGACAGTGGTTGCTACATTGAGGAGGCCAAAATAAGCCTACCTATACCCTGAGCAACCTTTTACTCACCACACTCCCTGTCTCAAGAAAAGTACCCACGAACAGAGAGTGCAGAGTTGTGTTTTGTCTTTTTTGTTGTCCCAATAGACGATGTCACTTCCTTAGACACAACTTTTTGTGATTGGGTCTTCTTTTCTCTTCTTTTTGTAACCTAAGTAACCCTAGGGAAAATCAGCAATTCTATGGGCTATTAAATAATTATGTACCCACAATAGCACTGCTGACACTATGTCATAGGTGTTCCTTTTTTTACCCTTTTTTTGCTTCATGTACTAGCATACATTGAAGCTTGTGGCCCAGGATGGACAAGGTTAAAAGAGTTATCTAGAGCTTCAACATTTGTTGGAAATATTTTGATACAATTGGTGATTAAAAGTGCCCTTTATTTTCTTATCCTGTCACTATTAGATAAGCGGCCCACCAGCACACTCTAGGATTAGCCACTGGGTAGGCAGATATAGTAAGAAAATCACTCTATCCTTCTGTCTTTTCCCTTAACAATGTCCTCCTAAAAGCCATTGGTAGACTGTGAAAACTCTTTTGTGCTGCAGAGTAATCATATACAGTTGTGTTTTTGCTTTGTTGTTGTGTTAAAGCACCGCCTTGTTGTGTTAAACCACTGTTAAGTTAGGGCATAACCCTGTCCACTGTTAATTCAGTGCCCCCCAGCTTGTAAACAGCAATGACGTTGCCTCTGAACCGGCATCTCTACACGTGTCTGCAGAAACACTTTGTCAGAGGCCTGTTTTGCTAGTGGGTGTACTCTCTTGCCGGCTGGCTTTTGAAAGCAGCCTGTTCTGCTCTTATTCTTTCTCCAACCTAGCCTGAGACTTCTTAGGCAATCTAGTCTGACTGTCATGCAATCTGACCATAGACACCTTGTACCATGCAAAATAAGCTGACAAATGATCATCAGACACTTTACACTTTCTTTGGTCCAAGGCCTCGCGCAAGACAACAAGGTGGTCCACCTGAAATGACTCTCCAGTGGCCACTGGGGGGGCGAATGCCCCATACGGCGAACAACTTGAATAAGGCGTTTGTCCCTACTGCAGGAGTAAGTTGTGGAAAGCTCAGAGCCCACAGCTAAGTCTAGAAATCCAAAAGAGTGGGGGAGACACAAAGGGAGGTACTGTAGATCAAGAGGGGAATTGCAAACAATCTCCCGGGAATTGGTATTTGGAGGTAGTGACAGCTTAAAGATAAACAGGAGAGGTGGTACACAAAAGGGAGACAGGAGCAAACAAGTATTGGTAGAGTTTGCTGAATATAAAGATACAATCATATTCAAGGAGGACCAGAGGAACCATGTCCGGCTTATCTCAGCAGTAACATTTGACACTTAACTATGAAATGGCCAAAATGCCCTTCACTTTGCCTCTATAGTTGAAATAAGAACATAGATATAGGCCGCAGGGCTCTAAGTGTTGTGATAAGTAAAGAAATTAAAGTGGGAGGCCAATCACGCACATTTAGTTAAGAAGGAACTGTTTCTTGTCAATCAGGGCCTCACCGTGCCTGGAAGAAAAAGCATGTATGTATTTCTGTAGCATGGACAGTGTGCTGGTGAAAAACCCACACTAAATCAAGAGATAAAAGTCAAAGTCAATTCATCAAAAATACATTTACAAGTAACCCCAAGGGAATATTTATTTATTTTACATTTTTAAAGCACTCACACAGCCCTGGAGCATCGAGGCGCTGTTACAGGAATTTGTTTCTTAGTTGCGTACTTATAACGTGCTTAATATCCAGAGGTTTCTAACCGCAGACCCGGGGATCGAACCTGTGCTGCTTCGTGTCGTCTTGTTTCCAAGGCAAGCACGTTGCCGCTGAGCTATCCTCCTGGGGATATGGCAATTCCCTAAACAAAGCAGGCCTGCAGGCAGCAATTTAAAGACGTCTGGCGTAGGCCAGGGATATGTGTGGTAATGGCATGCCACAGCGACCCTTTGATTGAGTGGCAAATGTAAGCCATGCCGTGGAGAAAGTCAAAACTAACTCGGCAACAGAGAATAATCACAAGGTCAATCAATCAGCTGTGCATCACGAAAATAAAACAGCGATGGCGTGCTGAAAGAGAAGAAAGACACAGAACTCCTAATAACCAGCAAAGTACATGTGCCTCGTAATCTGCGCTACAATCCTGTCCAATGATACCACCAACCAAGGACCAACATCGTGGTACCTTTGGCAAAAATGAATTACCAACTCACTCAATCTGGGGGCAGCAAGATGTCCCCTATTTTTGTGAACACCAGCAACAGACTGTGAAAGGAAACAAATAATACTGTGGTGGAGAGAGAAAGAAAAAAAACTCAAGATAAATCCTGTCAGCTGCAATCCTGCAAATGGCAGCCCACAGGAATGCACAACAATACATCTGAGAAAGTCCTCTTAATAGCCACCCAGTGGCAAATGCATTGCAACCTGGGGGCCATGTGACAAGGCACCTGGACCCCCCACACCTAGTCACAAACCTTGTGTATGTGACAACACCTACATACCACAGGCTCAGTGACTCTGAACTCACTTACCTTGGAGACAGCATCATGTCTCACTAGCTTCAAAACCAGAAATTGACAGTGACAGCACACAACCCCTTTACTAAATCACAAGAAAATGCATTCAGTATCTAAAAATCGTCTTCAAACAGTGTGAGCAGGAAAACGAACTGCAACATAAACCGTTAAACCTAACATGACCAATTTATAATCCAAACAGCCAGTGCAACAAGTGATACCAAATTTTCCAGTATTATAAACAACACTTCCTTTATTCTTACACAGATCATGACAAATAGACAGAAATTACATTGCACGATAGATTAGTTGTTCGTCCGAAAACCCCCTTTAAAAATAAACACCTCTCCTGCTTTCTGTAGTCCAGAGCTTGACTTCATCATTTGTGCAAAAACACTAAACACTGAACATTAAACAATCAGCTTCGATGTTGAGCAGTGCCAGTGATTTCCGCCTTTGGATCAGGCAGCACTGCACAGCGAAGAGGGGGTCATGGCCAAATGCAGGGTCCCTGCTCTGCTGTGCTATACTATGGGACACTATCTGTTTCTCTATTTGCCTGCCATAAACTGTAATACTATTTATCTCTCAGTAAATGGCTAATCAAAAGTAACAAATCTTTACGAGTAAGATATCTCGCTGCACTCCATCTTAGTTATTCAGTTTATTTAAACACCAAAGCCAGCATCTAGCACCCAGAAGCTCACAACAGACAGACAGACCGCAGACAGACAAACACGATGAATGCGCTCAACAGAGCTGAAACTCTTTGCCGTGCAGCTATTATCATAGACAATTACTCAACACAAATTATCAGGGCATGTAAGAAGTGAGAGAGACAAAAAATGAAAAATAAGACATGGCAAAACAACTTTTGTGACAATAACATGCAGTGCCACGAAAACATAGTGCCATACGCAGAAGGTTGATATTTACCACTCCGTCTGAGGGAAATCAAAACAGGTTCACAGTCCGGCTCTGTGACAGAGATTTTCCGTAGGCCACTTCCCAATCACACCACTGACTTTGACATCTTTGCATATAGCAGGTGTGCTAATGCTTCTTAACAGAAACCTCCATATGATGAGGCCCTAATGTGGTCGGATGGCGGTGATGGTCGATGGCAGCCCCCAGAAAAACTCCTGCGCAGTCCTGACCAGAGATCACGGCACCATTTCTGTGGCAGCCAAGATAAGGCCCCGTCGGCCAGCATACGTTTGCAGCAAATAAGGCGATCAGACAGCCAGGTGGTAAATCATGCTTCATGTATTTATATCGCAAATACACAGCATACGCAGTTATCAGCAGGAAAAACAACATGCAGTATGCAAGTGTTCAGGCAGCCAGCACAAGGAGCTGTCTCTCTCGTTCCCCCTCCTGCAGGTTTATATAGCATATCATAGGCAAACACTAATATGTTTCTGTACTATTGCAATGGGGGTGTTACTTGGCACGACATTACAGACAGTTGGCAAGCATTGCCGACATCTTCCTTGTGACATTGTGACGCAGTCTTGAGGGGACATCATGTTGTATTATGAATAAGTGGCAGTCACAGAAACCCCTTCTGATAGTTCCCATATATGGGGCTAAGGCTAAACTTGCAGAGAATAAGCAGAAGGGAAGATCCTACCTGTCCACTGCCCTAGTAGGGGCTTGGGCCTGTTTGGGGTGTCGTGTACAGCAGGCCCAGGGAGGCCAAGGGAGGTGAGATGGAGGGTCTGAGGTCTAACTGTATGGGAGAGCCTAATAGCATAGCATTGCATAACATAACATAGTATTGCATAGCAATCCTGCATATCATAGTATAGCATAATTAGTCCTGATTAGCATAGCAATCATGCCACATCACCATGAAAGCATAGGGACTCTCTGGGGCTACGGACTTGCTTCCTTTCACTGATGAACTTCCACTTTCTGTAGAACACGACTTGACATGCTACTGTTATATTCCTGACAACACCAGTGAACACAATGGGTAGAGAAATGATGAGCTGACTTAACATGACCATTTCATTCACAGATAAAGGGATAGTGTGCTCAACACCAGGAATTCATTACATGAATGTGAGGGAACTCATTCAGGAATATTGCGGGCAGACGGTACAGAGGGGGTGCCAGCAGACTTTAAGCTGTTCCAATATGAAGAGCAGGTGTTGCCAGCATGGCTCCCAGGGATACAGGGCTGCCTGTTACGCATACCAAATGAATTCTTATTCAGACAAGAGATTCCCCTAGATGAACAGGATGGAAAGGTGATCCCAATCGAACTCAAGGCAGTTATAGTGAAGGACGAGAGGCATGGGACTGATGACACAGGACGATCATGGAGGACGGTGATTGCAGTGGAGGAGTGATACAGGTTGACTGATGTGTCAGATGAGGAACTGTTTCAAGACGATTGACTGCATCACATGGTGGTGTTTGACATAAGCATTACACATTGGGTAAGAACACATTACAGGGAAGTGCCAGAGAATGGCCGTGTTGCAAAAAGCACCACCAAGATTTCTCAAAGAAGACTTGGGGCGAGTACCCAGCGTCCTATGGACCAGTGGTCTCTATAATGTGGGATTTCTAAAAGGGATAGGGCAGTCAAGATAAAGCTTAAACCAGCGGCTATTTTACCAAATGCAAGACTGTATCCCCTATCAAAGGAACCAGATGAAAGTATTTACGAGACAAAAGCCGTGTTAGTGAAGCAAGGCATTCTGGTACCCTCAGAATCACAGTGTGACATTGCAGTGCACCCTGTAAAGTAGGCGACAGGGGATCGCAGCGTTTTATTCAGGATTTGTACCATTTGAACCAAATTGTTGTAGCAGACTTTCCATTAGTTCCTAATCCAGCAACAATCCTATGTAGCATCCCGATGGAAGCTACCCATTTGACAGTAACAGACTTCAAGAATGCCTTCTTCTCTATACTGCTCCATGAAGAGTCACAGGACCTGCCATTGTTTCTATTTAGAAACCGGAAGTGGAAACATACGAGAATCCCACAGGTGTACTCTGAGTCACCTTCTATCTTTAATAGGGTCCTTCAGATGGATCTTGGCAACATACCGGGGAGCATTGTTATATAGTACGTAGATGACCTTCTGATTTGTAGCAAGTCAGAGGAACATTGTCAAAATGACTCAGTATACTTGTTGACAGTTTTGGCAGAGAAGGGCTAAAAGGTGGATAAGGCGAAATTACAATTTTGCCAGAATGAAGTGCTGTAAATTGGACAATTGATATCGCAGGAAGGTCCAAAAGTAACTCCAGAAAGGGCAGAGACGATCCACAGAATGTGGATGCCAAAGACAGTGAGGGAAATGCAGCAGTTCTTGGGCCACTGCAATTATTGGGGATTATTGCACATACATGAGACCCTTGCTAAGTGGCCTTAGGGATGCACAGGCAACTTGATATGGACACACAAGATGTCTGAAGCATTCAAAGAAGCTGAAGAAAGCAATATGCGCAGCTCTGGTGTTAGGAATCCCAGACTACCATGACAAGTTCTATTTGTTATCACACTTCAATGGAGTAGTGATGACTGCGGTACTCATGCAGAAAACTACCTTAGGGCACAAGCCACTGGCCTACTATAGTGGACGTCTGCGCCCCAGTAAAGAGAGGACATAACCCAAGTGAACAAGTTCTGGCTGCTGATCCGTTCGCAATAGAAAAGTCAGCAAGTATGATGGGGTGCAGCATCAAGCTTTACATGGAGCATCCCCTCCTTATAATCCACGAAAGACCCAAGAGTATGTTGACTACACAGAGAGCTTCTGGATACGAGGTAATAATCTTGAATCCAGCAATAAAGGTGGTGAGGTACAGAACTGTAAACACAGCAACGTTTTAGCTGAACCAGTGGAAGAGGGAGACTATAGGGCCTCATTACAAGTCCTATGGGACTCCATGGGAACGGGGACTAACAAAATTACCGGTGCCTGACTTCCTGGCTGCCAGACTTGGAATAGCTCAGTGGCACTGGGAAGTGAGGCGCCAGTATTTTTTTACGTGTCCGGCAGCAACCCGCCACTATCACAGAAGGGTTACCGCCAGACCTGTTATGAGGGCCATGTGCATGACTTTACTATGTGCATGGAACAGTATGACGACATTCCCAAGGTGGGGGAAAAGATACTTGAGGGGAAGAAGTACTTTATATTGAAGGGTCCTTGATGATAGACCAGGCAATGGGGGAAGGACATACTGGGACAGCAGTAGTGAGGATGAAGTCAGACAGGACTGCTGAAGTAATAGCAAGCGCGAGATTGCCTTCACATTTTTCAGCGCAAGTGGCAGAATTAGTGGCTCTCATAATGGCATTAGAAGCACACACGGACCTGGAAGTCACAGTGTATTCTGATTCGGCCTATGTGACGTCACAGTACACTCTGGGCTGTCACAATGGCAGAAGAGGGACTTCCGACATGCTGATGGCACACCAGTTCAGCATCCAGCCCTATTGGGCAGGCTCAATGATGCGTTCCAAATCCCAGCAGCCATAGCGGTTGTGTAGTGCCAGGCCCACATGAGGGGGAGGACCCAGTCTCCCGGGGCAACAAAGCCACAGACGCGGAAGCGAAGCGCGCAGCATATTTCTCCAAAATCACAGACTTTGACACCCCATCGAACAGACGTATCCTTGTGCGCAACATGATTTTAAAGGAAGGCTATAATACCTTACCAACCACGCAGATAATGGAATTTCAGGGAAGGGCACTGGTGGAGGAGAAGGAATTATGGGTGAGATGGGTGTTCGATATCGCCTACAGATGCTTTTTGGCGACAGGAGAGCACAGGCAAGCTTATGATTCCAACAGAATTATTGCAGATTGCACTCACAAAATTGCACTACCCCACATATATGTTATGATATGTTATTTCATGTTATTTTGCATTTATATAGCACCTTATGTACATTGGTGTGATCTCAAGGTGCTGGTAGGTTGAACGTGCATCAGGAACCGAAATTCAAGTCAGTAGAGAGAGAGAGAGAGTCATAAGGTGCGTGTGAGCACCGGATATGTGTGCAGCGGTGTTGCATTCCTGTGATAGCTGCTTCTTAGCGGTAGGTGTGGTGGTTGGGAGATCAAGAGTATGTGTTCGTTCTGGCAGGTTATTATCCAGACCGATTCTGGCTGCGATAGGCCTGAGGAGAACGCCTAGGCTGGAGGGTGTGTAACCAGCTGTGTTTAGATAGGATGATGGGGAGTGTGAGGCAAGTGATGGTATGAGAACATCTATACCGAATGGTGTCATAGTATCGCTGTGTTCTAGTTGAGTGGTGGTGTAAAGGAGAGAGTAAGGGTGGAGATGTGATAAGGTGGTTTATATCTTGAGGTCGAGCACACTCCAGTAGTTCCATGCACTTCAGCCGTTCCATGCACTCCAACCGTTCGATGCACTCCAAAACGATTCATGCATTTCCACCATTTTATGCATTTCCACCATTCTATGCATTTCCACCATTCTATGCACTCCAACCATACTATGCACTCCAGCCATTCTATGCACTCCAGCCATTCTATGCACTCCAGCCATTCTATGGACTCCAGCCATTCTATGGACTCCGACCATTCTATGCACTCCAACCATTCTATGCACTACAACCATTCTATGTACTACAACCATTCTATGTACTTTGGTTCTTTTATGCACTACAGATCGTTCCATGCTCTTGAATCTATGGTAAAGACGTATTTGCCGCACACATTGGAGAAGAGTGGTTCTGTCCAATTAAGGTGGAGCATATAGCCGCGTTCATGGAGAATTGTGTTACCTGTAAAAACTTCACTGCTTGTCATACTTTACGTGTAGTGAGAGGAGCCAGACCCTTCCATGATTATGTCTTTCCAACACCTCCACATGGACTATGTAGGCATGATCCAAGTCTGCCAGGGCTACCGCTACATGATAGTGGTTTTATGTCCGGTCCCTGCTCACACCCTGACGCGCTCATAGTGGCAAAATATTCCTCGTTAGAGAGCAGTTCCCACGATGATGGGTATGTGAGGTCCTACGGTCTGACAATGGACCTCAATATGCACAACTAGATTAGGCACACCATATCTTCTTTACATTAGGTATTCATCGAGAAAATACAGACTGTCCTAGAATACCCCTATCTGAAAATGTACTTTCAAGAGTATTTTATTAGATTTTCTATACAATCAGAAACTGAGAAAATGATTCCTCCTCAATTGTTTTTCAATTCCTTTCTGCTTTATGTAGCCCTGACCTACCCACAGATGACCCACAGAAACCCATCCATCATTAACTTACTTGGTGATTCGATAATCTGCATAGTCTGGGAATGATTGTTTTATGCAGCACTCACACAATATTATAGATGCAGAGCTCAACCTAACACACTAACATCATAATCCTGCAGTTTGTGGCTGTTCAGTTTAGTTTTACAGACACTCGGAGCAAAGCAAGAGAACACTACCCATTTCCAAGACCAAGGAAACATTGTGCTGCCTGCATGAGGCAGCTGGCGACCAGAGACAACTCCATTCACCTCCGCTGAGCTCAAGGTAAGCCCTGATGGGCTTGTGATAATCATTGTGCATTTACCATGTGTGCAGCAGCGAGTGCTTTTTTTGTGGTTCCAGCCATGCTGGGCTTTGCTTTGTGTGTGGTTGCGCTCCCCACCTTGATCTGGGTCTGGTTTCTGAGTGTGGCCCTTGCTTGGGGCACTTTTCTATGCATGACTTTGGCCTCCCATCACCCTCCATCATGGACGCTGCCTGCCCTGTGCACTGGAGTGCGCGGGTGCCCACATTCCCAGCTGCCTGACTGGCCACCCATTGATTCATCTGGGCCAATCACAAGCCAACTGGCGAGGGAGCTGGCCCGCGTCACAAAGGCCCGCTATAAGGCCCCCTGTCTGGCGCGCTGGAAGGCCCCCCACCATGCTGCCGGACGTTGACTCATCTCCTGTAATCCCCAGCATGCTTTCGCGATGGACCTTTATCATCAAACACAAACTTACACAGTGAGCTCTTCAGCGACTGCCTTGTTCCTGGCTAGCCCGGACTCCGTCTGCCTCACTCCTGGTCCAGTGCCCTTCCTCCCCTAAGATGTTTGATGAAATTGCACTGGAAGCCTGCATGTACTCTTCATGTGTGCACTGACCCATGGCACCATTTTTAGTTTCACTGGTATATCCCTCTAGTTGTGCTTTCCCCATCTGCAGACTCAACCATTGATAATTGGAGGGGTTTGAGATGATCTGTAAGTTACGCCCGGTCGTTTAGTAAGAATGTTTTATCGCTGCCCCTGCTCCCTCCCCTGCCTTGAAGTGCTTTGAAAAATTGGTTATTGATGATATAGGTGCTTTACAAATGACAAATAAATAAACACTTGGTAATCACAAAATGGGAAGTCTAATTTGAAATGTCATGATGACGTTTTGTCCCTTCTGCTGTCTCACCTCTTTACCCACCTTGTATTACGAAAAGTCTTATTTTCACATGCACACGCTTTGACCCCCTACTAACCTAACCCCTATCCATGCTGTTTTGGAAGCCATATCTGGGCAGGTGATAAGCTCTGCTAAGGAAGTAAAGAGACTTAGATGCAGTGCAGACATAGGGACTCATTACATGGTAGGCGGTAGCCATGGCGCTATTAGCGCCATGGCTACGCCCTTACCGCATTCCGGGTCCATGTTCCTGGAATAGGGACTTACCGGGTCATTCCGACCTTGGAGGACCCGGTAAGTCCCCATTCCGGGAACCATTCCCCATTCCCATTTGAGCCCCCATAGGGCTCAGTGGGAATGGGGATGGAGCTAATAACGGGCCCGCTATTAGCGGGCCCGTTATTAGCTGTCAAGTCCCTCAACGGGTCCCTTCCATAACGCCTGGTAAAACCTCATAGGGTGGTAAGGGATTACCGGCACCGGTGCCCTTACCGGTGCTGGTAATCCCTTACCGCCTACCGTGTAATGAGGCCCATAGGCATAGAGGTAAATTTATAGCTAACTGATGTGGCTCATATTTCCAACAACATGTGGTACAAACACATGGCAAGGTAGGGAAAGAAACCACAGGAGAGAGCTGTTACGTATGTTCTCTCATCCCCTATGCCCTGAATTCATCCAGTACATTCCTAGCAACTGAAATTTCAATTTGCCACATCATAATGCCTCATGCATCTATCACTCTCCACCACAAGAGGACGATTTCAAGGGAGACGAGCCACACTAAGGTGGATGTCCAGAAAGAGGCTCCCATATGAAGATAACTTACATCAAGTCTCAAGAAAGGATAGATGACTACTGGAGCACAGACAAAAGCATAGAATACTTCAGTGAAGGTCCGCACAAAGGAGAAGCAAAGGTAGTGACACAAATGGAATTACAGTGCCCAAGACAGGACCGAGGGAAATAGGGGGAATGTCAGGATGCTCGGAAAGACCACAAATAATAGTATATCGAAAAGTATAAACAGCAGATTGGTGGAAAGAAGGAGTGGTTGGGAGCAAAGGACATGCCCTTCAAACAGTTCCAGTGCAAATAGTGAAAAGGAAAATGACAATTGCCTCAAGGAGTGGGAAGCGGGTGTGAAACTGCTCACATGGGTAGAAAATGAAGCAGGGCCCATGCCCATTCTACCGCTCCGGTGTTTCATTATGTTTTGAGAATGATGTGCCAGAAAAGGTCAGAGAAAATAAAGGATGTATGCAGATCTCGAAAATACCAGGCATGAAGGTCGGAACCACAATGCTGATGGACCACTACTGGGCCTGCGGATGATCGAAGGCACACATGCAACTGCCACCCAACTGGGGAGAAGGGTGCTCACTCGTACAGCTGAACACAGCAGAATTGGTTGTGCACCAGAAAGATATACAAGTAGACGGGTTCCCTAAAATGGATGCAAATCAAAGGAAGAAAAAATCTGTAGGATTGACCAGAATGAAGAGAGAAAATTATGCATCGTCAAAAATGGAAGATGCATTAGACGCAATACCACCAAAACATAGGCTGTTCAGCAGAACTGAGATGTTCTTCGTGCCCATCGTTCCATCAGTCCAGACAAACAGGAAACACCAAATTCTATGAGATAACACGTTGGGAGCTGATGCAGACGATAAATTCAACCGTCAAAGGGTTCAATGCTATCAAGGAAGAACTGAGAGCAATAAGGTTAATGGCCCTCTGGAACAGATATTTTCTAGACCTCCTGACAGCCATGGAGCGAGGTGTTTGTGCCAAGATTGGGCCCTTTTGCTGCACATTCATTCCTGCCCATGATGAAGAGAATGGGACCCTCACAGAGGCCATTACCCAATTAACAGAGCTGCATGCCAAGATGGAAGCAAAGATGAACACTGTGGGAAATGAAGATGACTGGTTGTTGTACATCTTCTCCTGGATACCAATATAGATGGCCAACGGACTGAAAGTATTGTGACGAGCAGTGATACTAGTGTTATTCGCCTTAAGTGTCATCAGAGTAGCCATCACACAATGCAGAAAGGCCAATGAAAAGACAATAGGGATGAATGTTCTGGTAGACATAGAGGAGGAGGAGGAAGAAGAAGAAGAAGAAGAAGAAGAAGAAGAAGAAGAAGAAGAAGAAGAAGAAGAAGAAGACGAAGATAGGAAATGCATTGAAATCACAACTGACTCAGTGTCCCCTGTTCCCAACAGGAACAGTGTTCGAGTTTCTGTTCAACACCTGTGACTATTGGGGAAAAAGGGTCTTGTGAAACCCTAGTGGATACTTCAGTTACCTGACCTGGCGTTTGGATGACCATGCAAAATACCATGTATATCTCGATTGGATAACAACAGTTTGGCTCCCAAAAATGGCAAGTGAGCAGAGATAGTTGTGTAGGTAATGTGGTTGACTAGTCGACCAGAAGGGAATTAAAGACAGAGGTCCAAATATAGCCCTCATGAAACCCACAGACTCTCAGCCCGAAGACAGAGAAATGACAGATGCACATCACTTCTAGACCCTTGGTTGCCATTGTCAATGTATTTCAGATATGAGAAACGTTACTTTCTCAGACAGCCATTCAAACCATACCCATTTGATGATATTGAAGAGATAGAGATGTCATCAATCGAACAAGTCGACTGACAGCAAATCCAAAAATAAATGACATCATTGCTGACATCACAACATAGGTGCACTTAGACATGAATTACGCAGGCATCCACTCACAAAGCTACACAAACATGCATTAGTTTATTGCATATAGACACAAAACACATGCTTATGACTCACGAAGGCAGATGACTGACACACATACATATTCCTATATATAAATAGGTACTGTGGACCTTTAAGGTTTTGAGAACCTGCAAATGTGGGTAATTTTGAATGTGGAACAGGGGGTGAGATATTCTGCACTGTTTCATATACAACCATGGCAGATGCAATAGAAAACAGACGAATGGCAGCAGCCCAAGTCCTCTTCAACGATCTAGAGGGTATTGCTGGTCCTTCTTCCAGTGCAACAGTGTCAGCTGGTTTAACAATACAACAAATCTTGAAAAATGTTAAAGGAAAGAAACCAGCAAGTGGTGGGAAGCGATGACCCTACAGATGTATTTAGAAGTCAAAAGAATTCCTAGCAGTCTTCGTATTCGTACCATACCGACCTATGAAGAAATAGGTCCACTACTAATTACTGAATGGATGGATTGAAATTGATCAAGGATTTTGAAGGTATAGAAGTGTTACACTACTTACCGGTCCTTGTGTGCAGCATCAGGGGGCTCGCAGGGTTCTGTCCTGGTGGTTGTATCCGCATTGACAGTTTCCTCACGTTAGTGCCTGGCAGGGTTCAATTCCTCTGGGTACTGCCATTGTATCAACATTTCACATTTGCAAAGACATCTGTGTTCGCCGTTTCGTGCATTCCCAGTCCCACAAGCAGCGCGGTTGCTTCCGCTTGTGGCTCAAGACTCACTTTCACCCTGAAACCTGATTTAAGGACCGGAGATGCATACCTTAGAGCGTCTTAATGCGGTTTTCAACTTGCTCATCTGCCGCGCCCTCGCTCCTGCTCCTTGGATGTTGCCTTTGGTTCTGGGTTCTTCTCAGCCCTGCTCTCCCATGTGCCCTGTTCCTGCCCAGTCCTTGCCTCCTCTGCCTTGCCATATTCCCTCTTGGTTCTTTCCCGCTGGCCGGCCTCCCACCTGTCCTCTTTCTCCCTGTCTTCCCTCCTCCTGTCTACTCCCTGATTGGGAATCCTGGTCCCTCCTGTCTGTCTGGTCTCTTAATCCTGCTCTGGAATCTGCCCTATCTGCCCTGGTTTGGAGTCCTGGCCACAAGACAACCTGGGCATCTGCTTTGCTGGTCTTCACCATTAGCCTGGTTTCCTGTGGAATTCTTCCTTGATATATCAATCGTGTGATCTAGTTCAACCTGCTGTCCTTCTGCCAGTATACCTTTGGATTCCATGTGGCCTTCCCTGTCAGTGCTTGCACTGTTCCAATGTCACAGTTATCAGGGAAGTGCCACCCCGTGGCGTTGGGAGCCGACCCAGCACAACCTCTGCTTCCAGGTCAAGTGAGGCAGTTGGGTTGGTTCCCTATGCTACATCCCTACCTTAACACTTCCATTGACAGTCTGGCTTTGAGGTCAAAACAAGAACCCTGGCTAACAGGTACACAGCGCCAGCACGACGCACAGTATAAGAAGAAGAAGATCTTTTCAACTCGCAGATGGCGATGAATGTAAGAAAAGGAAACCCTGTATGGAGGAGAATCTAGAAAGATATCTGATGCTCCTATGCACAGTTTCTCTCTGCAGTCCCTAGTATTTGAGAAACAAGTACTGAAGGAAGTTTGCAAGTTGGAAAAAATGGAAAGGGAACATCACTCCAATTTCAGCAATAGACAAAGAGATTTATTGACCAAATTGGCCAAGAGTCATGAAGTGGTAGTGCATCAGGCTGATAAGGGTGGCGCTTTAGGGTTGATGAATCGCACTGATTACATTCAGGCGTGCACAAGGTTATCGACTCACGAAAATAGCTATAGAGTACTCACCAGCGACCCATCTCAAGAATTGGTCAGGACGATCAAAGAAAAAGTATCCAGTGCCTTAGAAGCCAAAATGATCAGCAAACAGGAATCTGAGTACCTGGTTAGGGAACATGGGAGAACGCCAGTATTTTATAATTTACCTAAAATACATAAGAGCTTGGTGAATCCCCCGGGTAGACCCATTTGCCGGGAGTGAGTTCTATTTTGGAACCCTTATCCAAATATGCTGATTACTACCCCGGGCTTTGTATACAAACCATGACCAGTTATCTAAGAGACACCACAGATGCCATAAATAAAATTGAAGGAATTGATTTTACACCAGGCACCAATATGTTGTTGAGCCTTGATATACAATCTTTGTATACTGTGATACCTCAGAGAGCCACCTTAGAGGTGATTGAGGAAGTCTTACATAACAGGAATGATGGCCATCCAGTTAGTAATGGGTTCATCACGTGGTGCACTGAATTTGCATTAACCAAGCACTTTTTCCAGTTCCAGGGGGTCTTCTATCAACAAATTGAAGGCACTGCCATGGGTGCAGCCATGGCCCCTAATTTAGCAAATCTCTATGTAGAGTATTTTGAAAAATCTGTCGTCTATGAAGACAATAACCCTTTCAAACATAGTCCTAGGAAGTGGCTAAGATACATCAATGATGTTTTCATAGTCTGGGATGGCACAAAGGAGGAAGTGTGTGACATTGGCAACTGGCTCAACTTACAGAATAGATTTCTGAAGTTCACAAAGGAACTTGGGGAACTTGAGATAAACTTTCTGGACATCCATTTGTTTCACCATATAGGCAGTTTGAGAGTTATACCCTATTAGTAAGGTTACAGATAAGAATGTCTTGCTTCATTATTCCGGTCACCATGCTAAACATATCCGGTCAAATGTACCTTTTGTGCAGTTTTTAAAACTTAAGAGGAACAGTAGCCTTAAAACAGAGAACGAAAACAGAGCTAACCGATTAATAGATAAATTACCTGTGAGAGGTTACTCTGCGAAATTGGGGAAAGACTCGTCCAAACGAGCTTACAATAACAACCGTGAATCCTTGTTAGAGAAAACGAATCAGGAGGACAAGAAAAGATTGGGCATAGTATTTGTGAATACCTTTTCCAATTTATCTCAAAAGATCAAGTCTATAGTCAGCAGGGTGTGGAAAAAAGTATATAACAACAAAGAGAAACCTCCCCCGCTAGTGGCATACAGAAGAAGCTAAAACTTAAAAAATATTATTGTAAGGAATGACATCAGTTAGAAACACAAAACCAATGCACATCAAGCTACATTATGGGGTATGAATCCTGTTACAGGACATTTCCCCTGTGGTTAGTGTATCATGTGTAAATACACCAAGAAAACCAACGAAGTAGATATCGGTCTAGATGCAAACTGGGTATTGAAAGAAATGACCAACTGCAACAGTGAAAATGTAGTCTACATGATTACGTGCCTATGTGAGTTGCACTACGTGGGGAAAACAAACAGGAAGTGTAAAACCAGGCAGACAGAACATTGTAGTCGTATTAAGAATAAGGTTTTACTGGCACCTATGGTCAAACACTTTGTAGAGAAGGGTCACACTCACAAGGATCTGAGATGGGTTATACTTAAGAAGGTCCATGGTCTTCAAAAGGAAGATATTAATCAGAAACTTGCCAGTTTTGAGCAAAAGATGATTTTCAAATTACAAAGCCATGTAAATGGGTTGAATGAAGGGATTGATTGGTACCATGTATCCCTTGGCTAAGTAATATTGAGGATTGGTTCACAAATTATACGCAGCTGCTATGTTCTGATTCAGACTGGCTCAATTGATGATTCACTACCCATCACCCGTTGTACCAATGTTTTGGAGGGTGGATTTTCTGATTATAGAGGGAGTATATCATACAGAGGTCTGTGATTAACGGGCCTTCACCTTATGAGAATTTCACCAATGCACAATATTGATGTTATTAAATTTTAATCTGTGCCTGTATAATACATTCAGAATGTGTCTTGCAACACTATGCTGGAGGTATTTCTCAAAAAAATGGGAATGCCTACTTTTCTCAAGCAGTGAGGGCAATTTTCACCTCACCAAGAGTGTTGCAGTAGACACACACTGGGCCTCATTATGAGGTTGGAGGTAGCCTTGCCGGTTTTACCGGCAAGGCTACCTCCAAACTCGCATCCGGGTCCGGCACCCACGAATGGGCAATTAGCGGGCTATACCGGCCCAGCCGAACCCGGTAATTGCCCTTTCGTGGGTGCCGGGCCTGGTACATCCCCATTCCCATTTGAGCCGCATAGGGCTCAATGGGAATGGGGAGTGTGGTAGCCCCGGTACCGTTAATAACGGTACCAGTGCTACCATCATATTCTGCTCGCGGGTGCCAGTACGGCCACCAGATCAGACCTGGTGGCTGCAAGGGCACCCGCGAGCAGAACTCCTAGTATGGCGGTAGGGTATCAACGGTGCCAGTAGCAATACCGGCCCCATTGTTGCCTTACCACCATACTTGTAATGAGCCCACTGTCTTACGAAGCAGGTCGTAATCTCTCTATATATATGCTTTGTCTAGCATCTGTGGAAATACTTCCCTGACATTCCATTTCTCTTTTGCAGAATAGAATTGGCCATTATGAATTGCTATGTAATTGCAGGCTAGTATATTGACATGTGCTTCCCAGGGCCCTCTCTTTCCCCCCCTTCTTCGCCACCACACGAGGGGTTTCTGATACTGGTTTTAAGCTCATGGCTTACACCTTGTAACATGGTGTGATTTGGTGAAACTGGAGGTTTTAGTCCATTTTCAGTGTCCATAGATGAGAATAAAACATCAATTGATCGGAAGGAATGGTTTCCTCAGTGAAGAGGTGTTGTCTTTGAGACCATGGTACTTGCGAAATCGGGTAAGGATAGGTGTGTACTGTTGGGTACCGGCAGGTGAAATCTTACGGTATAGAACAGAGGACTGTTAGCGGCAAGAATAGGTAATTGACACTGCATGATACAGGTGTTAGTTATTTCTCAAATTACATGCAGGACAAGGTATCATAGGGTGTGGGCAAGTTACCTAGCACTGTGGGCGCTGAGAAAGTTCTGTTGGGTTGCTAGATGCACTTGAGATGTGTTTATTTGAAATTAGGCTAACGCGTGGATTGTTCTGATGGGAGCTTTTGCATTTTGTGGTTTAGATCGAAAATGGGGAATCGGATATCCCAATATCCCAATAAACGCGATGTAGATACGGTGCAGGCATGTTGTTTGAATTAGAGGATTGTTATCCAAGAGATTTGAAGGTAAGACCCAGGGCTTTGTTAGGGGGATGATTGCCTTGTTGAAATGCGAGTTTTGTATCCATTTAGAGGTGAATGCACAGTTTTTCTCCCCTTTTCTTTTGTCTTCACAGATAGGAAATATCTACCCGGTTTCATTTCTATCTATAATCAAACGCATCTACATGGGCAGCATGAGGTACAGACCCAGTACATGAAAGAGGGTGTTGACACTAAGCACAATGTGGATGTTTTGTATTACTCTGGAACTCGATAGTGAGCCTGATTGGTGTCCCATTTGTCTTTTGATGTTTCTGTTGCGGCATTCAAGCTTATGTGCTATGATAGAGCAATCAAGCGTGGAAAGTTTCGACTGAATTGGAATTGGTGGAATTACCTTTACGCTAAGGAAGCAATTTTATTTATTTATTTATTGCATTTGAATGTACGCCCAAACCCTTGGGTATCACAGCGTAATTACACATATCTTCGTTAGCAAGTTAAGGTTACAATCATCTTTGTTGATAGCTTAGTACATATCTTAGTGATCAGGATTGGTTGCATACATTTTAGTTGCAGCAGTATAACAGGTGTATAGTCTATTATATAACATAGCAATGATCTAGTTTTGCTAGGTTTTTACCGTCTAGGGTAAAAAGTGCTTGAGAGAGTATTAGTGCTTGTTGAACAACCAGGTTTTGAGTTGTTTTTTGAACCTGGGTAGCAAAGATTTGTTGGATAGGTGGGGTGGGAGAGAGTTCCAGATGCGGGGGGCTGCACTGGTGAAGCTAGCTTTACCTGCTCTTGTGATGGTGAAGCGGGGAATGTGCAGTTGGATATTTGCGTTGGATCTGAGGGATCTCAATGTGGTTTTGCGTGCAATGCAGTTGTTGAGGTAGGTAGGGGTAGTGTCTGACAGGCATTTGTGTGTGATGGTGAGTATTTTATGGAGGATTCTGGATTGCACTGGGAGCCAGTGTGCCTCTCTTCTGTGTTGTGAGATGTATTCTCTTCTTTTGATGCCCAGAGCTGCTCTGAGGGCTTTGTTTTGTAGGAGCTGGAGTTTAGTTAGATTTCTTTTGGAGGTGCCTAGCAGTAGTATGTTACAGTAGTCTATTTTTGTTAGGATGAGGGCTATAGCAAGTATCAAGCATTTGTCAGGAGATAGGAGAGGCCTGCTAAGTGTGATGAGTTTGGCGGTGTAGGCTGTTGAGGAAGCTGGGCGCTAATGTGATTGTTCATGGTGAGATTCGAATCAAGGTATACTCCCAGTGTTTTGACTTTATGGGAGATGTTAATGGGTGTGCCGTCAATCATTATGGAAGTGTAGTCTGGGTGGAGTATGCGGAGTTTGTTGGGGGAGCCAACTATAAGGATCTCAGTTTTGTCTCCATTAAGACAGAGGCTATTATAAGCCATCCAGTTTTCGATGTGTGAGTAGGTTGTGTTGATGGTGGCCGTGTCTTGATCCAAGTTACCTGTGATGGGAATAAGGATCTGTGTGTCATCAGCGAAGTTTGTGTAGATTACTCCCATGGCATCTAATGCTGCGAAGAGTAGCTTAGTGTAGGTGTTATATAGGGTGGGGGAGAGGCAGGATCCTTGTGGTACACCTAGTGGTACTGGGATAGAATCTGCTGCAACTTCCCCTATGGATACTCTTGAGGTGCTGTTAGACAGGAAGGATTTTATCCAAGTAGTGTCCTTATGTGAGAAGTGGAAGTTAGTGGATAGGGTTTGGCAAAGGTTGTCATGGTCGACCAGGTTGAAAGCCGCTGATAGGTCTAGGAGTAGGAGGATACACAGTTTGCCGGAGTCCCTGATGGCATACATCTAGTTTTTGAGGTCTAGTAGGGCAGTCTCTGTACTGTGGTTGGGGCGGAAGCCTGATTGTCTTTCCCCTAGTAGGTGATTCTGTTCAAGATGGTGTTGTACTTGGGTGTAGGCTATTTTGTCAATGACTTTTAGTAGGAATGGTACTGTTGTTATGGGCCTATAGTTAGTAGGGACCGTAGGTTCTAGGGATGGTTATTTCATTAGTGGTGTGACCCAAGCTGCCTTAATGGAGGCTGGTATTTCGCTGGAAGTGAAGGATTAATTCACAAAATTGGTGATGGTGGGTGCTAGTATGGTGGCGCATTCTTTGGCTACTTTAACTGGGGTGCTGTCGCCTTTGCAGTTCGAGGGCTTGAGGGACGCTATTGTTTTAAGGACTTGTTCAGTGGTGACTTGTGTAAAGTGGAATTCCGGTACGTCAGGGCTGGTGGTGATAGTCGAGGGGTGATGGGGGCATGGTGGTAAGATCTAGTACGTTTTTTTGTGAGGCTATTTTATTTTGGAGAGTGGTCACTTTGAGGAATAGGGCATCCTGAATAGTGGTACACCAGGCTTTGCTCAGAACTATGGGGTTAGTGGGGAGAATGGGTGCTTCTAGTTCTTTGATAAAAGTAAATAATTCTTTAGAGTTGGAGGCTGCGGCTGCTATGCGATCGTTGAGTGATTCAGCTTTGTGGGAAAGCACACTGAGTTTGTAGGTTTTGGCTAGTTTTTGTAATTTGGTTTGTAGGTCAGGTGAGTTATGTTTTCTATTTAGGTGTTCTATCGCTCTTTTTTCTCTTCTAATTTCTATGAGTTCATTATTAAACCAAGGGGCGCTGCGTTTAGTTTTGAGCACTTTGGCTTTGAGCGGTGCTACTTCATCAGCCGCAGATTTTAAGCATTGGTGATAGTGTTTAGCAATACTGTCTGGGCTGGTATTGGCTTGAGGTTTGGCGTTAAGTAGTTTGTTGAGTACTGGGTTTAAATTTTCTAAGGTGAGCTTACGCATATTTCTGACCTGTATGGGTGGTAGTTTGCAACTTGTGGTTTTGTGGTCAGTATCTATCTTTATTGTGAATTTAATTAGGCAATGATCAGTCCAGTGTAATTGGAGGACGTCTGATACAGTTACTATGGTATTAAGGGTGAGTATCCAGTCTAGGATTCTTCATTTGGAATGAGTGGGGGCGTTGACTATTTGGGAGAATTGCATCTCCTGGAATGCCTTTTTGCAGGCTGCAGCTTTGCTATCTGCAGGGTCATCATAGCCTAGGTTAAAGTCTCCTAGGCAATGACATGTGAAGGTACTTCCAATTAAGTAAAATGGGTGTGTGCTGTTGGTGCACACTCCATGACTCCTTGACTTGCTATGTGATACAGGGCGAGTTGTTTGTTCGATGCATTAGGTGCACTTTTCCAAATGGGTGATTGTGGTTCCTTTGTCTCTCTTTTGTAGGTTTTTATACTCCACTGCATTTACAGTTTGGTGAGATTTGGTCCAGAGGGAGCAAAGTTATAAGCCACCCAAAAAGTGCTCTTCCTATGGGATTAGCAAAAGTTATAGGGGGGGTCCCAAAATGTCTTTTTTTCCCATAGACATAATGGGAAAAAACTATGCTCACGCCTACAGCCCTAACCGCTGGTCGGATTTTCACCAAATTTGCGGCAGGAGCGGCGGCTTGGTCCCGAAAGCGTGCTTTTTTAATTTGGTGTAAATCCATCCAGTAGTTTTTATTTTAATGACCAAAACGTGAGGCAAAATAATTAGTGATATCTATGTTTGCTCCACGGACTCAGTTCCCTTTTCGGTCCGCGGACTGGCCTCTGATTGGCTGTACTGTCCACGGACCGGCCTCCGATTGGCCGGAAAATTCGCTGACTTTTGCGTGGTCCGCGGACATCGGGACGCGTCCGCTGATTGGCTGGTGGGAAAACCTGAAATGCTTTGGTTTTCCTGAAGCACCCGCCATCTTGGATTTGCAGAATGTTTTGGGGTCCGCGGTCAGCGCGGTGAAAACATTTTAATAAAGCAGCATTTCACTTGTCAAACTCAACAAACAATCTCTGGGTATGTGGGGGGGGTGAGGATTGGATTGGATATGGCCATAAGAAGCCAAAAACGAGTTGTTTCACCCCCGAAAGTCTGTGAACACTCCAGATGTCTTGGAGCAGTGCTGTGGTGTTCGCGAACACTTCAGATGTCATAGGACATCTGCACCTATTTCTGCATTATAGGGTTGGGGAAAAGCAGTTTTTGGATGGCTTATATCTTTTGCGCCATCCAATGAAACTGCATGTAATTTTGCAATTTTATTCTAGAACGAATCTTGAATGGTTTTGCAAAGTTTTGTGGGATTCTGTCAAGAGGGGGCAAAATTAGAGGGGGGTCCCAAAATATTGTAAAGGCATATAAATGTGGTGTCATTTGACGAATCTGCACAATATTTGGCAAAACGATTTTGGATCTAAATATAAATGGTTTTCTAAAGTTTGGTGGGATTTTCTCAAGCGTGGGCAAAATTAGAGGGGGAGTCTTAACATTTTTAGATGGCTTATAACTTTGTTGCTATTTGAACCTTCAATGTTTGTGTAAAGACTGAATGGATTTTGTCAAGTGGGGGCTAAGTTATATGACTATTGTATGTACATACATTTTGACACTTTAAAAAAAATAAAACATGGGCGGATTTCGAGCAAACTCGTGAGGAGCATTGGCAAGGACATTAAAGCATGGTTTTGCATATCTTTGACGTCCTGGGTGTTAGTCTTAGCAATGCACGGTGGTGGCGTGAGTTATGGTTGCTTAGCTTACCATAAGTGGCGAATTTCAGGGGGTTTTCGGTTTTATTTGGAACCATAACGTCCATTTAACAAAGTTTGTTTACTGAATATATTTATATACATTTTACCATTGTGACTAATGAATTAATAAATTAAATGAGTTTATAGATTAAATCTTTTTTAGGCTTACTGTGTCAATTTGTTCAGGACTATCAGTAAATAAGAGACCGAAGGTCGGATTACCTGTTATAAGAGATTTAATTTGAATTCTGAATTCCTACCTCTCTTCTTTATTTACAGATTGAGGTCTACCCCAGACCACAGAGATAGTTTGACCCTGGGTAGGAGTCAACTGTTGGGGTTTTAATACAACCTGTTTTAGGTACAGGTTTGAAAATATTACATCAGCCTGCGTCGACGCACGGGAGAGTAAGGCCGTCAGGGGGACTTTCCATAGCATGTAAGTCTTCCTTAATCAGGGAAGCACATGAATTAACTGCCTCACAGTAGGGAATTCTGGCAGGAAAACTCTCTATGAATTCAGATGAGGGCCCTAAAGAGTTAATGGTAATTAACATCTATAGGTACCCGCCTGTACCAAGCTCACAATTTTTTGGGACTCTGGCCACACTGTTGTCTAGAGTAAGCATAGACTTCCCGGGCATTTCTACAATAATGGCCGAGGATTTTAACAGTCAATGTGTAACAATGTATAACCATGCAAGTACTAGGAGAGGGGCCAAAGGAGAAAAGAATATCCCAAATGGGTAGGAGATGGCAATCCTTCTTTGCAGTGTGGGACTTAAAGATGCTAAATGGTTCCATTAAGGGGGACATCCCGGCCTCGTGACTTGGAGTGGGGCAAATCTTCCTTGATCCTAGATTACATTCTCCTTTCCTCTCAGATCTTCGAGATGTGTACGCAGCTGGAGATTAAAGAGGGTGGGACAAGTGATCACAATTGTCTAAGGGCAGAAATGTCTTTGAGTTTCACAAAAAAGCTGTCTACCTACACTGATCTTTTACATTGAATAATTGCAGGAATCGATTGGTTAAGTATAAGAGCAGGGGTAGACACCTGAATGTTAAACTAGAGGACTATCAGAGGTCTACCTCGGTCAGCGAATGGAGAAATAGCTGTAATCCCCTAGTCTTTCATGATTTTCTGTGGTCCGTGGACTGGATAATCGGCCCTGATATCAGAAAACAGAGGGTGCACCATCACTCATACGACGAGATAACGTGGGAGACAAAGAGAGAAATGCGAAATGACATTAGGGCATTCAATAAAACTACTCTCTCAAGAGATCAAAACGTAAAAAAGGCTTGAAAGATCAAAATAGACTACATAAATTGGTCCCACCAACATCAGACTGCACGCCTCCAGAAGGATGGTGAAAGAGTAATTGCAGCTCTTAATGAAAACAACTCCCGTCATTTTTGGTCCATCTTCAATAGAGAGGGGGCTGACTTAAATCAAGCTCTTATACATTTGGTCAGGGGAGTGGATTGAGTATCTGATGTCACAATATCAAAGACCACAGGGCACTCTTGGCTATAATATTTTAGACATCCCATGGGAGCTGAATTTTGAAGAGACAGGCATAAGGCACCTGATAAAAAAGCATCATCCTCAAAGGCGGCAGGCCCAAATGGGCTGACATACCAGGCATGGAAGGAAAACATAGACTTATGGGAAAATGTCTTAACCCAGCTGTTTAGAGAAATTATGTCTACTAGAACACTCCCCAAGTCCTGGGCTACTTTGATCATTGTCCCAATAATCAAAAAGGGTGACCGAACATCTGCAGCAAATTATCACCCTATAGCACTTTTGGATGTGGAGAGCAAATTGTTTGCGGGTCTAGTGCTAGGGGATCTACAGAAATGGGCAAAGCAGAATCATATCATCCCCAAATACCAAATTGCTTTTCAGAAGGGCCTCTCAACCACATTAAATGGGACCATCTTGGCAACTTTGATGGAGAATTAAATCAGGCGCTGGGGGAGGCACAAATCTTTTCATCACCTGTATCAATCTATCTAAGGTTTTTGACCTGGTTAGCAGAAACTTGACAGCTGGAGGATACCAAAACCATTACTAGCTAATTTGATCGCTCTGTACAGACATAACACGGTACAGGTGAGACTAGACAGTGAAGGCCCTCTCTCCGATTATATCAAGGTGGAAAGAGGGGTTAGGCAGGGCTGCCTTGTCACACCCTTCCTCTTCATTCTATACTTGGCAGACATAAGAGAGAAGTTGGAAAAATGTGCTTTGATTAGCCCTAGGATAAGAGACAGCATTATTAACTGTCTTATATATGCAGACAATATTGTCCTTTTGGATAGGACTGAAGTCTGTCTACAGAGACTGCTGAATGCCCTAGAGTTACATATTAAGGAAAACGACCTCCTAGTCAACCCATCTAAATCAGAAATAGTAGTCTTCAAGAGTCGAGGTAAACAGGGGCCCAAATTCAACTGGAAAAAAGAGGGACAAGCCATTCCGGTTGTCAAGGAGGTCCTTTATTTGGGCTTTCTTTTGTAAGCAAACCCTGAGTGTGGCCCAAAGTGGTCAAGAACTACTGGGAAAAATATCTCAACTTTCTGCCCAAATTGTCAAAATCATGAGGACATATTGCAAGTTTTCAGTTTTGCCTCTAGTCATATATTATGCAGCAAAGATCATACCAACTCTCCTACATGGTTTGGAGGCAAAACCACAAATTTGGGACTTTGATTGACAGCGCTTGGAGGGAACCATATGGAAGAGGGTTCTTGGTCTCCCTTTCAGTCTTCTGATGGTAATTTTACGCTATGAGCTGGGACTCAAGTCTTTAAGGGCACAGGCAACTTGGAAACCCGTTTCTCTGTACCGTTGGATAATGGCCCCCCAGTCAGACTCTCTTTATGAAGATCTGAAGGCTCACATGACCCAACAAAAATCATCCCTCTTGTGTGCCGTTGAGAGATTGGTGCTGGCAGCCCTCACGGACTGTAGTAGTGACGTTGACACTCTCATCACCAATCCCGATAGGACCAAGGGAGCCTTCTTTCAGATAGATTGGATCCACACCATTGACCAAATGCGGAAACTTAGAGTGGGAAGTGCCCTCTCTCCTTATGACAAGAAAAGGTTTTTTTTAGCAAGTTATCTTACAAAGTTTCCAGACCCCAAAGATAGACAGAACTTCTTAAGGTTCTGGTTAAATATTTTGCATACTGATGAAGTTTTGTCTTGTTGGGGTCGAGGTAATGAGGGACAAAAACTGTGCAAAGTCTGTGAGGGCCCCCGTAAGCAGACCCTGAAACACCTTTTGATCGAATGTGAGGGTCCCTGGGAGGTGAGAACGAGGAGTCTTCAACAGATGGTGGAAAGCGAGGATCACCTTTTTTTCGAAATGTTCTGGGACAGGCTCATAGCGGGTCAATATGTGCTGCTAAATATTTATGTAATCAGGGTATTGAACGGGGTTGGAATCATACTGTCAGCTTACTGTTGAAAGGTTCCCAGTGTGATTTTGTTGGGAAGGATGAAGATATAGTAGGTCTGTCTCTCTCTTGCTCTACTTGGCAGGGTGTTTACCCTGCTTTTGTCTTTCCCTCAAGCAAGAATCCAGCCTCGTGTTTCTTTGTGTGCTTTTTTTCTTTTTTCTCTTTTGTTGAAAGTGGATTTCTCTTATTTTAAAAAAAAATTTGATTGAATTTTTGTACTTAAGTGAACTGTATCTATGGTTTTTTGTAAAAATCTATTTTTTCGGTTCTAATACAAAAATAAAAAAAATAAAAATAAATTCCCAAAAGTGTGACATGTGTTGAAGAAAAAAGAACTCTGAGGTGAGTCGAACCACTCTGAGAGAGAGTTATGCATGCAGAAAAACAGAACTGAGGTAACACGGCAAGTGCAATTTATAGCATCATTGATGTCACACACGGATGGCAGAATGGAAACCGTCTAGGGCCATAGACACTGATGCAGTGCTATGCCCCTTGCTGTCCAAAAACCTTTCCAAGGACTGCAAAGATGGATATGAATATCAAAGATGACAAATCCATGGGATCACACAATCCATTAGAAACCTGGACTTCTGTGTATTGTTCACAATTAGTACCCAGAATGTTTGCCTCCCAAAGGCTAGCTGCACTATACGTTCCCTCTTTCTGCCTACTTTCTTGTTTTCTCCTTGTCTCCACCTTGTTCCCAGTTCGGAGCTTTCCCCCCGCCTGAGAACCAGACTCCTCCTCTTTTCACTGAAACTGGCAAGCCACAACATCTGCACATCTTACTGCTGGCTCTCTTTTCTGTGCCCATCTTTCTTGGTGTTCTCTATGCTAATGTTAACCTGCTCCACCCCGTTCATACTGCCCATGCGCTACTTCTCACTGCCACTGTGGATCTCCAGGGGCGGCATGTCAGCTTATTGGGGCTAATTATGGCATGCTTTGGCTTTTGTATACAACAGCCTTCTACCCCAAAGGATTCAGCTCCAGACATTCGGTTGGTGGCAGTAGAAGGACTGATTGCTAGTATTCTCTTTATGGGTTAGATTGGACTTCAACCTTTTTATAGTTTTTCTTCATGAGATGCAGCAGCATGCAGATTGTTTGGAGTTTAACCGACAAGTGTTTTGGTATTACATGCAACGCTCCTCTGTAGATGATACATGATCATGGCAGAGAGGGGAGCCAGAGAAGCAGACACAGTGTACCCTAAAGAAACAGAAGAAAGACCTTACTATTCAGAGATACATAGCTGAATGTGATTCGTGGAACTACCAGAAACAGCTCTGTAGGTCACTTCAGTGCACCCAATCGAACACAGACACTATTACTAAGGAGAAAGTACAGTGTCCAAATGAGTTCAAGTGTCTGCAAGTATCCAAGTATCCACAAGATTCAGATGTGGATAAATGTCCAAGAGTCGAAACAATCCTAGTGAGGCAAGAATGAAACCACGAATGTCAAGTTCCAAGAGTTTACAGACAATCAACCAAGTTCCAGGATTCATTGTTACAGGTGGTGAGAATAAGAGGAAAGTCAAATCATTGACACAACACCAGTTCAGAAAGAAGTCACCCGGGGGGATGAGTTATTGTAAAGCAGCAGCAGAATAGTCTTAAGAGAATACTGAATGCAATCAAGCAATGGGTAAAGCAGGCATTCTGGCAAAGTCAAAGAAAGCTGAGAGCAACACCAAGACAATTTGAATATAATAGTCCCAGAACAAGATACCCATAGGGAAGAAGTTGTAAAGTACATTGCCACCAGCCAAAAGGTTGTGTAAACAGAAATCAGAGACTGCAGTAGAAAGGCCCTCTTTCTAAAATGGATCATGGGCGAGAGAACTGTAACCTGCATTGCATATGGCAACCAGGTCAATGTGAGAATCATTGTCCTTTTGTGCATTATATTTGTGGAAGAAGTTGTAAGGCAATTGTGTTGAAAGTCAAAACACTAACCCGAAAAGCAGTTGTTGATTCAAATTTCCCCATTGAGGATATAAGTGCGGAAAGTTTGGAACAAGCCTTACCACAGAGTACACATTGAAGGAGTAGGAGTTTTATCCTAGCATGAAAGGGACACATTGACATGATCCTGAAGAGAAAACAGCAAAATCTGCTGGCCCTGTGACCCTTCTGAATTGTTTAGCCCACTTCCTATTGTGAACATACAATGCGCTTTTCAAAAGGGAAAGGGAAATGGGATAAAATAATAAACCAGGTTCTCGTCTTCTACACACCAATAGTACTCTTGAGTACTTTAACAAGAAGGACATTATATTACTGAACCAATCCTCAAACTCTTTTTCCAAACTCTGGTTCCCCCCTTACTGTTGTCACATACCTGTAAACCCCTGCTGAATTACCTAGAGGTTCTTTTTCCAAATTGTTATTTTAATTCTATAAAAGCTGAGTTCACTCTCCTCTCCTTAGAAGATTTCCTTATTTAATCTTCTTCTTGTAACTTCTCGGTTCTTTCTTGAAAGAATTGTCCTTTATTTAAATCCTTTCTCTCTCTTTATGTTGGTCAGAGTCTTTTCAGAGAAAGATCTTTATTTGCAACTGTAACTATTAAATAAGCACTAAAATGATAATCTTTAACTCTAACTGAGACTGGTCAGGATTACTTTATTTAACACTATGTCACAGTGTACTATAATGTTAGCCTTCTTTCTTCTTTGTTGAATTTTTAACCTTATCTGATGAAGCCTAACTAGCTAGAAGTTGTAGCTTTCACTGCCTAGCTAGAAGTTGTAGCTTTCACTGCGCATGTGCATTTTATGGGGAAGTGTTCTTTTACTTTAATCTGAAAAACAGAAGCGCATCAGCGCATCACAGTTAGAGTCCCTGAAATTTAGATGAAATCCATTGGGTAACCGATGCTCCTTGCAAAGACCTTCTTTAATGTCAACTCACGCCAGAAAATGTCAGAAACAAACAAAGCTTCTTAGTCACGTCACAGTACGCTATGAAGCTCATAACTCCTCCAGCTCTCAAATGCTGTCTCCCGTATCACGGTACACAAACGCCAGTTTTCACTCTGACATCTACCGACCTCTATTGAACTAAAAAGGTGGGTTGATATCATGACTATACTCATGCAACAATGATTGCGCACAAGCTCCCTCTCAAGCAGACATGTTCTAAACAACAGTTGAAATAGCTACAGATACTAGCAAATTGTATTTAGAAAGTCCTCAATGTTAAATTCTTTACTCTTTTACTGGAAATATTTACATTGAATTCCTGACTCCCTGGCAGTTATTATGGTCTAGTAATATTTCAACTTTTTCCGTAAAAGTACAATCTCTCACTTTTCACATTCTTCAAAATGTAAAGTGAATCGTCCCACCATGTTGCTGGATCATGTCCCACAAACTGCTGGTAGATTCCTGAACTTGTTAGCAGGCCTGAAAACTGGAGCGTATTTTAAACAGGTCCTGCCTCTAGGTTTACAATCAATGAAAAGCACTTTAGAACAATTATTAAGAATCCAAGTAACATCAGGATTCCAGCCTGACCTCATCAATACAAATGTCAATTGTTGCCTCCATATTGCCTTGGGCTAAGCACATCTTCCTATAAATAGTGATTAAGGAAAAAGGAAGGAAAACGTATGCCCGACTAACCAAATAAAATACAATATAAATACCTGTATTACATAGCCAGCGGTAGCGGGCATGTAGTTATGGGTAAGTTGTTAAACCCATAGGAAGAACACTTTATGGGCAGATTATAACTTCGCTCCCCCTGGATGAATCCTCAGCAAACTTTGCAAAAAAAGTATATGGCCCGCTCTGAATTGTTTTGGTAAGTTTGGTGAGGTCTTGTCAAGGGGGAGCAAAGTTATCGAGGGCGTCCCACATATTGTTTTCCACAGACTGCATAGAATAAAACGTTGCTAATGCCTACAGCCCAAACCGCTGGATGGATTTTGACCAAATTGGCGGCAGGAGTGGCAGCTTGGTCCCGAAAGCGTGCTTTTGTAAATTTGGTCAAAATACATCCAGTAGTTTTTTTTCAAACAGGCAAAATGTAGGTGACAAAAATTAGTGATATCTGGCTCCGCTACACAAACCCATTTCCCTGTTTGCTCCACGGACAGGACTCTGATTGTTTCAGAGGACCGCGTCATGTCCGCGGACATCCAACACGCCCGCTTATTGGCTGGAGAGAAGCGTGATGTGCGTCATACTTTTCTGAAATGCCCGCCATGTTGTATCTGCGAATATTCGCGGATAGCGCGGCGGCAGACTAGGCTGGAAACATGTTTTGGGGCATTTGGTGCTGGTAAGAGGGGCTGGAAAGGTTGGGGGAGTGAATGATGGTTCATATGATGTTTTTGTTTAGCTGGAAGAAGACTGTGTTGTGTCCGCAGCAGTCCACAGACATCGTGGCAGTTCACGGGTAGGTACTCAGGCAAACAGCTTATCTGGAGACTGCAGGCAGGCTTCATTAGGGTAGGAGAGTGAAATGGAGATGATATGAGGATGTGTGTATAGGCTGTATTATGCTATGTAATAGTATGTGTAGAGAAGTGCACAGGGCCTCAGGTGGCTGGCTTATTGCACCCAAGAGTCTACCGACTGGTTGCAAGTACTGCAATAGTATGTGTACAGAAGTGGACAGGGTCTCAGGCGGCTGGCTTATGTGTATGGGTTGTGGCCAGTGTGCAGATTGTTGGGTGCATGGCTGTATTAGGGTGTGGTGATTGTGTCCAGCTACTAGACTCTTAGGTGCATGGCCGGAACACCCAAGAGTCTGCCCACTGGCTGCAAGTAGTGTAATAGTATGTGTACAGAAGTGGACAGGGTGTGTGGCAGGTGGCTTATTGAACTGCCCCAAGATTCTTTGCTATATGAATTTCTATGCAGTGGGTGTGAATAATATAATAGTATGTGAACTGTCAGGCAAGCAGCTTATCTCGTGACTGCAGGCAGGCTTCATTAGGGTAGGTGCATGGAACGATGATGATATGAGGATGTTTGTTTAGGCTGCATTATGCTGTGGTGGTTGAGGCAAGCTCCTGGACTCTTGGGTGCATGGCAAAGGCCATGCACCCAAGAGTCTGCCCACTGGTTGAAGTACTGTAATAGTATGTGTAGAGATGGTCACAGGGCCTCAGGCACTGGCTTATTGCACCCAAGAGTCTACTGACTGGTTGCAAGTACTACAATAGTATGTGTACAGAAGTGGACAGGTTGTGTGGCAGGTGTCTTATTGGACTGCCCCGAGAGTATTGGGTGTAAGATAGTTTGTGCAGTGGGTGCGAGTAATGTAATAGTATGTGAACTGTCAGGCGAGCAGCTTATCTGGTGACTGCAGGCAGGCTTCATTAGGGTACGGGAGTGGAATGTAGATAATATGAAGATGTTTGTATATGCTGTATTATGCTGCAGTGGTTGTGGCAAGCTCTCGGACTCTTGGGTGCACCCAAGAGTCTGCCCACTGGTTGAAGAACTGTAATAGTATGTGTAGAGAAGTGCACAAGGCCTTGGGCAGCTGGCCTATTGCACCCAATAGTCTGCCGACTGGTTGCAAGTACTGCAATAGTATGTGTACAGAAGTGGACAGGGCCTCAGGCTGCTGGCTTATCTGTGTGGGTTGTGGCCAGTGTGCAGATTGATGGGCGCATTGCAATATTATGCTGTGGTGATTGATTAATTGATTGATTGATTTATTTATAAAGCGCTTTACACCAAGGCGCTGTACAATGGAACAACAAAATACAGAGTAATAACAACAACAAATAACAGTGTGAGCATAGTGGCAACTTGAATCATTCAACAACAAAACAGTGCAAAGAGCAATTTACTAAGAGGGGGGAGAAGTGGAGTGCGAACAGGGGAGTGAAGGGAGGGGCGGGGAAGGATTGAGTGAGAGTAGAAGGAAGGGAGAGAGAGTGTAAAATAGAAAAGGGGAAGGTGGAAAGGGAGGGGAGGGATTAGAAGAGCGGAAAGATGGGGGGGGAGTAGAGAGGGCAGGGGGAGCTTCAAGGTGGGGAATGGAGGAGGAAGGATTTAAGGGAAGTGCGAAATGAGATGAGGGTAGTGGAAGAGCGGATTGAGAGGGGGAGAGAGTTCCAATGCAGAGGAGCAAGAAGTTGGAAAGAGCGGAACCGGGAGGAAGCGCAAGGGGAAGGAGGTACAGAGATTGTGGCCAAGTACTAGACTCTTGGGTTCATGGCCAGAGTACCCAAGCGTCTGCCCACTGGCTGCAAGTAGTGTAATATTATGTGTACAGACGTGGACAGGGTGGGTGACAGCTGGCTTATTGGACAGTCCTGGGGGTTGTGGCGACTGGGCAGATTCTTGGGTGCATGGCTGTATTATGTTGTGGTAATTGTGGCCAGCTAGGTCATGCACCCAAGAGTCTGCCCACTGGCTGGAAGAGTGTGCCCGCTGGCTGCAAGTAGTCTAATAGTATGTGTACAGAAGTGGAAAGGGTGTGTGGCATCTGGCTTATTGGACTGTTGTGAGGGTTGTGTCCACTGGGAAATTCTTGGGTGTATGGCTGTATTATGCTGTGTTACTTGTCATCAGCTACTAGACTCTTGGCCACCCAAGAGTGTGTCCGCTGGATGCAAGTACTGTAATATTATGTCTAGAGAAGTGGATAGGGTATGTGGCAGGTGGCGTATTGGACTGCCATGAGATTCTTGGGTGTATGAGAGTCTGTGCAGTGGGTACAAGTACTGTAATACTATGTGAACTGAAGTGGGTAGGGCCTCAGGCGGCTGCCTTATGTGTGTGGGTTGTGGTCAGTGGCAGATTTTTGGGTGCATGGCTGTATTATGCTGCAGTGGTTGTGGCCAGGTCCTAGACACTTTGAGTGCATGGCCGGAGGCACTGTACACCATTTTGAACGCAGTGTAGAATACTGTTGAAGCGGCAATAGCAGATTTGAATATTGTGGCATGAGGAAATGCAGGAGAAATCTTTGTTTCATTATCTGTGATAAAAGAAAATATAACATGTTTGGGTAGGTACTTCATAATGTCGTATTGCATTCCATTCCAGACATTTATGTACTTTGTTGACCATCATAATTAGTACTTCACAAGTACTATGCTTTAAACAAGTGTACTGTGCATTGTGCTCAGTTCCAGTGTTTGTTTGCATAATCATTGGATCTGTGGGAAAGTAAATCCATGCAGGATTTAAAAAAAAAAAACTTCTACATTCTTTTGTTGATGTGTGCAGGACTTACAGGAATGTTTAAGGTGCATCTATCTATGTGGTCTTCTTATTATAAGCACTGTTGCAGTAGGAGGAATTGAAATGGTCTATGATTTTCCTTTTGGAAGTGGTGGTAATATGGTTGTAGTTAGATACCAGTTGGCGTATGCAAACTGTCTGTCTCCTCTTTTTAGCAGTATTTGTTTATGCGTTTGATTGCTGTTGGTGTTGCCTAAGTACTGTAGCATTGCAAACTAATATTGCAGGATTGTGGGGGCAGTTAGATACCTGTTGGCGTATTCTAACTGTTGGTAGTTTGAAAGTTGTTGAGGGTATGTTTGAAGCACTGCGATTGCTGAAGGTTGATTTTGACCGCTGGAAGTAATATTGTGGTACTGCGGGTGCAGTAAGCTACCAGTTGGTGTATTCTGGTTGTTTATACTTAATAAGTCTTGAAGGGTTTCCTCAGAAGAACTTTCATTTTTGCTGGTGGATTTCAAATTTTGTAGTAATGGGAAGTCATATTGTAGTATTATGGTTGCAGTTAGATACCAGTTGGCGTATTCTAACTGTTTACAGTTTCTCTGCTTTGCAGGGTACGTCTTCAAGCACGTTCATTCTTGTTGGCGGATTTACATTTTTCACTATTGTGAAGTGCCTTTGCAGTAGTATGGGTGTAGTTGCGTATTTATTGCAGTGGTATGGACATTGTTAGACAGCTGTTTCCTTATTCTACCAGTTGGTCATTTCACAGGTCTTAGAGAACAGTTTGTAGACCCTCATACTCAGTACTTTTCTTTTTAAGTACTATGTGGGAAACAATATTAGTACGTCCTTTGCACAGTTGTTATTTGTGTGACTATAATCATTGTTACCCAGATCCTCATCTCGCTGACAGGAGATTACGACAAGGATTTGGCCTTGGTGAACAGGGTGTACCTCATCATACAGGCATGGATGGCCTCCCAAGGTCTATGCCTGAATGATGACAAGACTGAGATCATCATCCTTGGTACCACCCCTAACTTAGATAAACTGAATCACAATTATGCCAGCTTTAGTATAGACGGCAATCCCATTAATGTAGCCAAAGAAGTCAAAACACTAGGGTTCTATATAGATGCCACCCTATGCTTCCGTAAACAGGTTAGCTCCATGGCCTCTTCTACAGCCTACACCTGTAAATTAAAAAGAGCAGCTAAACCCTTCCTCTCGACCCAGATCTGCACTACCCTAGCCAGAGCCTTAATCCTATCAAAACTGGATTATTGTAACGCCCTATACGTAGGAGCCAATAAATATGTTACAAACAAAATCTAGATTTAGCAAAATAATGCCCCCAGAGCAGCTCTGAGCATTTCCAAAAACGAACACATCTCCAACATTAGGAGAGTCCACAACTAGCTCACCACTACCGACAAAATCATGCTCAAGGTTGCCTCCCTGACGCACAAATGTCTTAACAATGCAGCCCCTCGCTACCTTGTCAACAGTCAAAAGATAGATAGATTAAAGTGTATGGGCCTCATTACACGGTAGGTGGTAAGGGTTTACCGGTACCGGTAAGGGCACCGGTAACGGTAAACCCTTACCACCTTACTACGAGGTCCCTTTGCGGGACCCAACCTTAACGGCTGGTGTAGACCGGCCGTTAAAGTTGGGTTCCGCAAAGGGACCTTGGTGCTAATTAGGGTACCGCAATTTGCGGTACCGTAATTAGCTCCTTCCCCATTCCCATTGAGCCCAATGGGGCAAAAATGGGAATCGGGAAGGGCCATGGAGAAAGGGGGAATTACCGCCCCACCAACCTTGGAATGGGGTGGTAATTCCCCTTTCCTCCATGGTGGTACCGGTATGGTACCGGCGGCAACCATGGTGCTAATAGCACCATGGTTTACCGCCTTCCGTGTAATGAGGCCCTATATCTTTTATAGTGCTTTCACTTGCCTTGAAAGCATCTTCATAGGATGCATGGGTGTCCAATAAATCAGTAGGGACATGTAGTAAAGTTCTCTATGTTGAGGAGATTGTAATGATAGCTTCATATGATTAATAAGGCTGCATTTGGTAAGTTTAAACAGGCTGCCCTCACAACTTTTGACTATGTATTTACCTTTTTTCTCATCTGGTTTAATATTATTTTTGTATGAGAAGTTTTGGGCTATTGTCGGGAATCTCTGAGGCAAAGAAGGTAAGCTTGTTCAAGACAGCTGCAGAACCGTCGACCATAGACAGAAAAAACCTTCCTCCCAAGAGCACGGCCTGCAGGATATAAAAAATACCTGCCAGGCCAGGGGCTTGGGCGAAAAGTCAGGAGCAGCAACAGAGCTAGGGAAAAAACAATATCTCAAATTCAATATCTAACCTCCAATGGTAAAATCCCAGCTGCACCTCCCTCGGCAACCCAACTCTCACCTGCTGCGTGATGAGTTACAGTGATCAACCTACTTGACAGTGAAGACCAAGTTTGAAGAGATGAAGAACAAAGTCCAAAGGTTTGATCCGAGTGCTGAAACTCCCAAAAACCTAATCCGAACGGCACGAGGGCGCGTCTAAGAGTGTTCAAACAATCCAAAGGAAACAAAAAACAGTAGAGCATCCCAGGTAATCCACCAAGATGTGTTGGGCACATGTGATCAGTAAATGATGCAGTGGGGCGTCCCAGGTAATTCAACCAAGATGTGCACATGACCAATAAATGAGGCAGCAGAGCGTCCAGAGGTCACAACAAAAAGGGGGCAAAAATGTGTAAAGGAGCACAAGGGGAGTGTCAGTATGATGCGGGATACAGGACAGACATGAGGTTGACAAGAATGTTACGGTGAAGGGAAAGAGCATGAGATGACAAGAGGGTAGTTCGCAGTCAATACAGAAATCTGTATACCGCGAGAGAAGTGCCAGGACAACGTTCATTGTTGATGCACTGAGCAGATCAAGGCAAGGAGATAGCACAGAGTTACAAATGCAGGGCTTAACCAGAAACAGCGTTGTTGGACAGTCCGAAGGTCATGCAGCCAGGTAACCAACTAGGAAAGGTATGCGGCATCAGGGAGCACGACATGGATGAAGCAAAATCCGTCCTTTGAACAATCCGATGTCAAAAGGCCAGGAAATCAGGTAAATGTAATAGCGACTTAACTCGTAGGAAAAACACAGTTAAGGAGCACTGGAGGAGCGTCCCCAAACAGTACAAATAGCCGAAGCATGGGGAAGACGGGAAGCATGTCGCGTGCGGATCACATGACCGCCTCCAGCCCAGGAATGCTGGGAAGTGCAGTTTCTTCTGTATCAGTGATGTAATAAACGCCAAGGCAACTTCCAAGTAGGCATGGTTGGGCGTCTGACTCCTGTTGTAGGAAACCAAATCATGACAGCTATGTGGTATAGACACATGGTTTCCAAAGCAATACTCCTGTTTGGGTAGTATATGTCCAACAAATTGGCCCTCATTTCAAGTTTGCCGGCCCAGAATGAATGGTGCTGGTAAAACCATACCAGCACCGTTTTCCGGACCGGCTCATTCTGTCCCGCGATGGCGGAAACACCATCACCGCAAAGCGACCCCCACGGTGGCAATGCACTCGTTAGCTCTGTGCATGTAAACAGCGGGATGACTCGGCGGCACACCCCCAATCACTGGCAATGTGCAATACCGGGCACATTACGAGTAGCATGGACACGGAAACACTGCCAGGAGCATGGCGTAAGCACCATGAACACCGCACCGGTACCACCAGCACCACGGACATGGCATTAAACAGTGGCAGGGGAGCTGCAACAAGACCCAGGTGTGCACAATCAGGCCAGCTGCACATCATAGGCCACTGGGAGCCTACAAAAGGGCCACACCCACACCCAAGCCACCTTCCAACACAACCATGATGTCAGCCACCCTAGCAGCAATCGGGATAGGAAACCTGCAAGCAGCAGTGGAGATTGAAGCAGCACTGAGGCAGAGGAGGAGGTGGCGTAGGCACAGGAGGCACATCAGGAACCCGGTGGCCATCCCAAACATCAATGTGCAGCAGGTACCACCCGACAGGCAGCCGGCAATACCCCGCATCAGGGCCTCACACTGGAACCTGACCCCAAGTCAAATACATACAGTATACCAGCTTGACAGGGCCACAATCATATCAATCGTCACCCTCATTGAAGAAGACATCAGCAGCCGCATCGGCATCCAGACTGCAACCCCCCCCCGCTGAAGGTGCTCTCTGTACTGCATTTCCTCACCACTGGAACTTATCAGCACACTGTTGGGGAGCTACACGGGCTGTCACAACCCTGTGTTTCCAGGATACTGCTCCAGGTACTGGATGCGGTGCGGCGCCATGTGTCAGAGCACATTTCCCTACCCTGTACCCCTGCCGAGGTCAATGCCACGAAAGTGGCCTTCCATGCCATTGCCGGCACGTCCAATTGCATAGGTGCATTAGATTGCACGCACGTGGAGTTGACTGTCAGACATGCAATTGAGGCGGTGTATCGCAATCGGAAGCAATTCCACTCACTCAACATCCAGATGGTCTGCGATGGCCAACAACTCATCACGCATTGCTGTGCACGTTTCCAGGGGTCCACACACGACTCAATGGTATTGCAGAATTCAACACTGCCATGGTGTATGGAACATTATGCGGACAAAGCACATGGCTGTTGTGTGAGTACAACTGCCAATGCATGACCCCTGTGTATTTGGGTGGATAGACAAGCACCAGATTCCACACATCTTACCGCTGCAACTGGAAAATTGCACCATGCCATGTGACACCAAAACATGCCCTGCCTATCTTCATGTATACCTTAGCCATGGGGTGGCACACCATGCAATGGCAACATGAGGTGAGTACCTTCCCCGCCCAATGTACATTTGCTACTCCCATGCACACAATGGGTGCATCTCGTGCTATGCACAGTGGTCACATCTTTGCTGTGTTCTGTGTCTGCCTGATGCAGATCTGCCCATCACCTTACAATGCATGAGTCACCCACCACATCTGAACACATGTACATTGCAATGATTGGAACATGTTCTTGCCTAACATCACTCCACGAATGTAAGCATCACAGAACTCAGCATGCAAATGTGATCCAAGTGTGCACAATAGATGAGTTAAACATCTGAATACCAGAAAGGGCACCTGTGGACTGTATCTGATACAGAAAGTAATACCACAAACAGTAGCATGTGCCCTCACTATCACTCCCATGCAGGTGATGCTGGAAATGCACTCACGCCATGGCTGATGACGCCCATACGACGGCCACGGAACAGGCATGAGGAGGCCTACAACCGGGCACACATACGGACACGTGGTGTGATAGAGCGGACCATTGGACTGCTGAAGGCCAGGTTCCGCTGCCTGAGCAGATCAGGTGGCGCATTGCAGTACAGCCTGGTGAAGGCAGGGAAAATAGTGCTTGCATGTGCTATGCTGCACAATCTGTGCATACGCAGGAACATTCCACTGTTCCCGGACATCGAGTCATCAGATGAGGATGAAGATGATGATGATGGGATGGGTGCACTACCAGGCCAGGGTGCCATTGATGGACAACATGCACGTGGAGCACTGATACACAATTTTTTCTGATATACCTCATACGCACATTCAGCACTTCATGTCGTAGCACCAGAGTAAATGATTTCTACACACACAAAATAAGATTGTCCACTCGTCATTTGCATTTGCACAAAAGTGTATTGTAAAATTAACAGGGGAAACAGGTTTAGAATTGGAATTAAGACCACACATGCTCCCCCCCTCCCCAATGTACCCACCCACCGACCAGGCCCCAACTAACAAACCCCACCAAGGACCACCCCCACCTCCCCAACGTGGCCACCCACCGACCAGGCCCCAACTAACAAACCCCACTAAGGACCACCCCCACCTCCCCAACATACCCACCTACGGACCAGGCCCCAACTAACAAACCCCACTAAGGACCACACCTACCTGCCCAATGTACCCACCCACTGACCAGGCCCCAAATAACAAACCCCACTAAGGACCACCCCCACCTCCCCAACGTACCCACCCACCAACCCGGACCCCATCACGACTTGTGTTCCACAATATATGGCCTATTTTTTTGCCACGCTTGGGCCGTTGGTCGTCTTTCCCAGTCGCTCCAGCCAGCTGTGATGACGTCCTCCAGGGGCTGCTGGCCACAGAGCTTGTGGGGGTGCTGCTGGCAGAGGGCAAAGCAGGGTTTGGTGGTGGCACATGGCCCATGAAGGCCTGCTGGGCAACCAACATTGTCTCTGCAATGTTTGACATTATGTTGTTGTCCTCACTGACCCTTCGTGAGAACACCATGTTTGTGGTTGTGAAACGCCCTATTGCACATGAAAGGTGGTGCACAGAGGTGACACTGCTCTCACGCTGCAGACGGGCCTCCTACCATTGGAGCCTTGCCTCCTGAAGCTGTTACTTCACAAGTTGCATCAGAGTGTCCTGGTGCTGTTCGATGTGCTGTAGCCGGGTGGTGAGTTCCTGGAGGGAAGGTGTGGGGGAGCACATCAGACTGTGCAGTTCAATGGGGCTCAGACATCTATCTTCCTCTCTACCTGTGGTGTTCCCCAGGGGTCTAACCTCTCACCCTGGCTTTTCAACCAATACCTGGCAACTCTCACCCACTGTATTGCCATTTTCTGCTCAAGTTTCCAGTGCTACGCTGACGACTCATCTCTGATTGCCTAACTGCCATTCAAGATTGGTGTGCCGCCAATGATCTTTGTCTGAATGCCAGCAAGACGGAGATGTTCCTCATCGGCACACCTTCACCATCCTTTCCCCTCACTCTCTGGCCGGCCTCCCCTGGCCCTCCGCCTACCCCCACCTGCGAGGCTAAGAACCTCAGGGTCATCTTTGACTCCACACTTTCCTTCTCTGCCCACATCTCTGATGTCTCTAAAAAGTAAAACTTCCTACAAACTTCCTACTGCACCTGATAAGGTCTGATAAGTGTAGGAAGAAAAAGGGGGGTGCTGTATGGGTCCAGATACAGACCCCAGTGCAAGGGGTGGCCCGGAGGCAGTGCGGGGGGGTCCCTGGGTGAGCAGGATCCTGGGCCCGGAGGACAGAGGGTGGCCAGGTGCACAGTGCCAAGAGAGAACAGATCAGCAGAGGAGAGGGGGGGCAAGGCAAAGAGGAAGGTCTTGAGGTGCTTCCGGAACCGCAGATGGTTCTCCTCAACTTTTAGGGTGGCAGGGAGGATGTTCCAGAGGGAGGCCCCAGCCGAAGAGAGAGATCTACCCCCAGCTTGTTTCTTTGAAAAACGACTGACCCTGAGGGAGTTAGAGGTAGAGGAGCGAAGAGCTTGAGAGGGGATGTATTTGCGGAGGGATAGCTGAAGATATTTTGGACCCAGGCCCCAGAAAGCCTTGTGGATAATGCAGAGGGTTTTGAATTTAATCCTTGCATCCACTGTGAGCCATTGGCGAGATTTCAGAGCTGGAGAGTTACGATCCCAGGGCTAGAGGCCAAGGAAAAGTCTTGCAGTCCTGTTCTGGATTAGTTGCAGAGGGCGGAGAGTAGAGGCAGGTAGATTTAGAAAGAGGCTGTTACAATCGTCCAACCTAGAGAGAACCAGAGCTTGGCAGACAGTGATGGACTACACAGTGGCAAAACATTCACGCTCTATGGTTGCCCACCTTGTTTCTGGTTCCTTCAGTTTCCTGCTGATGAAGCAAATGGGGTGCTCCCTACCTTTCTCATCCAGTTGACTAAGGACTGCACCTATACCTGTATTGGAGGCATCTGTTTGCACAATGAAGGGTTGGTGATAATCAGGAGCTCTTAGGACTGGGGCTTGATAAAGGGCTTTCTTCAGGTTTTCAAAGGCTTGAGTGCACTGCTTATTCCATCTAACCTTTTTAGGGAATTTTGGAGAGGAGATCACATTCAAGGGAGAAGCTATGGTCCCATAGTTCTCTATAAAATTCCTGTAGTACCCAGTGAGACCTAGGAAAGCTCTCACTTGGGTTTCAGAAGTAGGGGTGGCCTAGTTTCGTACAGCTTGTACTTTGCTAGGTAATGGCCTTATTTCACCTCCTCCTACCTCATGACCAAGGTAGACCACTTTGCTCTGACCAAATTGACATTTGCTTGCCTTTATGGTCAAATGGGCCCGCTCAAGAGCCTGCAAAACATACCCTAAGTGATCAATATATTATTTCCATGTAGGGCTGAACACTGCAATGTCGTCCAAGTATGCCATGCATAAGTCCTCCATCCCATTCAGAACTTGATTGACCATCATTTGGAATGTAGCAGGTGCATTATTTAGTCCGAAAGGCATAGCCTTAAACTCGTAGAGGCCTGCTGGGGTTGAGAATGCAGTTTTCTGCTTTGCATGGTCTGTCAGGGCTATTTGCCAATAGCCTGATGTCAGATCAAATGTACTGACGTACTTGGCTGAACCACGTCTAACCACCAGTTCATCTGTCCTTGGAGAAGGTTGGGCATCAGTTTTAGTGACTGCACTTAGAGCTCTATAGTCCACTAAGTATCTCAACTCCTTGGATCCTGCCTTTGGTACTAGAACAACTGGATTAGACCATGGATTTGTGGAGGGCTCTATAACCCCGAGATCAAGCATCTTGTTGACTTCTGCTTTGATGTGGGATCTCACATGTTCTGACATTCTGTAACCTCTGCTTTAAACGGTAAACAGTCACCAGTGAGAATTTCATGCAAGTCCCAAGGGGTCAAGCCTGGTGAAAGTGAAAACAGGGAAGCAAACTGATTTAACAGAACTTTGCACTCCTCCTTTTGTTCAGATGTCAGTTGAGAAGAGAGATTGACTCCCTCTATTTTCTCATCCAAAGGTTGGCTTCCGAGGAGGTCAGGTATAGGTTCACTCTACTCTTCCTCTTGAGCTGAAGCTAGAAGCAAAGTTCCCTCTTCTGGTCTCGAGACATATGCCTTCAAACGGTTGGTGTGAAAGACTCTGGGAGCCTCCTTAGGTCTGCCTAAGTCCACCAAATAGTTCACCTCTCCAAGTTTGCCCACAACCTTGAAGGGTCCAATCCATTTGTCCTGCAAGGCCCCCTGCCTTGTTGGCACCATAACTAATACAAGCTGGTCTTGAGTAAACTCAACCATGCTGGCCTTCTGGTCATGCCAATGTTTGACCAGCGCCTGACCTGCTTTTAAGTTATCACTAGCTTCTGCCATCATGTGTGGCATTCTCCTCCGGAGACCTATCACATAGTCACTCTGACTGGCTTGGGGAAAGGAGCACTCTCCAACTCCCCCTTAATCAGGGCCAATTCACCTCTGGCTGGATGGCCATAGAGAGGTTCAAAGGGACTGTATCCAAATCCCTCCTGAGGGACTTTCCTATAAGCAAAGATAAGACATGGCAGTAGAAAGTCCCACTTTCTTTTAAGGGGTTCCTCTAAAGCACCTATCATGCTCTTCATAGTATGATTAAACCTCTCTACCAGTCCATTTGTCTGTGGCTTGTAGGCTGTAGAGAACTTGTAAGTGACACCACCGTTTTTCCACATGGCTTGCATGTAGTGGGACATAAAATTGGATCCCCTGTCGGATATCACTTCCTTAGGAAACCCTACTCTGGTAAAAATACCAAGTAGAGCCTTAGCCACAGCCTGAGCCGTAACAGTTCTCATAGGTTGGCTTCTAGGTATCTTGTAGCATGGTCTACTACAACCAGGATAAACCTGTTCCCTGAAGATGTGGGAGGGTCAAGGGGACCAACAATGTTGATGCCCATCCTCCCAAAAGGAACTCCCACCTCTGGGAGAGGCACCAGGGGTGCCACATTCTTGGCTCCACTCTTGCAAGAGGTTTGGTAAGTCTGACAGCTCCTACAGAATTTGTCAACTTCTGAACCAAACTTAGGCCAGTAGAAGTATAAGGAGAGCCTTTCTTTGGTCATTTTGAAACTCAAATGACAGCCAAAGGTATCTCATGGGCTAAGTGTAGGAACTGGAGTCTATTGGGAAGGGGCACTACAATTCTTTTGCAGTCCCCAGGGATAGACTCAGTCGGTTCGCTGTAGAAGAGGCCATCTTCCCAGCTTAACCTATGCTTTCCAACTTCTTGCCCATCAAGTTGGTTAGCAGCCTGTTGTCGAAGACCTTCAAGAGTAGGACACTCTCTTTGTCCTCTGCTGAAGTCTGCCCTGTTGGGTCCACCTTCTGCCAGTAAAGACTGCAGCTCAGGATGGTCAACAGGGTCAAGATCTCCAACTAAAACAGTGTCTTCCTGCAGATCTGACTCTTCAGAAACTGGCTCAACCACACAGGGTTCCACCTCACACTCTGTCTCAGCAGGTGGAGGGATCACAGGTGTGATCTTGGACAATCTTTGGGATGTCCTTGTTGGAAGCACAGGGGTGCTGTCTGACTTTTTCCTTGAGGTCTTGGGTTTCCCCTTTGTCTCTTTCTTGCTAGATATAGCAGTGAGCAACTCCTGTGGAGTGGGAGTGATAGTTTCCCCTATCAGCTCCTCTGGAGAGCCTCTCAAGGTTCTCTCCCTTGCAGGCCTAGTGAGCTCCTGTCTCCTCTTACTGGGAGGCCTGGGGGTGCTGGACACAACTCCAAGAGCTTTCAGTTCATTACCCAACAGGACTCTCCCAGGCACTTCACTCTGCACACTAACAGGTATTTTGACAGTCATATCATTACATTGGATGAGAGCTGGTAACTGGGGAAGCATTTGCACAGAGCCTCCAGCTAGCTTAGTGAGGCGTTTGGGTGCCTTAGCAACATCTTCCACCTTGAAAAATGATTCATCCACCACAGTTATGCTGGCTCCAGTGTCTCTAATGGCAGGAGTCTCCTGGCCATTCACAAGAACACTATCTTTATAATACTCTTTAGTATTATCTGGGATGGAATTATAGACATTTTAATCTTGTTGTTCCCACAATCCCAGGGAAACACTAGCTGAGACTCGCATGGGTTCATCAGCCAGTAGGTGAAAGTTTCCACTTGCCATGGGTACTTCTTCCTCTGGGGATAAGGCTAAGGAGACAGTGTGGACCCTGAAGGTTTACCCTTACATCTGGGATCCCCTTTTCACATGGTCAGTTGACCCACAAACATAACATTTCCCAAATGTCTTGATGAATGGGGGTTGGTTCTGACCTCCATCCGGTTTGGGTCCAGATGGTGCACTAGCCTGATTTGGTTTCTCTTGTGGTTTACCCTTATGTTGCTGTTTGTGGCCCTCTTTTGGATTGTAAGTATTAGAATTCTCCTTGTTATCTTACTTTGGCTGCTTTCCCTCATCCTTCTTCTGAGTGGTCCCACAATCCTCGTGAGTAGCCCTGTTGGCAACCCAAGTCAGCAGCCTTAGCTAACTTCTTGGGATCTATCTCCTTAGAATCAGCCAAGTGCTGTCTGAGCTCAGGAGAGCAATCATCATAAATTGACTCCCAACATACCAAGATTTTTCATACCTTCATAAGTGTTCACTCTGTAACCTTTAACCCAACCATCTAAGTTTTTCAAACATTCACATACCCAGGTAGCCCAAGGGGTACCATCATGCTTTTTGAGGGTCCTAAACCTGTTAAGGTACTGGGAAGGGGTCTTCCCAAATCTAGCAATTAAAGCTAGCTTCACACACTCATAATCCATCCTACCCACCTCCCCCAGCTTCATCACAACATCAGATGCAACAGTGGGTAGCCTAGAGAAGAGCCAGGGAAGCAACTGATTCCCTGTAAGACTTTGAATTCCATGGTTATATTCAAACATTGCCAGCCAATCCAAAATATCAAGCTTAACCTCATACATACTCACAATTTCTTTAGGCATACAGGGTCTCTTAGGACTGGAAGACCTAGAACACTCTGGGAATAAGCATTTTCAAGAGATAACCTTTTTCATTCTAGAAATCCAGCAAAGCTGCTGAGGGACTCAGTAGGTAAGGGAAATTAGCCATTCTGGAGAATTCTCCCTAAGAACAACCTACACGTTTGGGCCTAGGGTGTCAAAGCCACCAATGAAAACAGGGAACACCATGCATTTCCCAAAAGAAGACACCTCTGGGAATCCACAGAGGCCTGACTTGCGCGAATCGGCTCAGAATGTATTACCCACAATCCCTGGCAAAGTCCTAAATTTGGTGAAAAAAGCACAGTTTTCACACATTTCCCTCTGCCCATCCACGGAAACACACAGCCAACAACACATGTCCTACCTTCCCACGTTCCCGCAGGTGCCCCAATGAAAACGATACCGCACATGTGTGGGTGCACTTACCTGGGCGCAAAGGGAAAAGGCTAAACCACTGGTAACCCAAAGTATTTCGGCAGAGCAGATTTTGAGGAATTTTGCTTATTTGGACAACCTACAGATTTGAGCCTGGGGTGTCGCAGCCATCAAGGAAAACAGGAAACACCATGCATTTCCGAAAAGAAGACAGGGAGGGGACCCTGCCGGGGCTTCCTGGACCTGCCGCTGTGCTTGGGTTCCCAAAATCCTACTTTTTGTTAGTGTTTGCAATCTATACTCACATGCTCGTTTTCTTCCCAGAGCCTCCGTTTGCAGTCTATCCACAACACCTAGCCCTCTCCCTGGGGTCACACCCGGCTCTGGCCAGCAGCGGGGTATTTATTCGCAAAGCAGGAACCCACAAGAACCTTTTTCTTCAGCGTACATGTTTTTTGGGGACTGGTCAACAGTAGGTGGGGGCGGCCTTGCCGGAGAAGCCCTGGATCGCACCGCTGTATGGGGGTAACTCAAGGAAATCAAGCTAAGGGGTCACCAAATGAAGGCACACTCCCTCATATACCTGTGTCCTCATGCAATGTAAAAATGAAATGGATAGAATAATGACGAACATAAAAATCATTACATGAATGGTGGTACTTCAAAGAATACAGGCTAATATAGTGGAATCCCAACCACATCAGCTTGGGTTTTATTGATCCTGGGGTCCCAGTGTGTTAGTCTTAGGGAGAATATACTGCAGCCCAGAATTAACTCTACCATGGGGGTTCTGGAATGGTCAGTGTGAGAGGGTCAGATGTTAGATGTTTATCTACATGAAAGAGAATAGAGGGCTGGGGACCAGTTTACTGTGGTCTGGTGGGGTGCGGGTCGAGGGGGTACGGGCAGGTTAGTGGAGATGGATGGGCATTAAGACCTGGGCCTGCTCTGGTCTCACGATCGGCAGAGAGCACCGTCATTTGAAATGATACAAAACAATTAGAGAGGGCGCTAGAGGGGGAAACAAGATGGTGGCTCCTCTGTGAGCTGTGCAAAGGCTCCACAATTCTGGTTTATATTCCTTCCAGCGAACATTCTAACTCGCTCCAACACACAACTGCACAGAAAGTACGGGACAGAGTGCAGCTAGATCTGATGAGGCGGTAGCAGCTCAGGGAATCCAATACACAGCAAAACGCAACAGACGAAGCATATTGCTTGGCTAATCCGGGCCGTGAGCGAGGCAACAAACTACAGTCACCAGTGTCGGAGCATGGCAAGCCCCTGGAGGAAGGCAGCAGAGGACTGCGATCGGTGCGGGTCAGCTCGATCCCACACCCGAAATCGTGTGAAACCAACAGCCCCCACAACATCCGTTGAACGGGTGCCGGCACAGTGATGGCCTAAACAGCTCCGGAGCCGCCCCCCCCTCAGTCTGCCGAGCCCAGACCTGCTTCCAGAATTCGCACCACGTGAGGCCCTGCATACACCGGCCAGTTCTGCACCGGCAGAGGGTCATTCATCCACTCCAGTAGCATGGGAAACCGGCACCTCGATGGGACACAACAGTGGCACCACAACCAACCCTACACTCACAATCCTAGGCATACATCAGTACAGCAAAGAGCCTGACACGCGGCACAGAGGACACAATCTGCAGGTCAACAGGACATGATCGCAGAGCTGCTCCCGGATGGCGACATATAGACCAAAACCACGCGTTGCAAACTAATTGATCCGAAAAGGGCATAGGTCAGTGAAGGAGAGATTTGCTGCTTTGCACCTCAACACACCGGCCGACCAACAGCAGCCACTCCAACACCACCCACGCAGAACCTTAACCTCAGTGCGGACAAACCTGCAATCCCCCGCCCCCGCAAGCAGCATTTATTCCTGGCTCCAACCATGTGGACACCCAACCAACTCCATATCTCCGCCCTTGAACCGCAACGGCCACGTAATCCACACACGCTACATTGGAAGTCACAATTGCACCAGTTCGAATTGCACGCCCAACCATAAGTTAGAAAGCATACCCTCCTGGATTGTGCTCTTTAAAACAACCACTGTGGTGAACTGCCCAATACCGCCTGCTGTCCAACGGGAAACTGAACTTGCCCAACATGGGAAAAACCAACAAATCCCAACAGAAGCTCAATTTCAAAGCAGGGGCAGCGGCCAGGACCCCAAACCCGGCAACAGACCCAAACTCTACGCTGATGTTGAAGATGAGGGCGAGGCACTAACTCTGAACATGGACATAAGAGGAATCTTACTTGATCTGAAAGCCGGCATCGGCAATCTGGACAATAAAATAGACACCCTGTCCTCCAAGGTTGACCAACTACAACATAGGCTCGACAAGCACGGCAACAGGCTAGACGCAGTGGAGCAATGGGTCTCAGTCCTCAATGACAGCTCAAATTCACTCACGACAAGGGTCGCTACGCTGGAAGGACAGATGAAGACCGTCATCGCCAAGAACGAAGACTTGGAAGGATGCTCTTGGCGTAATAACATTAGGTTGGTCGGAGTATGCGAACAACAAAACCCAAACAAAATGGAAGACCTGGTAGAAAATATCTGAAGAGAACTCTTCGGAGCCTCAGCGCTCTCACATTTATTTGTGGTTGAGAGAGCCCACAGGGTTCCCGCTGCCCGTCCGATACCTGTTGCCCCTCTAGACCAATTATAGCCAAGCTCTGCAACTATAAAGACTGTTACACTATCCTATGCCTGGCCAGAGACAAAGACGAATTCCACTACGATGGTGTCATGATCTCTGCTTCCAAAAGGTCAGGGTTTTCCCAACTCCCTTGGAAGCAGATCCATAACCCAGGTTCCGAGTGCCAACCAGTTCCAATTGGGACCTTTTGGACCCAGTCCTGGCGCCAGTGGCACCAGGCTCATAAATATGCCCAGTCCCAGCACTGGAAGCGCCGGGCTCATAATGCTTGGGTGGACTTACCTGCAGCAGACCATGCTGCTTACTTGCCTGCCAGTTGAGCCTCTGATCCTCTTCTGTTTGGAACTACTTTTCCTGTTGGGTGGGGCAGGAGCCACTCCCTAGATTCAGAACACTGGAACTCTTCTGGAAAGCAGGAACTCTTTTCTTACCTAGGCGTGGCTGTGGAAGGAGACACCTAAGCACTACAGGAGGCTATTTAAACCACACCCGATGGATGAATCTTGCTTTGCGTTATTCTGCATCCTCTGCAGCAGAACGCTCATCGTGTCTTCTGCATCTGATCCTGGGCCTAAGGAAAAAGGCTTACCATCCTGAATCCAGTCTTCAGCAACACCTATAAAGACAAGAAAGAACAGGTTAGCATTACGGTCTTCAGTGACAGCTCTTCACTTACCTGGTCCATCGGCTGTCACCAACGCCTCGCGCTGCATTCCGGCATCTGAAAGACAAAGGCTTACCTACTCTTCGTGCGCTCCGGAGGTCTTCACACTGCATTCCGGCATCTGAAAGACAAAAGCTTACCAACTCTTCGCACGCTCCGGAGGCCTTCGGCGCTGCATCCCGCATCTGAAAGACAAAACAAGGTGCGTTTAAAGACATTGGGGAACTTTAATACTCACGTGCCATTACTCCTTTCCACATCTAACCCAGTGGGTATTCCGGCACCCTGCAGCCGCTCCGAACTTGTACCTGCAAAATAAAAAGACAGTTAGAGCGCATCGTGAAGCAGGCAACAAGCGCTTATTTACGTGCTTCCAGGCGCTTCTATTCATCACACAGGCTCATCTTCAACTCACTTCAGCCCGTCATCCGCCATCGCCGGACCCTGCAAAACAAGAAACATCATTACTAAAGACTTTAAAGACATTAGAATTACTCGAAACTTACCGTTCGTGCAGAAAACGACGGACAGCAGTCCTCTGAAGTCAAGAGGCCTGCTCCCCTTATCCAGTGAAGAAACTGGTTACAGCACCCTGCCCCGAGGCAGATGGAGAGCACGGCGTTCACTTACCTAAGGTGAGAGCGTTAACCTTTGGGGTTCTACAGGAGAAGAGGAAGGGAAGAAGAGAGAGACATTCAATAACCCAGTTCCTTAATCCCATATTTTCTATCTGCAGACATCTTACCCTTCAAGTCAGACATACAGTGCACAGAGGTCCAGCCCAAAGAGCCAGCCGTGTGTTACACATCACCTTTGCAGATACGGTATACGCCCAGTCAAGACCGGCGCCTCTACGGGAATCAGGTGAGCGTTACAGAACGCAAAGCCTACCACAAAACTCCCATCCAGGCGCTATGGAAACCTCGGATACCGACCAGCTAGCCCAGTTACTTGGGGAACTAAGGGCAGAAGTGCATGCAGCCCGTCAGGAAACGAACGCTCTAAGAAGGGAACTGATTATTTCCAAGGAGCGAACAGATGATCTCGCTAGACAATTGCTACAGTCACAAGCCGGACAGACCCCGTTACCCGCATCTGGGGGAAACCTTCCTTCTACATCCTCTATGAATCCAGTGCAGATCAACCTACCTGGGAATGTACCTCTGGCTCCGCCCGAACGATTTTCTGGTGACCCAAAGAGGTTTGCAGTATTTATCAATCAGTGCCGGTTGCATTTCTTATGCCGGCCAGCAGCCTTTCCAACTGATCAAGCTAAAGTAGCTTTCGTGCTTTCGTACCTTAGTGGCAATGCGGCAGACTGGTCGATCCCTCTAGTAAATCAAGATGATCCGGTCCTCCATGATTTTCAAGCTTTTCAGCTCAGTATGGAAAAACTGTTTGCAAGACATTCACAGGGGCAGGCCTTGGACAATGAGCTTCTTTCGTTGCGACAAGGTAATCAAGACCTTTTGGCTTATATTGCGTCTTTCAACAGACTGATAGTGGAAACTCAATGGCCTGAGGACAAAAGGATTACGCTGTTTTATAGAGGTCTACGTGGAGAGCTCAAAGATGTGTTAGCCCAAGTAGTGAATCCCCCACAAGATTGTTCGGACTATATAGACTTAGTCGTTCAAATAGATCACAGACTGCAGAACAGAAAGGCCGATCGTTCCAAGTTTGATGCTCGAGTATTTTCCAAACCGCCAACTCCTTCCAAAGGAGTAGACTCCGGGGAACCCATGCAAATAGGGGGTCTGAAAGGTCCTCTAACACAAAAGGAGCGGGAAAGGAGAAAACAGTTGCAATTATGCCTCTATTGCGGAAACTCAGGGCACTTTCTTCGAGACTGTCCAGTGAAACCTGCCAAGAAGGCAGTAGGAGCTGCAGTTACCAAAGTTACAAACTCTGAGCAGGGAAACGACCTCGCCCGACAAGAATAGAGGTCCTCTTGCCGAGCGTGAAAACCAGTTCCGTGACCTCGCATTTCGTGATACCTATGGTCCTCATTAGCCCTGATAATCCGGATCGATTACATGCAATTGAAGCTTACGTCGACAGCGGTGCCATCGGCAATTATGTGGATCATGAAATGGTTTTGAGGATGAATCTAACTCTTTGTCCCAAGGCTGTAAAGGACGTCATTACTACGGTGGATGGTACGGAGATAGCCTCCGGGCCAGTAACGCATACCACTCAAGAGGTGACGCTAGTAAGTCAAGATGGACACCATGAGAAGATCGTGTTCGATGTGATCAAGGCCCCTCGGTTTCAGATTATTCTAGGAATACCTTGGTTAGAGAAACACAATCCTCTGATCGATTGGCGAGCAAGAACGGTCCAGTTTCCAGAATGTGTCTCTACTTGTCACCCTCCACCTGGTGTTGCACTGGCAGCAATTTCTTCAGAGACTCCCCAGTTACCTCCCGAATACCTAGAATACCAAGATGTTTTCCGGAAGGATCAGGCTAACTCTCTACCTCCTCATAGGTCTTATGACTGCCAGATAGACCTGATACCTGGATCTACTCCTCCTTGTAGTAGAATTTATGCCCTCACCGAGCCTGAGAACCTTCACCTTCGACAATACCTGGATCAATACCTGGCAAATGGGTTTATTCGTCCTTCCAAGTCCCCTGCTTCTTCAGCTTTGTTCTTCGTTCCAAAAAAGGAAGGAGACCTTAGAACTTGTATAGATTATCGCTCCCTGAACCAGATCACCGTTAAGAATAGATATCCGTTACCTTTGATCCCTGAACTCCTGGACCAAGTCAGAAAAGCATGCATATATACAAAGCTGGATCTTAGAGGAGCTTACCACTTGGTACGAGTAAAAGAGGGCGATGAATGGAAGACGGCCTTCCACACCAAGTATGGACTATTTGAATATCAGGTCATGCCCTTCGGACTTTGCAATGCCCCGGCCGCCTTTCAATATTTTATGAACGATGTCCTCAGATAGCTCATAGATGTGTGTGTTGTTGTTTACATTGACGACATCCTCGTTTATTCTTCATCGGAATCTGAACATCGGAAACACGTGAAAATGGTCCTCGAAAGATTGCGTCAACACAAACTTTTCGCTAAGTTGGAAAAATGTGTTTTCAACGTGACTGAAGTTGAATTCTTGGGATTCATATTATCACCTGGCGGAGTGCGTATGGATTCAAAGAAGGTCGATGCAGTTCTCAAATGGCCATCACCATCCTCCGTAAAAGGTGTGCACAGCATGTTAGGCTTCGCTAACTTTTACCGCAGGTTTATCCCCGAATTCTCTCGAATAGTCCAGCCCATCACTGCCTTGTTAAAGAAAAACAAACGTTTTGAATGGTCTACCGAGGTGGAACAAGCTTTCCAGGATTTGAAGACTAAATTTATCTCTGCACCAATCTTAAAACACCCTTGCCCCGAACTCCCCTACATCGTGGAAACTGATGCTTCAAGCCTTGCCATGGGGGCAGTTCTATCACAAAAGGACCCGGTAACCAATCAGTTGCATCCCGTGGCATTTTGGTCCCGCAAATTCTCGCCTCCTGAAATCAATTACACGATTACTGACAAGGAACACTTCTGGCTATCAAGTCTGCCTTTAAGGCTTGGCGGCGTTATCTGCTGGGGGCCCGACACACCGTTACTGTGATTACGGATCACCGAAACCTGCAATATTTGAAAACCACAAAAGCCCAATCCTCTAGACAACTCCGTTGGGCATTATTCTTTGCCGAGTTTGACTTCATAATTACCTATCGACCTGGTACAAAGAACGGTAAAGCTGATGCCCTTTCTCGGATGGGAGTGGAAGAACACTTGATCAACCCTAAACCTGTACCAATCATTCCCGAACAAAGAATTCTGGGTGTAATCGCCACAGAATCCATAGAGGAAGTTAAGGATAAGGCCAGGCAACTTGTAACTCCAGCAGACATACAGAATTGGCATCTGCAGGGAAAGGACTTTGCAGTAAAGGACAACTTATTGTATTTCCAAGAACGATTATACCTACCCAGCACAGATTTACAGAAAAAAGTAATCTCTTGTTATCACGATTCTTTAATGGAAGGACATCCCGGTATGGCCAAGACCTCAGAAAAGATCAAGCGCTACTTCTGGTGGCCGTCTTGGAAAAAAGATATCAGAGAATTTATAATGTCCTGTGGAGTATGCGCCCAAAACAAGAGTCAAAAGGAAAGACCAGCAGGCCTCTTATGCCCTATTGACATCCCACCTCGCCCTTGGCATACGCTTTCTATGGACTTCATCACCGATCTACCTCCATGCTCCGGATACAATACGATTCTAGTAATCGTGGACTTATTCTCCAAGATGGCGCATTTCATTCCGCTCAAAGGCTTGCCAACAACAGCAACTCTGGCCCGAGAATTTCTCGAAAACATCGTCCGACTGCACGGTTTTCCTTCGGTTCTAATTTCGGATCGAGGTAGTCAATTTATTTCTCATTTTTGGCGAAGTTGCTGTCGGTCGGCTCAAATTGATGTGAGACTATCGACCAGTCACCACCCTCAGACCGACGGACAAACCGAGAGGACCAATCAAACTCTGGAACAGTATTTACGCTGCATGCTGCAACAAACTGAAAAAACTTGGAAAGACATCCTTTGGATAGCCGAATATGCCTACAATAACTCTGTCCATTCGGGAACTGGGAAAACCCCGTTTTTTCTTTTGTACGGCAGTCACCCTCGAACCTCGGAGTTGGATCCCCTCCAAGATCTTGAAACACCAGCAGTAGACTACCTGCATTCTACAATCACCCAAGCCTTTAAGGAAGCTGTTTCTCACCTTCAAAGGGCTAAAGAACAATACAAGAAAGGAGCAGATCAACATCGGAAGGAAGCCCCTCAATATCAAGTAGGGGATCAAGTCTGGTTATCCACCAAATATCTACCTCTAAAAGGGCCACGCACATTCAACCCAAGATACCTTGGTCCCTATTCCATCACTACCATAGTAAACCCAGTAGCGGTCAAGTTGGACTTGCCCCCGCACATGAAGATACATCCGGTCTTCCACGTCTCTCTATTAAAACCCGTGCAACCTCAAACCCGACTAACTAAATCTCCAAAACCTATCCTAGTTGATGGAGAACTCGAGTTTGAAGTCAAAAGCATTCTGGACTCCAAGATCTCCAAATCTAAACTATTTTACCTAATTGACTGGAAAGGCTACGGCCCCCAAGAGAGATCCTGGGAACCTGCTGAATATGTCCACGCTCCTCGCCTAATCAAAAGATTTCACCGAACATTTCCTGACAAGCCAAAACCCCCGGAGAAGCCCGGTTTTGGAGGGGCCTTGAGGGGGGGTACTGTCATGATCTCTGCTTCCAAAAGGTCAGGGTTTTCCCAACTCCCTTGGAAGCAGATCCATAACCCAGGTTCCGAGTGCCAACCAGTTCCAATTGGGACCTTTTGGACCCAGTCCTGGCGCCAGTGGCACCAGGCTCATAAATATGCCCAGTCCCAGCGCTGGAAGCGCCGGGCTCATAATGCTTGGGTGGACTTACCTGCAGCAGACCATGCTGCTTACTTGCCTGCCAGTTGAGCCTCTGATCCTCTTCTGTTTGGAACTACTTTTCCTGTTGGGTGGGGCAGGAGCCACTCCCTAGATTCAGAACACTGGAACTCTTCTGGAAAGCAGGAACTCTTTTCTTACCTAGGCGTGGCTGTGGAAGGAGACACCTAAGCACTACAGGAGGCTATTTAAACCACACCCGATGGATGAATCTTGCTTTGCGTTATTCTGCATCCTCTGCAGCAGAACGCTCATCGTGTCTTCTGCATCTGATCCTGAGCCTAAGGAAAAAGGCTTACCATCCTGAATCCAGTCTTCAGCAACACCTATAAAGACAAGAAAGAACAGGTTAGCATTACGGTCTTCAGTGACAGCTCTTCACTTACCTGGTCCATCTGCTGTCACCAACGCCTCGCGCTGCATTCCGGCATCTGAAAGACAAAGGCTTACCTACTCTTCGTGCGCTCCGGAGGTCTTCACACTGCATTCCGGCATCTGAAAGACAAAAGCTTACCAACTCTTCGCACGCTCCGGAGGCCTTCGGCGCTGCATCCCGCATCTGAAAGACAAAACAAGGTGCGTTTAAAGACATTGGGGAACTTTAATACTCACGTGCCATTACTCCTTTCCACATCTAACCCAGTGGGTATTCCGGCACCCTGCAGCCGCACCGAACTTGTACCTGCAAAATAAAAAGACAGTTAGAGCGCATCGTGAAGCAGGCAACAAGCGCTTATTTACGTGCTTCCAGGCGCTTCTATTCATCACACGGGCTCCATCTTCAACTCACTTCAGCCCGTCATCCGCCATCGCCGGACCCTGCAAAACAAGAAACATCATTACTAAAGACTTTAAAGACATTAGAATTACTCGAAACTTACCGTTCGTGCAGTAAACGACGGACAGCAGTCCTCTGAAGTCAAGAGGCCTGCTCCCCTTATCCAGTGAAGAAACTGGTTACAGCACCCTGCCCCGAGGCAGATGGAGAGCACGGCGTTCACTTACCTAAGGTGAGAGCGTTAACCTTTGGGGTTCTACAGGAGAAGAGGAAGGGAAGAAGAGAGAGACATTCAATAACCCAGTTCCTTAATCCCATATTTTCTATCTGCAGACATCTTACCCTTCAAGTCAGACATACAGTGCACAGAGGTCCAGCCCAAAGAGCCAGCCGTGTGTTACACATTACCTTTGCAGATACGGTATACGCCCAGTCAAGACCGGCGCCTCTACGGGAATCAGGTGAGCATTACAGATGGCGGCACCATTCAGCTGTTCCTGGACTTTCCGCAGTGGTGCAGGCTCAGAGGAGGTCCTTCGCAGGTGTGAAGCACAGGCTACAAGACAACCAACTGCTCTACTCCATGCTGTTCCCAGCTAAACTTCGTATCCAGTATGAAGGCAAGGCTCAATTCTTTACCTCCCCCAAGGAAGCAAATTCCTTCCTGGATCGGGTCGGCTGCAAAGCTGCAGACAATAACCCAAGGCCACCCAGGAGAGACCGCACGAGCAAGAACCCACCTTGCAACCACTGTTCACTCTATCCAGCTCCACGCTCCAGAGCTTGACAACGCACACTGGGAGGCTAACAGTAAGGTTCAAAGAGAGCCTTATTCCTTGGAAGGCAGCTAGTGCCCCAAGCACATCAATAAGCCTGCTATGTTGTTATTAGGGGATGGCAAATCTACGGGCATGTTGGGGGTTGCTCGTGTAAATGGGAGGGAAGACAAGGGCAAATTGGGGGTTGCACTGTTAAGAAGACACACAGTTCCAAACATGCACCGACCGAGATCTGGTCACCTGTTCTCCGATCCAGCCAAATCCCACCGTCTCCAGTTCACTCCGGACTCTCCGAGTGCCAGCACCTCACAACCAAAGAAAAAAGGTCCCACTCGAACCGTATCCATGGTAAACAGCATAAAATCTGCCAAAGCAATAGAAAGCTACCAACAAGTTCCACCTAGCCACATGGAACATTAGAGGAGGCAACCAGCCAACCAAAACTCGTAAAATAACCCAATACTTGCAAAGGCACAAAATTGACGTTGCGCTGGTCCAGGAGACACACCTTCTACCGAGCTCTGAAAGTGGCTGGGCCCGTGAATGGGGATGTCACAGATACTTCACCTCGTACTCCTCCTATGCCAGAGGAGTCGCCATTCTGATCGACAAAAAAAGAAGTTCAGACTACTTTCGATGGAGAAAGATCCAGAAGGCAGAACACTCCTAGTACGAGGGGCCATAGAAGGCAAAGAAATCATCCTATTGGAGACTTGAACACAACACTAGATCCCACGAAGGACAAATCTCACAACCCGATGTCCTCCCCCTACAAAGCCAGCCTACAGATAGCTGAAATATGCAAGGCCTACAACCTTAGAGACATCTGGCGGCATAAACATTGGGAAGCCTGTGAATATACATACCACTCATGGGTCCACAAGACTAGCTCGCGACTCGACTACCTCCTTGTGTCCTCACATGGTCACTGGCACTGGTGGCAGAGCCAAATCCTACCCAGAACCCTATTGGACCACTCGGCAGTAACCCTTGAATGCACTGTACCAGGCAATGAAAGGTACAAACCACACTGGAGGTTCAAACCAGGTGCCCTTTAAGATCAGGTCTTCGCAGATGAACTACGAACCGAAATACAGTCCTTTATCGAAACAAACCAGGGATCAGTAACATCAGCAGGCACATGTTGGGAGGCGCTGAAGTGTTATATCAGGGGGATAAGCATGGCAAAAGAGAACAGGATATTGAAACTGATCAGGAGAGAGCTGTCCCTTTGCAAAACTCGACTGAAGGAGCTCAAGCAGGAGTGTTCGGAGTCATCCAACCCACAATCCCTGGCAGAAACCAACCCTGGTCGAAAGTGTCCGAGACCAAAACGGTGACATGATACACACCGAAGCAGAAATAGTCAAAATCTTTCGTAAATTTTACCAAAAGCTGTACAATACCTACTACACCGCCGACCCAATTGAACTGACCCAGTACCTCGACAGCGTTGAGCTTTATTGGGTGAATGCCGAACTCCGAGAACCACTTAACACACCTATCACTGTAGAAGAAATTCTGGAAGCAATAAAGGAACTCCCAACACCAAAGCCCCTGGCCCAGACGGCCTAATTGGTGAATTCTATAAAACCTTTGTCAACTGCTGGCCCCACTCCTGCTGCAGGTATACAAGGAGGCACTAACCACCGGGACGCTGTTGCCAACCCTCTGTATGGCCAATGTGATCCTTCTTCACAAACCTGGCAAACCAAAAGAGGATTGTGCCTCGTATAGACCTATCTCCTTAATAAACCTGGACAACAAAATACTGGCGAAGATCCTGACATTGGGGCTACTTCCTCTGATGCCCGCCATGGTACTAGCAGACCAAGCAGGCTTCGTACCAGACTGGAATACGTCTTACGGCATAGGAAGGATGTTTGGAGTGATGGAGGCCCGCGACCCGGAGAGCCAGGCAGCTGCGGTCCTGCTCGACGCCGAAAAGGCCTTCGACTCCATTGAGTGGCCCTTCCTTTTTGCCATCCTGCAGTGCATGGGCCTTGGCAACTACTTCATCAGATTGGTCACCCTCCTGTACGAGAGCCCGACATCCAATATCATTCTGGGTAACACACGTTTATCTGACATATGCCTGCAGAGAGGGACCAGGCAGGGATGCCCTCTTTCGGCAATACTGTTTGCACTGGTGATGGAACGTTTGGCCTCTGACCTCCGAGGCCACCACTTAGACAGAGGCCTCTCCCAAGGCCCACATAAACTAATTATATACTTATACGCTGACGATGTGGCCCTCTTTCTACACAACCCCACAGAGAACTTGAACCCAGTGATGCAAGCAGTGATCAAATTTGGTAACTTCTCTGGGCTCAAAATTAACCACTCAAAATCCGTAATCTTTACCCTGACCGCCAACACCCGAGAATTCTCTGATGATTTTGGTTTCCAGTGGCAACGATCGAAAGTCAGATATCTAGGCATTCTACTCTCCAGACCCAACCGCAAGGTCATGCAGGATAATTACGAAAGACGATGGAAGCGATCCGAAAAAAAGTAAACAGATGGAAGCTCCTCCCGCTCACTCTGTGGGGGAGGGTCACCCTGGTTAAAATGGTCATTCTCCCTAAATTCTTATACCTATTTACAAATATCCTGCAGATACTGCCTCAACACTTCCTTCAGCGCATCAAAAGCTTAATCCTCGACTTACTGTGGGCAGGCAAGACAGGAAGAGTAGCCCATGCAACACTGATCCAACCTGTGGCGAAAGGTGGCCTCACTTTACTGCACCTGGAACGCTATTACTGGGCTGCACAGGCCCAAATCCTTGGCCATTGGTACGCCGTCCACTTCGTCAGGCCCCAAGTCCAAGTCAAAAGAGCCCTGGCGTCTTCCTATCTCCTCAGAGCCGTCATCTTTGGCCAACTATAGGTGCCTCACAACACAATGAACATTGTCCACAACACATACACCGTCTGGAAAGAAATCGCCCTGAAAAGTAACACACAAGATAGATTTTCTCCTCTCCTCCCAGCGCGATTCATTCCAGGGAAGCCCATAACTACAGAAAGAATCTATCTACAATGGACAGATAAACTTCAAATTAAATCGCTAGGCGATCTCTTCATTGAAGGCAATTTCCTATCACCCCAACAAGTCTGAGACAAAGGCGGTGAACGCCCTCGACATGTTCATCTACTTCCGACTACGTCACACCCTTCAACGAAAACTTGCCACCTTTCCACGACAACCACCAACATGGCAGCTCCTCCACAGGGTGATACAATCTCAAGGCAATGAATGACTGGTATCCGAGATGTATAGATCGCTCCGAATCGAAACATCACTCCTACCCACTAATCCCAGAAGTCGATGGGAGAAAACACTTGGCACCCCGATATCAGACGAGGATTGGAACTACATACTGCGTCTAACTCAAAAGGTCTCCCTCAATACGAGATACAAGCCAATACACTTCAACTATTTACACCAGGTTTACTATACGCCAGCAAAACTCTACTCACAGCGTTCAACAATCTCAGCAGCATGTAGTTGGTGCGGAGCCCCGGTTGCAGACTTCATGCACCTAGAGTGGTCATGTCCAAGCATCTCCTTGTTCTGTAAAGTGGTGCTCGAGAATATTTCAGCAATCATAGGCACGCAATTGCACCCTGAACCCGCTCTAGCGCTCCTGGGTCTAACCAGGCACCTGCCGACAAATGGAAAGAGACTGGCCAACCTGCTACTGGTCCTAGCAAGGAGAAGAATTGCAATTAACTGGGGAAGCGGACCTCCACCAAACCTTCAGCGTTGGTTAAACGATGTGACCTATTGCCAAGATGTAGAACCATGCCTCATAAAGACCTTACCACTGCACACCCGCCCCCCAGATGTTTGGGGACCCTACATATCATATTTGATCACCACGGAAGACACAACCTCCTCGCAGGCCTCGTCCCCGGTCGCAGACCAGTGATCCCCAACACACTGAGGAGGGTCCAGCGTGATTTACACGACACAAACTATTGCCCAAACAGTCTCAGACTGATTTGAACTGTGAGGGGGTGGAGGCGGTGGGGGGTGGGCTGACTGGAAACTTCATTGTGGCCGGTACATGGCCTGTTTGTTACATTTTGTAAAAAAAACAAAAAATTAAGTTAAAAAAAAATGATACAAAACAATTGCAAAAATGAATGGCTGGACTTTCGTGTGAACAAGGCTCGTGCAGAGTTGACAGAGGAGGTCTTTCCAATTCCTTTGTTCGTGGTGCAGCATGCACTGTGAATATTGCTCGAGTGTCTGATTGGTTCTCTCGGTTTGGCCGTCTGTTTGAGGATGGTGACTGGTAGATAGCCGAACGTCGATCTGCGCCATTGCACAGCATTTTTTCCAGAAGTTTGAAATAAACTGGCTGCCTCGATCAGAGACCTGAACCGAAGGGAAGCCATGTAGCTTAACCATGCCCTCCAGGAACACTTTTGCTAAAGTGACTGCGTCTGGGAGGCCTTTGAGAGGAATAAAATGGGCCATTTCCGAGAATAAGTCCACAACTACAAGGATGGTGTTAAACCCTTGGCTTGGAGGTAGATCAGTGATGAAGTCAAGGGAAAGAGTGTGCCATGGAACTGGAGGAATGTCCAATGGTTGTAGGAGACCAGATGGTTTTTGTTTCTGTGATTTATTTTGTGCGCAGACACCGCAGGACTGAAGATACTGAATGATGTCCTTACGCCAGGTAGGCCACCAAAAGTTCTCTTTCACCTTAGCTAGGGTTTTGGTGATCCCAGGATGCCCTTCGATCAGTGAATCGTGATAGTTTGAAATAATATGCTGTTGTAATTCCTTCTTGGGTACATATAGGCGATCCCTAAAAAAGGGTAGGTGGTCCTTGATGGTACATTGTTCTCGTTGAGTTTGCCATGCGAGGTAGGCATCAGGATTCATTGTCCGTTGGATTTCTTTTCGTAGTTCTGCTTGTGTTAAGGCTGTCGTGATACCCAAGAGTTTGTCTTCAGGTATAATAGGTACTGGGTCTGGAGTTGTATATGCTATTTCATCTATGCCCATGCGAGATAAGGCATCTGCCTTTCCGTTTCTGACTCCTTGTCGAAATGTGATTACATAATCATATTCGGGGAAGAAAAGGGCCCACCGTAATTGGCGCGAGGACTGGGCCTTGGCTGTTTTGAGATATTGCAGGTTTTGGTGGTCTGTGATGACTGTAATGGTGTGTCTGGCCCCCAGAAGGTAGTGCCTCCAGGCTTTAAAGGCGGATTTGATAGCCAGGAGTTCCTTGTCCGTGATGGCATAATTAATCTCTGGAGGTGAGAACTTTTTTCGACCGGAAGGCCACAGGATGTAGCTGGCTGGTTTCCGGGTCTCTCTGTGAAAGGACAGCCCCCATTGCGAGACATAAGGGAGGTCTGGACAAGGAAGTCGCAGGATTGGAGCAGAGGTAAACCTTTGTTTAAGTTCCCGAAAGGCTTCTCTGCTTCTTCAGTCCAAGCAAACTTTTTATTGTTTTTTTGTAATAGTACTGTGATTGGGTGCACAACCTGAGAGAAGTCTGGGATGATCCGGTGGTAGAAGTTCGCAAAGCCCAGCATGCTTTGTACCCCTTTCAGAGACGTCGGTGAACGCCATTTCACAATGGCATCTACCTTGTGCACGTTCATTCTGATGCCTCCTGGAGTAAGGATAAAACCAAGAAATTCTACTTCGGAGACGTGAAAAAAGCATTTTTCAAGCTTTGCAAACAAGCGATGTTGACGGAGCGTGGTGAGGACTGAATGAAAGTGCCTGACATGATCTTGTCCCGAGGCTGAGTATACTAAGATGTCGTCTATGTACACTAAGGCGCACACATCAATTAACTCCTTAAGACGTCATTCATGAAATATTGGAATGCCGCAGGAGCGTTGCATAACCCGAAGGGCATGACTTGATATTCAAACAAGCTGTACTTAGTACACAAGGCGGTTTTCCATTCATCTCTTTTTCTGACACGGATCAGGTGGTACACTCCTCGAAGGTCCAATTTGGTATAAATCTGGGCATCTTTAACTTGGTCTAGCATCTCAGGGATAAGTGGCAAGGGGTAGCGGTTCTTCACGGTGATCTGGTTCAATGCACGGTAGTCAATACAGGTTCTCAAGTCTCCTTCCTTTTTCAGTTGGAAGAACCAAGGACTGGCTGCGGGGGACTTCGAAGGACGGATAAATCCGTTCGCAAGATACTGGTCTAAATAGGATTTCAAATTAAGGTTTTCTGGTTCTGTGAGAGCGTAGATCCTGCCGCAAGGGATTTGTGCACCAGGAACAAGGTCGATCTGACAGTCATAGGGCCTGTGCGGCAGCAATGTATTGGCTTTGTCATTTCGGAAAACATCCTGGAAATCATGGTATTCACTTGGCAAGGTATTAGTTGATCCCAGGGTTGATACTGTCACTCCGGGAATCATGGGGATACAGACGTCGGGTTTCTCCTCTTGGTAATAGCAGGCAGGGGAGCAGTCACCGGGGAAGGTGAATTTTCATGCCCGCCAGTCTATCAAAGGGTTGTGAGCAATCAACCATGGCATCCCTAGTATTAGCCTGAACTGAGGTGCCTTGATGAGATCGAATGAAATAGACCCCCGATGTCCGTCCAGGCACAGCAAGGTTACCCTGGCTGTGCACTGGGTTACTGGTCCGGAAGCGATTTCTGTCCGATCCACGGTGGTTACCTTATCCATAGTTGGCTTAGAACACAAAGGAAGCCCCATCTCTGCTGCCAGTTCTTGATCAACATAATTTCCAACTGCTCCGCTATCGATGTATGCTTCAACGGCATACATTCTTGACGACTGTTGGTGGTTAATTAAGATAACTGGTATTGCAAAGTGCGAGGTCAGCAACTCTTTCTTCTCACTCGTCAAACTGACCTCTACGTTTGTCGAGTTTGTTAGTTTCCCGATTCCTTAGCTTCATCCTTCTCTGTGGCCCTGACTGTTCTTCTTGGGGGTTTTACTGGACAGTCCTTCAGGAAATGTCCTGGTTTCCCACAATACAAGCAAAGCTGTTGTTGTCTTCTTTTGTCCTGCTCTTGTTTTGTTAATGGAGGCCGTATCCCTCCAATCTGCATGGGTTCTACAGCATTTTCAGGTACACAGGGTGTGTTTTCCCTTGGTCGAACATACACGTGTTAGGGAGAATTCTCTCTTTAGGCTGAATTTCCTAACCTAGTGAGTCCCCCAGAAGCTTTGCTGGATTTCTGGAGTTTGTTTTTTTCCTCCTGCCAAGAGTGAGACTCTTTTTCTCCCACTCTTGGACATGATTAATGGTATTCCTTTGATTGGTAATGTGTTTTTTGGGCTATGGGGTTCTTAACTGCATAGGGTCTCATGTCTTTTTCCTATGTGTGTTACACAGCACCCTCCGTGCAGTAACACCGGGGTGTCATAGTGACACCCCACCATAGACTCCATACCCTGGGACTGACTACTGTCTCCCAGGGCATGTAAAGTCACCATTGGCTTTACTAGTCCCAAATTATTAACAGAAACCAGTACAAACCATCATATTGTAGACGTACTGGTCGGGGCAATTCGGTTGTCCCGGGGTCTGTTAGTCGAGGGGGCACATCTCCGTCCCCCCTGATCGAGTTTTGGCTGGTGGCAGTGGAAACTACTTTTTATATTCGACCGCAAATATTTTCCTATGGGATTTTCCCATTGTTTGAGGCTACCAACTTTAATTATTCAATTCTCATAGCCTCGAACATACCGCTGGTTTATGTAATTAATATTAATTCTCCGGTTGGTATTTTTTGCCAAGACTCGATTTTAAAATGGCGTTTGTGTGCTCTTCTGTGACTCCAACCCAAGTCGAGCCCTTTGTTCCACTTTTTGGTGGGCTTCTCCACAGAAGCCTCCAAAAGTGGTGCCACTCTGTCTGGGTACCACAGGGGGTGTGGGAGGGGGTTTAGGCACCCTGGACCGAGTTACCTTGGTAACTCAGGTTGCACTCTTGTGTGATTGGCCCAAGTGGTGAGCCGGCCGGCTCACCACTTAGCATGTTTGAGTGACAGCTAGGCTGAGTGAATGGGGGTTTTCTGCATAAAAGCAGGGCTTTGGGGACTGGAACTTCAGAAGTCGCCACACGACCTAAGAATCCGACGAGGGAGAAGCTGAGCCGACCTACCACGACGACACCACCACTCGTGGAGCCCTGCAGAACCGACTCACCACTTCCCGCCGACAGAGAAGACCTCCCGACTGGAGAGGCTTCTTCCCCTGACTGGTGGGCACAACCAGTTTACCTTTCTTTCTTCGCACCCCAGCCTGGTTTGTGGTCGAACTGCCCGTGCCAAGCACCCCAGCAGCCGGATAGCCACTCACCACTGAACCGCGAATCACCGGACTGCTCCTTGTACCTGAGAAACTCTGCGGCTGGTTTCTTCCCTGGCAGTGCAACGGACTCCTGTCTTCCTCCACGACGAGATCCTCTCTTCCCCCGGACGAAGCACCGACTTGCACCCGCTGCCAGGAACCACTGCCCCCGCTGGAGCATTCTCACCACTTTAAGGTACTGTGTCCACCAGGCCTCCCTTTCTAAAGATTGCAACAAGGTAATAATAACTCCTTAACCTTCTGGAGTGGGCTGGCCGCCTTGACCCTCTAACTGGTCCCTTTCCTTGGTCCAACTCCTTTTTGAACCGTTACAAGACTTTTGTGCACTGCAATTGTGTGACCTTGGACACATTTCGTTTTGATCCTCTTAAAGCGGATCCAGCCTATTGACTCTGAATTCACGGTGCTACTTTGCCTTTCTCTCTTGTGTGTTCGTGAAAAAGTGTTGGGATCTGTTCCAATTTATTCTCTGCTCTTCTCTCCCTTTTTAAAACGAATTATTAGAGTGCCATCTATGTTAAGCACTCACCGCTGTCTGAAAATAAGTGGGGCTTTACTTAAGACATGTCTAATATTCTTTTAAGGGAGTGTATATCTTTTAGTGACCGTGTTTTTGAATTGCTTACTATTAGTGCCTGTGTGTTTTTCTAGATGTGGTTTTAAATAAATAATGATATCTCTTTTACACCAAGCCCTGGTCAGTGTTTACTTGTTCTACTGTGTTCTCTTGACCTATTGTGAATACTCTGTATACTGCCTAACTCTTCTTGAGGGAAGTTTGACTGCTCAGCCACAGCTCCCAAGTGAATCTGTGTGGTACAGACTGCTACCAAGTGGGTTTACTGCCAAACACCTGTAGTCCTAAATCTTTTGCAGTGGTCCCAGAGGGAACTGCATAGGTTTTTGCCTAACAACATGGTCCGAGGGTCCGTCTTAGACCGGTCTGCCTTTCGGTCCTGCAACCAGTGGTCTAGCTGCACGACCAGATTTATGAATTCTGCACAGTCTCTGGGTGGATCAACCACCTGGGCTAAGAAGTCCTTTAATTTGCCTCGTAAGCCTCGATGGAATAACGTGGTTCTTTTGTTTTCTGGCCACCTAGCTTCGGCAACCAGTCTGTTCAAGGTAGCAATGTACGTTAACAAGTCCTGATTCCCCTGTCGGAGGGACAAGAGTTCATTGTCTACTGCTTGTTCCTGGGTATGGCAAGCAAAAACTTTTTCCATTTCTCTCTGGAACCCTCCAAAGTCATGTAATAGAGGATCGTCATGGGTTACCAACGGCACCGACCAATCTGCTGCACTACCACTCAGGTATGATAAGACAAAAGCTACCCGAGCTTGGTCATTTGGAAATGCTCCAGGCCTACAAAGAAAGGGAAGGCGGCACTGATTGATGAATGCTGCATACTTCCGTGGGTCGCCTGAGAACCTTTCTGGTGGTGCCAGGGGCTCTGTTCCAGGTAACATGATCTATACCAGAGTGGGTGGTATGGCGGGGTTTTGCATCGTTGGATTGCTTCAAGGTAGAGGCGTCTGTCCTGCCTGTGATTGCAAGTATTGCCTGCTAATCTCTTCAGTGCGTTCTTTGGTCACTATTAGGTCTCTCCGCAGGGCATTAGTCTCTTGTCGGGCAGAATGAACCTCAGAGAATGAACCTCTCAACTTGTGGTAGAATAAGGCATGCTCTCCGTCCTGCCTTCTTTGCAGGGGCGCGTTGTCTTTCATGGGCGAGTGTGGTCCAGTTACTTCACTGACGCTGGCCCGTTTCATATTGTTCAGGTAGGTCTTATTGCTGTTCTTTAGTTTTGTTGCTATCCTGCATGGCTTTCTTTGTTTAAAATGTCTCTTTTTTTCTCCCTTAGGTATGCAGAGCTTCAGCGCGGTGAACTGGCTTGGTTGAGCCCCGCTGGTAAATGATGGCGCATTAAGAGTGCTATGATGCGGTAAGTAAGCGCTATGTGCAGCGCTCCGAAGTCTTGCCTTTGCTAACCTGTGTTTTCCTTCCTTTTAGGTTGCAGTGTTCTTCAGCGCGAGTGGAATGTCCGGAGTGGTGCCAGCCGAGAGGCGACCAGCCAGGTAAGCCTGTTGAGCAGTTCGTAATTTGTAAATGTCTCTACAGCTTTCTTTAATATTGCCTCTATCTTCCTCTTTTAGGTCGTTCTGTCCGGGAGGCATGCAGATTCGAGGAAGCTGTTCTCAGTAGCTGCAAGTGTTTAAATATGAAGACTGCAGGTAAGATGCTGCTGCTAATGATGTTCCTTTTGTCTCCTTGCAGGTTCTGCTTCTTCGAGGTTCGAGGGAATAGCTGGACACAGTGAGCATCATGTTGCAATCTGCAAAGTAACACGAAGCATGTTCTGCAGTCAGGGTGTGGTTTATATAGCCCAGGTAAAGTAGTACCATGGAAAGTAGTTCCAGGCCTGCCACACCCAAAAAACTAGACTGCATAGCTTGGTTCTTAGGGAACCAAGCTATGTGGATGCCTCCATGTTGGCTGACAATACAATAAAGTAGTTCCCAAGCACATTGTTGTTCATGGTGTATGAGCCTGGCGCCATACGCGCCAGGACTGGTCCGATGAGGGCTTTTGAAGAGGATGCCAGGCTCTAGAGGCCCGAGTCCTGACTCCACCTGGCCAATGGGTTTGCCAGAGGGGGTTTTGGGCGAGGGTTGTGACAGATACCCATTACACTTGCTGTATCCCTCCTACGGCCCTTTCTGATTCTTCAAAGTCACTCCAATACTCTTCCTCTCTTACTGAGGCCACTTTGTCATATGCCAAACTATCTGTCGCCCCTTCTCTCCCTACTCTAACTACCCGTATAGGTGCAGTGTCTACCCTAAAAAGGAAGTCCCCCGACTTCCACTCGTCTTCGGGTAGGAGAGATGAGCTTTTCAGAGGTGGAGCCCCTCCCCCAGATACCAGAGTTGTTTCGCACACTGCTCGCAAGCAAGCTAATTCTGTCTGTACGGCCGCTAACGCCACCTCGAGATCTCTAGTGCTTGTTCCAATGGGGGCGGGGGTGGTTTTCGACAGGACATAAGGCGGCGGTGGGGTGGTACCAGATATGGTCGGCACACCGCCTTCAGATACATATGTATTTTTGTGTACCCCTCTGCTGGCCTCCTGAGTAAGGGATATATTTTCTTGGGCTCCCTTTCCCCCAGTTCTGCATCTTTTCCTTCTCCTTTCCCCATTGTCTGCATCTCAAATCCCTCCTCCTTCTTTCTTGGGACAGGGGTTTACTCAAACATTCTTCACAAGTCTAGCACTTCCCTTCTGTTTTGGAGCTGTTTCCCTTTATATTTTGCTATAAGGTACGTGGACAGGTGTTCTAATGTTTCCTTATCAAAGGGTTCATCCTCTGACCAGGCATGGGACAATCCCTCCCCCTTGGTCTCATTGACCCATTGATTGTGATACTTCTTTATCGGTTCACTGTATAGGGGGAGATGCTTGCAGATGTGTGACAGCGGGTTGTCTATTCCCATGTCCCCAGAGACCCCTTCTCCCCTCTGTGCATCTCTCCCTGCTGTGTTGTTTTCTGGGACAGTCACTTAAATCACAGACCCTTTACCTTAACTATCGCAACACACTATACACTTGTATACATATAACAAAAAACATTTAAACAACTGACACAACAAATCAAGACTTAATGAACAAAAAGCATATACTAGACAAAACCTATCCCCCGCCGTTCCCTCTTAGAGTATATTCACTTTCCTACTTACACTCACATCACACCCGCCCCTCCTGGGCCTACCTCCACATTGTATAAACACTATTAACAACAAATTAAAAGAACAAGCTAAAGCAACAACCACTACTTATTCCTGAGCCCACTAATTATATGGGGCTCCTACTTTTTTGTCTCCTTATTTTTCCTCTGTACTGGTCGAGACCGTGCATAGCAGTGCCGCCTTTCAACCCCCTTTCGGAGCTAGGTTCCTGTATCTCCTCTATCTCTTCACCATATTTCTCTTGATAAAAAACTAATGGCTACAAAAAGGAAAAAAGCGCTTTACTCAATCAAACATACAATACATTCATGCCCAACCCTTGCGTGTTCCCTTCAGTCGTACTGCTCTATGTTCCCCAAATCCCACTTTTTTTAGTCCTTGCAATCTATACTCACATGCGCATGTTCTCTAGAGCCTCCATTTGCGGTCTTTCCACAACACCTGGCCCTCTCCCTGGGGCCACACCCGGCTCTGGCGAGCAGCAGGGTATTCGCAAAGCCGGAACCCACAAGAACCTTTTTCTTCAGCGTATGGATTTTTTTGGGACTGGTCAGCCGTAGGTGGGGCAGCCTTGCCGGAGAAGCCCTGGATCACGCTGCAGTACGGGGGTAACTCCAGGAAATCACGTGAAGGGGTCACCAAATGAAGGCACACTCCCTCATATACCTGTGTCCTCATGCAATATAAAAATTAAATGGACAACCCAAGATGGACTAAGATTAGGAGATGAGTTGCAAGGATCTACAAAATGTATATAAAATAAAGTATGCAAGCAAAGAACTCTGCTGCATGAGAGCGCTCTGCAAAAGGTACACAGGCAGCACATTAAATAGACACCAAGCATCATGAGTGACATCATGTATGGGTAACACAACAGCAAAAGGGATTGGCTGGGTACATATATTACACCCAGCTCCATATGGGATGCATAGCTTCCATTGGTTGTTGTCTCTTCGTCAGTCATGGTGCACGTGTTCAGCTGGGCTCATCTGCGTGGTGAAGGTCAGGACAGAGATGTGCTACAATGCTTACTATCTAAGTTAAAGAGCAGGAACTGATAATGAAAGAATAATGGCGTACATAAAAATCATTACATGAATGGTGGTACTTCAAAGAATACAGGCTAATATACTGGCATTCAAACCTCAGCAGCTAGGGTTTTATTGATCCTGCAGTCCCAGTGGGTTTTGATCTACCTCATGGCTCATGATTCACGCATTTGTTATATCAGTAACGGTAAACTCCCTCAATTTTTGTTCTCGGGGGGCCAATGGCTCAAACGGGAGGTATATTAAAGATTCTATAGAAAAAAGAGAACTGGCTACCCCTCTCTCAGTGCTGCCACCTGGGGCCAAGTGAACTACAGTGTATTAGTGAGCAGAAGAAATCACTTCTCAATTAATGCAATTAAGCAAAAGGAACAGAGTGTCGGAACGTGGAACCATCTTATATCAGGTTAAAAACAACGCACAATGTCATCTTTTTTATTAATTTATTCAAAGTATCAAAAATGCTCACCGATAATTAAAACAGATAGAAAAACACAGCGAGAAGTACAACACACGTATTACAAATACTATTACATAGTCCCACATCCTTCTCGTTTATAAAAAAGAGCAAAAAACAGCAAAAGGCACAGTCTATTTAGTATGGGATTCAACAGGTTAGTCGTGACCACTCTATCAATTAGAGTGGTATTGCAGATATTAGACTATAAATTTAGGTTAGTCTATTGTCATGTGTCGACATGTTTCGGCCATCTACATATATAGGACACTATCCCTAGTATCCCTACAGACAATCAAATATGGGCCATCTTCAGGACGGACACATTTCTTTTTTGGAAGATACACATCTTTACCAGATCCCCATTGCCACACAAGTGCGAATCTAAAAAAACAACAGACAAATGTCATTTATTACATGCTAAAAAGAAGAAAAAAAGAATGGTTCCGTTCACAAAATAACATCTCTAGTTCCTTATTACTGCTTTTTGATTTTCAATATATTTGGTACTGCGTGTGACATATGAATTTCATGCGCTTATAACTTATTGTGTTACTCAAAAAATGTATAGTTTTCATTAAGTACTGTAGGTTACAAAGCCTTTACTTACATCTTGGCAGCACTCGAGTTTTTAGTTAAGTCCCTCTTAGTAATGATGGAGACGGATCACTGTTTCCAGGTGTTGTCACACATACCGCTAAGCCTGATTGGTTCAAGGCTTAGGACAGGCTCTGTAATGGAAGAGCCCCGACGCATATTTAATACATGATAAGTTTAGTCATTTAGTCGTTCTGTTAGTCAATTTTATGTGGGCTCCTTCATTATGATATATGGAACCTTATTGGTTGATTTTTGGTCAGCTATTATTGCATGTCTACAAAAGAATCTGCAGAACATTATCAGGTCCCACTGCATTGGGGTAGCTTATCATCTATTGTATGATAGGTCCGTGCAGTGTTGCACTACTACATCCACTAGTTACTTACATTGACACACAAACTTTATGAAAGCAAAAACATTTTACAAAAACCGGCGCTGCACTTACGCAATGTCGCCTGGTCCGTTGTCTAACACAACATGGATGAATCAGCGTAAATGTATAACAGCACACAGGCACTTTTCACACGAAGCCGCGTGATTATGGCGTCTCTATGCGGTTTTTGGACAGAGCGTTAGGTCTATCAAGGCTGCAAGGGGATCGACAGAGAGAACACAGGATCACAGCGTCATTCTAGCCAGTGACCGTTTTATATTATACTTTCAAAAACACCCCAACCCTTAGCAAGGGGAAGCGCAGACAAAAAAAAATTCTGGCATCTAAAAACACGGAGGCAGTATTTAAATGGGTGCTGCATCTTTTAAGCCCGGCTGCAAGGGCACCATGAAGGACACTTGGAGACGAATCTCGGGTATTTTACATAGCACGAAACGCACACATTACCCGGCTGAACAGCGAGACAACCTGAACGCTTACCTCATCTCAGCGGGAACCTCTCATCACACAAACGTTGCGATCGCGAGACATCAGCAGGTGTCCGGTCGCATCAGTGTTTGGTTTCGAATTAAATACCTGCCTAACCTGATCACCTGAGCGCTGCAACAACCCCTCTTAAAGGAGTACTGCAGCTCGCATGCAATGGTGCCTTTATTTCGAAAAACAACTCGGCACAAGCATAAATATATTATGCAAACCCACACACTCCATCTTCAAAAATATTTTTTGAACACGTCCAACACAGGTTTAAATTTGGCAGTGGAGTGGAATTCCATCATAACTATGAGGTAATAGATTTTTCCTTGTTCTCCCGCCCCACCCCTCCCCCTTTTTCTCGCTCGGTTGCATTGTAATACGCAGCCCTTTTTTAAAACACTTCCTCTTGTACCTCATGAAAAAACTGACTCCATCACAATCTAAGAAGATGGAGTGTGTGAGTTTGCATAATATATTTATGCTTGTGCTGAGTTGTTTTTCGAAATAAAGGCACCATTGCACGCGAGCTGCACTACTCCTTTAAGAGGGGTTGTTGCAGCGCTCACGTGATCAGGTTAGGCAGGTATTTAATTTGAAACCAAACACTGATGCGACCGGACACCTGCTGATGTCTCGCGATCGCAACGTTTGTGTGATGAGAGGTTCCCGCTTAGATGAGGTAAGCGTTAAGGTTGTCTCGCTGGTCAGCCGGGTAATGTGTGCGTTTCGAGCTATGTAAAATACCCGAGATTCGTCTCCAAGTGTCCTTCATGGTGCCCTTGCAGCCGGGCTTAAAAGATGCAGCACCCATTTAAATACTGCCTCTGTGTTTTTAGATGCCAGAATTTTTTTTTGACTGCGCTTCCCCTTGCTAAGGGTTGGGGTGTTTTTGAAAGTATAATATAAAACGGTCACTGGCTAGAATGACGCTGTGATCCTGTGTTCTCTCTGTCGATCCCCTTGCAGCCTTGATAGACCTAACGCTCTGTCCAAAAACCGCCTAGAGACGCCATAATCACGCGGCTTCATGTGAAAAGTGAAAAGTGCCTGTGTGCTGTTATACATTTACGCTGATTCATCCATGTTGTGTTAGACAACGGACCAGGCGACATTGCGTAAGTGCAGCGCCGGTTTTTGTAAAATGTTTTTGCTTTCATAAAGTTTTTGTGTCAATGTAAGTGACTAGTGGATGTAGTAGTGCAACATTGCACGGACCTATCATACAATAGATGATAAGCTACCCCAATGCAGTGGGACCTGATAATGTTCTGCAGATTCTTTTGTAGACATGCAATAATAGCTGACCAAAAATCAACCAATAAGGTTCCATATATCATAATGAGGGAGCCCACATAAAATTGACTAACAGAACGACTAAATGACTAAACTTATCATGTATTAAATATGCGTCGGGGCTCTTCTATTACAGAGCGTGTCCCAAGCCTTGAACCAATCAGGCTTAGCGGTATGTGTGACAAGACCTGGAAACAGTGATCCGTCTCCATCATTACTAAGGGGGACTTAACTAAAAACTCGAGTGCTGCCAAGATGTAAGTAAAGGCTTTGTAACCTACAGTACTTAATGTAAACTATACATTTTTTGAGTAACACAATAAGTTATAAGCGCATGAAATTCATATGTCACACGCAGTACCAAAAATATTGAAAATCAAAAAGCAGTAATATGGAACTAGAGATGTTATTTTGTGAACGGAACCATTCTTTTTTTCTTCTTTTTAACATGTAATAAATGACATTTGTCTGTTGTTTTTTTAGATTCGCCCTTGTCTGGCAATGGGGATCTGGTAAAGATGTGTCTCTTCCAAAAAAGAAATGTGTCCGCCTTGAAGATGGCCCATATTTGATTGTCTGTAGGGTTACTAGGGATAGTGTCCTATATATGTAGATGGCCGAAACATGTCGACACATGACAATAGACTAACCTAAATTAATAGTCTAATATCTGCAATACCACTCTAATTGATAGAGTGGTCACGACTAACCTGTTGAATCCCATACTAAATAGACTGTGGGCCTCATTACACGGATGGCGGTAAGGATTTACCGGTACCGGTAAAATACTGGTACCGGTAAATCCTTACCGCCTTACTACGAGGTCCCTTTGCGGGTTGGGGGATTTAACGCCTGCTTTTTGCAGGCGTTAAAATCCAACCCGCTAAGGGACCTCCGAGCTAATTATGGCACTGCAAAATTGCGGTGCCGTAATTAGCGCCTTCCCCATTCCCATAGAGCCCTATGGGGCAGGAATGGGAATGGGGAAGGGCAATGGTGGAAGGGGGATTTACCGCCCCTCCAACCTTGGAATGGGGCGGTAAATCCCCTTTCCGCCAAGGCGGTGCCAGTATTTTACCGGCATGAGCCATGGCGCTAATAGCGCCATGGCTCACCGCCTACCGTGTAATGAGGCCCTGTGCCTTTTGCTGTTTTTTGCTCTTTTTTATAAACGAGAAGGATGTAGGACTATGTAATAGTATTTGTAATACGTGTGTTGTACTTCTCGCTGTGTTTTTCTATCTGTTTTAATTATCGGTGAGCATTTTTGATACTTTGAATAAATTAATAAAAAAGATGACATTGTGCGTTGTTTTTAACCTGATATAAGATGGTTCCACGTTCCGACACTCTGTTCCTTTTGCTTAATTGCATTAATTGAGAAGTGATTTCTTCTGCTCACTAATACACTGTAGTTCACTTGGCCCTAGGTGGCAGCACTGAGAGAGGGGTAGCCAGTTCTCATGATTCACGCAGACATGTCTTAGTTTTAGGGAGACTATACTGCAGCGCAGAATTAACTGTACCATGGGGGTTCTGGAATGGTCAGTGTGAGAGGGTCAGATGTTAGATGTTTATCTACATGAAAGAGAATAGAGGGTTGGAGACCAGTGTGCCGTGGCCTGGTGGGGTGGGGGTTCAGGGGGTATGGGCAGGTTAGTGGAGATGGATGGGCATTCAGGCCTGGGCCTGCTCTGGTCTCACTATCGGCAAAGAGCGCCGTCATTGGAAATTATACTAAACAATTGCAACAATGATCGCCTGGACTTCCGTGTGAACAAGGCTTGAGCGGAGCGGACAGGGGTGGTGGGGCTCTGGGCTGTCTGTGCGAGGCGCTGGGGATTGGAGAGCCGGATTCTGCAGTGGGATGATTTTTTGGACCTTTTAAAAAGATGGCATCTACTCTAATACAAAATGCCATCTGTCAGCGGGCGGTGGGCTATGTTATGCAGGCACATTTCTGAGCTATGTCATAAGGTGAGGTACTGTCGGGGCGGGGTCTCTCCCCCATGGTTTACACGTGATCTGTGTGGGAATGGTGATGGGGTGGGATTTCACGAGCTTATCTCCAACATTAGTACCCACATAAATGTGTCTCCCTTATGAGAGCTGCATCAAACGCTCACTGTGTCTGCTTGCCCCCACTCTTTCTGCATGTCTCCAGCTTGCTCTTAGTTCTGGGCTTGACCATAACCTCCAAACCTGACTCCTTCTTCTTCTTCTTCTGCAAATGCCATACCACAAAATCTGCTCCTCTTACTCGCAAATCTAATTTATGCGTCCAGCATTTTTGGCATTCTCTATGCCGATGTTCACCCCACCCTTCAATCCCACCAATACCCCTACTTCTCTCTGCCAATTGTGAAACTCTGGGGACACTGTGCCAGCATGTTGGGGCTATTTTTGGAATGCCTTGGATTGTGTATGCACAGCCTCTCAGCCCAAGACACTTGGGTGGTGACAGTAGAAGAACTGCTTGCCAGACTTTTCTTAATGGGTTGGCTTAGACTTTAACCAATTTATAGCTTTTCGTCATGTGATGCAACAGCCTCCCTACGTGTGGAGTGTAGCCTACAAGTGTTTTGGTTTTCGGCTCAAGGTTCCTTTGTAAATGATATATGCAATGGTGAATATGATCCTTGCAGGGAGGGGAGCTAGTGAATCACGTACAGTGTTACCTAAAGAAACCTAAGAACATCCGTACTATACAGACACACATAGCCAATGTGATTTGTAGAACAACAAGAAATAGATCTGGATGTCACAGCAGTGCACCCAACATCACACAGGCAGTAATCCTAAGGCGAAAGTGCAGTTTCCTCAAGAGTTCAAGTATTTGCAAATATCCAATTATTCACAAGATTACAACAATACACACATGCCCAAGTGTCCAAACAATGCCAGTGAGGGAAGAATCCAACCATAAATGCCAAGTTCCCAGAGTTCATAGGAAAACACCCAAGTTCCTGGATTCATTGTCACAGGTGGTGAGAATAAGAGGTAACTCAAACATAAACACACCACCAGTTCAGAGAGAAGGAACCCGTGGGGACGAGGCCTTAGGAAGCAGGAGCAGAATAATTTTGAGAGCCTACAGAATGCAATAAAGCAATGGACAAGACAGGCAATCTGTTGCATGGTTTGAGTTCAAAACCAATTATGAGCACAACAATACAGAGGACAGATCAAAGGATGGTCCAGAAGTAAGAACATTTCTGATAACAAGAAATCCAAGAGTAATAAACAGAGACAAACTGTGTGTAGCAAGAAGAAATTGAAGAGCATCCATCACTCAGAAGTGATGGTATTAATAGATTTATGGAGTGCCCACTACGCTGGAGTCATTTGACCAGAGACCACTGGAACTGGTAGTCCCTCCAGTAATGCAGCCTCTGCTCTTGTCCACCATAGAGCATTCAGCAGAGTCCTACGTGTGACAGATGTGCAGCTGCTATGTTTTTGGGGTATGTTCAGAGGAGATTGGCACCTATGCTGGTCTACCATTGTAATTAGTAAGAGTAGGGTAATGTTTTTCCATAATACATAATTTGTTGGTATTTGTCTAGCCAGTATTTTCTTTTGAAAAGTAATTACATCCACCTTTGGGCTGGAAGTGAAATGAAAGTGTATTACTTAATATTTTCACAGTGTATTCTATTGCAGGACCATGCAGTATTTACTGCAAGTTTTATTATATTTCATGCTGTATTTTTCACATGTGTGTTGGTGGTCGCCTCGGAACTCACCAATTATAAATTACAAAAGTAGTCAAAAAAGGAGTGTATGCAGGCAAGAAGTAACACAGGTTTATTCAGGGCCCAGATGCAGCTGGGACAGCTATATTTAAACAGATCATGGAATAGAACCGCATGAAAAGGCGCTGTCAAAGAAACACCCCTAAACACCCTAACTGTTCCATTTGAAGCCTCTCCATCAGGTTTCATTTTGCAACAGCTGCCCCCAAACTTTGCGCAAACCCCTCCCTCAATAGCTTTTGGGAGGTCCAGCATTTACAGGCTCTGGAGGGCCACCAAGCATAGCACCCTCCTCTCCTCCTTAATTGCATTCAAACCTTTTGCTGTTGAATTTGCCAACTGAAGCAGCTCATATCGAGTGAGCTGCAGCCACTTTGCATTAGAGGCAGCCTGGAAACATGGAGCAGTAGTGAGGTCAAAAACGTTACAGCCATGGAGATCAGTCTGAATTCATCAGTGATAATGGCCACATGTTCTGCTTTTCTTATTGATTTTCGTTCCTCCTTTTGCTGTGCCATTTTTCCCTGTAACACAATCTTCATGGTAGTGCTATTTCAAGGCACCACCAGTGCAGGACTGTGCAAAATGACAAGAGCACAAACACCACTCCAGTCAGGCGGAAGCTGGGCATAAGCCTTCGATCCAAAGGCCTGCCATATGTCAAACACCACAGCATTCCCCTGTGTCAGCGCTGCATTCCTCATTACCTTTGTGCATCCAAAGGTAGTTCCCAGATAGATAGACCCACTCAACCTGAAACACAAAGGCATTCTTGTAAAGCTCTTGATGTCAACTGGTTGATTCTTTTCATGTAACCAAGTTAATGCATGTACATATTTTCCCCAAATTGCCCTGCAACTATAATTCACCATGGCAGTCAGGTTGTGTTCAAAGCCTACCAATCCCTCAGCATGACATTGCATTATTACCCCATCGCATATGTTCCCATACTACACTGCTCCCTCTTCCCTCATCAATGGCGTTGTATGACATCAGGGTATGCTTGGCCCTTTATCACTTGTGCACCATAATCTCTTGTGGTCTATTATTTGTAATTTCCCTTTGTTAGGACCTCCTGTCACATATTCCACTACCTTATACCGTGTTTCCTCATTTTCAAAATGTTTTGTTAATTTAAAAAAATTGTCTTCATAAACCTTTTCCCCTTCATCTACCCACTGAACCGTTACATTTTTTACCTGGAATAAACTTTTCGTTTTGCAGAGTAATAGGTGCATCAGGCATCCTACTTTCATAAGACACAGATTGGGGTAGAAAAAGTGTGGGCATTCCTATCAGTGTTGGGGTAAGAGCAGTGGTGGAAGTGAGTGGGAGCGGTCGGGAGCGGTGGTCCTCTACTTTTTTAAATTACCATTTACAGCTCCTATACTTTTATTTTAAAAAGAAACCGTTCCGGAATGGTTTCGTTTTAAAATAAAAGTGTAGGAATAAGTTTAAACTTGCACTTTCGGTGAACTGCACTGAACGTTCGCTTAAACAGCAGGTGCAAGTGTTTGGGTGGGTGTATTTTGTGTGGGAGGGGGCGTGGTGATGGGACTTTGGGGTGTTGATGCAGGCCAGCAGGGAACATAGTTCCACTACTTCTCTTTGTACACTTCGACCACTGGGTAAGAGAGCAGACGTAGCAAGTGCCATTCACCCTTTCTCTCCCCACACGTAACATCTCATTGTACCACACATTTCCAGTTCATGATTCTGGCTCTCCTTCAGTGCCATGATGAAAATCTTCCTCATTCATGATACTCCTTTTTTCATAATTATACTTCCATTCAATTGTGTTCCCCTTTTTTCTCTTAAAACTAAATCAACCAAAACCATTAATACTACACTAAAACATATTAATATCATCACACTCGAAAACACTGAAAACTTCCTTTTTTCCTTTATTAAAACATTTTTTTAAAGACATTGGGCCTCATTACACGGATGGCTGTAAGGGTTTACTGTTACCAGTATTTTACTGGTACGGGTAAATCCTTACCGCCTTACTACGAGGTCCCTTTGCGGGTTGGGGAATTTAACGCCTGCTTTTTGCAGGCGTTAAAAACCAACCCGCAAAGGGACCCAGGGAGCTAATTATGGTACCGCAATTTGCGGTACCGTAATTAGCGCCTTCCCCTTTCCCATTATGCCCTATGGGGCAAAAATGGGAATGGGGAAGGGCAATGGTGGAAGGGGGAATTACCGCCCTTCCAACCTTGGAATGGGGCGGTAATTCCCCTTTCCACCAAGGCGGTGCCGGTATTTTACCGGCATGAACCATGGCGCTAATAGCACCATGGTTCTCCGCCATCCATGTAATGAGGGCCATTTTCATCATTTTCTTTTGCTGGTTTTCGATATAGTCTAAAGGCTGAGAACAAAAGTAAAGCAATCTCCCATATACTTCCAATCATGTTGTGCTTAGGGGAGCAGAGGTGTTGTCCTTCGGCACGTCTGTGATGTGGACCCATCCTCGCCGCCCTTACATTTTCACTGCTGTGGGAGTAGACTTGATCACGGTATGTGGGCTGGTAAAGCACTCCTCCTTCCATTTGTGAACATGATTCTTGATGAATATCTTCTCCCCCTGGTAAGGAGGTACTGCTTGTGGAAATTGTCCTGATTGTCTGGTTTGAGTTTTTGGCCTCACCTGCAAGGATATTTATCAAAGGGATTTTGTTAGCTCCTTGAGATACGGATCACATTCCATCCCCAGAATGAAAGAAGAAGAGTGTGGATCAGAGACTGTACATGACGGAGGAATAGGCACATGCATTCTTCCCCTGTAACAATCTCATGAGGAGTCAAGTCATGATCTCCTCCAGGCGTATTGCGCAGTGCAAACAAAGCAAAAGGCAAGCAGTGCACCCATGACTTTCAAAGCGTTTGCATAAGCTTTGCCAACCGCATGTCAACCCCTTAACTGCCAGGCTATTCTGCAAGTCTATGCAAAAAGGATGAGTATACTCATCCTTGGTACTTAATGGGTTAAGCAGTCCATTCATCGTCTATACCAAACCGTTGGCTTCTGGATGGTAAACAATGCATAGATTATGCTTTATCCCCAGGAGTGTTGTTATTTTCCTTAATTAAATCATTAGCAAAATGCTGACCATGGTCAGAACAAATGACATCTGGAATCCCCCACCTTGCAAACTTCTCCCTCACAAGAAATGTGTCCACAGAGCGGGAGTTATTATGGGCACAGGGACCAGCCTCAAGCCATTATGAGAATGGGTACACCACTACAAGCAAGTACCTGTAAGAGGTACATCTCTATTACATATCAACATAGTCAATATGCAAGTGCCGGAAGGGGCCTTCCCGTCGAGGTAATGTTCCCTGCACAACTCTGAATGTGTGACCTGGCAAATAGTTCTGGCATATCATGCAGTTATTCACAAACTCTACAACATTCTCGTACAAATTTGGTGCAAACCAGTTTTCACTTATCCATGCAGCCACATGCTCTTTTCATACGTGCGCAGGGTTGTGAAGATGTTCCAATGCCACCTACAACAATTTCTTTGGCATGACCACTTTTCCTGTGCTATCATGCAACCATGAAAAATCAGTTGGGAATAAAGAACATCTTCTCCTCCTCCAAAACACATTCTCATCATCTGATGCTTCTCCCTGCAACTCACGTATCTGCATTATTGGGGTTGCATTAATTTTTCCTGGTAATGCATCTTTTTCTTTGCTCACTTTTAGCTCTGCTAGTTGGGGTATTTTTTCCTTTTTGACAGGAAATAGCACATGTGTTCCTTCTGGTAGATATGCTGCTTATTTTGCCGCTCTGTCTGCTCTTTTGCTTCCTAATGAAATAAAATCTTGCCTTCCAGTGTGGGCCGTGCACTTTATTAAAGCTAGTACTACTAGGAGTGGTAACATTTCTAATGATTTACTCAGTAATCCCGCATGCTGAACAGGTGTACCATCACTTCTTTTGAACCCTCTCCTTTCCCATCTTGCTTGTCCTGAGTGCATTGTGGAACTAATGTAGACCGAATCAGAGAACATGTTAACTACCTTGATCCTCTGACATGTTCACTGCCTCAATCAAGGCCACCAGTTCTGCTGCCTGTGTAGAGTAGTGGTATTGTAGTCACGTTTGTGAGTACACCAGCAACTCCTCTCCTTTGTGTTCTCCATGTCAGTGCCCTACCACTGTGGAACCTGACTGTATCTGTCCTGTGGTCTGATCAATGCAGGAGCTTTCGTCAATGAAAATCGTGCCTCCCCTTCAATCACTTCATCCTTAACCAGAGTATTACCTTCGCCCCTGCCTGTGCATGCTGTGCAGTCAGGTATGTAATCTCCATCCTCTCTTTTTTCTGCAATGAACTCTGCTAGATTTATAGTCCTTCATCTCACCACTTATATTGCTAGGTTTTTCAGTATTACCTTATACCCTGAAGATCTCTCAATGTTGATTTTGTCTTTTACAGTATTGCGAATAATGTATGCACCATGTATAAAATTACACGACACCCCATAATTATTGTGGAAGGCTTCTCAATTGCAAATGCAACAGCAGCAAGTTCCTGCTCACATGGGAGATGTCCCAGCATCACTGCATCTAGGGATCCACTGCAATATGCAAGTGGTTTCTTTCCTTGTCGCTTCTTCTTTGTCAGCACAGCTGTCATTACTTTTCCATCTGAATGGGAAAACAGCTGAAACTTCTCTTTGTATTTGGGTGTAGCCAGTACTGGTGCATGTGGTAACTCATGTTTTAGTTCATCAAAGCTCTTGCCCATTTCAGCTGTCCATTTTATGTTTGTTTTGTGTTTCTGAGCTGTTTTTAATGCTTGCTGCAATGGTCTGGTGTAAGTGCAGTAATCAAAAAACCATGTTCTGCAGTAGATCCATAAGAACTGCTGCATTTCTTTCACTGTGTTTGACAGTACTGCCATTTCTCTTTGTGCACGTTGTATCCTTTGTCAGCTAGCAAAGTCAATAGTGTAACTGAGTCCTTTCTTCACTGCATTTCTGTCGAGCTGTTCTTCAATAAGTCATAAAAATACTATATCAATGTGCTTGCAACCTGTAAGTTGCTCAAATCCATTTGCATAACTCTGTTAAAGATGCTACATACCTCAGAGTAACCTTGGGACATTCTAGTGTGTCCGTACCTGGTACTGCCATACGTAAACGTGATGAGATCCTGGAGTCTGGGTTTAGTGCGATGGAGAAAAATGTGTTCTTCAAATCTACTGCAGTGAAATAGTGTTACTCCGCCAGAATGCATCAAAAAATCGTTGCGGTATTTGGAACCATTGCATACTCTGTCTCAATTATATTTTTTAAGAGGGCATACATTCTGTATACAATGCCACACCCCGTCCCTTTGCTTTCTTGATAGGATAGATAGCTGTGTTGCAAGGTGATGTGCTCTCCTGTATTATGCCTTACTGCCATAAGGCATGCAGTGACTCGAAAATGCCTTCATATGCTTCTCGAGAAAGTGGGTACTGCTTTACTTGTGGAAATAGTGCTTCTTCTTTTAATGTAATGTGTACTGCCCCTGATCCTTTTAGTAACCCTACATCATGGGGTGCTGTTGTCCATATGTTTTTTGGCACTTTTTCCAAAATGTCCAGCACATATTTTGCATTCTTTTTTGTTATCATAGTCATCTGGGGAACTGCCCTTTCTTTTATATGTACTGGACAAGGTATGCATTGTTAACTTTTTAAAGCCAGCAATACGGAGTCGAGCAGCTGAGTCTTGTGGCTGCAGTACCTGCGAGACACTTTGGGCAGTTTTCAGTGAGGACCTCCTGTCCACTTTCTTTGTTTATCGTGCTCAAAAGCACACACAGACCGCGGAGCGAGCCGCGGAGTCGAGCAGCTGAGTCTTGTGGCTGCAGTACCTGCAAGACACTTTGGGTGGTTTTCAGCGCGGACCTCCTGTCCACTTTCTTTGTTCATCGTGCTCAAAAGCACACACAGACCGCGGAGCGGGCTGCGGAGTCGAGCAGCTGAGTCTTGTGGTCTTTGGGTCTTTGGGCCTGCGGCGTTGCGGCCTGCTACCCTACATCTCGGATCCACCACAGGGCATCGAGCGACGAGCGACAATAGGAATTGAAGCATATCCTCACTCCCTCACAAGCCTCTGCACTGTGCCGCCGCCTGAGGAACTCACGGTAGGTGACTCTCTACGAACTGCCTATACTTCCACTATAATCTTCCCTGGAGATTAGAGCTACCAGGAGACTGCGGGGGCTGGCCCCTTTGATCCTGCTGTACGCTCCCCAAAGCCCAGGTTATGTATTATTTGTCAGCGTCTAACCGCCTATTTCAGTAAACCCACCTCTACTTCAGGAGACTGTGGGGGCTCGCCCCTTTGATCCTGACCCATTGTTTACGCTTGACGCCTTTGCAAACGGCCTGTATCTAACTTGAGTTACCGGAATCATAGCGCCTCGGCATTGTGGAATCCGAACAGTTCACCAGAAACTAGCCTTTTTTTTTCTTTTTTTTTTGGTCTTTCGTATTTAGAATAATTGCCTCACCTCTAAACTAACATATACAGCACGATAATACTGTGGTCAGGACACTGCAAGGCCTTTTCATTGCCCCGCTGATCACACACGGCGCTAATACCTCACTTAACAACTCGGCTATTTTAGCAGTGAACCTCCGTTAAAAACTCCAGAAATGACCTCCCGAGTAAACATGTCCATCGCAAGGGTAGACCAATCGCCAACAATGAAACCTGGCCCCCATACCAGGCAACGAGGGAAGCGCGACAAGAAACAACAGCTAAACATCCTGAACGACTCATCCCAACCCTCTATAAAGGAAGCACTCCTCAAACATGAAATTGCGAAAGGAATGACACAGTCACTCACATATCAGCTGCCAAGCAGAGACATACATGGTGTACCTAATCAGACTGCCTGCTTACACTCGACATCAGGCAACATGCAGGAACTAGAGGTCATCACCCCTATCTCATCTCGGCAAGAAGGCTCGTCAGTAACAGAAAATAAATGTGACCCGCAAGAAATACCAGCATCAACAAACCCCCAACCTACCGCAGGAGGACATCTACTGATCTCCCCTTTACGGGCTAGTAGCCCTCCTATCTCGAGCCCAGAGAATATAATTGAGCTATCCACTGAGACTGAAGTCCTCACTGCTGAAACCCCTTTATTTCACACTAGATCCCCACTGCCCATGATACCTTTGGTGCAAACCCTACAGTCGTTTGCGAAAGCCTGCACAGAAGGAGGAGAAATTATAACAGAGCCACTCAATATGCCCATCCAAGGCACTTGCAAAACAGACCAAGCCATTGAGATCAATCTGGCCCTTTTATCAAAGACGATTACACACCCTCCAACCATATCTCCTCAAGAGCATACACAGAACCATGGAATACTTGAATCATCAAAAAAAGAAAAAGCTAGGCAAGCCAAACTGAGATGGCTCCAATCCTACACCGCTCGGAGCCACTCTAAAGCTGTAAACTTTAAAGACACTCAACATTCCAGAGCAAAAGTAGCTCGCCTGTCTTTAGACATTACTGAAATCGAGTCACTGTTGACTAATATCGACAAAAGAAAAGAAGTCTTTGGAGACACACGTGCCAATCGTCTAAATGACCTACCTACCACATCAACTCTGGCCTTGAGCACAATTCCTCCGCCAGAGAATCTGCTACAAAAAAAAAGTTTTGAAGCGAAAGGAGCAACTGGTAAAGAACTTCAAGCTCCAATACGATGAAATTGACGCCTCTCTCTCCTTTGGTTCTGGCACTCAGAAGAAAATCGACAGCCCCCATAGCTACCCAGAAGACCAAGATGCACATAGCAATTGTTTGCCTCCTACTCCCGAAGAACAACTACCCCAGAGGATACCGACCACAATGATCGATTTACAAAATATGCTCACAACTATCACCACACAAGCCATGATCCCGTTTTGTAAGCTCTATGAAGCGATTAATGAAAGCACCAAAGACCAAGCCACTCTTCTAGCGTTAATCCACACGAAGCAAATTCATCTAGAAGCTTTCATTACCACCGTAGAAAAATGCTTAGGTAGAGAAGCGGAGCTCTCCCATCAATGGCAAACAAGATTGCTCGAAATGGCCGCAGCTGAATGAGCTGAAAAAGCTATTCTATCTGCTACAATGATCACGTTGATGAAGGCACATCCGTTGCCAACTCCCAAAGCTCCCCAAGACATTCAAAGTGCATCCTCAAACACCCTTGAACCACCTGTCACCTCGCAGAGTACACAAATTTCAGCGGTACCAATGGCAATTTCCTCAGTCTGCCCCCAGCCTACTAACATGATTTTGGCATATAGACTAAGGATAATGAAACCACCAGACATCTTTCAAATTTTCTCAAATAAAAAACCTCTTAAGGAAATGCTACCGGCAATACAGATTCCAAAATCAAAAACCAAACGAACAAAGGGGAACAAACAAACAGGCTCCCGAGCCTTTCTAAGGAATATTTCCGTAGGACCTGGTTCAAATAAACAGACTAACGGCACCCCCAGAAACTCGAAATAAAACACAGTAGTGAGATCAGACACTAAGGGTGAGCCCTTGATACGTCCCATGCAAGGACCTTCTAATATTCCAGATCTTGAAATAGAAGATCTCCTCAATCTCACTACGCACTCAGTCTTATCTGAGGATATTGACCAGACACCAAATATCAACAAATCGATACTTTTAATACTAGATGAGTATGCCATCGATTCAGTTGACCGCTCTAATGAATCTAATGATTCGAATTTGTCCTGCAAAACCATCCCAGACACTCCTCTTCATCATACGGGTGACCTCACAGACATATCAGATGTCCCGTCAAATTACTCGAATGACACAAGTCGTTCGACTGATATGTCCAGCTATACTGAGGCGTCAACATTAGACTCGGCATTCGACTCCCCAGAAATACACAAAAAAACATAAGGAATCCCCACAAGGCTGATACTTAAAACCTCCCACAATTCATCGTCCCCTGGAAGAAAAAATAGAAACATCTCCTTCGGATAGCCTGCATTAACGAGACATGTACATCCTTCACACTTAACAGGGCTAATTTACTAAGACTGTTTCATGTAATTCCACAACTTAAATCAATAAATTCACAAGAAATAAAGATGGTGAGCTTTGAAGACGATCATTATCTAGATAAGGTTCAGATTGAACTTTATACTCCGGAGACCGTGGCCCTCATTACAAGTTCGGCGGTAACCATGCCGCTATTGGCGTCTGGGTCCTCGGAATGAGGACTTACCGGGCCATTCTGAGTTCGGAAGGCCCGGTAATTCCTCCCTCCAAGGACCCGGACACGGTCCTTCCCCATTCCCATTTCAGCCCCCATAGGACTGAATGGGAATGGGAGAGGGAGCAAACAACGGGCCATTACGAGATGGCCCGTTGTTTGCTCCCTCTTCCCCTCGCGGGACCCGGTAAGCACGCCTGGTTTTCCCAGGCATGCTTACCTTGTCACGCGAGGGGAACGCGTAATGCAGCGGTATGGAGTGAACGGCGCCGGCACCTTTTACTGCGCCGTTCACTCCTTACCGCCAGGGTCGTAATGAGGCCCCATGAATCGAATTTTACACATGACCACCCCTTTGCTCACATTAGGATTCACACTTACGTCAATTTCAGACGAAACAAGGGATGCTGATGAACTGAAGTGCCTCCATGAACACCAAGCAAATTCCTCCAATGACTATACCAAGTCACGAGACGATAGACCATTACGGCATATGAGTACTAACTCATACCTTGGCAGAAATTTCCCACCTTTATCATCCAACCATTCATATATTAAAAGACAATTTCAAGACAAACAACCTTTTTGGAGAGATTATGAAGATGCTAAAATACAACCGATGACAGATTCAGAAACTCGTTCATAACCATCAATCAAACCAAATATCGACAGATGGAAACTGTGTTCTTGGAACATGAGAGGTTCATCCCACCTCTTTGACTCTCCAGACTCTGTACTAGAATCCTGTCACATCATATGCCTCCAACAGACCTGTATGACCAACACGCCTGCTTGCAACAGATATATCACTGTCCTTAATCCGGCCCTGAAAGGTCCCAGGGGCTGTGCGCTGCGTGTCCATTGACGCTGATGAAGATATCTCCATCCTGGAACTTCGTTGAAACAGAAAATATCAATCCATGGACCCAACTGACCATCATTAAAATCTTGAACTATACGACCTCAGAAGTCCTACCTGAACAACAATCTAGGGCAACTAGAATTTATTTATTTATTTATTTATTTATTTATTTAACATTTATAAAGCGCTCACACAGCCCACAGGCATCGAGGCGCTGTTACAGGAATTGTTTGTTTTTCTTAGTTGCGTAATTGTGTTTGTTTTTTTGTCTTAGTTAACTATTTATAACGCGATTAAACACCCAGAGGTTTCTAAGCGCGGACCCGGGGATCGAACCTGTTGTTGCTTTGTGTCGTCTTGCTTCCAAGACGCGCACGCTGCCGCTGAGCTATCCTCCTGTGAGAATGATTGCAGTCATCAATGCGTATTGGAACCCAGTGGCAATCAACAACAATAACTTCTTGGATGGCGTATTTCTAATGATGGACAGAATCAGTGCTAAATTTCCCAACATTAACTTCATCATCTGTGGAGACCTTAATATTCACCTGTATGACATCAATGGTCTCCTCAGACAACCTCATGACCTATCAACCAGAGCTCTTCGCTGGTCCAAAGATTTCTCGATGAGAAACTTAAATCTAATAAATCTATCTCATGATAATCAGAATCTGTTGATGCTGACCTGGACATGTCAAAACTCTACTACCATTATTGACTATATATATTTATCTTCAGCCATAACCAACATGCTATTGGAATTCCAAATAATACCTACTAGCAAGAGCGACCACTCGATGCTTACGATCTCCGTTGTGGGAGTTAGTGACCCCACGATTCTCCCTCCACCCCCTCGGCTATAAATTGTTGGAGGTAACACCAGACTAAGAATCAGTAAAAATCTTCTGGCCTCCATTTCGCAGGTTTTCCAACAAACACCCTTGCCAGACAAACAGAAATTAAATTACGATTGGGTATTACTCCCTTTCCAAATACACAAGCCTGTTATGGAGAAACCGATCCATCAACACTACCATAATCAGGAAATAGTAAAAAAAAAAAACTGTTGCGGCAAAATCTGCGAAAATGGAGAAAAGACCCAACCGCAGTAAACCTGGAAAACATCAGAAAAGCAAAGCAAGTATACAGAAATTCTAATAAATCAAATGCGATGGCCCTGCAGCAAACGGACGCTGAAGCTATGCTTAAAACGCTCAGAAATAAGAATTTGAGATCTTTATGGGACCTGCTAAATAACAACGCACAACAGCAACAATTGATGGTATCCAATGTCACTCAGAAAAACTGGATCGCACATTTCTCTAACCTCTACAAACTGCGGAACAGTTAGGAAAATATGGAGACACTTTCAATTTCAAACCAATGGACCATCACCTGGGAGAAGCACATATTTGTAGAAATGATCGTCAAACTAAATTCCTCTAGAGCACCTGGACCGGATGGGCTATCCAATGCTGCCCTGAAACGTGACCCTAAGACTTGGGCGAACCTAATGGAACTCATACTAACTCTAATCAATGCAGTAAAGTTATTACCAACTAGGTGGACCAAAGCGGTTTTGATCCCAATTTATAAACAGGGCGGCCGAGATAATCCTGCCAAGTTTAGACCAATTGCCCTGTTAGATCCATTGAGAAAATTGTTTGCTTCATACCTTCTCCAAAAATTGACTACATGGGTGAAAGCTTCAAACCGATTTCATAGTCGGCAAACCGGCTTCATCCTTAACATGGGAACTAACGTAAATCTCCTAATCCTAAATTTGCTAAAACACGAAGCCATAAGAAACAACGTGCCCATCTACGCAGCGTTCATAGACCTGCACATGGCCTTTGACGCCATAAACAAGTCCATCTTGTGGGAAAAACTTGCCAAATGGAATTGCCCTCCAGAAATTAGCGAAAACTACAGTCTTGATCAGTCTAACGAAAGAAGGACCCACCACGGAGCCCATAAGAACATGGAACGGCCTAAAACAGGGGTGCCCCTTAGCGGCGACACTGTATAACCTATATACTGCTGACTACTCCATGAATATCAACCCTGCAAACCTCAATCTGCCGAAGATAAATTCACTCCCGATTACATACCTTATGTATGCCGACGACATCGTACTCCTAGATAAAACGCCCTCTGGACTACAGGAGAATTTACGTATGACAGAATCATACATGATCAATAACGAACTCCAGATTAGTAACAAAAAAAACAAAATCATGGCACTAACTAATGATCACAAGACATCTAACCGAAACAAATCAACAGACTTTATACTAGACAAAAAAGTGTTGGACACAGTTACCTCCTTTAAATATCTTGGCGTATTACTAAACCAACATAAGGATGAAACAGCCTGGGTGACTACTCTAGAAAGTAAAATCCAAATGATGGCACGCCAAGGTGTGATGCTACATAGGCACTATGGAAAATTTTCTGCGAAACCGATCATAGCGTTTTACCGCCAGAAGGTAATCCCCATTATTACTTATGGGAGCGACGCTATGATCGCTGCCACCAACATAAACTGGTAAAAGCTAGAAGCATTATTCAGACGGAAAATTTGACAGCTCCCAAGGAATTATCCTATGACTAGAATATGTTTTGAGGTAGCCTTACAATCACTAGCCTCAATAGTTCGCTGGAAGCAGTTTGATCTTCTGTGTAAGGTCATAAATGAAGATCCTATTCCAGCGATGCAAATCCTTAAAATAACTCCACAGGCAATGCATAACACCATCTTGAAAACATGGAAGACTGAACTGTTTAACCAAAATGGCAAAGGAAGATATTACGGATGAAATGCTGATAAATCGCCCACAGCGTGCAAAGATCAAGCTACAGCGCAATGATTGGTCAAAAACAATGGCAGAGAAGGCAAGCCACTCAATGAATCTAAAATGCCAGATTGACATACGAGCATTGAATGAACTTCCACATTACTTGGAACTTTTTCCGGATCCAACTATACGCACAGTTTTCATGAAAATGCGATTAAATATCCTCCCTACCAGACAAAGATTATCTCAAATTCGATATTTACCGAAAGAGGAACATTTCTGTTGCTTTTGCAAGAACAAAGAGATACCTGAGTCTCTTAACCATCTAATTATGATATGCTCTGCACTAGTCGACAAGAGAAACCTCTTTGGAGACCTATTCAAGATCTCCCAACAACAAGGCGACACTAGATGGCTAAAACTCCTTAAAGGAAAAAATAACAAACTGATATACACAGTAGCACAATTTCTTGCTAATATTTTGGAGCTTACTTAAGTTATTTAAAGTGACCTTTCTTGATCCTTTTTTTTTCTCTTTCTCCTTTTTTCGTCCTGTACTCTGTAATCTGTAAATAATGAGAAACGTCTTATGCAATTCAAATGAAAAGTTTATGTATAAACTATATCATTTTAATTTAAAAAAAAAGCCAGCAATACATCCTCTTTCTTTATACCAGACCCATATGACAATTCTGTTTCCCCGCTCAGTTTTTAATAATGCATTCATCAGTGTAGTAGCTACTCAATGCACAAACCCATCAATAAATGATCTTAAAGCAAGTTACTACTCTGACTACAAGTGCCATACTTTCCTCCGCAACTCCCACTTCATCACAACCCATTGCCTGCTTTACACCCTCTCAAACCGCTTAGCAGATGCAGTCTGCTCTAACCCAAAACCTTTCCCCTTTTCCAGTCATCATGTTCACATAACATGTCACTCAACACACAGTACCCTTTGGTCCTCTGTCATCAGGTCAGTCCTGGATCCTGTCTGGCTCGCTCTGCCGCGAGTGGTGCCACAGGTATCTTGTCTGTGGCTACGGCAGCCCTGTTCATTGTTAGGGCTTTGGGAGCCCCACTCCTCATTGGGTGGGTGGGTGTTGACCCCACAGTGCTTAGGGAGCCCATTTGAATTAATTTAAAGCTCCTCTGTGTTTAAATGGGGTTTTGGAAACACTTGAGTATTCATTTTGATAGGGCTTCAGAAACCCACGATTTAGTATTCCTCCATGACATTGCTGCTATTTATTTGGGGCTTATGAGCCCATGCTATCTGCTGGCAGTGCAGTGGTTACATTTCCTCTCTCTTCCGTGGCAGTGTTTAATTGTAATAGTACTCAGCCAGCCCTAACTGTCTCCCTGCTAGAAGGCGCGGGGTTACATTTCCTCCATGGTGGTGCCTTAGCAAGAGCGGGGTAAAGGCCTCATTGGACTCGGCCCAGGCCTGCCCACCGAGTCAAGGCACCCAGCTGAAACACTCCACGATGACCCCTGGCTGCTTAGGACGTTGCGGCCAGGCCTCCAGCTGAGTTCTGCCTCCTTCCACTTTCCCTGTCTTGCCCTGAGGAAAGCGGATTGCCAGCAGGCCCCCCCAACGTTGCTGGTGCTCTTGCTGGTTCCATCAGGATCTTCTTTTCTTCACTGCCTGGCCACAGGGTGGGCATGCTTTCCCGGCACAGCCACGCTCTTCACCCGGGCAGCACCACGCACACAGCCTGGGACTTCTCCTACACATGGGCCATCCGGACTGGCCCCCGGGAGGCCTGCAGCCACCAGGCCACACTGTGGATCGGGTTGCAGTGACACACAACCCAGGCTGGGGTGTTATTTTCATCTGGGCCGCACTGCACACAAGGCTCAGGACTCTCTCTTCCTCTGGCCTGCCCGTGTTAGCCACCGAACGGGCCATTGCCCCCCAGGTCACGCTCTCACTTGGGGTACACCCTAAACACACGGCCCCTGGCACGGGCGTTTTCATTCATCTAGGCCGCTCTATGAATGTTTGTTTTCCCTGTCGGGCTGCAGCTGACAGACACAGCCGGGCTTAACAAGTTCTCAGAGCCCTTGCTGTGCTGCTCAAGGAAACAAACCCTCAGACAGCATTCATTCTTTTTCCTTTCTTTCTGAGCTCTTTCTTGCTTTTCTTGTCCATCTATTTTTACTCCCTCCTTTTACTATCATCTCTAATGTTTTTTTCCTCTCCAGAACATTACCCAGGTAAGTCTATTGTTGTGGGCAGGGGAGACCTGCCACTGTCCCACATCTAGGTGCTCCTTATGGTGGGGAACGTGGTACAGTCAGGTAAGTCCCAGTGAAAACACTTAACATACACATCTAATATAAACCTTTAATAAACTGCCTGTGTCCTGTGATTAGTTCTACTTTCATCTTTGTATAACCCCCTAACAAACAGGGCCCATATGGGCCAGGGTTTACACAGGTATATTGGTGCATAGCATTCTGTCCCAGTAATATTAGACCTTCTTCTACTTGTGTCTGTGCTGTTGCCTGTAGTATGCTTACTGCCCCTGGGGTTTCTGCTATCTCACTACCCTGCACTTGAACGTGTCCCTAGATGGATATACTATGTGGTTGTGTGGGCTGTATCTGTAGTTGCTGCTGTGGTATCACCTGCATTTGTTGAGGTGCCTGTGTATAAGGTTGCTCTTGTTGCCCTGCTTGTGCAATTAGTGGGCATGTCTGTGCAAAGTGACCAGAATGTCTACATGCAAAGCACTGTCCCCCAAACCGTGGCCCCATGCCAATTTACCCCATTCCTTTCCTCATGTGTGTTATCCTATCCCTGTCTGATACGGCCCCATGTAAACGTTTACTCCACCTGTCTGCACAACCCCTGGCTGTTCTGCATGTTTACAAATGTAGGTTGTTGCTGTATCTACACCATTCTCCACTGCTGATTGGGTGATACTTGAGTGTACCCTCCTGGTTGCATTACCGTTGCCAATGGGAGCCCCCCTTGCTGCGCCTGTGGAACGACAACTGGCCCTGTGAGCACTGCCCCTTCCATGTTTATTTTAGCCAGTTTTTTCTGAACTAATTTGTTTCTGCTCTTGTTGCATAGTCAGCTGTCTGCTTATCCTTCTCCTGCTTTCTTTTGTAATAATGTGCGATTGTTGCCTGTATCTCAGGCCACCCTTTTGCTTCAATTTACACTATCTTCTCTAGGGATGTCTGCACATCTGCAGGGAGCCCTGTTTTATGATGAAGTAATACTCGTAGACTTGAGTATAAGTATAAATTAGTTCTTTTAATAAGCTCATAAGGATGATGACCCCGAGCCAGGGAAACAGCCTTCAACTGATCCAACATGGAATGTGTCACAAGTTAACCATTCTCATTCCATTATCTGAACTTTGGCATAAATGTATATAGCAACAGTATCCATAATAACACTGAACATTCTCATAACTATGTACATATTACTTTGCACATGAAATTAAGTGAACGCTTCTAACACCTCCCTTCCTTCATATTCTACACATGGTTCAGAATGTCGTCCTGCCAAAACAACATGCAGTCCCCACACTCACACTCACAGTCACCCTCCTCATTCTCTTGACGCAGTCAAAGCACCACTCCTGAGAACAGCCACTCTCTCCTTATTCGACACTCCTCCAACTTTAACCAAAATGGAAGAACCCAAATCTTTAACAACTTCCTTAGGTTCTGAGTACAAGGAAGAACCCTTCCGTACTTTGGTAGTTATCTTCACTTTTATCCAATCACCTACCCTCACACTGAAGCTCCTACAACAGTTTTCTGATCATAACATTCCTTAGCTCTGACATCACTCAAATGTAGCTTCTTCCTCAGGCAAGCAACATCCACCCCCACACATTTTGATTTCCCCATCCAGCCAGGACCCAGATGAGAGTTGTGCTTCCTTTCTCGCAAAACCTCAAAAGGTGACATTCCAGTGACACTGTGGGGAGCTGATCTATATTGAAAAGTTCTTTCCATCACAGTGCGTACCCAATCACCTCCTGTAGTCGCCACTATCCTGATGGCCTCCATTAGCGTCCTGTTAAAGCGTTCCACACATCCATTGCTCTCGGGGTGATAAAGAGCTGTGGTAACTTGTTCCACCCCATATTTGTCCACGAAATCTCTGAACTCCCTGGACACCAATTGAGAACCATTGTCCGAAAGACACTTCTTAGGGAAACCTTCCCTCCAAAACAGCTGTTCTAAAAAAGGAATTATACTTCCACTTGTGATATCCTTTAAAACACATACCTCGGGCCATTTTGAAAACAAATCAACTTCCACCAACAAATAAACATCTTTGGCTCCTCTAATGTTGAATGCCCCAACAGATCTAAGGCTACTTCATCCCAGGGTACTCAAGGACAACTTCTCACCATCATCAGAACTTTCTGCACTGTGAGTCCTTTATCACCCTCCACACACTCAATACATCCCACCACCTGCTCTTCCACATCCTAGTCTACACCCGGCCACCAAAAATGAGACCTTGCTAGTCCTTTTGTCCTGGCAACCCCCAAATGACCCACATGTGCTACGTCCACCACTGCCTTCGTCATATTGCATGGTACTACCAACTGATGTCCTCTATTCACATAATTCGTTTGTACCCAGAGTTCATTTTTTACTCTGCCATATCCCTCCATGGTAGCATCTTTCTTTTTGATGTCATTCTTAATGACCATTGTCAATACATTTTGATGTAATGAATCTTCCAAACATGCTGCATCCCAATCATTTTTCTTTAAACTGCTGTGCACCTGAAAAATCTCTCCAGTCTCATCCTCTTCCTGCACAAACTGCTCTGGATTGGCTTTCCTCTGCTCCACCGATCTAGACAAAGCATTCGCCGCCACATTACTTTCGCCTCGTACATGACGCATAGAGAACTGCAACCCTTGTAACGCACTCACCCACTTCATAATGCGCCTGGAGATACCTTCCAATCCTCCCATAGAGAAAATGCTTACCAACGGTTTATGATCCATACAAATGATGAATTCCCTTCCCCATAGATACCGCTTACATTTTTCTACACCCCACACACAGGCTATGGCTTCCATTTGAACTACAGATTATCTACATTCTGCATCCTTCAAAGTTCTAGATGCAAATGCTACAGTGTACAGCCCCAGATTATCCTCTTGCATCAAAGTTTTCATGTCCTCCTCAAAAATGTTCAATATTGGTGCATTACATATCGCTCTCTTGACATCTTCAAATTCTGTCCTGCACTTCTCATCCCAATTAAATACCACCTCCTAACAAGTCAGTTTCCTCATGTTGCTGGTTTTATCTGAGGGACCCTTAATGAACTTCTCATAAAACTCCACCAAACCTAAAAACGATAGTACATCACCCTTGCATTTGGCCACTTCCATACTCCTTATCGCTTCCACGGCATCCTCTTTTGGTTTCACGCCCTCTCCCGAAATTTCATGACCAAGAAAAACCACCTTGTTGGCCTTAAAAGTACATTTTTCCATGGCTATTGTCAAACCTGCTTCTCCCAGTATTGTCATCACTCTCTTCAGTCGTTTATCATGCTCAACTTCATTGCGTCCACACACCAACACATCATCCTGATAGCACATAACTCCACATTCACCTCCCAGTAACGTGTACATTATTCGTTGAAAAACACTTGGGGCAGAACTAAACCCAAAGGGCATCCTTTTGCACCTAAACAGACCTATCGGTGTAATAAAAGCTGTAAGATCTCTTGATTTTTCATGCAGTTCAATTTGATGGTATGCTGATTTGAGGTCTAATAAACACTTAAGCTCTAGATACCCCTACCAACAAATCATCAATCCTCAGTAGTGGGAATCTGTCTGCTATGACCATGCTATTCAAATGTCTCAAGTCAATACATAATCTGATAAGCCCATTCGATTTCCTTACAATGATAATGGGGCTGACCCATTCTGACGCCTGTACCCTTTCAATAATTCCATCTTTGTCAATTTTCTTCAATTCATCCTCCACTTCCTTTCGTAAGTGTAAAGGTGTTGTGCATAGTTTTGGTACTTTTGGCTTTGCTCCCTTCTTCGATCAGATTTTGTGTACAAAACCTCTCAAACAACAAAGTTCATTGGCACTTTGTTCACTTCCACCCTTCTCCCCGTCATGTTTTGTTTCCACCTCTTTCACCGTCAACACCTGATCTGGATGACTCGCATCCAATCTAATGTTTTGCTCTGCCTGATCACTCCAGGAGAGGAGTTCTCCTCCTCTGTTTTCCACATATATAGTGCCCATAGCTTTCCTTCCTTTGAACTGTAATTCTCCTTCGAAATTTCCTACAATGTCTATTGGAACATCACCACATGCATTAGCCTTTACTCCATCTTCCCATAATGTATATCATTGACATTTTTCTCTTCACACTAATTCAATTATAGTCCGCTCCACTATCAATTAGCATGGATACAGGAACACCTCTAATCATTACCACTACATACAGCTTAGGCTTCTTCACCTTCCCAACAACTGCATTCACAGAGTTCACCACCTCTCTCCCCACTTCATGGTAATCATCATCATCGTAGCTCACAGTAACCTCATAAGCCTGACCACCTCCAAAATACAAATTTCTACAACATTGAGCGAGATGTCCTTTTCTACCACATTCATGACATACTATGTGAATTGCTAAACAATCTTTGTCAAATGCTAGGTGTCACAAGCTCCCACATCTATAACATACCTTCCCAGGTGGTCCTCTGAAATCTTTTGAAGAACCCAAATCTCTTGAAGAAACCTTCACATCTCTTGATGGAGTCCATAGTCGACCCATGTCCTTTTTGCCAGTGAGTTTGCTCCTAATATATTCATCTGGCCTTCTATCAGACTTCTCAAATTTCATCACAGGATCACTTGTAGATTGTTTTTGTACATATTTGGATACTTTATGTATAACCACATCCTCCACCTTTAACTTGTCTGATCCATGTTCACTGCTCCTATCCAGTTGAAGTGTCTTGATACATTTCCACACTCTTTGCTATTTCTATTGCCCTATCCAAAGTGGGGTTGCGTTCCTTCCACAATTCTTTTCTAATGTTGTCATTATAACATTTTATCATTAGGTGGTCTCTTAAGTGTTCATCATGACAATGTGTAAATCTGCATTTCACTGCTAGGCCCATGAGAACAGTTATGAATTCCTCTATACTTTCCCCAGACTTCTGCTCCCTAGTGGCAAACTTGTATCTTTCCAGAATGATGTTTTCTTCTACCTGGTACTGTTTATCTAGTTTCGCTAATGTTTTCTCATATGGACCTTCTTCATCCTTATCACTCGGCTCTGGCAACTTCCTCAAAACATCCTAGCCAGCTGGCCCCAAACAATGGAATAACAGCGCTTCCTTCCTCTCATTTGAGTAATTCGCACCAAACATAGCTAGTGCATATTTTATGAACCCCTTCTTCCAGTCTGACCAGCGTACTTTAGGTTCCCCTGCACTCGCCATGAAAAACACTGGAGCAGGAATATTTGCCATGCTTCTAATTATCACAAACAATCTGCTTGCATGCTAAATTTTTGATGTTTGTTACTGTGGGGCACCCTGTGGCAGTCCTTCCCCCTCAGGAATAAAGCTACTGCCCTAAAATGCACCCCAATAAGACAATCACTCACCAAATGCCCAGATGTCTTGTTCTGATGAACGCTGCATCAGGGACAAATAACCTTGATTGAAGATCTAGCCCCTCAAACGTGTCATATGATAAATGTTTCTTCACATGCTCTAGCAAGCCACTCACCCCCTGTGTTGGTGATTGTGCTAGTCAATTGCTGCTCTTCATATGTCAGCGTTCGTCCCAGGTGCTCGCTGCCTCTAATACCGGTAACTGCAACAAATAACATAACAAACAGAAAAGTGTGCTTTTCGTATCCTTCGTTTGTATCAGTTACCAAGATGATCAAAGCCAAAGATGGCCGCCACGCAGAGCACAATGCAAGGTGCTTTCATTTAATACCTGGGAAGCTTCCTGCGTTGTTGTGGAGACGTGATACACAGTGATGTACATTCACGTACGCACACAAGCCTTCCTTTCACCGCCTGGTAAACCATTGCCTGGGACATCAGCGTTTCCGAATGTAAACATAGTGACGTTTCCTCACCGGTTGCTCCATACCCTTCCTGCAAACGTCCCAAACATCCAAACTTGCAATTGTTAGACTCCCTTTGCTGCAAACCCTGGCAGTCACCTGCATTCAGGTCCACTGGGAGGGACCGTCCCCAGGTTGAGCACTGCAACTGGGCTCAGACCCAGAAAGCAGACTCTCCAATCCAAGGGCGTAATTCCGCCATAGCCATCTACAACCGAATCCACTCGCCGAACTCTCTACTGATTAGACACTGCAACTGGACTCAATCCAGATGGGGGGCAGCTTCCAACAGCAAGCAAAAGGGCACAATTCCCTTGCAGGCTCCACTCCACTCTCAGCTCTGCACAGAGCACGCTGGGGGTCGTCAGTCGAGCCGGATCCTCATTGCCAATTTGTTATGATGAAGTAATACTTGTAGACTTGAGTATACGTATAAATTAGTTATTTTATTAAGCTCATAAGGATGATGACCCCCAGCCAGGGAAACAGCCTTCAACTGATCCAACATGGAATGTGTCACAAGTTAACCATTCTCATTCCATTATCTGAACTTTGGCATGAATGTTTATAGCAACAGTAAACATAATAACACTGAACATTCTTATAACTATGTACATATTACTTTGCACATGAAATTAAGTGAACACTTCTAACACACTGTCACTAAGATGTGGTAAAACAAAGGTATTTTGTCATCCCAAGGCTTTTTATTTTCCTGTGTTCACAGTTATTTTAAGGACCGTATATATTCTGCGGGGTCCTCATCAGGCTTAATTTTATGAGCCAATATTGAACCCATGTCTGACGTATCTGGATACAGCTCCCATAGAGCATTCCAAACATGTGCTTTATAGTTATTAAAGGGTTCTCCATCATGTATGTCAGAGCTTAATTTTACCCTAGCATTCCGGGCTATTGCCATATTTTGTCACTTCTCTCCCAACACTGCCAATAAGCTCTTTATATCTCCTATGGTTTCTCAAAAACATAAATCCACTTGCTCGCCCCCTCCATTAATAAAGGTAAACTGTGAACCAAATTGTCCCTATCCATTGTCTGTCATGGTATGTAGTGAACCTCACTGTCTGCAAAAGGGGCATCTGTGTGCAAGCTTTGCGTTTATTACCATGTTGGGGTGTTTTTTGTGACAGCTATCCTTGTTTTTCCACTCCAAAGCCTATTTCCCAATCTCCCAATCACTCCTCTCTTTCCTCCTCTTCTCTCTCATTTTGTCTCCTTCCGATGCTCATGTCCATCAAATCGCACATGTCTAATTCGTCATCCCCATGATCGCTGTCACCACTGTCCTCCCAATCTGATGCGGTGCACACACCTTCTGTCGTGTCATCTTCACTATTGTTTGAGTCCTGTCCCCAGTTGTCGATTTTAAATTGTATGCATACTGCTGTCCACCCCTGTTTGTCAGCTGCCTTTCCTTGGTTTTTTGCCCTTTTCTCTTGCTCCCTTTCCATGGCTTTCTCGGCTTCCCTGAACACAGAGTCAAGTTGCTGCTGGGTGCTCTTTTTATTGTCAATTAAATATTTCCACCTCCCCTTCTCATCCTTACTAATGGCACTTGCTTCACCCTCATTTTTCCTTTTATGTGTTCCTTCCTTATCTTGAGACACTCGTTTAGGATTTGCAGATCCTGCAGCTAGTTTTAGTAATGGGTATATCGTATATGGAGGTAGCGGTGCACTTCCCTGCTCTTCCTCTTTCTTCCCCTTCTCCTTCCCTTTTTCCTTGTCTTCATATAACTTTCAAAGTCCTAAAATGTCCTGCCTCTTTTTGAGATTTGCACCTTTGTAGGTAGCAGACAAATATGAAAACATACTGTCGTTAATATTTGCATCAAACGTTCCCTCAACAGGACATTCTTTATAACATTTCCCCAGGTTGTCATGTACCCACTCAAAATGGTACTTTGTTATCTTGTCAAGATATTGAGGCAATTTCCTACACATGTGATTAAGCGATGCACCATCCAATAGGACATCATTGTCCCACCTTAATCCTTATTGTCGCAATACTCTTCCCTACCTTTTTCCTCTTTTCCATTATATTTTAAACCTTTAAACTCTCAAACCTTATTCAATCAAACCCACTCATTCAATATTATACTTAGCATCTACTCGTTCGCCCTGTTTTCATCCACTCTGGCCTCTCCAGAGGCATGCCTTTTCACACCTCGCACTCCACACTTACATGCACTAGCCTTCTCTACTGGCCTGTCTTTTTATCTTGTATTAGTACATGAATGGCCTTCTCCCCAGGCCCAACACCTTAACAACAATGACCTATGTTAGCACGTTAAAAGCTGTTACTCCTCCCTTCAATTAACTGCACCTTTAATTTGCGCTACGCATCGCCGTAAATATTTACACATTATTTTGCCTATGGCCCTTCCATCATCTCCATAGCCACTTTACACAAACACTACAACCACTTTCCACAATACAAAAAGATAAACTTCTGCTAGTCACAAAACATGTGCATGTATGTGCCTCTAAAAAGTCATCCCCCCCAAAAAAATTATGAAGCGATACCAATGTACTGCACTATGCGCAACTCTTGTCTAACAAGGTTTGCCACTTAGTATGCAACCCTCTGCTCTAAAACAGATGTGCCACTGTCCACCTGCTCACTATCGGATCGGCAGACCTAAAATCTAAGACTACTATGATAAGATATCATATGGCGTTTATAACGCACCTGTAGACAATTGTTTCTAGGCGCGAAATGGTCAATCGCCCTCCACCACTTCTGAGGGTGCGTCGCTATACACCATAAAATAGTCTCTACCACGCTTGCGCTTTCATGCATGGGTACACTCACATATCCTTTTAAGATATTTTTCACTTCTCTTAGCCTCAGAGTCTCCCTTTAAAGGCCTGTACTCCAGTCGGAGTAAAGGCAGCGCCAGACCAGGCGGACCTTTGGAACTCGGCGTACATGCACCTCCTCGTTGTTTGAGCTCTTAATACTGGCCAACACATGCTGTTCCACACTCATCCTAGGGCACACCTAGTCGAAAGGCTGAGATATCTTGCTGGGGCCTCAAAAAGTGTGTTGGGCATCACCTCGGGACTCACCAATAAAAAATTACAAAAGTAGTAAAAAAAAGGAGTCTATGCAGGCAAGAAGTAACGCAGGTTTATTCAGGGCCCAGACGGAGCTGGGACAGTTATTCGAACAGATCGCAGAACACAACTGTATGGAAGGCACTGTCAAAGAAACACCCCTAAATCTAAAAGGTTTATAACAAATGAGCTAATTAACATTAGTAACTTTTGCAACATGAAACAATCTCCCCACACCACGTTGATTGGTGCTCAAACATTATACCCTTATAGAAAGACATACATTATGTTCAGTAATTGGGCCCACAAACCATCCCACCACACGCCCTTAATTATATAATTTGTGACAACACAATCCAACCCCTACTTCCCACATTGTATTGACAATTCATTGAAACATTTGAGATGACCAGCAGAACTTTATTCATCTGTCTCGGTCATCTCATCTACAGTCTCATGAGAAATGCTCTCTACTATGGCACTGTCAGAGCCTAAAACCACTGACCTACTGCTATACAAATGTTGCATATTAAGAACTCTTCAACCTTCTTCCCAGGTGAAATGTACTAAGGGGCAATTTGAAATTGCTGTGGTTCTTTTGACACCATCTAAAATCATGTTTTGTAAATCTTTCTCAATTATAAAATGGTTATGCCATCCTTGCCTGTCAGCAGGACCCATGGGTTTTAATCTGTGACCTCAAAAAAATAACAACTACTGTTTCCTTCTTACCATACCAGCCTGGGGATCATGGGACCTACAATGTGTTACCAGCCACTGTGGCTTTGTAGCAGATTAATAAAAAAGGTAACATACATTTTCTGCAAAAGCATGCTTTAAGGCCTATTTACTGCGTTTCAGCCTATCCCTAAGTTTGGTTATACGTACCTGAGCCCCTGCAACTCTTTTATATGCAAATTAGTTTTATTTCGGGATTGACTGTATAACGATTAAAAGGAGCCCCCTCCCCTTTTACAGTGCTAGTCTGGTAATTGATAAGTTGATAAGTGCGTTTTTCACTGTTCAGAAATTGCATTTTGATTACACAGGCATCATTTTCCATTAACTGATTTCAATATTTACTGTCTATGCTATTTAATGCTGGAAAAGTACAGTTTTGTTGCTGTACTCATTAATGCCTATAATGATAAACTCTGTAGGTATCAAAAGCTAAACCTGTACAAGGAAGGATGATACATTCCATGATATATGGGGTATTACATTTCAAACTATAATTTCGTATTTTCTCTTTTAACTTAGAGCTCACCTGCCACCGCACAGCAAATTGGTGAAGTCCTCCTGGGAGTAGTAAGTAGTCGTAATCAGAAGAATAGTTTTTCTAACCATTTCCTTTACTCAAAAATCCCCTATTCCTATTCAACATGCTTTCTGCTAAAGTAAAGGAAATCTTTGATTATAAGGTTCAAACATAAAAGATTCTACATCAATTCTTGTTGTTTTTCCATCAATTAACTGGAACTGTGTGAAAAGTGCAGTAAACCTTCTCCAAGCACTTTTTTGGGCTCAATCTACCAGACCTTGTTCTAAGAAGGATATCCATTTTTACGAGCAAGTAAATTCATTTACCCACTTTGGTTTGAATTTTGAACCCACCATTTTTTCTATTTTATAGTCCTGTTTCCCTTCCCTCTATGTGACCTTTACCTCTTTTAAACCGTCAAATCTGCCCTTTTTTTTATATTGATGTGTACCACGAAACTCTGATCGGAGCAGTACATTGAATTTGAAATACTTTCATGAGAAATTATTTTGAGACATAAACATACAGGGCAGGCTACCACTTATATCGTATGACCCACTGATGAGGGGTAAAGAAGGGCATACCCAATTCTGTATCTATAATGATCAGTTAGAATTCTATGAATGTGATGTATTAAACCAGAAAATGAAAGAGCCCTTTATGTATTTGTACTTAACATTATTTGTGTTTTTGTTTCTTTTAGGATCCTTTTGAAGCTGACCACAGCATTGAAGAAACACTTGAGGCCCCTGTTGAGAGGGTAACCATATTTAATGTTAGTTATTCCTGTAATGAAGTTCCAATTGTGCTCTTTACAAATGTGATTCACACTTTTATTCAATATGGATTCTTAGCATCCTTTTTGGATCATTGGGAGCACACAGTTAATCATAAAACTGGACTTCTCTGTACTGTGCCTAATTAGTATCCTGAAAGTTTGCCTCCCTAATGACAACTGCATCAAACGTCCACTCTGCCTGCCTGCCCTCACTTTTTCTGCATTTCTCCACCTTGTTCTCAGTACCAGGCTCTACCCGAGCCTGCAAACCTGACTCCTTCTTCACCCTCTGCAACTGGCATGCCACAACATCTGCTCCTCTTACTATTGTCTCTCATTTCTGTGTCCTGCTTTTTTGGTATTTTCTATGCTGATATTCATTCCACCCCATCAATACCCCACTTCTTCCTGCCAACGTGAAACTTCAGGGACAGCATGTCAGTTTATTGGGGCAATTTTTGGAATGTCTTGGCTTTTGTGCTGCACAGCCTCTCAACCCAAAGGATTGAGCTCCAGACACTCGGTGGTGGCATTAGAAGAACTTCTTGCCAATCTTTTCTTTGTGGTTTAGCTTGGACTTCAATGCAACAAAGTGTTGGAGGGGCGCTAAAAGCAAAAAGCAAAGAATACAACTTTTTGTTGCCTAAAATCAATCAGGAAAATAGCAATGCACTCCTGGGAGGGGAAAATAATCCCTCGGTGGATAACTCAATAATGTAATCCTAACTCAATGGGTAATGGTAAATATAGAATAAGTAAGTGTATTCATTCACAGTAAGGCAGACAAATTAAATTCTTTAGATGAACAAAGTATACATCATACATAGACAGTGGATTTACGGCTCCATAATTCATATGACATTCAAAAACAAATTGTATCTAACCCACATTTCTCAAAAGAAGTCTTGCAAAAAATATCAATATGTTCCATTCAAGGTCCCACTAGTTATAATGAATTAACTTGAGTCCAAAAATGTGTTTTCTTTCAAGATAGATTCTGAACTGTATGGAGTTCTGCTGGAAGGTACACTGATTCAAGTCTATGGGCCTCATTACGAGTGTGCCGGTCCAGTAACAATGGTGCTGGTCCAGTAACAATGGTGCCGGTAGTGTGCCAAAACTGTTGTTACCAGACCGGCAACCTCCGAGTTTTGCGAGCGGCTGCCGTCCCGCCTGACATGGCTGACCTGGCAGGCGGAATGGCACCCGCTCGCAGACTTTGACGGTAGCACCGGCACCATTATGAATGGTGCCGATGCTACCGTCCTCCCCTTTCCTATTGAGTGCTATGGGACTTGAATGGGAATGGGGAGTTACTTTTTCCGGCACCTGGCTTTGGGGCATTTCCGGGACCGCTGGGGCTGTAATGCCCCGGTAATTCTCCAAAGCCAGGCGCCAGAAAAAAATACAACTCTGGCGGCAGCTGTGTCGTTTTTACCAGCACAGCTACCGGTGGGGTCGTAATGAGGCCATATGACTCTTCTTCAGGTGTGGGAGACTCAAATAAGTTTCTACAAATGAAGGAATAGATTACTCAATTTAGTATTTTAACTTGTCTATCATGTCAAAACTCAATGTCTGAGTAGGAGTTCATTACTGACCTTGCAATAATGGAAACGTCATAAACTTCAATGGAAATAGTGCATAGCTCTCAACTCACACGCTTTTGGCGGGTATCACCCGCCTTTTAAAGGGCTGACTCACCCGCCAAGCTTCCTGCACGCTCATTAATTCCAATGGGCGTCTCACCAGCCAAAAACAAAATCGGGTGGTTTTACCCGCCTTTGCAACACAAATGGTTGAGATCTATGTGTTGTCCCTTGTTGTGGGACAGTCGCTTGAGGGCTCAACAATATGAATATAAATTCATGTCAGGGAGTAAAAGTAAAAAATGTGAATAAATATTGTGCCCCAATGTTTACAGTGTTCTAATAATGCCCCACATAACACTTGGTGCCACTTACTTGATTTGCCAAGTTGTACATAGACAGTAATGTGTCTAAATGAACAGTGTTCCATATCATAGCCTAAAATGTAAAGGGAGGGAGTAACTAAACAAACTCATGATCCAATTGTAATGGGATGTAAGTTAGCTGTTCTCGCCAGAAGGGACGTGGTTTACCTCTCACTCCTATTGAAAGAAATTGGAATGACAAACCGCGAGCGCCAGAGGTAGCAAACAAGCAGCCTCTGACATCCTAGAGCGGTCACGTGATCCGCTCGAGACCTTGATGTGTATGGTCAGGCATTTAAAGGAGAAGTATTCTGATATGTCATGAAATATAAATCTATCGTGTCTACACTACAGAATGTGCAACTGGATAAAGTAAAGAATGTTAAAATATTGATGTGGCGCATTGATCCACCAATGTATATAACCGTCCGCTCATTGTGATGAATGCATCGTGTTCACATGAAGCTACTATCTTATTTACGGTTTCTGGGCATGACTTAACTTGTCAGTTAACTGATACAGGTATAGTCGATTAAAACTGCCAGCTCAGTTAATGTATGTACCGGATGTAGATTCAATAAATCAATACATACGTCAGCCTGAACGGGACGAAACCACAAATTATCACAATACCTAAAGCAGTTGGCAAAATTCCTACAGTTATTATTAATATAACATCACCTGGTACCCACAAATCGTAATATTAGTAAACATTCAAAAATAATTATGTATGGTAGATATGTGCAGTATTTTGATAGTTCTATTAAATAGGGAGAGGGTTAGACTGACCTCAAACGTCATACAGGTATAAATAAATGTGTACATTTGTCTGTATTAAACGAAAATTTCAATAATCATTCACATAATAAAACTCAATGAGCTAGTTCACCTAGATATAGCATTGGATATGGCATTTACATAACGTAAATTGTTCATGACATACATAATGATGAAAACAGATAATCAGTAGTAACGTGCACACAATTAACAGCATAGAAACATAGTAGACATCAAATCAATAGTACTACACAGTTCTCCATTGCAAATGGCTAATATGCCAAGATGTAACATTCGGTATGGCTTATACGTAGCCTAGTGTTTTCTTAACGTACCTGGTAGAAAAGACGGGTGCCTCTGGTAACATACAGTCATTTTGATAACCTGCAATTACAGGCTGTACATGATTAAAGACAATCTCAAAGACACACAGTAGTTTATCAGTCACAATAGTTCTTAATGTTAAAGACCACATTGTCGATTGATAAAGAAACAAGGCCGCCTCAACGCCCTTGCGGCGTAAGCCCGTCGGCGAAAGGGCGAGTCGTCTCTGTTGTGCTGCTGCTGTGGACTAACGTTAACTTTACGCCGTGAAATTCTATTTGGAACATCTACGGAGACCAAGACTGCGAGGTGCGTGTGCCTTTAAGGGAGAGTCAGCTGACTCCTGCAGCCGCCCTTATCAAGGCCGCCTCAACGCCCTTGCGGCGTAAGCCCGTCGGCGAAAGGGCGAGTCGTCTCTGTTGTGCTGTTGTGCGTGGTGTGCGGCCAGGTCAGGGGTTATCGGCTGCAGAGTAGCGAGTTCGATTTGGTCGCAGCCAGCAACCCTGCGAAAGCTGCTAGAATGAGTCGCAGAACTGAAATATCTGGGACAAGCCCACTTAAACGGCCGAAAACCCGAGCCCAACGTAAAAACTGGAATACGTTGTCACATTCAGTGGAAGACACAGAAGATCTGGCGCAGCTGGTTGACGTACTTGCAGACCAGGTAAGCTATCCAGTAAGCATATTACCTTCAAGCAGCCCGTTACAAATACATAGTGGTGACACACATGTGATGGATGCGGAAAGCACAAATGTCAAGTTACCAAAAGGAATCCATGAAAATCCAAAGGCAAATGTTATCCCGATGACGCCTGTTCCGGTTACTATTTACAATCTTGCCACCCGCCCACATACACTGATGAATGGTGTGAATTTAAATAGTGCTAACATGGCTCAAACAGGAGAAGCCGATCATGACATACCTCACTCTTATTGTGAGCAAGGATACATTCGATCTTTCTGCCACGCTGGGCCCGTTGTAATTAGAAACACTCAAACAACAGAGGGGAATTGCGGAAATAGTGGACACCTTAGCCAATTGACTTCCTCTGATATTTCAAGTAGTGACGAGCATGGCAAAATCGCTATCCCTGGACAACGCAAGGTCCCAGTGTTAAAGACTCTAGCATGGTCCTGCTACAAAACCTTAAGAGAAATTATTGATATACAACAGGAAGATCCTGTTAACCAAACACTATATCAAGAGCTTGGCACGCAATCCATGCACGTGACACAGCCAGATCCTCTCAGTACCACCTTACCTATAGGTCCGTTAAAGACTAGATCAGTCTACTACAGCATAACGGAAAGCCAAAGTGATAAAGCACATTTTAAAGAGACACTCAATGACGACGCATTAGCTCACTTAGATGAGGAGGTGTTTTTACCGTATTCAAATGCGCCAAGTACAGTCACAGTAGTTCCAAACAAGACAACAAATGTTGACGGCCATAGGCTCTTGACGACACCTCGAAAGCAGGACGTAACTGAAAATCGTCGCAATTCACTTGAAGTAGTAAACAAACTTCTGTCTGACCTAACTCGAATTAACAAAGCACGTGCTCTGAAGAGTGACACAAACGCGTTGTCAATAACTACATCACAAATTACAGGAAACTCACGTTTGGACAATTCCATATGTGAAGAACGGCCGTCAGTCACTACTAATCAACGAACGGCGCTTACAAAACGAAGTAGAAGAGATGTAAGCAGCATAGAAAGCTTAAGATGTTCCCAAAGAAAAAAATCGAAATGGGACAGCACCCTGAAGCGGTCATCACCCTTCGCAGAACGAGTACCAAGGAACAGCATTGTAAACATTAACTTGGACACACAAGAGTCGACTTCCTCCTCCGCATCCACTGACTCCTCAGTGGACGAACCTTATTTAAAGGAAGGATCTCAGGTAAAGGGTCGTAGAACTAAAACTGCCACGCAAGAAAGGCGAGCCCGAGACCACAACAGGGTTCCCCCTGTAACAAAGATCAACTGGCTAAGTGATATTCAAGCAACCATTCTATCGTCCATGGCCATTTCTTTGGCCCCCTTCACAAAACTATATGAACATTTAAATGAAAACATTAAAGACCTCTCAACACTGGTCGCCATTTTGAACACAAAAATAGTAGCCGTGGAATCTAATTGAGACCTGATAAAAGTTTCTCAACATGACCTAGCCCTTAAGCAAGATCACATGATGTCTGCAATAACGGCCCAATTAAAAAACAATAACATGGACAAAAAACTCCTGGCAGAAGTGGCAAGGGAGGCTTTGAGTATCTTTAAACACAAACACATAACTGAAGAAGTGATGCAATCACGCTGCACAAGCAGTGCGGTTTGCCCCACTGAGCCGATGGATTCAGAAGCTCCAAGTAACCATGACATCCTAAAAACCACAACGCCTAAACCCATTACAGTACTTGACGACACGAGTGACAAAGACATGAACAAAACAAAGGCTACGATAATCACCTGTAAGCAATTAGCCAAATCATTGAAAACCCAAAACCAGAGTACTGAACATAAAGGCGTTAAATTCCAAAAGCCTATCGAAATCAGCTCGTTTGATGAAGCGCTGAGCGCTAGTAAGGCCGCGGACAACCCGGCCCTCGTAAACCCACAGATTGCCTCAACGTCAGATGATCAACACGTGGCCAATCAACCACTTGATGAGAGGTGTGCAAAGAAAGATACGGCAGGGGCTTCTACTCGAGCCTCTCCTACACCACTTGCTGAGCCAGGGACACTGGTAACAGGTGCACCTAGCTCTGGTCACGTAACTAACTTAGACACAGAGCACCCCCTCACTGTATTTGACATCTTTAAGAACTTACAAGGGCAGGGTCGTCCAACCCTGGCATCCTTGGCTGTCAACAAGCAGATGACAAAGAAAACAAAGAACCAACTCTCAAAAAAAACGAAACAGACCAACAACTCAAGAAAATTCTTGCGCAATCTGAAAACTGTAAATGTCACTGTGAATACAAATGACCGGAACGAGCGACCGCAAGTTTGTTTGCAGAAAAACAAACCGGATAATAACGTGGAGTCAATCGAAGAGCACGCGGCTGAGCAATTCAAACAGATAAACCTGTCAACATATGACGACGACGCACTGTCCCAGGCTATCGAACTGTTAGAGACTGCTAAGTCTAATGCAGAAATGGCAGAAGAAGAGTGCTTCTCAAACGACGGGAAGACCAATCAAGATGAACTGAAACCCCAAAATAATCAGCGTATTTGTATAATAACTGAAGAAGCTGACATCAGCGCTGTAATGGCAGTGGCTCATTCACCTAGATTTCTAACAATGGAGGAAAAACGTAATAGGTTACCTAAACTTAGTACTGCAAGAAACGACGTGAAAATCGCCACGAAATCGCTTTATGAGAAATTACACACTGCCACCAACTCTCCTAAATTGACACCAAGCAAGAATATGAAGAGATACGTGGGCCCGCGAAAGAACGCCCAGAAAGCTTCAGTGGACAAAACAGAATGGTTCAGTCCTCACAAAGTGACTTTGGAAAGAATCGAAAATGTAGACAACTTGATTCTAAACCGTCACAATGTGCTGTACTTGTTCCAACTAATTCCTAGCCTAAGAACGATTCACTCTGACGATCTGAAAATCGTGGAATTTTGCGACGAAAAAAGGAACGACAAAGTGACTGTACACATGCAGTCAAAAATAATCTCTGAAATCATACTGGAAGCCAGCTCCACTTTACTATCACTGGGGTTTGATATTTATAGGACCTGTGAGCAAGGCGACGAAGAAATGCAACAACTACAGTTGACTGCTCAAAGGTCTGCGTGTAATAAATCTACTCTCGAAATAACAAATGGTAAAGATAACTGCAAAGACACACAGACAAATACTCCTGAGATTAACAACAAGGAAGAAGTACGTCTTAAGCCAGGTCGTCAAATACAAATAACAATTGATGGGTCATCCACTATTAAGGGTGGCTCGGAGGTCAATCCAAAAAAGAATAATGGGAGCAACGAATGGCACTGGATGGCGGCTGCACTAAATGGTAAGCCAAATCTATAATGCCAGGTGCGCGATAAAAAAGAGTCAATTAAAATAGGATCTTGGAACACAAGAGGTTTTAGTCACCTCTTTCATACACCTTGGATACAAGATCTGGACCTGATCTGCTTGCAGGAAACGTGGCTATCTGATACCCCCATCTTGCAAGACTTCGAAACTGTACTCAATCCTGCAATAAAACAAGCCAAAGGAAGACCAATGGCTGGTTTGTTGATTGCGGTAAGAAAAGCGACGGGCCTGAGAATTGTCTCGGCAACTAATGTTTCATCATTCATTCAGACAGCAAAGGTTTCACTCCTAAACGGCTCAAACAAAGAATCAGATGTTTTGAACATCATTAACATCTATTGGAATCATGCTATGACAGGAACGCTACACTTTATTGATCAAATAACAACCATAATAGACGCCCTCTTTGAAGTCATAGAAACTCCAAATTTGATTATCTGCGGAGACTTTAACATAAATTGCTTAAAGCGTGAAGATCTGAAAGATGAAGGGAAAGTAGTAACCAACGTCTGCAAAAAAATAGCGACAAAATGGTCCCAGGAAATGGAAGCTAGAAGCATGTTTATGCTGAATGGAAATGTGACAGGTGACATTCCAGCGAACGCCACATGGAACAGACTAAACCAACAATCGGTTTTGGACTACATGGTTGTGTCAGAGGCCCTTCACCTACAAACAACTAGGTTTGAAGTTAAACCGATGGCCTATAGTGATCATGATATGGTGGTAATGAATCTAAATGTATCACGTATGACACTGCCTGAGTACTGGCCACGGCCCGTAGTAGTTCGATCATGCAGAATACGGCTTGAACTTGCAGACGCAGAGGTTAACAAAATTGTGTCCAATTTAAACTTAGCAGTAAATGGGGTCGAATACTGTCATCTACTGACCGATTACACTGAACATAAACAAGGTCTGAAGAATAAAAAATTTAAACACAGACATAGCTTCGACCTAAAGATGCAACAGCGCAAAAGACTGATGCGTTATGATCTGCGAAACATAGTGGCTGGGGACAAAGACGCAATAGCCTTAAAGAAAAAAACAATCAAACAAACCTACAAGAACTGGTGTAAGTCTCACAAAGCAACTATGTTTCAGAATGACTCGGAGGCCATGTTGACAAATTTACGAAACAAAAATTCTGCGAATTTTTGGAAAACTATAAACAGCAAATTTGCCCCGCAGGACTCCATGCAGGCAAACTTTATCTCAGAAGAAACTTGGATTTCCTTCTATACCAACATGTTTAGTGCGAACAGGCCTGTGAAAGATGATGACCATTCAGATCTAGTGACTTGGGACTTAAAGTTTGACCGACACGACATTCTAACCACAATAAAGCGAGCAAACGGATCAAGAGCACCAGGCCCTGATAGCCTCACGAACTATACCATCAAGCGCAATCCAGAGGCTTGGTCCAACTTCTGCATGACCCTGTTCCAAAGAATAGCCGATAAGCGACTATCTCCAACATCGTGGAAAAGTGCCATAGTGGTGCCTATATTCAAAAAAGGCAACAGAGCTAACCCTGGGGACTATAGACCTATCACCTTGTTAGATGTAATTGGTAAAATCTATGCAACACAACTACAACAGATGCTGGTAAAGTGGGCAGGCGAAAACAACCATATTGATCACAGACAAGCCGGGTTTGTGAAGGGCGTTGGGTGTGGTCTAAATTTGCTAATATTGAACCTGTTTAAGATGGAAGCAATAAGACGAAACACAAAAATACATCTAGCCCTCATAGACTTTTCCCATGCTTTTGACAGCATTGATAGAGGAATTCTATGGAAAAAACTAAGAGCTTGGAAGTGCCCTGAAAGTCTGGTTGAAGCAAGCAAGGAATTGCACTCTAACACAAATATTAACATACGTCTGGACCGGATGGGGACCTTATCAAAGCCTATAAAAACCTTTAAAGGCGTGAAACAAGGTTGTCCTCTGGCCGCTGTAATTTTTAATTTGTTTTTGTCCGACGTAGGAGAAGCCTTTAGTGAAATCTCCTCGTTTCCACCAAAGATGAATGGCACTCATGTAAGTTGGCTTGTATACGCGGATGATCTCATACTCTTAGACATGACTTACATCGGTCTTCAACGAAAACTAGATGCCCTGGAAACATACGTACGTCGAAATGGACTGGTGATTAACAAGCAAAAGTGTGAGACAATAACACTCCAAAACTTAAGATCTGTGAAGAAAAACCAAAGTAAACAAAATTGGTACATTGAAAAGACGAAGTTAAACACTGTCTGTGACACACGATACTTGGGCATGAGAATAAGTTCCAAACTAGATGATGCACCTCGGGCAGAGGTAGCAAAATCAAAATGCAGACAATTAGCATGCCAAGCAGCAATCATTAATAGACAGTTCGGAAAATTTTTGCTAAAACCAACGATTGACTTCTATCGACAAAAAGCTATCCCAGCGATAATTTACGGGGCTGAAAACGCCCTAGGATGCTCCCACAAGCTCTGGAACACTCTAGAAAACATTTTTTGGGTAAGAGTGTTACACTTACCCCGTGGCACGCCAACAGCCTGTATTAGATACGAACTGGGGCTAATATCTATCCACGCCAGGGTGAGCTGGAACATTCTATGCCTCCTTAGGAAATGCTCAGTAAACACACCTGTGCTGCAGTACGAAATACTAAAAACAAAACAGGATCTCGGTTGCACCAATTTAGTACTGTGGAAAAAGTACTGTACTGAGATACTAGAACAGTATGACATTAAGTTAACAACGTTACTGGAAAATCCGATGCTAGCGAAGAAAAAAGTATGGAGCATGGACTGGCATCTAACATGCGAACTAAGACGGAACTGCAGAAGGATGGCTGATGTCCCAGGTGAGGCCAGAGCGCATGGGAGTCTGCAAGCTTACTTGACGCTATTTCCTAATGTGTCAGCTAGATCTACCTATCTAAAATTCAGACTAAACTTAATGGACACTAAAGAACGCCGCTATGTACACAACTCTACTACAGAGTTATTGTGTCGCTTTTGCAAAACCGGAAACGAGACGTTGAAACACCTTACACTTTTCTGTTCTAATCTACGCACACTAAGAACTCGTACGTTTGGTCCGGTGTTTGCAAAAAAACAGACATGGTGTGCGGATGATTGGTGGAAAGAGATATTTGAAGGATCAAACCGTCCGCTGATGTTTGCTTTAATAACATTTCTTGACGAACTGAATAAACGTCTAAAAACAGACATAGAAACAGCGGTCTCGGAATCCCATACTCAATGATACTTCAAGGAGGCATCACTCTCACTCTTTGTGTAATGATGATAATTCGCAACAGTAAAAGGACTAATTACAGGAGACTTGAAGATATATGGAGGGGGTTTAACTTGAGGTCAGCTGTGTTGAGTGTTGTTTTCTTGGTCTCTCTGTGGGTTGTCGTCATCTTTTTAAAGGTTTGTATAAACCGTATAAAAATAAAAAAAAATAAAAAAATAAAAAATAGATGCCACATGGGCATCTAATACCATATACAATGTTAGTGGAATCGTATGTAGTTGTGTGTTTCAAGGGTATCAGCTTTCCAGTGTATGGATGGTTTATTGGCTGACCTTTTATTATGTTGTTGCAGTGTTGACAGTTCATGCAAGGTAATGTCCCTGTGTATGTAGCTGATGGGATTCTCGTAGCATTAATATCTGCTCTCGTTATTACATCCCTTACCAATTTACTTTTCTTATATGCAAAGGTAGGTATTGAGGGAAATAGTTCACCCAACGTTGAGTCTAGATGTAAAATGTTTCAGTTAGTTTTGATGATATGCTTAATTTGAGGACTGTGGTGTGAGTATGTCGTAATGTAGACCAATTTGGGGTAAGAAACTTCTTTTTGAACCAGACTTTGGGATCTAGGAATCTTAGACACTTTTTGTATTGCCTTCTGGATAGTTTGTTCAGTATAACCTCTCTTACTAAAGGTATTAGATAGTTCACAGGATTTCTTGATGGACTGTTGTTTTTCTGAGATGATCCGTCTATATTTGATATCTCAGAAATTGGCTGTATGGAATGCTTTCTATCATGGGCTTTGGAAGAAAGCTGGAGGCCAACAATATACTATTCTTATCCATTTGTTTGGAGTACATTGTAGCTTTGAGATTGTCACCCTCAACATAGATTTCCACAGATGAAAAATTCTGCAAGTTCTTGTCTGGTCCCTGTCCATATTCCAAAAATGTCATCTATATAGCGTAGATTGCACTTAAGATGTTTGTTACACCTGATGTTTGTAAGGATATATTCATGTTCGAAATGTGCCATAAAGGTGTTAGCATAGCTGGGTGTCATGGCTGCACCCATGTAGGTACCAGCTATTTGGATGTAATGGCGATCTTCAAACCTGAAGAATTTGTTGTTCAATACAATCGTCAGTAATTTCAGAACAATTATCTTGTCGGCACGACATTCAGGAGCTAACAATAATAGCCATTCAAATGCAGAGATCTCATCTTGGTGGTTGATATTTGTATAAAGGCTGGTTACATCCATTGTAAATAAGATGTAATTGTTAATTTGGAAGTGACAGTCATTTATCCTCAGTAGAAAATCATTGGTGTCTTTGAGATAGGATTGTGTTTTCTGAACTAGTGGTTGTAATATGAGGTCAACCTATTTCACCAAAGGTTCAAGTAAACTGTTAGTTGCTGCAATAATTGGGCGTCCAGGAGGAATGGTCAAGTTTTTATGGATTTTATGTAGAATATAGAGAAAAGGCGTTATTGGATGGTTGTTGGTTAAATACGCCTTAGTGTTGGAATTGATGAACTCATGGTTTTCAGCTTCATCTAGAACCTCCTTCATGAGTGTACTCACTTGTTCCATACGGTCACAATCTACTTGCATGTAATTGTTGATGTCACTAAGTTAGTTTTCAATTTCTTGTTTATATTTAGTGAGGTCCATGATTACCAATGCTACACCTTTATCGTCTGGTTTCAAGATTATGTCGGGTTTGTTCCAAAGTTGTTTGAGTACCTGCTGTTCCTGATGTGTAAACTTACATCTGTGATTCCACTTGAAGTTAATCTTCATCAGATCATTAAGCACATATCTCTGAACGGTGTCTAATGTGGAATTTTGTACTGGTGGCATAAACTTGCTTTTTGGAAATAATTCTAAGAGTTCAACGTCATCTCCTTGGTCAACTTGTTCAAGTGTCTCAAAAAATAGGGTGAGCTTCATTTCCCTAAACAAGCGAAAAAATGTTCTCTTTAAGATGCGAGCTGTTGTGGTGTGGGACGAAAGAACACCCTTTCTGTAGTGTCCTCTGAAATCTGGTTAAATGAAGTGATGAAATATTAGCCACTATATTTTTCTTCAGGAGATGCAAAAGCCTCCATATGTGTGGAGTTTAAGCAACAAGTGTTTTGGTATATAGTTTAACCCTCCTTTGTAAATGATACATGAAGTGGTGATATGATCCTGTTAGAGGGGCAAGCCAGTGAAGCAAACACAGTGCAACCTAAAGAAACACAAGGAAGACCTTACTATACAGAGACACATAGCCAAATAGGGTTTGCGGACGAACAATAAATTGTATCTGTAGGTCAAAACAGTACATGCAACGGAACGCAGACAGTAATCCTAAGGATAAAGTGCAGTTTCCACAAGAGTTCAAGTGCCTGCAAATATCCAAGTATTCACAAGATTCCAACTGTACACAAGTGCCCAAGTGTTGAAGCAATCCCAGTGAGGTAAGAATGCAACCACGAATGCCAAGTTCCAAGAGTTTATAGGAAGACACCCAAGTTCCAGGATTCATTGTTCCAGGTGGTGAGCATAAGAGGTAAGTCAAAGCATAGACGCAACATCAGTTCAGTGAGAAGGGACCCAGGGGAACAAGGTATTGGGAAGCAGGAGCAGAATAGTTTTAAGAGCCTACTAAATGCAATCAAGCAATGGTCAAGACAGGCAATCTGTTGCATGGTTCAAGGTCAAAAGGAATTATGTGCACAACAATACAGAGGAGGGAATGAAGAATTGTCCAGAAGTAAGAAAATGGCAGATAACAGGAAATCCAAGACCTATAATCAGAGCCAAAATTTGTATAGCAAGAAGGAATTGAAGAGCATCCATCACTCAGAAATGAATGTGTCAATAGATTTATGGAGTGCCCACTACGCAGGAGTCGTTTGACCAGAGACCACTGGGACTGGTAGTCCCTCCAGTAGTGCAGCCTTCTCTCTTGTCCACCATAGAACATTCAGCAGTGACAACCATGTGACAGATGCGCAGCTGCTGTGATTTTGGGGTGTCTTGCATTAGAGCAAGATAAGAGGAGATTGGCACCTAGGGTGCTGTTCCATTGTGATTAGTAAGAGTGGGGTAATGTATTTTCATAATAAATCATTTGTTGGTATCTGTTTGGACACTATTTTCTTTTGAGCAGTAATTACCTCCAGCTTTTGGCTGGAAGAGAAATTAAAGTGTATAACTTGATATTTTCAAAGGGTATTCCACTGCAAGCTCATGCAATATTTACTGCATGATTTATTATATTTCATGCTGTATTTTTCACTTTCCATCTACTGATTTCAATAATCATTGTGTGTGCTGGCATCCTGTTGTGCACGGGGTCACCCCAACATCTGAACACAGTTTTATTCAGGGACCAGACACAGCTTGGATAGCAATTTCAAACAGAGCACAGAACAGAACTGCATGAAAAGGCAATGTCAAAGTAACGTTCCCCAGATCAAAGGTTTTTATAACTAACTAAACTAATTAGCAATAATACTTTTGCAACACAATAAGTGTTTCTGCACACAGCTGATTGCTAAACACAAATCAATCCTTATGGAATAATATAGCCAGGATACCCACCGTAGTGACCACCTTACTCCTAGTCCATAGTTCCCTTTCCTCCATACTTATGGGACATTCCTCTGTCCTGTGGGACGGGACTGGAGCACTTTGAAAAAGCATCAAAAATGTTGCAAAAATGTTAGTCCTTCCTCTCTTTCTGTGCGGGGTACAGTGCGTGGCCGTACCCCCGCTCATTTCGGCTCCGCCCCGCATCGCCTATCAGTCCTTTTCTATTGCCAGGTCAGAGACCATTAAGCAATAACAGAGGAACCTTATTAGAGGGGACGGCGGTTGGGTGTATGGAGGAAAGGGGACTATGGACTAGGAGTAAGGTGGTTACTACGGTGAGTAACCTGGTTATACTCCTACGTCCCATCCCCTTTCATCCATACTTATGGGAGATTCCCAAGCACTCCTCACAGGAACTACGGGTGGATGGAAAAACCCCTTATTGAAAAAGGTTCTTCAGCACAGCCTGGCCAAACTGAGCATCAGATCTGGAGCTCAGGTCTAGACAATAATGTTTACAAAAAACCGACGGGGAGGCCAATGTAGCTGTTTTTGCGATGGTCTCCCAGGGGACATATTTCTGAAAGGCAACTGCGACTGCCTTGCCCCTCAACAGGTGTGCATGAATACCTTTAGGAGGCTGCAGTCCTTGGACAGTGTAAGACTCCGTAATACAGGCAGCGATCCATCTGGAGATAGTCGCCTTAGAGGCCTGCTTACCTTGTGGATTACCAAAGGTCACCAACAGTTGAGAAGAGCTCCTAAATTTGGATGTTCTGTCCAGATAGAACTTAAGATTCCTTCTAACATCCAAGCAATAGAATCCTTTCCGTTTCTGAAGCAGGGTTCGGAAAAAAGACCGGCAGGGAGATTGATTGGTTCAGATGGAAATCAGAGACCACCTTCGGCAGGAAAGAAGGGTTTGTCCGTAGGACCACCATATCCTTGTGAAAAACCAAGAAGGGATGCTCCACCGATAAAGCCTGGAGCTCACTCACACGCCTTGCTGAAGTAACGGCAACCAAAAAGGACACCTTCCACGACAGGTACTTGTTAGGCAGAATTCCGTGCAGTGCCCTAGGGACCACTACACACAATTAAGACTACAGGTGGCAATACAAGTTTTACCTTTGGTACAAGGCTGTACTACTAGGTTATAGTGGTAGTAGTAGCAGAGCAGTCAGGCTTATCTCAAGAGTATATGAGGGGCGTGGCTACGAGAGCCATGTAGGAGGACGCGTTCTGGAGGAGCTCCCGAGATCCTGCAACGATCCGGGCAGATATGTGCGGTACGACGGTTCGCTGACCACCGACGATACACATGATGGTGTGTGAAGGTATTGGCCAGGCATTGTGAACTTCTGGAGAGAATAGGATTAACGACGACGGAGATCGGTGGCTACGAGTTAAAAGACTCCGCGAACAAAGGGCGACTCAAAATGGCCGACCAGGGTCCGGGACTGGAATAGAGGCGAGTTGTGCGGTGGCCTAGCTGTGAAGGTGCATTGAATACAAACTTGCTACTTTAGCAACCGATCGATTTCCTGAGCCATGTCGAACAGGCCGGTGCGGCCGAAGGTGAAACAGCCTACCTTAGACGATTTCACTAAAACTCCCCCAAGCCAGGACACTACCAAAAGTAAGGATGCGCTGGCTGGGAGTGGCACGACGTCTTCGTGCACCAACCAAGAAATCCTGGTGGCGATTGTGGAACTGAGGGCGGCCTGGGAATCAAAGCTGGAACTGGCCGTTACTGAACTGAAGATTGCACTGGATCGCAAGGTTGGAGAGGTCCAAGAGGACGTTAATCTGCTACGACAAGATGTCAGGGCCCTGGCGGAGCGCACGGAGACCCTCGAAAAAGAAGTGGGCCCGAATACAGCAGATTGCGCCACTCATAAGGCTGACTTGCATGCCCTCACACAAAGGATGGGCAACCTGGAGAGCAGAGCGGAGGAGGCAGAGGGACGAGCCCGTCGCAACAACATCCGCATCGTGGGCCTACCGGAGGGGGTGGAAGGCCGTGACCCTACGGATTTCATCGAGTCCATGTTCTTACAGGAGATACCTGGAGGGGCCCTATCTCAAGGATTTGCAGTAGAAAGAGCACATAGAGCCCTAACTAGGAGGCCACCTCTGGGGAACCTGCCTAGGCCTGTGATTGCCAAAATCCTTAACTACCGCGACCGGGAGAGGATACTGGAATACTTCCGTAAAGGAGGGACGATCACAAGAGGAGCGGCAAACATCACGGCTTATCCAGATTATACTCTGACTGTACAGCGTAGTCGCATGAACTTTGGGTCTGTAAAGCGGAGGCTGAGAGAAGCAGGCCACAAATATATGTTACTCTATCCTGCAAAATTGAAGGTCTTCCATGCACATAAAACCTTGTTTTTTGAAACCCCGGAGGATGCTATGGGATGGCTCGATGCGCAAGGATGCCCCCAGGAATCAGAAGTTCGGCCCAGAAAGGGCTCGGAAGAGATACTGGAATCGTAAAATGGCGTCGCAAGATGGCGTGGCTCGTGGGACTTGAATATAGTCGGTGTGACACCTTCGGTAAAGAAGGTCAGATGATTGCACTATTTGTCAAGACATTGTGAATGTTTATTTGATCGGGAGCCTTGCGGGGCGATACTCTCTACCCCACAATAGTTTTAGTTGGGTGGCCGTTAGGGTGACCTCACCCTACTGGGCTCCGACCACCGACCGGTGCTTGCGGAGCTAGATGTGGGGGTGCCTGAGCTCCGAGGCTGGAGCTGGGCAGCAGTTGGGGTGTGTGAAGTTGGGGAAGGCACGGGTGGGGGGAGGGGAGGGAAGTTGGGGTTTGGTTGTGTATATAGTTGAAGGGAGTTTGAGCTTATATGAGGAGTTACTGGACCGAAACGCTATCTGTGTCATGAGGGCGGTTGGGGGTCGCTACATGGGAGGCAGGGAGGAACGCACTTGCCATGGGAGACCTTAAGATTGTCACCTGGAATGTCAGGGGACTTAATAGTTATTTAAAAAGGAACAAAGTTATGTTGTACCTCAAAAGGCAGAAGATCGACATTGCACTATTGCAAGAAACACACCTGAACCGGCACAAGTTAGAACTGGTTGAGAAGAAGTGGAGTGGCATGGTGGTGGGCTCCCCGTACTCTGCCTATGCCAGGGGAGTGCTAATCTGGGTAGCCCCGCACGTTCCGTTCAGAGTCACGTGGCAGGAGGTGGACACGGAGGGCAGGCTGGTTATGCTCAGAGCCCTGGTAGAGGATAGAGAGGTTTGCATTATTAACACATATGCCCCCAATCAGAATGCTGCTGCATACTTCAGGACCCTATGCACCCGTCTGGGCACATGTGTGGGGGGAGCGATCATTTGGGGAGGGGACTTTAATTGTGTTCTCGATCCAAGGGCAGATAGGTCCGATGATAGGATTGATCGGCCCACCCCAGCGGCCAGAGTATTACAGTCGTTGCTGGGCGACTTTGGGCTGGCGGATGTTTGGCGACTGAAATACCCTGATACCTCGCAGTATTCTCACTACTCTGCTCCACAGCGCCTACACACGAGATTGGATTATTTCTTTGCCACGTCAGAAGTGGTGATGGCGACCACTCAAATTGAATATAAAGCGAGGGTCCTGTCGGACCACTCGCCCTTGGTGTTGACTTGGCAGTATGGCCGCCCTCGTGCACGGATACCTACATGGCGCCTCCGTGCGGAGGCGCTTAGGGACACGGCTTTTAGGGAGGACATCAGGGAGGCGATCCAGCGGTACTTTGAGGTTAACACGGGCAGTGTAGATTCGGCTGGTACACTTTGGGAGGCATTCAAGGTTGTGTTACGAGGGGACGCTATTTCCAAGTCAAAGGGCCTGCAGGGTGGGGTTCTGATGGAGCTAGAGAAGGCGGAGAGACAATTGGAGCGCGAATGTAGCAAGGCAGGAGGGGATGCAGACCTAGTACTTGAGCTGCAGCAGCGGTGTTCGGAGCTTTGGGAGAGGCTCTGTAACCTTAACTATAGAAAATATGTTGAGAGGCAGCATGCGGGTGGAGACAAAACTGGCCGCCTACTGGCATGGTTGTATAAGAGAGAAACCCCTAGGCCCCCGATCAGGATGATAGTTAGAGAGGACGGAGAGGAGGTAGACACCCAAGAAGGAGTTAATGCAGCCTTCCTTGATTATTATAGAGCACTGTATGAGGACTTAGGGGGAGAATATCAGGCAGAGATCAGAACTACATTGGAAGACATAGAGCTGCCCAGGATTAGTGATGAAGAAAGAGAGGAGCTGGACGCACCTATTACACTAGAGGAACTGGAGGAGGTAGTGAAGGGATTGCCCACTTGTAAGACTCCGGGCACGGACGGACTCCCAAGTGAGTTTTATAAAGTGTATGGGGCAGAGATACTCCCCCCGATGCTAGAAATGTTCAATGAATCTTTTGAGAAGGGTCGGTTACCGGAAACGCTCAGAGAAGCGCTGATAGTGCCGCTCCCCAAGCCTAATAAACCCCGACAAAGCTGTGGATCGTATAGGCCGCTGTCGATGTTGAACCAGGACAGCAAGATCCTGACGGCGGTCCTGGCCAACAGGCTACGAAGGGTCATCAGTAAACTGATACACCCGGACCAGACGGGCTATGTCCCCAACAGGAATATAACTCACAATCACAGGCGACTTCACCGGATGATTGAAGAGGGGAACAGGAGTGATGAAGAGATGGTGGTGGTGTCCCTAGATGCAGTTAAGGCATTTGATTCAGTGAGGTGGCCGTGGTTGCTGGCGGCCTTAGAGGGGTACGGGTTTGGGCCTGGCTACGTGAGGTGGGCGAAACTGCTGTACAGCGAGCCACTGGCCAGGGTGCGCACAGGATCTGTGATATCCAGAAGGTGGTGACTTAGCAGGGGCACCAGACAGGGATGCCCCTGGTCCCCGATGCTGTGCATATTGGCCCTGGAGCCCCTGGCGGTGTATCTCAGACAACAATATGACTTGGTTGGCATCGAGGTGGGAGGAGAGAACCATTTGATATCCCTATATGCTGACGACCTGTTGTTGTACCTGAAGTACCCGGAGGAAAACCTCCAGTACATTTTGGAGGTCATGGAAAAATATGCGGAGTTGTCCGGCATAGCGGTTAATCCCAGTAAATCAAGCATGTTTCCGCTGGGGAGCTTCATTGGGGTCCCTCTGGAACGGTTGCCGGTGTTGCCCGTGCCCTGGGCAACTGAGTCTTTCCGCTACCTCGGAATTGATGTATATCATGCTGTGAAGGAAGAACACTTGCACAATACCTAGGCGGCGGTAAAGAAAATCCACGATAGTATGCGGTTTTGGGAGAAGCTGCCGCTGGCAATGGTGGGCCGGGGGGCGATGCTTAAAATGGTGGTCCTGCCCAGGCTTTTGCACTTTTTCAGCAATATACCATACTTGATACCCAGGAAGTTCTTTGTCAAACTTGATAGTGTATGCAGGGACTTCCTGTGGCACGGCATCCGCAACAGGGTAGCCTTGTGGAAACTGCAGAATTTCCACGATAGGGGAGGTATCAAGCTGCCGAACTTTGAGGCCTATTATGTGGCCGGTCAGCTGCAATACGTGACCAAATGGCTCTCTGATGAGGAAACTCCTGAGTCTAGGCTGGTTGGGAGGGACTGCGCCCCGTTTTATCTAAAGGAGGTTGTCTGGGTCCCTAGGTCGGACTTGCAAGGATGCCCAAGTATGTTGCTGTTGGGGTGGAGAATTTGGCGCAGAATGTGCCAGTTGATTGAGAACCCGTACCCGTGTTCCCCGCATGTGCCACTGGTCGCCCTAACTAGGGGGGACAGCCAGCTCAGGAAAATTATCAGGACATATTGGGAAACGGTTGGGCTGGCCACATTGGGAGACATATGGCAGGATGGGGCCATTAGAGAATTTGTAGACCTGGGCGAAGAAACAGGGCTGCACGGTGGCCAATATGTTACATATCTAAGGCTGGTACAGATCATCCGCAAGACTGGAGACGGTGCTAGCGGAAGATCCGGACGCACTGATCGGAACGATATATGATATATCAGAGGGCGGGCATGAGATCTCTAGATTATATGAGGTGGTGATGACCCGGGTGGGGAAGGACTTGATGGATTTGAGGCTTGATTGGGAAGCAGAAGTGGGGGCACAGATGACTGATGGGATGTGGGAACGGGCCATGGGATACCATAAGAAAGTGTCCAGGAATGCCAGATTGCAGCAAATACAGCTGTACATCACGCACAGAGCATATATGACCCCGAAGAAAATAGCTAAGTTTGCGAATGCAGGTAGACAAGCATGCCCAAAATGCGATGAAGAAGACGCAGGTATGACACATATGTTCTGGTCCTGCCCAGTGATTGAAGGCTTTTGGGGGGAAGCGGCACAGAAATGAGCAGATAAGGGGGTTCTGCTACGCATTGACACGGCCTGGGCCTGCCTCCTGGGAGGGTTCCCTAGACCACGGAACACCAAACATCTCGGGAAACTGAGAGACCTGGCGTATGTACTTGCTAAGAGAAGGATAGCTATGAGTTGGAAGCAACGCCATGGGCCAAGAATAGAGATATGGTGGCGGGACCTGCAGAAGTGGGCGGAGGCCGAAACGGTGGTATGGCAGGAAGCGTGTGGTAATTGTGGGGAGGAAGGAGTGGGCAACCTGGCGGCTTGGAGAATGTTAATTACGGGACTGTTTGGCACGGAAATGGACCCTGCTGCTTCTGAGAGGGGCGACGCCCGGCCACACCAAGTGTACACAGAACTGTAAGGTTGATAAGCTCTTGGGGGGAGGGGTGGGTTTGAAGTGCAGTAACATGGCACTAATTGATGTTTACAGTTCATAATGTATAATGCTGCAAGTTTGGTTTGTATTGTTTTATTTTGAAAATAAAAAATATTAAAAAAAAAAAAAAAAAAGAGTATATGAGCAGTAGCAGAGATTACACAAAGGGACCACAATTACTGTGACTCAAGCAAACACTGACTCAAGGTTTCAGGTAAAACATATAAGTACATTTATTTTTAAACCATTTGTTATTAACACAACACTTCTATTAATTCAAAAACCACACGTAAAATATACTACAACTAACCAATTCACTTTGTACAGTATTATTCGAGGTAAGTACCCTGTGTTTGAATGGATCGGTGTTATGAAACAGAACACGTCACCGTGAATACAATTGCGATCACTTTTTGACAGTTCGGTCTACTAGATAAACGCGTATCCGCAGCAAGAAATGCTACCGGTGCAAAAACACACTTAGCACCCGAAATACCCAGAGAGAGTTGGGGGAAATAATCACAGGCAATATGTTGGTTAGGCAGACAGAATCGAAAAACACACATAGACAGGAATTCAAGAGTCAATAGGCCGGAGCCAAAGTCAAATGACACGGGGTACCTGTTGTCGAGGATCACACAGTCGGACAGTTTGAGATTCAACGTTGCCAATAATACTTTGATGTTGTCAATATTCGGAAGCAAAAGTTATAAGGAGGGAAAACTAAGGACAAGCCTTAAAGTAGAGAAATAGGGATTTCACCCAAAATTCCTCAAACAGGACACAATACCTTTCTCAAAGAACGAAGCTGGTGCCACAGCAGTTGTTCCTGTTGGTTTCCTGCAGACCCATGCTTTCCTGCAGCTTCAGCACGAAGAAACAATGAATAAAAGGTGCACTCCTTAAAAACAGGAGAGGTTCTTCAGGTGGCGATCCGGACCACTACAGCTGTGTGCAGTGATTTCGACCACGAATGTGACCTCTGGCTGAAGAAGATGAGCTGGTTATACCCACCAGGCTCAAGGGAAGAAGACTCTGGACTGTATCTCCTCTTAGTCATTGAAGGGTAGATAGCTCAGGACTGCAGCAGGGCTTCACCGGTACGGGGTAGTTGCAGCTGTCGACCTCTCCTCCACTTCTCGTCGGCTCCTTGTAGTTCCAGTGGTGACTCTCTGACTTCCAGCCCAAGAGACCTGCCTTTTATGCACAAAACCCCTATTCACACAGCCTGGCTGTCAATCACCCAGCAGGGGGGTTGTCCAGCACGGACAACCACCTTGGTCAATCATGTCAAAGTGCGACTTGGGTTTCCTAGGATACCCTGTGCATGGGGTGACTACACCCCTCCCTCACATTCAGCCCACCTAGATACCTAGACACCCAGGCGCCCTGAGGAGGGCTTCTAGGTAGTAGCCCGCCAAAATACAGTGAACAAAGAAGGCAAACCTGGTTTGCCGTGCAAAGTAAAACACAAGAAGGAGTTTAACAAAAAGAAATGGCGAATAAACCGCACCGGAGCCAAACGAAAAAGGATTTGGTCAAGCGGGTTTAAGTCTGAGGCTAACACAATAGCCTACAATATTACCACGGTTATATAAGACAACCGCGGTAGAAATTTAGGGTAGATACCACTGCCACCAGCCATGTCTAAATGTTAAAAGAGCGAAACAATGCTCTAGGAGGTACAGATAAAAAGAGTTAAGAGTTAACCCTTCCAGCACTCCATGTAAGATGGTGTGTTCTGGATCTGTGGGTAAATTTGACTAAGTAAAGTTAATGGTAACTTTACCCTTTTTGGGGGGACGGTAGTCGCCTCAGAAATGGAGTCGGGGGGAGTCTGAACGACAACCCTGTGCCACTGCACAGAAGGTGCTGTGTGACACACACAAAGAGGGGCTACTGAAGTGGTGAACTCCAGAGCCAACACTCAGAAAAACAGGTCAAAACACATAGAAAAATATAAGTAAGAGTGGGGGAAAAGCTCACACTTTTCTTACCAAGTGGAAAGAAACAACTCCAGAGATCCAGCAAAGCTGATGAAGGACTCAGTAGGTAAGGGAAATTAGTCATGAAATGAGAATTCTCCCTAACATTGCTTGAGGTCCACCGTGGCCATTGGTTCAAAGGGTTTATGCCAAAACGTCGTAAGGACCACATTCAGATCCCACGCCGTGTGCGTTTTGACGAACCGGGGGATAAAGGCGCGTCAAACCCGCGAAATGTCTCTTAACAAGTGGATTAGACAGAGAGTAGGAGCATTGGTCTGTAGATAGGTAGGCGGATACCGCCGAAAGATAAGTTCTGCATGACAGAACGTGAATTCCCGACTCTGCTAGGTTGGATACAAAGGACAGTACAGTATCAATCGTAGCCGCCCTTGGGTCCAGTTGTTTGTTTAAGCACCAATGACAGAACTTAAGCCATTTGCTTCTGTACTGAGACCTAGTTGAGGGTTTCCTGGCTGCTTCAATAATGCGCATGTTATCCGCAGACAGGTTGAGATTTTCTAAAAACCTGAACTCAGGCACCATGCCGCCGAGCTGAACGATTGTGGGGAGGGGTGCCACAGCTGTTGATCCCCCTGGTGAAGCAGATCGGGACTCACCGGGAGCCTGATCGGTGGACACACCGACAAGTGTTGAAGTTCTGAGAACCAGAACCTGGCTGGCCACCACTGGGCTATGAGCAGATGAGAACAGTTCACTGTGTTCTTCAGCTTGCAAATCGTCTGATGAATCAGAGGCAGAGGCGGGAAAGCATAGGCACTCATGTTGTGCCATGGAATCTCGAGAGCATCCCCCAGAGAGGAGGCTCCCAGCCTATTTCTGGAGGCATACAGAGGAAGTTTCTTGTTTGCCGCTGTTGCGACGAGGTCCACCTCCAGAGTGCCCCAACGCAGGAAAATCTATGAGAGGATCTCCGCCTTCAATTCCAACTCGTAGCAGACCACCGTCTGCCGACTGAGGGAATCTGCCGTGACATTCAGCTGGCCCGGAGTGTGTACTGCAACTAGCCAGACTCCATGACGAACCGCCCACTCCCAAATCTTGATGGACAAGTCCACGAGAGGGGAAGACTTGGTGCCCCTTTGCTTGTTGATGTAATACATTGACACTGCATTGTCCGTGCGGATACGGACCACTTTGTTGGCAATGATCGGTCTGAACGCCTTGAGCACTAGGAAAATCGCCAGAAGCTCCAGATTATTTATGTGGAGGAACTTGTCCTGAGGCGACCAAAAGTCTGAGACCTGAAAAGATCCAACATCGCAACCCAACCCCAGAAGTGAGGAGTCCATTGTGACCGTTACCATAGGGCTGGGTCCTGAAAACCCACACCCATCGACAGGTTGCTGAGAGACGACCACCACTCCAGGTCCGCTCTCATGGAAGCCGGAATCAAAATCCACTTGGAGTCTGGATCCACAGCCTGACGGCAAGAACTCCGAAGAGCCATCTGAGTCTGCCTCATCTTGAGACGAGTGAGAGGTAGAGCCAAAACACACGAGACCATGAGGCCCAGAAGCCTCTGGAACCACCAGGCCAACATGCTCTCCGACTGCGCAAACATCTAACACGTGGCCAACAGATCCGCCCGGTCAGGTACACTCTGCAGTCGATCGTGTTCCAGCGAAAACCCAGGAAAATCAAGTCCTGAAAGACCGTCATGGAAGATTTCCGCCAGTTCACCGACAGCCCAAGATGGAACAGGAGCTGAAGGAGAGACTGAAGATTGCACGCGGCTTTCAACGGGCAAGGGCTGCGTAAGAGCCGGTCGTCCAAATACGGATACACATGGATACCCTGCAGACAAAGATAGGCCGCAATCACCGACTTCATCTTCGTGAAGACACGCAGCACCGAGCTGAGGCCAAAAGGAAGCACTCGAAACTGGAAGTGCTCCTCTCCCACAGAGAAACAGAGATATCTCCTGTGTGAATCCCAGATCAGAATATGCATGTACGCATCCTGAAGGTCAACCACGCTGAGCCAATTGCCCATCTGCAAAGAGGACCAAATCTGGCCTGGCGTGATCATCTTGAATTTCTCTTGGGGTAGGAAAAGATTGGACTGGGAAAGGTCTAGGATGGTGCGCAGGCCAGCGTGGTTGGGTTTGGGCACCATAAAAAGCTGGGAGTAGAAGCCCTCCCCTCATTTCTCGAGGGGAACAGGTTCCACAGCTCTGAGGTCCAGCAGTTTCTGAACCTCGGCTTTTAGGGAGGACGACCCCGACTGCTGGAAAGGAGGGTTGAAGGGTGGGGTAGGGGGTAAGGGTAAGCGGAAGCCCGCCCAAGCGACTGACAAGACCCACCGGTCCTCGGTGATGGTCTGCCACGCCTCCCAATGAGACACAATGCGTCCTCCCACAGGGGTCTCGTGCGAGCACGGAGAACCCTCATTTGGCAGTTTTTTTGTGGTGTTACCACCTGAACCTGAGGAGGAGGATGAGGAGCGGGAGAAAAACTGTGTCCGTTGCTGCCTCCGGCGGGAATTACCCAAAGGGGTATCCACTCTGTGGGATTTCCGATCTAGAAACCCTCTGAAACCAGAGGAGGGCCAGCTTTGCGACAATGGTCTATGGGTTCTAAAAGGAGTTTTAACCAGGACGGACAAGGACTTAGCTGTCTGGGTGCTGTCCTTCGTTTTGGTCAGCTCCACATCTGTTGAGGAATGGAAAAGCTCCTTACCATCAAACGCAGGTCCAACACCTTGTCCTTCACCTCCTTTGAGAACTTTGTGGTATGCAACCAAGCCTGTCGAAAGGTATCAACTCCCAGCATAAGGCCCCGAGCCGAAGTGTTGACGTGATGAGCCGCGGCTTCCAGCAGATCCTGGGCCAAGACCCTGGCATCAGACAATCCCGCCTTAAAGTCGCTAACACCAGTTCTGCATTGGCCTGCCGGAGCAGCAGGGCCGAGTTAGCAAAAATGTTCCCAAGGGAGTCGAGGAGCTTGTCCTCTTTTTTTAAAATGTTTTTATTGTTGTATTGTTAGTTTACATAAAACCTTATACAACATTTCACACATAAATCAAATACACAATTCATTTTATAAAACACATATACGAATATAGAATGAAGAAGAATGATAAAATACCATACAAAAGGAGCTAAAGATTTCATCAAACTCATAAAATAAAATGTCTCTCCCAGCCATTAATTAAAATTATTGTTTTCCTTTCCTTTACCTTTTTCATTCCATTACTGTATTCCACTGTAAAGACATTACACATTAAATTCCCCTTTTTGTTTCTGATTCCTCCATAATATTTTGGAACAATAGATTCAATGCAAGAATTAAGGAAATATTTATGCCCCACATACAACGGCTCCAAAACAAATGGATAGACATTTCAAGATCCCTGTTAAATCTATCTTTAAGATAGAGTGCTCGTTTAGACTCAAAATGGGTACATGTTAAGACAAGGTGCTTAAGAGTTTCTAACGTGTCCGTTTCTCCACAGAAACAACATGTGGAGCTGATTTGATCTTGATTAAGCACCTCTTCTTTATGTCCCCAGTATTGAATTCTTTCTAAAGTCGGCATCTGATTGAGTCTAAAATGCATAAATATCGCTCTCGCCCTATAACAGGGGAATCTTTGTAGATAAAGGGGAATGCATTCCGTTGCGTGCCCAAAGTTAGCGTATTCCTTATAAGCTGAATAGGACTCTACTACATTCACTGTGTCCACCCAATCTGCCTTAAATAAAAGTCTCTTAACTAGTCTGGGTCGTTGTACCAGGTCTTCTAAACAAAGACCTAGAGTATCTAATAGAAAATTCATTTTGTCTCTGAATCCTCTAATAGATTTTACTGACCCGGATTTAACGACCGCGTTTAACAGCTCATTTAGGGTGTTTACAGGTGGGTCATTCTTCTTTCTAAACAAAGATAATTGTCTCCACAAATATCTTGCTTTGAGTGAGATAAGACATAACTCATGGCGGATAATGGCATTAGGGACTGCCATGGATAGGCCCAATACTTCTTTCCACATTTTCCCCTGGACCACATTGATGAGCTCATATCCAGAGTACAAATGTCCAAACCATACAGAAGAACCGGCTCACATTTCGCAAGGTAAAAGCGTCTTATCGTTAAGAGTGAAAATGTACACACCCTAACCTTCAAAAATGTCATTTGTGTCTTTAATTTAGACGCTTTTTCTGCTAGACTTAATTTCCACATCTTCAGGCTAGATTTATTGGTAAAATTATAGCCTAGATATGTTATTGCCTGGACCTGTTCCACCAGATCATCTTCCATCTTCCAAACATATGATTTAATAATTCTCTTTTTGGTGACTACAATCTAGCTCTGATAACCTCGTCAAAGGCATTAGAAAGGCCTAAAGATGCCATAAAGACTTCACCCATGTTGGATTGATGGACTGTGTCTCTTAAGTGGGCCAGAATATTCCCATTCAAGTCGGTTCCTAAACCCTCTCTAAAGCCGACCTGAAATTTGTTGAAGCAAGCATTCCTTCTAATCACTTTATTAAGGTCCCTTAAAAGTAAGATACCGAAGACCTTACTAGCTGCATCTAAAAGTGCTATTGGTCTATCGTTCTGGGGATTGAGGACATCACCTTTTTTAAATATGAGGACAATAATGCTTTGGGCCCAAGATTTAGGGATGATATGATTTTTAAAAATATCATCGAATATGGGTTTGAGCAACTCTGCCCACATTTCAGGGGCCGCCTTTATGACAAATGGTGGAATGCCATCAGGGCCCGGCGCTCTAGATGGTTTAAGTTTATTGATGGCCCACATAATATTCTCAATATCCCACAAGCACTCACCCGCCACTGGAGGACCTAGATCCAAGTCTTGTTCCCTAGAGAAGGCTAAAGGCAAAGCAAACTTTTCCTTGTAATAAGAGCACCACACCTCTGCTTGGATAGGGCAATCAAGTCTGTCTTTTGCCGGCATAAGTGTGTTGTTGATAGTAGCCCAAAATGTAACATCTCTGCCCTTGCAGAGATTATACATCATCAATTGATGGGCTTCAGGATAATGATCCATTCTCAGGGACTTAATCAGATTTTTATGTTTCAGGATAATTTTTTTCTTTCTAAGCAGTTCAGAAAAGGAGATGGGTAATTTCTTCAAAGCTTTAAGATCCCTATATTTGATACTCTTGGAAATTTGAATTCTGGAATCACCCACCCTCCCTCTAGGTTTCAACACCTCCATGTCACCTGTCCTACTGATTTTGTTAACACATGACAGTATAATGTTATAGTATGATCCCCCCAACTCGATGTCCTCTTCCCTACTAATTTGATACAACACTAGGGACAGGTTCTCCAAAACCAAGGTATTAAATTTCATAATTATTTTCTTATTCCATGTAATCCTTCTCCCATTATTTTCTGCCCTTAGGCCCAAAAACATAGGATTAATATAATTACCAAATTTAGGAAGTAAAAGAGAAAAGCGTAGGGGAATGTGGTCACCCAACTCTACCTCCATAAATGTCAATTTTCCACACGCTTGCTTCCAACTATTGGATACATAGAAAAAGTCAATTCTGGAACTGTTACTTCCTCTTTTCCAAGTATATTTGGGCAATTTCCAATTTGCGGCATGATCCATGAGTCCCAGATCCCAATGATCAAGACAGTTATCCTACCTTATACCTCTCTTAAGGTTAGGGTGAAGCAATCTAGGGATCACCCCTCTTTCATTTAACATAGAGCCTTCAGCACAAGCCGAATTAAAGTCACCTCCTAAAATAATACGATTTCCAAACCCCTTCTCAAACCAACCTCCCAGAAGAGAGTCTTCCACTATATCAATGGTTACTTTTAGTGGATTCCAGTATATGTTCAACAGGAGGATCGGATCTACATCATTCTCTGATGAAAGAACAATACCTAAAAGCCAATTACTCCTAAAAATCACATTGCCATGAAATCCCAAATTACGATCAACAGCAGTAATCAAACCGCCACTAGGCCGACCAGCTATCCCTCTTGATGCTAATGAACAAAAAGTATAGAAACCTTCTATATACATATCAGACAACATCATAGTTTCCTGGAAAAAATAAATACGGGGACACGTATAGTTTTCTTTTTTGGTCAGAAATGTATTCAAATGTACTCCCCCACATGAAGTCCATGAAATCACATCTATATTAAAGCTGTTAGGAACACCCATTGCCCTAAGTGTCTCTAAAGTTTTAAGTGCTGGTTGCAACCATGACCAATCCTGACCACTATTAAGGAGGCTGGAAATTAAAACCAACCCTGGATCAGAATGTTCTACTTTATTTTTACCCAATTGTGCGATTTGTTGCGTTTGGATGTTAATCGGTTCCTTATACTGAAGGAAATTATCGGCCTCTTTGTCATCTGCTAATGTAGATAGATTGTAGCCCAAAGAGTTGAGGTTTTTATCTTGGGCACGCACCATGTCTGCTACCATCACTGAGTGAAAGCAGCTTATCATTCGATGGTTATTATGATTGGGTAGAGAAATAGCATCTATATCATCTGTTGTTATAGCCCGTAATAAAGGAATTTTTTTGAACAAGTTTAAAAGATGTGTTCTATTTAAATTGGCCTGGGAGTTTGTTTTATTATTATTGATCCAACCCAAGATTTTCCCTGTATAGATCTTTGAAAAGGGCTGGCCCAAGATAGATTGCTTCTTTGTGTTATCAACAAAAGGTTTAATCAATGCATTTCCTTGAAAGTCCTGGATTTTAGAAGTCTGTGTATCTAGTGGGCTTTCCCCCATATTGTTGGGGGTTGAATCACTCCCGCTTTCAACCATACCAATCAGCCCATTAAGGGAGGAAATAGTGGAACATACTATAGGTGTAGTTATTTGGGCAATGGGAAGGAGCTTAATTTGTTGCGTGCCTATTGATGTTCTGGCATGTTTGGTGCTGGTTATTTTACCAAAGGCTGTCATCTTAGTTTGTTTAGTTTGTGGACGCTCTTGCCCCATTTTCAATAAATTATTCTCGTCCATGTTAGGGTTGGTATTTTTTTCTCCCCTAACTAAAGAGCCTTTGTTGGAGACCTCCCCCCGCACATGACTCTCTTCCCTATTAAGGCCTTTCGCTACCCCACTGTCGTCATGCTCTTCTTGAACAGGAATATTTCTAATTCCTTTAAGATTGGAATTTCTACCTTTAATTTTAGTATTAGGCATATTTTTAGTTTTTTTAATCATCCTAACCTGTTTTTTGCTTTTTTACGTCTATGCACTGGGGATTGTGGCACCTCATTAATGTCATAATCAGAGCTATTAACGGGACCTATATCATCGGGATTCGTCATTCCACCTGTTTCTAATGCTGGGTCTACTGTTTTTTTCTCTCTATGTTTTGTCTTTTGTTTACATTTTTGCCCCTTTTTAGGAGGAGTAAGTTGGATAATTATCGTATCCTCACTGGTAATATTCAAACATTCCCCCTCCTTAGATATTTCCCTCCCGTGCTCCTGGGCACTAAGATTTTCCAAATCCTGTTCTTGAATAAGCCCTCCTGTTGCTTCTGCAATAACATCCAAAAGGACAGAAGGACTATCTTGACAGCTCAATTCCTTTTCGTAATTATTATTACTGGATTTTTTGCCTCCTTGGCCAGGGAAATCTAGGTCCAGTATCCCTTTATCTGAAGAGGTAGGTCGATCCCCTGTAAGCATAACTTCCAGCAAAGTGGTGATCTTAGCATCCATAGTTGTTAACCTAATATCTTGTTCCTTTCTATATTTATCATATAGATTCTGTTCTTTAATATTATGGTCCTTAAGGGTTTTGCCCTCCACTAAGCCCTCCAAAAATGCCAGACGAGTCACTAGTTGATTAAAAACAGCTTGTTGGCCTACCATGGAGCCACAGAGCATCTCTTGGGACTCACCCATGGTTTTCAAAGCCAAATTCAAACTAATATGAAGGTTAGATAGGAGGGATAGAAGATAGTCTCCTCTATCCTCCCTACCCAAACGGGGTATTTCATGTGTGTCTTTGGCTACGTAGTGACTTTCCAGTGTTGTTTGATGGGGTTCAGTAGCTCTATCCACTGTTTTAGGTCGAAGGTACCCTTCCTTATCCATTTGAGTATAAGCTATCTTCCTATGTATAGAAGTTTTGGGTGTCTCTAATGTCGGTCTATTGGGGGTTTGAAGCTTACCCTCCTGTTGTTTCCCCATCATGGTAGTATCTCTAAATTGTGGGAGTGCGCCACTCAGCGCTCCCTCTGATAAGCTCCTCACCCCCTTATCCTTAGATAGCAATCTATCTGCCGGTATCTCCAAATCAATAATTTCTTTTAACAGATAACCCGTAGCATCTGCCATAAGCAAAAAAGAGTCATCCAAATCACACTCCCCAATAGGTCGATTAAGATTATGCTTGGAGCACATGGGGGTCCCTTTAAATTGTTCTCCCCAACTAACATGCTCAGACTGGGTTGGACTAGTAGCACATTACATCTTATCTTGATTACCCTTCCCAAAAATAAATACTGCTGGTGAGATATGCATGAACTGCTTAGTGCCAAAGGGATATTTTCCCTTATTATTTCCCATCATATTCATTTTTGATGAATCTGAGCCATGGATTTCCCCAGGTTGCATTTTCCCACTTAAAATCATCTTCTGAAGAGGAGTGGAAGCATGAAAACTGACCACCCTTTTAATACCAATTAAACTTTGTTGGAGACATTCTTCATCTGTAAGTTCCTGTCTAGAGTCCAACATGACCCTATGAGCCCCAGTCGCCTCTGTATCTAGTATGTCTAAATTCCCCTCAATAGGAGCTTGAGCCTCCAAGGCTGCAAGATCAGTAATGGGTAATCCCTCCACACTTACTTCAAGACTATGGTTCAGATTTTCATTATTATTTTCAGTAGATACATTAGAGACAACCATATTTTCCCTATGCTCTATATTAATAGGTGCCTCACAATGTATCGGATAGCCTAATTGAACTTCTACTATCTTATTCTCTTGACTCTCAACAGTTTCAAACCTGCTTCTAAGTGCAGGCATATTCAAATAATATGATTGTAAGGGAACACTCCTTTCCAGTAAAAAGAAAGAGGAGAGTACAACTCGCAACCTCTTAAAAAAGAAGAAAAAGCAATTATATTTAAAACAGCTGGGAAAGATGAAAGTTTGAATAAAATCTGTATAACATTCCACAATTTTCAGAAAAAACTACGACATGAAATTTAAAAGGAATATATGTGATATGTTTGCACTGCCTTGAGAACGCCCGATGGCTTGAGGAGCAGCCTTAGTCCGTCTCTCCTCCCCAGTGTCCAACTAAAAACAGCAGATAGTCCGAACGTATTTCCACCTTTGGAGTTAGGAAAACATTAAAGGAAATCCTGAGTGAATACCATACATGTCAGTAGGTTAAATACCAGTAATTGTAGGACAATAAAAGGGCTCAAAGAAAACTCCTTCACAAACACCCAAAGTCCTACAAGGTTGAAGTTGGAAAATTTACACAAAATTACCTCCAGAATCTGGGGCCACCCAGAGCCAAACAGCAGCAAAACAGTTCTGATAAAAGTAAAATGCACCGCCCTTTACTCCGCAGCCGGGCTTAACGCCGCAAGGGTAAATGTGGGTGCTTTTTGAAGAGGATTAGAGTCACGTGATGATTCACGTGACCGCCAGCAGGCTCCGCCCCCTCCAGGGAACGAACGTGGAACAGCAAGAGTCCTTGGTGACTCGCAGTGCTCTAATTCAATTAGCAGTCTCCCGAATGTTTGTTGTGCTGAAAATACTTCTCCTTAATGCAACAAAACACTTGTCCTCTTTCCCCAGGATCTGAGTAGCCGTCGTAGAAGAGGATGCTGCAGGCCTGCACTATAAGGTGGCCGCAGCCACCACCGTGGAATAGGGGGGCGGACAAGATGCTAGGGCCACCTCTTCCGAAGAATGCAGCCTGTATCGCGCGTCAATTTTCTTATTGACAAAAAGTCCAGAGTGTGGCTTCTCCCAGACTCTACAGACCTCAGCCAAAATGTCCTTCTGCAAGAACAGGCCGGTACACTCCAAAGGAGATAAGGTGAATGCCCCTGAAAGCACACCCTCCTGTGGAGCGGGTGCCTCGGGCACTGGAACATCCAATTGACACATCATGTCCAGCACCCGGTCGTGGAAAGCTCGAATAGAGCGGGGCTCGTCTTCGCTGTCCTGATCACCCTGCGCATCATCCGACAGGTCAGGGTCTTGCTGAACTATGTCGGCCACCGCCTTGTCCACCGGGGACAAGGGGGGCAAGGGCAGAAGGGTAGGAGGAGGCACCGCAGGCAAAGGCAGCGCCGGTGGAACCACCGGAGGCACGGGTGGAGCTGGAGGCGCAGGCAGGCATATCTCCCTAAAAAGACCCTTGAAATACTCCCTCATGTGGTCGGTACGCATGAGCATCTGAAACTTGCTGAAAAAGGCGTCCTCCGGAGAAGGCTTTGGAGCTGGCGGAGGAGGCCTCTCATGAAGAGGATGATTTCAGGGATGCAGAGGGGAGGGTTGCCAAACAGGACCATCCCCAGAGGTGTCCACACAAATCAAGGGTGCCAAACCCACAGGCAGTGAGATGTTGTGCGGAAGGGGCATCTGAGCATTCCAGTCGTAAACTGGACGAAACAGATGTGCACAAGGAACCTTATGTTCACCCACAGAACCAATCCCTACACCTGAGGCCGATGGCGTTGTTGTAGGGGAAGCACCCAAAATGGCCGCTGTGGTTGTGGCGGGAATGACCGCCATTTTGCCGTCACCTGAGGGGAACTGCGGCATGTGTGGAAGTGAGGCAGGGGTCCCCACCGGTGGATCAGGGGGTCTTCATTTTAGCCTTTACACAAGGAACCTCGGCCGAGCCGGTACTATGCGGCCTGGAATGTTTCTGCGACATACCAATAGTCAAACTAGCCTTCACAGGAAGGACCTCGACATTGCCGGTAAAGGAGGAACTTCGGTTCAAACTCTCACTCCTTGCCCCCTCAACAGTTCTGGTGTCACCACAAGAGCGGGAACAGTGAGAAACACCCTCCCCCATAAGTACTTCTCAGGCCTCTCAGAACTGTTGGTTTCCTTAGCCTCTGTACGAGGGACCTCAGACCCAAGTCCGGTAGCAGCCTTTTCCACAGCGGGCCTCGAACATACATTCGGTATCACCAAGCCCAGCCAAGGCCTTGGTGCGCACCTCAGTACTTTTGAGGGAAGCCGATAAAGAGGCCTCGGAGTGAGCTCCAGTACCCCATGACTCAGTAGAACTAGGTCTACAAGCAGCCCCCACAGGAGGGTCCTCAGAGCGTACTCCAGTGTCCACAGGCCCCTTACGGAGACCCTCGGAGAAAACTCTGGTACACTTCTTAAGACCCGAAGGCACCTCAGGGCAAGCCCCGATGACAGAGCGGTCAACTCTCCTCCCGGACCGGGAAGACCCCGGGAAGGCGTCTCCCGGCCGGGGTGCACTGAAAAGCAAAGTACTTACCGGGCGTTTCTTCTTTTCGTCGATGAAGGATTGAAAATGCCTAGGAGGAGTACGCTGGAACACCTCCCACCGCTCTAACCGACGTTGAAGCGCCCGGACCGAAAGGGAATCACAATAGAAAACAGGAGTCCCAACGGTGATCAGGACCCAAACACTCTAAACAAAGAGGATGGGGATCCGCCCTCGCGAAGCGTCGCTGACACGAGGAACAATTTGGAAAGTCTAGTTTAAACGACATAGACAGACTAGAACGCGATCGCTAGCGAGAGTCAGAGAGGAGGAAAAGAAGAAATGATTCTGCAGATGCAAGTGCATCCAGGAAAGCGGACCGGACATAGGAGTATACATTTCTGCGTTGTGATTGGGTTCAACAAAACATAACACACCACCCCTAGATAGCACATGTGACGTCACAATCCAACCCTCCATTCTCACATTGCATACCAAACCATTCAAACATATCATATGACCAGTGTAACTTTATTCATCTGTCCCGGTCATCTGATCTTTATTCTCATGAGAATGCCCTCTATCATGACACTGGTCAGTGCCTTGAACTAAGAACAAGTTATCGCACTAAAGTAACACATCAAGAACTCTTTGACTTCTTCCCAGGCAGAAATCTATTGGATGGACAATTTGAAACTGCTGTGGGCTTTTTGAAACTGCCAGTAGCCAAGGCTTCATAAATTAAATATGTTGAATAAACACCTGTGAACTGTGATCACTTGTGTCTGTCTTTACTGTTGCCAACATGAGTTCATTACACCTTTCAATGAGACCCGTGAGCTCCCATTATGACCGCAAAAGTAACAAACATTGTTTTTATCTCTTACCATGTCATTTTAGGACTGTGAGACTTACAATGTGTTACCAGCTTCAACAACTAGCAAGCAATTAATAAGCTGAACACACGTTTTAGAAAAAGCATGCCTTGAGGCCTTTTTACGGTGCCTCAGCCTAACGTTAAATTCTATCATACTTACCTGTGGTCCATCTCTATTATATCGTTTTAGCTTCTTACATGTGAGACACTGATATTTAGAGTAATTCTTTAGCTTAGTCATAATAGCTAAGAGATTATTGGGACAACGCTCTCCAAGGTCAAGTGCTACTCTCGACGCTGGTAAGTTTGCGTCTCTTTACCGCGCTGAACTTGTATTTTTACTACATTATTCCCCCATTTTATTGATTTATCAATAACTAATTTCTTTTTGCCACCCTGTTCTTTTTCTACTACTTTATGTTTGTGAATCCATATTTTTTTTAATCTCGTCATGGCACCTCCCATCTTCTTCCCAATTATCCAATGAGCACCCACCCCTATAGACCCCTGTTAATACTTAAGACATGATATCTAAAATTGTTCATAATATTCTAAATCCTCAAGTTGTGTCCAAACCCACCCACCAGTAATGTCCTCCACACTGTCCCTCATTCATTTATTAGTACTCTTCCTCTTTTCATTTTTATTTCAACACTCAGGGGCATCATTAATCGTCCTCTTTGTTTTTTAATATATAGTCTAAACATATATTTGCCAATGCAGAAGGTGACAAGCAGGAGGACCAATGCAGGGACAGTCACTCAAAATACTCCAGAAAGCCAGGTGGGTACCCATGTGAAAATGCTGTCCAGCCAGTCCCTGGATTGCACTCTATTAGCTTTGCTTGTCATTCGTTAATGGACATAGCGTGTAAGTTGTATCCACTTCACATTGGCAGCAGCCTACACACCTAGAAGTAGCAAGGATGTAAAAACCGTTGCAACCTTTGTGAAGAGCCGGAATTCGTCTAGCATAGCAGCCACATTTTTAGCACTTTTTTTCTGAAAAGTAGTTGTTCTCCCATTTCTTTCTTCTCACCAACTTTTGCCTCACAATTTTGCTGCGCTCTTGTTTCCCGCATTGCAATTTTCATGGCCGTGCTGTTTCGAGGCACCACAAGGGCGGGGATGTTCAGAGTGACAATTGCACAAAGTCTGCTCCAGTTGGCAGGCAGCTGGGCATAAGCCTTCGATCCACAGGCCCACCAAACATCCATAATGACAGCGGTCCCCTGCGTCAGCGCTGCACTCCTCATCACCTTGGCACAGCCAGTGTTGGTGCCAAAATGAAAAGATCCACTGGACCTGAGGCACAGAGGAAATTATGTCAAACTCTTTATGTCAACTGGTGGATGCTTTTCATGTAACCAAGTCAGTGCATGAACATATTTTCCCCACATTGTCCTGCAGCTGTCATTTACCTTAGCTACCATGCTTTGTTCAAATCCCACAGCCCCTTCAGCACGACATTGCATTATTGCATTATTCTCTCATTCCATTCACCCTCATACCATACTGCCCCTCTTATTCTCATCAATGGTCTTGTGTGACACCAGGGAATGCTTTGCCCCTCTTCATTTATGTACTGCAATCTCTTGTTTTCACTTATTTTCAGTTCCCCCTTGTTAGCTTCTTAAGTTATTTATTCTACTACCATATTTTGGGTTTCCCTATTTTCGGCCATTATGTTTAATTTCACATAGCTATCTGTATACACAATTTCCCCCTCATTCCTTTCATCCACCCATTGTACTGTGTGATTTGCTCCTTGAAATAAACCTCTAACTTTACAGAGGGCCAGGTGAATTAGGCATTCTGCTTCCTCATAGGGCTCACCTTGGGGTAGGAAAAAGTTTGACGCTCCAATTACATGTGGGATGAGAGAGCAGACGTAGCAAGTGCCATTCTCCCTTTCCCTCCGCATACGGAACATCTCGTCATACCAAATGTTTCCAGATGATGAATTTGCTCTTTGTCAGTGTCATGATGAAAACTCCCTTCTTCCACCATACTCCTCTTGTATCCTTTATCTGCGTACCATTATTCTTTTAAAACAAAATAAAACGAAAACATAAACCAATACTAAAACATGTTAACATTATCACACTCCATAAAATTGAAATGTGCCTTTTCGCCACCATGCCACTCCTTATAAACCTATTCTCTTCTTCTTCCTTTTCTGGTTTATTCTGCAGTCTAAGTGCTGAAACAGGAGTAAATGACTTTTTATAGATACTTCCCATTGTACTGTGCTTTTCTCCTCTCGTCAATGGGAAACGGTGCTCTTGTCTTTGTGTACGTCATTGATGTGAATCCATTCCCATCGCCCTTTGATCATGACTGCTGTTCATGTTGAATATATGACTGTATGAGCGTGCTGCTTTTCAGTTTCAAATGTGGTTCGTCACCACTACTTTGTTCCTGGATAAAGAGGTGCTGCTTGTGAAAATTGTCCTTGTTCAATTGTTAGCTCCATGTGCATTCAAGGCCTCGTATGCAAGGATATATATAGAAGTCATTTAGTAAGTTCTGTGAGATATGTATCGAATTCACCCCCCAGAATAGAAGAGTAAAACTGCACATCAGAGATTGTATGTGATGGAGGTATAGGTGCATGCATCTGCTGCCTCGTAACAATCTCATTGGGAGTAAGGTGATGGTCTCCTCCAGGCATGTTGAGCAATGCAAAAAGTACAAGAGGCAAGCAGTGCACCCAGGATTTTCCAAGCATCTGCGTAAGCTTTGCTAAGTGCGTTTTAAGCAGCCTATTCATTTTTCCACCAAACCATTGGCTTGCGGGTGATAACTCGAGCATAATTTATGCCTTATCCCCAGAAGGGATGTCATCTCTTTAATTAAGTAGTTAGCAAAATGGTGATCATTGTCAGAACAAATTAATTCTGGGATTCCCAACCTCCATCAATAAATATTTCACCACTAAGTTGCCGTTATTATGGCCACAGCGACCAGCCTCAAGCCAACATGAAAATCGACATAAACTGTAAGCATGTATCTGTACGAGACACCTCTCTCTCTTGCATGTCTATATAATCAACATGCAATTCCCAGAACTGACCCTGCGGTTGCAGCAATGTTGCCTGTGCAACTCTCAAGTTGTGACCTGGCAGGAACTTTTGACAAACCATAGTTATTTATGAACTCAGACACATTTTCATACATATTTGGCACAAGCCAGTCTTCACTTATCCCTACAGTCACATGCTCTTTTGATACATGGGCAGGTTAGCGGAGTTGGTCTAGTGCAGTTTTTAACAACTTCTTTCCCATCACATTTCCTGTAATGTCATGTCGCCAAATTAAGTCTGTGGGAGAACAGGGACAACCTCTTCTCTTCCATAACTCTTTTTCATTGTCTGTAGATTCTCCCTGCAACTCAATTATTTGTACTATCTGGGTTGCGTTACAATTAAAATAGTTTGTCTTTCTCTTTATTTGTTTTTATTAAAGCCATGTGGGGGATTTTTTCTTTCTTGCCATGGAAGAGCACATGTGTCCCTTCTGGCAAATATGCTGCTTCATTTGCTGCACTATCTGCTTTTTTGTTACCCAATGAAATAAAGTCGTGCCCTCTTGTGTGCCTTACATTTTATTAAAACCAATTCTACTGGAAGTGATAATACTTCCAATAGCTTGCTCAATATTGCTGCATGGTGTACGGGTGTACCGTCGCTTTTTTTTTAACCCTCTCTTGTCCCATTTTACCAATCGCAAATGCACAGTGGATGTGACATAGGCAGAATCAAAGAAGATGTTAACTGCGTGATCCTCTGACATATCCTGCAGCTCGAGCCGAATAGTGATTTGGCAATTGTGTCTGTGAATACACTATCAACTCTTCACCTTTGTGTTTTCCCTGTTTATGTCCCACACTGCAGAGCCTGAATGCCTTTGTCCCGTACTTTGGCCAATAGTTGAGCTTCCATCGATGAAAAGCATGCCCCCTCTCTCAATGAGTTCTTCTTTCACCAGGTGGTTGCCATTGTTCCTGTCTATACATGCTATGCAATCATGTACATCATTTCACTCTTCAATGTTCTCTGCAATTAACTCAGCTGGGTTTATGGTTCTACACCTCACCACCTCTATTGCAGGGTTTGTCAGTATTCTTTCATGCCCTGAAGATGTCTGAGTTCTTAATGATGACTTTGTTTTCTCTAATTGTGCGAATAGTGCATGTTCCACATACAAAACTGTAGAATAGCCCAATGTAATTGTGGAACCTTTTTCAATTGCGAATCAGCAGCAGCAAGTGCCTGCTCACATGGAAAATGTCCTTGCAATACTGGGCCCAGTGACCTGCTGTAATATGCTAATGGCTTGTGTCCCTGTCCTTTCCTTGGTGTCAACCCAGCTGCCATTACATTACCATCTGTATGGGAAAACAATTCATCAAAACTTTCACCTATTTCAGCTGTCTATGTTATATTATTTTTTGTATTCTATTCTTCTTTCAGTGCCTGCCGCAGTGGCCTGGGCTAAGTGGAATAATCAAAAACCCAGGCTCTGCAATAATTACATAGCTGTATGAAAAGTTGCATTTCTTTCACTGTCTTAGGTCTCAGGGTTTTGTGTATTGGTTCAACTCTTTCTGGTGTTATTTTCCTTCCATCTGCTGACACTATCTGGTCAAAAAATACCACGTCTTTTTGACAATACTGCAATTTCTCTGAGTCCATGTTATACCGTTTGTCAGCTAGCAGTGTCAGTAGTGTCACTCAGTCTGTTCTGCATTCCTCTTCTGTCCTGCTACACAGCAAAAGGTCATTGACATATTGTATAACTGTTCTTTCAACTTACAGATTGCTCAAGCCCATTTGTATTACTCTGTTGGATATGCTAGGTCCTTCACAGTAACCTTGAGGCATTTTTGTGTGCTCGAATCTTGGCCCACGAGAGGTAAATGTGGTGATCTACCTGGAGTCTGGGTGTAGGGCAATTGAGTAAAAGGCGTTCTTGAAATCTATCACTGTGAAATAGTGTGCCTCTGTTGGGATGCTGCAAACAATTGCTGAGCGGCTTGGAACCAATGGATATTCTGCCTGGGTAATATTGATAAGAGGGCGTAAATCCTGTATAAAACACCATGCCCATCTCTTTGATTTCTTCATCAGATAGCCGTGTTACAAGGTGATGTTGATTCCTGTATCATACCTTGCTGCCATACGGCACGCAATGTCTCATATATGCCTCATCTGCTTCTCAGGAAAGTGGGTATTGCTTCACTCGTGCTAACAGTGCTCCTTCTTTTAGTTAAATGTTTACTGCCCCTGCCCCTTTTAGTATCCCTACATCATGAGTCCTCTGTGTTCATAGAATCATCAGAACCTTCTCCAGTTCATCCTGTAAATATTGTATTTCTTTATTTGATGATTGTGTCTTTAGAGGCACTGCCCTTTCTTTCAAATGTACTGGACAGGGTATGCTGAGCACAAACACTACCTCTCTCTCCTTATCATCTTTAGTAGCAAACAATACTGTGTCTGTTATTCCTGTTATTGTTAGTTTTGTACTGATGCATAATAGTGATCGCCATTTCATGTTGTCATTGTCAGCAGCAACCAATAATATCATATCACTTCTTACCACTACCTCTTCTAGGTATAGCCGTGTGTGTGTGTGTGCCTGAAGTAACAATAGAAGGGCACTGTGGTCTGAATAAGAATTCATTGGTTAATAAAAAACACCTTTCCTTCAATACCTGGTATCCATCCCAACAACACCTGAGTGTTTGTGTGGGTATCCCTCTAATTGTGTTGTGTGCATAGAATGCCTGTATCAACACTGCAGTCTCACCGGGTACATCACAGGTGTGGTGCACACATCCCGTTTTCAGTGAATGAAATTGTGACATTCAATTTGCTGAGCAAGTCTCTTCCTAGAATGTTGATCGGTGTGTCTTTTGAATATAATAAAGGCGCTACAATATACTGTGTCTCTATTGTCAATGGTAACCACCTGCATATGAAAGGGCTGGCTGTTGCTCTACGTTTGGAAATGCGGGTTGTTGTTGCATCTGCACTGTCCCCCATTGCTGATTAGTAGGTGCTTGTGTACATCCTCCCTGTTGTGTTATCACTGTTACTGGGAGTCCCCCTTTTGGGCAGATGAGATGACAACTGGTCCTGTGAGCATTGTTCCTTCCATGCTTATTTTCACCAGTTTCCTCTGCACTCATTTATTTTCTGCTTTTACTGCATTATCTGCTGTTTCTTTGTCTTTCTCCTGCTTTCTTTTACAATAGTGTACAATTGTTGCCTGTATCTCAGGCCACCCTTTTGCCTCAATCCCAACAATTTTTTCTAGGGAAAACTGCACTTCCACTGAGAACCTCCTCACTAGTATATTATAATACAATGGTATTTTCTCATCCCAGGACTGTTTGTTTTCAAGTGTCCACATCTCCTATATGGATCATATATATTCTGCAGGGTCCTCATCTGATTTCATTTTCCACGCTAGTATTGACCCCATATCTGAGGTGTCTGGTTACAGCTCTCTCAGAGTTTTCCATACGTGTGCTTTATCAATGAAAAAAAGGTGATCCATCATGTACATTGGAGCTTAATTGTACTTCTAAATAATCTCCTTCTTGAAAAAATGTTGTCACTTTGTTCCCCCACTAACACTGCTAATAAACTCTTAATGTCTCCTATGGCCAATGGAATTCCTGCTGTTTCCTTTTTAGAAACATAAATCCACTTACTCGCTCCCGCCATTAGTGAAGGTAAGCTATAAACCAAATTGTCCTTGTCCATCGCCTGCCAAGATACATAATGCACCTCACCTTTTGTTTTCTGTAAGAGGGGCATCTGTGTTTGTGCTCTATACTTATTCCTTCAATTTGGTCTTTTAGCTACTGCAATTCTTGTTTTCCTACTCCAGACCCTATTTCTCCAGTCCCCCAGTGACTCCTCTCTTTCTCCCTCTTCCTCCCTCTTGCGTCTTCTCCTTTCCCGGCCCATGTTTGTTTCCCTACATGTGTCAACTTTGTCATCCCCCTGGTCACTGTCATTACTGTCCTCCCAGTCTGATGCAGTGCGTTCACCCTCTGTTGCATCTAATTCCCCATCGTCCAAGTCCAGTCCCCACTTGTCAATTTTAAATTGTATACACCCTGCTGCCCATCCTTGCTCGTCAGCTGCCTTTCCTTGTTCCTTTTCCTTTCTCTCTCTCTCTCTCTCTCTCTCTCTCTCTCTTTCCACTACTTTTTCTGCTTCCTGTGTTCTTTGTAATGCCCGCTAAATATGAATTTTTCCCCTTCTCATCTTTACTAAGATAGTTGGCTTTGCCTTCATCTTTTTTTCCTGCTAGCTCCCTCCTTATCTTGTGATCCTTGCCTAGGATTTGTGTATCCTGCAGCTGGTTTCAACAGCGGTTACAGTACATAGGGGCGCGGCGGCGGCCTCCCATGCTCCTCCTCCCTGTTGCCCTTCTTTGGCTCCTTTTTCTTTTCTTCATACAATTTCCAGAGCAGCAGATATCTTGCCTCTTTCTATGCTTTGCTCCTTTATCGGTAGCCAACAAGTATGAATACATTGGGCCTCATTACGAGCATGGAGGTAATGAAAAAAGGAAGGCGGAATGGTATTACCGACATCGATTACTGGTCCGGCCCATTACGAGCTGACAACCCGGTAATGCAGCCACCACCCATACCGTGCCCCTTATCACCGGCATGGTGTGTACATGCGCCCTTTTGCGGCGGAAATACCGGGATGCCACTAACAGGAGGACATCACAAGTCACGCGGGCATGCACTTACCGCCATCCTGAAGGCAGTAAATAGGGCCTGCACGATGTGGGTATTACAGGCATCACAGACCACCCGTAAATAGGAACCTGCAGTGTAGCCAACTGCCACAGGTGCACACAATCACCACAGGTGGAGGCAATGGAGCCTGTCCGAGCACAAAAGGAGCACACCCACACACCACACCCATCCTACACCAAAATGATCCCACCTGCTGTTGCAATCCTGGGGCTGGAGGGCATGGCTGTACTGCTACACCAGCAACAACAATAACAACAATAGGCAGCACAGAAGAGACGCAGGAGGAGAAGGGGGTGAGACAGGCACAGCAAGTTCCACTAGAGCAGGCAGAGGCACCACGAAAGCGGCCACCAATCCCTCGCATCAGAGCCAGTCCATTCAACCTAACCCCTGAGCAGATCCACACCCTGTACCGGCTGGACCGGTAAACCATCACCACCATAGTGGACATGATACACGTCAACATCGTCAGCCTGATTGAAATCCACACTGCCATCCCCCCTCTACTGAAGGTAGTGTCTGTGCACCACTTCCTGACCACAGGTACCTACCAGAACACAGTGGGCCAGCTGCATGGCATATCACAACCTCTCCTTCCATGCATGCTGACCCAAGTGCTGGATGCCCTCCTGAAGCTCGCACACAACCACATATCCCCACCACGGACTGGCCAGGAGCTCGCTGACACTAAAGTTGGCTTACATGCAGTGGCAGGCATGCCCAATTGCATTGGTGCCCTCTACTGTACCCATGTTGTATTGGTGGTCCCACATGTTATAGAGGTTGTGTACCGCAATCATAAGCAATACCACTCCATCAATGTGCATATGGTATGTCACTCCAGCAAGATCATCACACATTGTTGTGTGCGATATCCCGGATCCACACATGATGCCATGGTGCTGCGGAATTCCTCGCTATCCCGCTACATGGAGTGACATGCTGGACGACGTGCCTGGCTGCTCGGTAAGCCGCCTGACAGGCCCATGGTAGTGCAGTTGGGGGGGATGAATACTCCACCTGGGTGGGATTAGGGGGGATGAATACTCCACCTGGGTGGGATTGGGGGGGATGAATACCACACCTGGATTGGATTGGGGGGTGAGTGGAGACAGCACATACAGCATAACACTGTGGCCCTACACTTTCCGACCTGAACGAGACTCAACAATGCCTTACATAAGACCAATGCTGCACACCAATGACAATACACCAGACGTACAAGCAGGCCACATCCCTCAATGCGTCCACTGCGCATCAACTGAGTATACCCTCTGCAACACAACAATCCAGCAACATGCAGTGAGTATGCCTAACGCACATGAATGCAGCACATGAATGCAGCAAAGCACAACACAGGACATCTGCAGAGCATGCAAGTGAACACCCTGCATCATCTGGACAACGCAATCCACACCTGCAGACCATTGTCCAGCACACATTGCAACAAATGTACCTGTGTGCATACATCCAGGGACATTTGCATGTGAACACCAAATAGCTGCAGCCATGACAGTGATTACTGCTCGTGGATGGCGGTGGTTGTGACTCGGCAGGTGCAGCAGGACATTGTGCCATGGTGGCAGCCAAATGTGTTAGTTCCTGGGTCACTGATTCCATGCCCTGGCGCACCAGCCTGGCAAAGCGGTTCACAGCACGGGTGAGTGCCTGTGTGCTGTCATGGTGGGCCTGGCATGTGGCTTCCCTTACTGTGATGAACTGTCGCAACATCTCGTCCATGGACTGCTGATGCTCCTCCATGCAGGTGATGCGGGCTTCTAGGTCACGTATGTCATTGACTGCTGGTGGTCGCATGGGAGCTGGAGTTGGACTGAATACGGGTCCACCCATCTCCTCCACGGAGTTACCACCCATGTCCCAGAGAGTGCTGTGGTGTGTGCCCCATGGATGGTGTTCCCTCAGTGTCCTCTGACATGGATTGCCCTGCCGTGTCAGCCTCATCCTGTTGCACATCATCCTCTGCACTATTTTTTGCAGATTGGGCCACCTCCCCTGTGTCACTAGTGGCCAGTCACTGAGAAGCCTCACCATTGCTGGCCATTGGTGTACCCTCCTCATCCACGTGAGCTGGCTGCAGTGGGGCAGGGGTCATTTTGTCTGTGGGCTTGGGGGCCGGTGTGCCTTGTGGCAGGTGTGCAGTGATGGCACCCAATTTCCCAGGCCGGTGCACATTCCCGTGTGTCGGGGGTGGATGCCCCTCCAGTCCTATGGCCTGTGGCCCCTGTTTACCTGACCGGTGTGGCATGGGGGTGCTGGTTTTCATCCGCCCAGCCCTTGACGTGGACGGCCTGGTGCCATCATCTTCCCCTCTGCTTCTGTGTGGTGATGTTGGCTTTGTTTCTGCGGTGGGCCTGTCATCACTGTCTGATACTGTGCCTGTGTGAGATGGAGAGGCAGGGCATGAGTCATGGGTGTAGGGCCATCCAACATATATTTATTTAAGTACATTTTGGGTCCTGTGGATTGCTGTCTGCATGTTGGTGGGGCAGACATGGTGCTTACAGGTGGTGGGTGTGCGGTGCAGTGTCTGTGCGTCCTTCTAGCACATCCATGTTGTGCATGCAGTTTGCTTGGAGGATTATGGGTGTGTCGTGGATTGTGTGCGGTGTACATGCCTCAGGGTCTGCGTGCCATGTGATGTGTCTCTAGGGATCTGGTGTACACTTGGTGGTGGAGATGTCTACACCCTGCAGTGGGATGTGACAGTGGTGGGGCCTGCTTCTCTGCAGTGCTGCATGTGTGTGTTTGCATGATGATTGTACTTGGGTTTGGAATTGGGGACTCTGGTTGCGTGTGTTCATTTTTGTGTAGTGCCTATGCTCACTTACCTTCATCAGCCGATGATGTTACTCCTGTCTCAGCACACCTGACCCCTTCAATGGGCTCCATGTGTATCAGGGAGCAGCACGTTCCCTCCCACCATGCTAGCTTGATTGGCGAGGATGGTTTGCTTCCTGTTGCCTGGGCCTGCTGATGGTTGGTAGTCAGTATGTTGCGGACACGCAGCCGCAGGTCGTCCCACCTTTTCTGGCATTCCTTTGTATTGAATGTGGTTGTCCCCACTGCGGACACCTTCTGGGCCCCCTCCTCCCAGATCTGTTACTTCTTGATTTGTGTCGCACAAAGCAGGTCTGTGCAGAACACCACATCTGCATGCTGGGCCAGGGTGTCAGCCAGCATGTTTAGCTCCTTGTCGGAGAAACTTGGTTTGCGCAGACGAGGTTTGCCTTTGAGGGTGGGCTGTGTCATTTTCTGACTTGCTGGGATCTCGATTTTGGATTTCAGTGCCTGTAGCCATGGTATTGCAAAGGATTGTGATTTTCAAGATCGACGCCAGAGCATTTCCCATTCCGGTGCGATGACGTTACTTTCAGGTCCAGTATTACGAACTCGGTATTTGCATGATGGTATTGCCGGGTCCGTTATTAAGAGATTGCTCCTGGGCGGAGGCGGTATTGGCGGGTCCCGGGATGGCGCTATCAGGGGTTTGGGGGATCTTTAGCGGCATGGCGGTGCAGCCATTACCGCCATGGGCGTTCGCGCGTGCTCGCGCACTCATAATCAGCCGCTATTGGCGTGTCAGGGGTGCACGGACGCGCTAATACCACCATGCCGGTAATGACTGCGTTTTTAGCGCAATTCTCATAATGAGGCCCATACTGTCTATTATATTCGTGTCAAATGTTCCCTCACAGTGCCATTCATGATAACACTTCCACACTGTGTCCCCTGCCCACTGGAAGTTATACTTTACTATTTTATTATGATATTGGGATAGTTTTGTGCTCATAGAATCAAGGCGTGCATTCTTCCCATAAATGGACATTATCCCTCATTAGTCTTAATTGTTAGAGAACTCTCCTTTCCTCCCATTTTGTATGCTTTCTCTTTTATTATTCACACACTTTCATTCACTCTTATAATTACCACTGAACGTTTTCACCCTATTCATTCTCACTGGCCTTCTCCTCACGCCCCACCCTTTCACGCTTATCTTTTTCACTTGTATATTCAATGGCTATCTCCACAGACTCGTCCTGTTAGTTTTTATTAGTACACAAATGGCCCTCTACACAGGCTTGCCACCTTAACACAAATGCCCTATGTTAATATACTGAGAGTGTGATTGCTTCTTCTTCCGTTCGACTCCACCCCCTGTATGTGCTACACATAGCTCTTATGGAATTTACAGGTTAGTTCAGTTCTGGCCCTTATGTAAATTTAACAGTCACAATGAACAAATAAAAACTATAAAAATGTTCATTCATCCAATCGGATTAAATTGAACTAAAAGCTAAAACTACTATGGCCAATCACCTTCATCCTCTTGGGGATGCGTCCTGGATACCATAAGAAAAATAATCCCTCCAGCTCCCAGCGTGTTCATGCACTGGTACATTCACGTATCATTTTTAGGAGATACTCCACTTCTCTCGACATCAAAGTCATCCTTTAAAGGCCAATACACTGTCACAGCGAAGGCACTGCCCAGACCAGACGGACCTTGAGAAAATCTGCATCCGTGGGCCTGCTTGTTATTTTGAGCTCTTTGGACTGGTCAGCTAGAGCTGTCCTGCACTCTTGCGGGAGAACAGCTGGAATTGCCACACCCTGGTCGGGAAAGCTAGCTTATCTCGCTGTGGCCTCCAAAAATATGCAGGGTTCACCATAAAATGTAGCAGTAAAAATTTACAAAAGTAGTCAAAAAGGACTATATTCCAAGCAAGAAGTAACACAGTTTTATTTGGGGCCCAGACACAGCTGTGACAGCAATTTCAAACAGAGCATGGAACAGAACTGCATGAAACGGCGCTGTCAAATTAACGTCCCTAGATCAAAGGTTTTGATAACAAACTATACTAATTAGCATTAGACTTTCGCAACACGATAAATGCTTCTGCACACAGATGATTGGTAAACACATATCAACACTTAAGGAATAATATACATTGCTGTGTTGTGATTGGGTTCAACAAAACATACCACACCACCCCTGGCTAGCCCATGTGACAACACAATCCAACCCCCATTCCCACATTGTATGCAAAACCATTGAAACATTTCAGATGGCCAGTGGAACTTTATTCATGTGTCCCGGTCATCTGATTTTTATTCTCATGAGAGAACCTTCTGCCATGACACTGGTCGGAGCCTTCAACTAAGAACAACTTAACACACTAAAGTAACACATCAACTACTCTTCTTCCCAGGCTGAAATGTGTTGGATGGACAATTTGAAACTGCTGTGGGCTTTTTGAAACTGCCAGTAGAGAAGGCTTCATAAATTAAATATGCTGAATTATGAACTCATTGTTCATTCATTGCCTTTGTGATAAACCTGAAGGTGTCTCCTTGACTGGTTCCCGGGGATCTGCCATCCAGGTTGCCAGGACACGGCCATCGCTATTGGATCCAGTTCCTGGGGTTGGACCTGTGAAGGAGGATCACTTGGATGTGGGAGCCCTCGGGGCAATATCCCCCTTCTTATAATACCTTTTTCCCAAACTACCATGTAGGATACTCAATCACTCTACCCCCATGTTCTGACACTAACACTTTCATATATCACGAAGGACAAGGAACTACCACTCAAGCCATTTACCTGACATGTCCCAACACAAGGGTCAGGCAAAGTCAGACAATTGACCAAAACCGCACACACCTGACGGCCCTTTCGATTCCCCACAGGGATAAAAGGTGGAGAACAAGAGAACAAGATGAGCAAGGCAGACCACGCGTCGAGAAAGCTAACACAGCACAGCAGTTCAAGAGGAGGAGAAAGATGGCGTGAACCGAGAGGGTGAGAAGGGGAGAAGCAACCTTGCCCGTTCCGACCAAGGTCTTTGAAACTCTGTAGAAGGAATCATAAGAAGGTGAACAATAACCAGAGTGTGTTGCAGTAGATGTCAATGGTACAAGGGACCCTCCTCTGCTGATAACCAAGCCAGGGAGAGGTGCTTGTCTCCATGGTACCAAGCTTGACTCCAGAGAGAAGAAAAGTCAAGTGGTTAATCACAGCCGGTGAGTCAAGGGTTGAGCCGATAAGAAACAGGACTGTGTTGAATGAAAGTAGCAAACGGCTAATTGAATTGTGGAAGAGAACAAAGAACTGTTGATACTAGAACCGGAAAAACCAGCAACAGAGGTGTCTGGCACCACGTGGGTGCTCATTCAGGACACTCTGGACAATTACCCGATTGTTGAAACTACCAGTACCAGAAGGGAGGGAAGATAGCTCAGCGGCAACATGCTCGCCTTGGAAACAAGACGACACAAACCAACACAGGTTTGATACCCGAGTCTGCGCTTAGAAACTCCTGGGTATTAAGCACGTTGTAAATACGCAACTAAGACATATTCCTGGAGCAGCACCTCGAATAAATAAATAAATAAATAAATAAAGCCTTGGTCAAGGTGGAAATGGGGTCAAAGTGGTCATACAGGGGTACGGTCAAATCCTCTGTACAGTCGAAAGTCTTTGGCCGACAGAAGACTATGAAACTGAGGGAACCGAATCCTGCATCATGAGAACTGATTGAAAAAGTTGGCAAGAGTGAACCCGAAGGAGCGATGTCAATAAAGAGGGGAGAAGTCTAAAGTCCTGATATACAGTGTGTTGACAAGTGTGAGCCCGGCAGAGGGATGTCCGCACTGAACTGTTTTAAAGGAAATTAAGATCTGTGAATATCACAGATGAAAATTCCATTGAAAGCCATAGTGAACCCGACAAAGGTAGGCATATCGACGATCCCCCGGAAGATGGGGATCCAAGGGTGAGAAGCCAACACCCACCAACCTGTGAATGCAACAAAGAAAAATACAACAGGGAAAGTCTTTGAATGTATGCCATGCCAGAGTGAAACGACAGAGATAAGCTAATATTTGAGAGGGGTCTGAGCCCGGAATAGGCGGACCCATGGGTGTAGAACTATCACCCAAATATACTCAGAGAAAAACTCTAGAACTTTTGTTTTGTACTTTGAACTTGTCAGGCACTTAGAAGAAAGAAAACATAGCCTTGAACGTCCTGATATCAAGAGCTTTTGTGGATCTGGGCCCGGAAGAGGGGGACCCACGGCTGAAAAAGCATCACCCACAACACAAGCAGAAAGGAACTTTTGTTTCTTTTATACCCCATCAGATCCTCAGAGGAAAGAGACTTTTTGTAGAACAGAGAACCATCGAAGGCCCTGATTGCTGAGAGCTGAACTATTGGATTGTGCTGGGTAAGTTGGAGCGTGTGCTTTGCTCCCGAATCCTACCTTGACCCATGCTGAAAACATGTGGAAGGGAGACCCCGACTACCACATCCTGACTTATTATTTCTGAACACTTTCTCCTTTCTTAAGAACATTATTCCACACTTCATTTTGTATTTAGTGGAAGGAATAGCAATATTGTTTTTAGAATAGGCCTTTTATTTTTACAAGACGCCACTCGGACTGCCTTATTATTGTTTGATGGTCAAAGCTTGCTCCCATCTTACATTTATGTTTAGATTGAGTGTTTTTCCAACTGACCTATACAGTTTAATAAACACCCATGAACTGTGATCACTTGTGTCTGTCTTTATTGTTGCCACCATGAGTTCTTCCACCTTTTAATGAGACCTGTAAGCTCCCATTATGACCTTGAAAGAAGCAGACATTTGTTTTTACCTCTTACCATGCCATCTTGGGATCATGAGACTTACAGTGAGCCTCATCATGAGTTGGGCCTTAGCCCTTAATTGCGGCGGTAATGCTATTACCTGCGGGACCAAGTGGAACGCAGTCGTGCAGTCTGGCAGCGGGTGAAGGGTGAGTGGCCGCTAAATTACTCACAAATCATTAACTGCCATTCCGTGTACTGTTTACATTAAGCAGAGGGAAAACTCTAATTTCTAGAACACGTCGCAGTAAATGACTGCTAGGCGCTTAAGACGTTCAAGCACATTCACAAATTTCAGTACTTGCGGCCCAGAATTACTCCCATACTTCCATACATTAAAGCTGGAGCGTAGACTGCAGGGTTAAAACCCTTTCATCTGCACTGTGCATACTCGGGTCTGCCTCGACCATGCTTGAGGCAAATAACTTTCTCGCCAAGTACTTGACTTTTACCCTGCATGGCCTCACCAACTATGAACGAAACCACTAGGCTGGGTGAAATCAGCGACTTACGTTCAGATGAGACTGCCTCTCACTGTCCAATTGATGTGTAACCGTAAAGTTGTTTATACCGGTATACCGTTTATACCGTTAAGTGTGCTTTTCAAACTGATTTGGAAAGGCTGCAGTAAGCAAGTGCTGCACAGTTTTGGTCTTGCACTGTTGGATGTGCCGTCTCCCAAGGGGACCTTGTTTGGCAGACAAGAGCATAGGAAAAGTTAGGCCACATTAGGCTGGGTGAAATCAGCGACTTACGTTCAGATGAGACTGCCTCTCACTGTCCAATTGATGTGTAACCGTCAAGTTGTTTATACCGGTATACCGTTTATACCGTTAAGTGTGCTTTTCAAACTGATTTGGAAAGGCTGCAGTAAGCAAGTGCTGCGCAGTTTTGGTCTTGCACTGTTGGATGTGCCGTCTCCCAAGGGGACCTTGTTTGGCAGACAAGAGCATAGGAAAAGTTAGGCCACATTAGTAAATGCAGCATTGCTGCTGTGACTGCTCTTTCTCTGTGATCAGTAGAGTCAGGTCAAAGATCAGCCAATTTTTTTTCGCAAATTGTATTGAAAGCTGCCCAGTGCCTGAACCTTTGTGTTCCCCATGCAAAGTTGGTAACAATGAGCTGACTGACTGGCTCTATAAGCATACCGGAGACTCCAGTTCATAGACTCTGCCAGACCTGGATTTCATGGGCAAAATAGAACAAAGTTATTTTGTTTCAGGCATTATTTATTTGAAAGGCAGCATACAGATTTTAAACGTTTTCACACAGTCCTGCTGCTCCGCGCTACAGGTCAGATATTCTATGGTAACTGTCCTGATTTTCAATTTGCAATTAGCAAGACCAAAGGGACATCACAAGGGTGAGCTGAGGGCCTGAACTGAAAGTGAGCATTTTATTTTTCCTTTTGTTCATATGTAAACAAATGTAATAAAATGTTCAGTGACTTGCAAAACAGTGGAGCTAGCAGTACTTTGCTTAGCAACCACTCAGCCAGCAGAAGCGGAAATGTATCGATTCAGCCGGGCCGGCATCATGTGCCATTAGTTCAGTAAGTTAGGGTCCTACTGCAATGAGCAAGCAGACATTGGAACAGCTCTTGGTCTGGCTGTGCAAATTGTAAAAAAAAAAGGACAGCCAGTGAAATAATGCATATCGAATGACTCTCCTCAAGGTTTAGATTCAAGGAACTTAAGTTTCTCATGGTCATGGATCGGATAGCCATCCAGTTCTGTATTAGCTTAGAATTCTGGGATTTGTAGTTTTCCCACCAATTTGATAGATGGGGAAATACACATCCCAGAATTCAAAGGGGGGAATGAACTGAATGCCCTTCTTATGCATATCCACAAACAACTTTAGCTCAGTAGGCATGGACTGGCCTTTAGGGCAATAGGGCCATGGCCGAACCAAAAACGTGAAATGCTTGCATGGGCCAGTTTTTGGGTCACATTGGGGCACTTTTTTGGCCAAAGTGGGCCAGTTTGATGAGTGACTTCACTATGCGCCTAGTAGTTTTGACCACCGTGGCTGAATAAATATTCTTTTAAATGTAAAATTTGCATCACATTTTATCAAAAATCTCCCCCTTGGGTAATATTCAAACAGTGTTCCAAAAGGAATGAATTCCCATTTGCAACTGTGGCCACTTTTATGTCTTAGGTCTATTCTCAATTTGTGACACCAGCCATGAAAGCATTCCTCCCTCTGAACTCGCATCACAAGGGTCGTAATGTACTTAGACCTGGGGGAAACGGTAATGAAGGGGCTGTGGTGAGGTGGTGGTCTAGGCCATATTTGTGCCGACATGTATTTTAACTTTGTCATTTTCAGAGTTTTTTTGCCACTCTCTTTAAGAAGGTAAATGAACATGCATTGCAAGTATCAAGAAAGAAATCAACAGCGCCCACTGAGCGCTGTCCCTTTAGGATTACATGGTCAGTGGTGACTTCGACATCAGACCTTCATAATACACCAGGCAGATGGTAAACAAGCTATAGTATTAGATCAGTATGCAACCTTTCGGTGTGTCTGTGTTGGCTATGACATTTTGACAAAAGAAGCACAATGACATGGATTTTCACACCGCACATGAGTGACTTTTCTCCCTTTAATGGGATAAAGAGTTGTCAAAACAAACTTTTTTGTCGCAGCGAGGGGTCATGATGCCCATGCCATGTGGTTAAAAAAATAATGCAAGTCGAGGCCAATTTTCAAAGCGATGACCTGTGACTGAGCAGCAAGCTCATTGCTCAAAATGTGCATTATAACACTAGTCACTCTTTCATTCAAGGCGGTCAACGAGTGAGCGCCATGAAAAACCAATTCTGCAGCCGCTTTAGAGTCCTGCATGATCAGCTAAATATGTGTAGAGACAAGTTTCAAAATGCTACCTTGCTAGAGCTGGAACATCCTGCCTGTGTATTCGTAAGTTACCTAAAAAGCATTAACTTAATGGTACGTTAAACAAGTTAAAATGCAAAAAGGCAATGTAAAAAAAAAGTTCTATTTTTTTGGTACAATTAGTTTCAGTTGGAGCAGTTTTTAATGCCATTCCGTAAACCACATTGTCCTGACACATAATCAATATCTTAGCATAGGAATAATAAATATAGTGCCAAGAAGGAAAAGGATTTACTTTCGGTTGGTGGCTTTGGGGTTTATACATTTATAATGGATAATGTTTTCTAAACATATGACAATGGGGGATTTCTCTGGTTCTATCATTGAATTTATATATAATAAGTCACACCGCGAAATTAACTAATCTCTGCGGGTATTCCCTGCTGCCATACCAAAGGGTAACATGTCCGTGATTACTGAACACCTTTTGGCCCAGAAGTAAACTAAAGGCTGTAACGTAAAGAGAGAGAGTGCGTGTGCAAGTGTGTGTATACACACAAGCACATACTACCATCAGCCTCCACTGATCTGTGGCATGCAGATTATCAAGATGGCAACATGTTCATCCTCACCAGTAGCCAGTGAGGGAGCTAAAAGCCAAAATGACCACTTAAGAAAAGCTATTAAGTTTGCATTGCCAGTCGCAGCAGGGCTCTCCCCCCCCGCCCCCTCCTGTACACACGTGTGTTTGTGTTTTTTGGTGGAAGCAAGGAGTGTCATTTCAGTGGAAAGTATGTTGAAAAGCCCAATTCTGGCCCCGGGTGCCTGATTTTGTTTGTGATGATAAATCTGACAATTTATGACCTTTTTCCAAAAATATTTTTTAAGATTAGTTAACTCCACCTGCTATACCGTGATAACCATGATATACCGTCATTTGGCAAGAATGTTATCGTACCGCCATAAAACCAATACCGTGACACCCCTAGTGCACGCTGGCAAACGATCCTTCCCTTCATCCAGTGGGCACACCAGAGAAAACTCCAGATAATGGTACAGCAGTTTCTACCCCCTTATTGGAGGTCCCAGACAACTCAATTAAATCTACAGAAATGTTTAATGTAGGAAACTTAGAGCAAAGCCCAGAGGCCTCTAATAATAGGTTTGGATGATGTTGGAGACCTGGCATCATCCCTACAGACTTATACTTTTGGAGCTCCAAACTTAACTGCCTGTAACTCTGTATAGTATTGCTCAGGCCCGCTTACCATGGAAACCGAGAGGTCTAAGATCTGCTCCCTTTCAAGACAAGCAACGCCCTTTTCATAACTGCATACATTCTTACCCACCTTCAGGTTCTCAATCCCTAATTTTGGGTAATAGATTCCAAGTAACTGGTAGCAAACACACTTGTCAATGCAAGGTTTCCTCAAACATTCCAACATGGACAATGAAGCATACAGAGTTGATTCAACAATCTGCTTGCACAAGACGAAGTGTGACTTCTCATCACGCTGTGCCACACAGCCTAAAGTCAAAACCAAGCAGCCACAGCCTTCAAAATATCCTGGTGGAAGGAGTACTCAATGTCAGCACTGGGAGGGCCAATGCCATGAGCACAGAAACTAGCATAATTACAGGGGCACCCCCGGCTTTCGGCAATGGCCAAGCAGAGGGTAGCCACTTTAACAATTCAGAGACCCATGCTCAGACTGCAGATTGCATGACCTCGGCTTCTTCACAACCCATAACGCTTCACACGGACACTTTGGATCGGTCACATTCCTCCCGTAAATGTCACAGATTGACTACACGTCAAGAAGATGCAGAATTGACTGCCAACTTGGCCTTATCAGATGAGGATCTACTATTTGACCTGGTGGCAGATCAGGATGAGGAACAATCCTTGCCAAAATCTCTTACAGACGCCAACATGATCACAGATTTTACCGTGACAATGACACTGTTTATGAAGATATATGAGAACATTGCAGACCAATTAAAAGATCAATCAATCCTTTTGGCAATGCTCCATTCCAAAATGGTCTTTGTCGAAAGGTTTATATCGTCTCTCCAGGGGAATATGGATAAGAACTAAAAAGGATCTTGAATCCAATCATAAAAGAAAAAGGTAAAAGAAGACTCTCTATGTCGCTAAACCATCCGAATGACCCAATTCTGGTTCCCATTTCTGATGAGTATAGTGAACGATTAGAACCTAATGAGGAAACCTCCAGGATTCCTAAGGCTCTCTCTAACTTAGACGCATGGGCTACAATTACATTGGAAGACACACAGGACGTGGAGCTGTTCAATTGCCCACAAGAAACTAGATCCAAAGTTTGTCCAAGAGGAAATGACCCCTTAAACACACCAGACTTCAACGATGAAGTACAGAATGTCAATAGACTGGAGGACAAACAGGTATCAGACACTACCAAAGTTCCTCGAACACACAACGAGAAAGGGTCCAGTTGCAAAGATACACAAAAGACACTAGGATGGCTAGAACTAAAAATTTACTTAAGAGACCTCTGACTACTTCAGTACTTTCAGGAACTGCACAAATAACACTCCCATTAGTGAAAACCTATGACATCTTTTAAAATAATCCAGTCTTCACTTCTAAAGTAAGAGATAGGTGCAAAGCTCCACTGATTAAAAAATCAATTGGGAACAATACGCAATTAAAACAAGTACATTTTGCTGCAAAGCCTGTGCTATCGAGACAAAGACGACAGGTCACTGGAATAAAGAATATCAGGAAACCATTCCCACGGGCACTAAATAAGCAGGATAATCCTATGATCGCGCAGGAGAGACTCCGGGATAAAGCATCTAGACAATCCTTCGAGGACTCTTATATTAGCGTGGATTCAGACCCCGATGTGCAGAGAACCTCACTGAATTCAGAGGTGGAGTCCACTGGGTCAGGAAAATAAAAAACGACAACTAGAACCCACAAGTGACTCTGAGGACCTGATGAACCTCTCCACCTATTCCGAGGAATGGGACTAAGCCATCCAGGCACACATTTCGTTGGTAGACTGCTTGAAAGCCTTGAAAACACACAGAACCAACCCCGTTCCGTCTCGCTGCACACCAGATGAAGATAATACAAAAGACTCTGACGATGATACAGAATGTGGGACGGACTATGAAGACATTGAGGAAGGTCATCTCCTCAGTCCTCGACCGTAAGTCCTCCAGTTAGGACAAGGGCACTATCCCTAGTCCTATCCTGGGTTCACATGAGTAAGTCCTTCAAGAAGACAAATTGATTAGGCCATCAAGACCCTTGAGGGGAGATTTCAGGACACTAGAGGAAAGAAGCAGGGCCCTTATCGAGCAGGCTAGCTGGTCTGACAAAGAGCCGGTGTCAAGATTCCCCAAAAAAAGAAAAGACGGGCAAACCAAACCAACTCAAGGTAGTACTAGAAGTAAGAGAAAATTATATGATTTGTATGCAACTGGAGAGAACTTTACACATCCAGGATAATCTAATTCTCAACAGAGCGAATATTTTAAGACTCTTTCACAGCATAAGTTTGCTCTCAATGATACACTCTAAGGACCTCTAGTTGGTTGATTTTCCAGAGGAGTCAAGGAAAGAAATGGTGGTAATTTACCTGTCTTCTATCAAAATCAAGAACTTGCTGCTGCAGGAAACTCGCCAACTGAAAACAATGGGGTTTTCGCTAAAAGACCTAGTAAATCATAAACCTGGAAGCACCAGAGAAGCTGAAACCCCAACGCATAATCCTGCATGAGCTCGTAAATATACTCAGAGCAAACCCAACTCTACAGGGTCCAAATCTATCCAGCGAAAATTAACAACAAGTGACCAACGGGGCGAAGTTGGGTTTTGGCAATCCAGTAAACTCAAAATTGTGATAGACAATCCGAATTCGTCCATGGACAAACACTGCCCCCCTAAAAGGGACATACAGGTGGGAAAGGATGATGAAAGCTGGAACTGGAGGGCAGGTGCCTTAGCTTCGAAGTCATAATGCCGAAAGTTGGGCAGGAAGACCACCAAGCCCTATGTCACACTGGGCTGCTGGAACACGCAAGGCTTTAAGCACCTGTTAGGGGAAGGGTCCATGTTGGTTTGAAGACTTCGATGCGATATACCTCCAGGAGGCTTGGCTACGAGATCAGCCTCTCCTTGAGTGGGTCACAACCTTCTTAAACTCAGCAATAAAGGGTCTCTCTTTTAACTCTTGTAAAGGAACGCAGTGGTTTCAGAGTTATATGGGCAAGGAATATCTGCCCTCTCATTCAAGTTGTGCTATTGGAATTCTACTCTGCAATTTGTATTGGAATACTAAAGCTACAACATCAAAACATGTAATCGAACAGGTTGCAGAGGAGATTGATAAGGCCAGAATCTCTAAGCTGAACCTGAATATCATATTGTCTCGCAGGAAGTCGAATTGAGAGGTTTGAAGTGGAGAAAGGAATTGTCTTCAAGAAACATTCAAGATTCATGTAATGGTTATGATGGACCTTAGTACTAATCGAAGTGACCACAGCATTCTGAAGTTACGTCTCTCACTTGATATGACAAAAGAACCACTGAAGAGAAAGGATACCTTAGAAATTCAACCCGGAAGAAACAGATTGAGGCTGTCACGTGATAATGTCTTTACCTTGACAACAATCTTGGGTGCCCCCTGAAAACTTTCTGACTTAAACTACACAAAATATCTGTCCATATATAGTGAAAGGACAGCTACTGGTGGGAAAATGAACTTCACTCACAGACACATGTTTGACCCAGCGGTCTGCTTGAGGAAAAAAGACCTGAACCGTCTAATAAGAGCCTATAAAAAACAACCCTCACCACACTCTTTAGACGCAGTCAAGAAAGGCAAATCATCATACAAAAACTGGTTGAAACAGCATAGATATATCTTAAGCCATCATGATGCTGAACACATGCTGAAGCTTGTGGCCTCTAAAAACTCCAGGAAGATGTGGCAAATCTTCAACTTAATGGACGTTCTGCAAGCAGTGCATTTTAACAAATTCAATTCCAGCGGGAGTGTGGACAGAATATTTCACGGCTCTCTTTTCAAGTCCCACAAAGTATCAACGAAACAAGCCAGGCACTAACTTACATAATTGCCAATTTGAAATTCGAGAGTGGCCGGCCCCAATGGCCTGACCAATATGATTCTCAAGAAGAATCCGGAGGATTGGGCAACGTTCATATACAACCTGTTAATACTAGTGAAATTGAGGAGAAAAATACTGGCCTCTTGGACTACCTCAATTGTCGTCCTGATTTTTAAGAAGGGTGATAGGCCACTCCTATCATACTATAGGCCTATCGCCCTTCTGGACGCTATTGGCACAATTTTTGCAGCCCTGATCTTGAACATTTTTGACATCTGGAGCAGGAATACAAACCACCGAGATTGTTGGCAAGCAGGATTCGAGAAAGGCATAGGCACAGCCCTGAACCTATTTTTAATCAACTTCATGAAATTGAGAACTATACAAAATAACAGTAAAAAGCTATATTTCGCCTTAGTGGACCTGTCACAAGCCTTTGATTCAGTTCATAGACATACCCTATGGACTAAGCTAAAAGCCAGGGGATGTCTGTCCGACCTGCGAGAAGCCATTGAATTACTGCCCTCTGGCACAATAATACAAATAAAGCTGAACAAATTAGGCGACTTGACACATCCCAGAAAGACAACAACTGGCCTTAAACAAGGCTGTCATCTAGCTCCTGCGATCTTTAACGTGTATACATTAGACATGGAAGAAGCCTTTGAAGAGATTAGGTGCTTTCCACCTTCTATTTTGGGTATGCCAGTAAGCAGACTATTGTACGTGGATGACATAGTAATACTAGATGAAACACCTATCGGTCTTCAGCGCCAATTAGACGCTGTAGCTTCTTATCTAATTGACAACGACCTCCGGATAAATACATTTAAATCTGCAGTGCTAACATTTGGCAAGCCAGCGGCTAAGGCAGTTAAGTCCAAGGGATGGTACATAAATGGAGAGAGAATCCCAGAGACTACACAAATGACATATCTGGGAATATCCATAAACGTCAGCAGTAATGATGCACCTAGAGAAGCCGATTTGAGACGAAACGTGAAGATTCTATCAGCACAGACGAAACATATTAAAACTAAATACTGTAAATTATCCCTTGTCTCAGTCATAACATTCTATCGCATGAAAGTAATTCCCATTTTGACTTATGGGGTGGAATCTGCGATTCAACTAAATTGGAGGGTATGGCAAGTTTTAGAGGGACTATTCTGGAGATATGTTCTTGTGTTGCCGAGCTGTATGCCAGTGGTAGTGATTCGAAAAGAACTAGGTCTCACTTCACTACTTACAGTCACAGTTTGGAAGACGTTATCCTTTTATCAGAAATGCCTTCTGACTCCCTTGGATGGTGGATTCACCCTACTTGGACAAGCACTTACAGTAAAAAGGGAGTGGATATTAGAAGAATGGATTAATACATGCAAAGGATCGCTACAGTTTATTGGTGCCACAGAGAAACTACTTATGGAAAACCTGGATCAGGTAAAACGACGACCTGACGACCAAGATTGGATTGACACCTTAGATCTAGTGCCCACTTCAAACCTTTATGGAAAATATTGTACAGCTTTGAGCAAACGAGGAAACTTTCCACTGTACTTGAGCAAGTTCCCCTCGTCAATTCTATGGTACCAATTTATAAGACTGCGTTTCAACCTGTTCCCCACAAGGGAGCTTCTTGAAGTCAGGAAACCACAGTAACTCAGAGTTTACTGTTGTAGACTGTGTGGTCACAAAGCAGAACCCCTGTATCATTTGATCATGAGCTGCCTGGCAGTGGACTACATCAGATTGAACTTGTTGCAGACATTTTTTGATGAGAATTGAACCCTATCTAAAGAGGATATTTGGCTATTCTTGTTGCAAGGGACCAGGTTTTCATAAACATTCGTCTTGTTGTTACTGGTTTCAATCATATTTCAAAAGCTCAAGGCGGAAAAGGAAGCCTTAATGGTTTTCTCTTGAACTGGAATTGCTAATTTCAAACTTTTTTTTTCCTCTTAATCATGTATTAATATGTAACAGCTAAAAAAAGTTTCAATTGAAACTAAATGCTAAATAAAAAAATAAGAAACTCAACCTCTACCATGAAGGGTGACACATTCCCTGATATATGTTGTATTACATTTCAAACAATAATTCCTTATGTTCTTTTAACTTAGAGCTCACCTGCCAGCCCACAGAAAATTGATGGAGTCCTCCTGGGAGTAGTAAGTACTTGTAAACAGCAGAAAACTTTTACTCAACATTTCCTTTCCTCAATAATCCTCTATTCCTATTCAACATGCGTTCTGCTAGAGTAAAGAAAATCTTTGATTATAATGTTCACACCTAAAGGATTCTATTTCAATTCTTGTTGTTTTCCATAATTTAAATCTACCTGTATGAAAAGTGTTGTTACCCTTCTCCAAGCACTTTTTTGGGCTCACTCTGCCATACCTCGTTCTAATAAGGGTATCCATTTTTGTGAGTGAATAAATTAATTTACCTGCTTTGATTTGCATTTTCAGGCCACCATTTTTTATCTTCTTTTTTTTCTAATCCAATTCTTTTATGGCTTTGAGCATCTTAAACTTATTGAGTAGTCTGTCAAAATATATTTCCGGTGAACTAAATGTAGTCCTGTTTCCCTTCCCACTATATGACCATTGCTTCTTTTACACCCTCAAATCTGCACTTTTTCATATTGATGTGTCCCAACAAAATCTGATCGGAGCAGTAGATTGAATTGGATGTACTTTCATGAGAAAAACAAATTACTTACCCCTGGTAATGTTCTTTCGATTGGATATTCCTTGCAAATATTCTGCATCTTTGATATACTCTGATAACCAGCTTGCAGATCGGAAACTTTTCTCAGCAGAGGGTGCTGTGCATCATCGTGGACCTCGTGTCCATTGAGAGCATCCGTCTTCCTCGAGTATGACATCGATGCTGGTATAAATGGCATATAATTGAAGTGTCTGAGAAATTATCCTTGTTAAGGAGTTGCGCACAAACCCAAAAGGTAGGTCTGGTTTTTATGAATGTTAATGGAGTTAGAAACACTATTAGAGAGGAATGCGTCAGTAGTGGGGCCCAGAAGGGTAATTTCTCGAAATCCTTTCAAACAAGACAAAACAGGAAGTTTGGAGTGCCACACTTTCTGTGCTGCCTGCCTATATCAATGTGAAAGGAGTATAGCAACGCAAAAATAATTCCAGGTAATGTTATTAAATATACACTTTTACAACTTGAGCATTACCACATAAGTAATAATTCATTGACAGAGATTGAGGCTGTCATGTATCTGAAAATGGTACCAGATGATACTATTGGATAAACGCTTTGTCAACTTAAATATTTCCACAAAAATGTTTTTAATGTTCCATAAACTTAAACAACAAAAACGCCAACACGTGTTTCAACCCTTAGTGGGCCGTCTTCAGGGCGTAAAAATGTATCACTACCAAAAGAGAAAACAGATTGTCCATGTATCAACACGCAAAACATCAACATAAATACTGGTCAGAAGAATGGTTATGCATTTCCAATATATAAACATAGAGGCATGAAAACAGAAGCGGGGTAGGGGAGAGGGAGAAAAAACAAAAACAAAAGACATGGTCAGCGAAAGGTGCTCAATCTTAAATGTGTTTTCATTAGCATTATAGTGCAGTCAAAGGTAGTGGGTGAGCATATCCACATCACAAAGAGAAAGCAGTCTAAACAAAACAGATACCTGATAAATAGGGCACGTGGTACTGGCTGTATGCCAAAAGTTGTGTGTGTTTAAGTAGTTTTGTATTCTATTCTCAGAGAAACTCCCACATGGTGTATTGGATCTGTAAAGGCAGACACGACCTGCTATTATGATACTTAGTCAGTAGTTCCATTTACCAATGCAAATAGAAATGAATAGCGATCTCCAGCTTACCTGTGAGTCACAGGATTTGTGCAATGAATAACGCAAAGTCATTTCAATGCGGCGAGGTGTCCTATTTTAAACTTCCCAAAGCAAGAAGTATGTTCTAGTTTCCATCACGTAATCTATAGCATGGGGTAAAGCATCAAGAGAAGGAAAGAGAATGGGTTTTGTCAGCCCATGTATCTTAAACATCAGGCAGAAAACTTTGTAACTGAGCTTAGGAAACTTACCAATTAACTGCATGAATGCATTCGTGACTGGTGCTTTCTGCAGTCTGGCCGGTGGCAGCCTTGTGGAATGTGGGTGTTGTCTGAGCTGTCCTATAACAGCTCAGCAGGTAAATATAGACACTGGTCATGTGACCGGGTTGAGCACAGATTGCCGAGCAACCCCGTGCTGCTCTCTCATGTAGCGCCCCTTCAGAGACTCACACGTCTGTTCCTGTTTTGCTGCATCAAAACGTGTAATTGTGCTGAAGTTAAAAGCATTTTCACACACGTCTGTTTCTAAATCCTAAAAGAAGTTTCACTGAAACAATGCGCATAAATGCGCTGTAGTTCACAGCCTCTAAGGTGTGTAAGGTACCCGCCGAAAAAAGTCATTAAGCGAACAAAAGGTGAAGTTATGGTTCCGATATATCCTGTGCTAGGGTCGCGTGACTAAGTGCTGTTCTAGTCGCAGCACGCCATCTGCAGTGTGACACATATCGGTGTTAATGCGCGAATTAATATGTAAAGTTAAGTTAACCCCCATGTAGCAGTCTTTACGCAGCTGTATTGCTATTGTTACAAAGGTAGCATATCAGACGAAATCGGATCACCTATCAGGGTGTAGGGGTAGCTTGAATTGCAACTAATATGGTTTATGTCTCTTATTTGAGCCACGTAATATGTATATATAAAGCCCTGAGTGGATGCTCATGTTCATAAAATATACCAAATTATGTGTTCCAGTGATAATTAAGCACTAAGTAAATGCTCTCATAGAAGTGGTATACAGGTAAGTGAGGTCATAAAAATGGTATAGGTTGTGAACTCACTAAAAGTGGGTCACTAACCAAGGGAAGGGGCTAGCCAACTGTGGTGCACTAGGTAATGAGAGCAATACGGGGTCACTGGTCTCATTAGTGAGTCAGATAATTTCAAACACCCTGTGTTCATTGCTCTATCTATTGTGATGTGGTAGCGTCACAACACCTAAATGTTACATAATTAACTTCAATAAGCATTGTACAAATTAATCATAGGAATGCTGTTACACTTCAGGCTTCCTCACCGGCCTCCTTGCAGGGTACGACTTCTTTACAAGCTCCTCTATGGACCAGATACAGGCTACCATGACGTCTGTACAAACTTTGACGGACTCCGGGTCAGCTGGTACATTGTGGAAAAGAGCCCCTCTTTGAGGAAGCCTGAGTCTTGTACTCAGGGGAGCTATGATGGAAGGCTGAATATCGATTCTTGCACCACCATAATCTCTAAGGTCACTTCTCTGCATCTTCGGCCTATTTCGGAGTGGTGATTAACAGAATGAGCAGCCATGAAAACGTCCACGGAGGCCAGTGATGCTTTAAATCAAATCGTGCAAATGGTCACGGATTTACGTACCGACTTGACCAATGCACAAGAGGCACTGCGCCAACGTATGGATGCCATTCAGGCTTTGGTTACCACACCAGCGCCACAGATGGACGGTGCTGGTGCTACAGCATCAGGTTCAGGGTTTCCACCTCCACAGCAGGAATCAAACCCGATCATGCTTACAACCCAGTTCCCTCTAGCTCCTTCTGAACGCTTCCTAGGCGACCCTAAACAATATCGAACATTCATTAACCAATGCAAACTGCATTTTTTGTGTCACCCCGCTTCATTTCCCACCTCTACAACTAAAGCGGCTTTTGTTTTGTCTCATTTAGGAGGCACTGCAGCCACATGGGCTAATTCATTGTTGGAATCCAATAGTCATGTTCTCTACAATTGTGATGCCCTTCTTGCTATGATGAGTAAAGTGTTTGATACTCGTTATACTACTCAAGCTACTGACCTGGAACTCTTAAAGATCGACAAGGGAACAATTCTTTATTGGTCTATTTGGCCCGGTTCAATCAGTTGGCAGCAGAAACTGACTGGCCTGAGGAAAAGAAGACAGCCGTCTTCTATCAAGGTCTCTCAGATGAATTAAAGGACATCCTCTCTACTGTTCCTGTAGTCCCCACGGCATTCGGGGAACTGCTAGATTTAGTCCTTCAGATTGATGCTCGTAAATCCGAAAGACGTGGTGAAAAGAAACCAGCCTTGTTCAGCACGGTTTCAGCAGAGGCCTCGTCTTCCTCACTTCATGCGCCAGAACCTATGCAGATTGGTGTGGTTAGGGGACCACTTACTCCTGCTCAACGAGAATATCGTAGATCACACAATCTCTGCATGTACTGTGGGGCCTCTGATCACTTATTGCCTGAATGTTCCAAAAGCCCAAAAGAAAGGCGGGAAACGCCAAATCCCGACAGTAGACAGAGTCCCTATGTCGGGAAACTCACCTTTGGACTCTACATTACAGAATCCGAGTCATTTAGTCCGCCTACCTGTTACATTTTCCTTAGATCACAGTGTTTCATTCCAGACAACAGCCGTGATCGATTCAGGTGCAACAGGTAATTATGTTGATCAATGCTTTGCCTCCATGTCAAGAATACCACTGGTTCGCAAAACTATACCTGAAACAGTGAATTCAGTGGATGGTTCAATTATTGTCTCAGGAATGGTAACTCACCAAATGGTTCCACTGCATATGAGTACCGACGAAGGCCATACTGCAGACATATCATTCGACATCATTAAAGCACCAGCCTACAAAGTCATTCTGGGCATTCTATGGTTGAAGCTTCATAATCCTGCCATCGACTGGTCGACATCTCAGATTCAGTTCCCTTCCAATATATGCAATACTCGATGTACTACATTACTCGGTATTACCCAGGATAGACCGGTCAGGGCGCTGGTTTCTCCTACTATGCATATTGGAGCTGTCTCTAAAAATGTTGTCTCTGTGATACCTTCTCAATATGCAGATTACACAGATAGTTTTGACAAAGAGATGGCGGAGACTCTACCCCCACATAGAGCCTATGATTGCCCAATAGACCTAATACCGGGAGTAAAAATACCATCCGGCAGAGTGTACTCCCTCACTCTCAAAGAAGATGAAGTCCTTAAAGATTACATAGACAAGGCCTTGGCCACGGGATTCATTCGTCCTTCTAAATCACCAATTTCATCACCACTTTTCTTTGTTCCTAAGAAGGAAGGGGATCTACGTCCCTGTATTGATTATCGTGCTTTGAATGCAGCAACCATAAAAAACCAGAACCCTCTTCCTCTGATTTCTGTCCTCCTTGATCAATTGGGTTCTTCCAAAATATTTACTAAGCTTGATCTCAGAGGAGCTTACAATCTCGTCCGCATGAGAGAGGGGGACGAATGGAAGACCGCATTCAAAACACGTTACGGTCTATTTGAGTATCTTGTCATGTCCTTTGGGTTATGTAATGCCCCGGCCACCTTTCAGGCGTTCATGAACAATCTGTTTTATGATATTCTTGATTAATTTGTTGTTGTCTACCTGGATGACATTTTGATTTATTCACAAAACCAGGAAGACCATGAAAAACATGTCAAAACAGTACTCCAACACCTGAGAGAACATAGATTGTTTATAAAAGCCGAAAAGTGCATATTTCATGCCTCAGAAGTGGAATTTTTGGGATATGATCTTACTATCAATGGAGTGCGCATGAGTCAGTCCAAAATTAGTGCAATCCTGGAATGGCCTGTGCCCAATTCAGTCAAATCTTTACAATCATTCCTGGGATTTGCAAACTTTTATAGACGCTTCATCAATGGATTTTCTGAAATCTCTGCACCTCTTACCTCTCTGACAAGTGCCAAGGTGCCATTTGTATGGTCTTCAGAAGCTCAGAAAGCTTTTGACCATTTAAAATCAACCTTCACTTCCGCCCCTGTCCTAAAAAACATCCTGATCCCGAGCTTCCTTTTTTTGTTGAAGCTGATGCTTCAGGGTATGCTCTTGGGGCGGTGTTGTCTCAAACCTGTCCTCATTCGGGAGAGATTCATCCTGTTGCCTACTTCTCTCGTAAATTGACATCTTACGAAAGAAATTATTCCATCACAGAACGCAAACTTCTAGCCATCAGAGACGCATTCTTGGAATGGAGACATTATCTTCTGGGGGCCAAACACCTTGTAACAGTGTACTCGGATCACCGCAGTCTGTTAGCCTTCAAATCTATGAAATGTCTTACATCTAGGCAGGCGCGATGGCATTTGTTCTTTTCACAATACCAATTTGTTATCACGTACCGTCCTGCTAAAGCTCAAGTTTCGGCTGATACTCTCTCTCGCTTACATGCGGATGGCCAGTCTCAACAGATCGAAGCACTTCCTCTTCTACCGAACAAAGTTGCTTGTGCTTGTTCGGTTCAGCCCTCTATGCGTTCAATCATCCTTGATTGGGTCTCAACCCATCCAAAAGAGATCACTGACCTGGAAATAGTACAGGGTATGCCATTCATTCAAGGGAACGTCTATATACCCTCAGGTCAAGCTAGAGATTTAGGGCTCCAGTGGTCTCACGATTCTTTGATTGCTGCACATCCAGGAAGTCAAAAACTCTTGAAGCCTTACGGCGTTGGGCTTGGTGGCCTTCCATGGTTCGTGATGTAAAGGACTACATTTTGACTTGTTCCATATGCACCCAGTGTAAAACCTCTAGAGCCAAACCAGTCGGTTTGCTACAACCTCTTCCTGTTCCGTACAAACCTTGGCAGATGCTGTCAATGGATTTCATTGTGGAACTTCCTGACGTTCAGGGCCATGACACCATTTGGGTAATCGTTGATTATTTCAACAAATATGCATTGTTCATACCTTGCTCTGGTTTGCCCGTGGCTCCAGAATTGGCAAGACTGTTCTTGATGAATGTGTTTTGTTTCTTTGGATTACCCTCGGTTATTGTTTCCGATCGTGGCACACAATTTACGCTCTTACAGCTTCTCTGGGTATTGAGGACAGGTACTCCTCGGCTTACCATCCTCAAACGGATAGGCAGACTGAGAGAACTAACGCTACTATTGAACAGTACCTACGCTGTTTATGCCTTCAGTTCCAACAGTCTTGGTTTACTTCTCTGCCTTATGCAGAATTTGCATATAACAACTCTATGCATACATCAACTGGAGTTTCTCCCTTTTTTGCTCTGTATGGTGGTCATCCTAGGGCACTCCCACTTGATCCGGTATTACCGGCCATTAATCCTGCAGCAAGAGATTGTATGAGAGTTCTCTATAAGATTCATCGGGATGTACGCTGTCATTTACTCCGAGCTCAAGATCGTGCCAAGAAGTATGCTGATGTGCATCGATCACCTGCTCCAGTCTATCGCAGTGGCATGAAGGTGTGGTTGTCGTCCCGTAATTTGCGAATTGCAGGCAAACGCTTGTTTCTGCCCAAATATGTGGGACCCTATGTCATTACTGATGTTATCAATCCTGTGGCGGGTAAGCTTTCTCTGCCACGATCATGGTGCATACATCCGGTCTTTCACGTCTCCCTGATTAATCCTTTCATCCAGGGGACCCATCTGCCTACTCGTCCTTCACCGATCTTGGTGGATGGTGAGGAGGAATATGAGGACTCGCGTATCCTGGACTGCAGGGTGTCTAGGGGTGCGTTGTTCTACCTCGTGGATTGGAAGGGGTATGGGCCTGAGGACCGTACTTGGGAGCCTCTCTCCAATTTGCATTGTCTGGATCTTCTGAGGAGTTTCCATTCCGCCAAGGGGTTGCCGGAGTCTTTGAGGAAGGATGCTGTTAAACTTCAGGCTTCCTCACAGGCCTCCTTGCAGGGTACGACTCCTTTACAAGCTCCTCTATGGACCAGATACAGGCTACCATGGCATCTGTACAAACTTCGACGGACTCCGGGTCAGCTGACTCTTGTATGTGGAAGACGTACGGCAAGACACGCCCCTCTTATGACTATAAAACCACCGTCTTCCAAGGGGCTCGTTGCTGCTAATTAGCGTTACAAGCTACACGCGGTTTCGTCTGTTTCCTCTTCGTGTCTTCTTACACGATTCCTCATCTGAACTCCCGGTTTTGACCTTTGCCTGACTACTGGATTGCCTCGTCTCCTCCTTTATTCGTGTCGTGCTTGTCTGGTTGTTTGACTCGGAACGTTACTGGATCCGGCTCCTTTCTGCGGAACTTCATTCATTCAACAAACATTTTTATCAACAATATACCACGTGGGGAATTCCTGAGAGCCAGGAGGAATTGTAGTGAAAATGAACACTTTGAAACAGAATGTACGTCAATAGGAACCAGATTTAAAGAGAGAGGCTATACTATTCCAATTATCAACAAAGCATTACGAGATGTGAAAACAATGTTGCAACCCTCTCTCCTGGCACAGACCTCGGGTGCACAAGCTTAAAGCACCATCAGCTTTCCTCAAAACATGAATTTCATCACTAAGTTTTCCAGTGACTCGAAATTCATGTATCATATCCTAAACAAACATTGGAATCTTTTACTACTAGAGCCAGACTTGGTACCCTAAATCACAGAGAAACCAATGATCATATTTTCAAAAGCACCTATTCTTAGAAACATACTCTTCCATCTTTCTTAAAATCTGGTTCCAACACACAGGATAACTGGCTAACTCAGAACACCAAACCAATTGTTTTTCATAAATGTGCGACATGTCATTTTTGCCAGTTTGCCCTGTCACCTACCAAAGTTTTTACTTGTCATGGAAATCTGAAAGTTAACATCATAGACTTTATCAATTGCTGCTCAAAGTATATTGTATATGGAATAAATTTGTGTGTGCAAGAAAATGTATATTGGCAGTACCATCCGGGAGCTAAGAATAAGGATTAGAGAACATCTGGACAACCTGAATAGTCAAGATGCTAAACTGCCCTTCGCAGCACGTTGGCAAAAGGAACATCAAATAGCACAACGAAGTGACATTAGATTTGTGGGTTTACAACATATCAAGCCACACACAAGAGGTGGCGACAGACAATTGAAATTACGACAAGCAGAAGCTTGTATGATTTGTAGGTTATGATGTGTGCAGCTTGGTCTAAACCAAGAACATGAACTGAATGTATTCCTATGATTAATTTGTACAATGCTTACTGAAGTTAATTATGTAACATTTAGGTGTTGTGACGCTATCACATCACAATAGATAGAGCAATGAACACAGGGTGTTTGAACTTATCATGCTCACAAATGAGACCAGTGACCCTGTGTTGCTCTCATTACCTAGTGCACCACAGTTGGCTAGCCTCTCCCTTTGGTTAGTGACCCACTTTTAGTGAATTCACAACCTATACCATTTTTATGACCTCACTTACCTGTATACCACTTCTATGAGAGCATTTACTCAGCTTAATTATCAATGGAACACATAATTTGGTATATTTTATGAACATGAGCATCCACTCAGGGCTTTATATATACATATGACGCTGCTCAAATAAGAGACATAAACCATATTAGTTGCAATTCACGCTGCCCCTACACCCTGATAGGTGATCCGATTTCGTCTGATGTGCTACCTTTCTAACAATAGCAATACAGTTGCGTAAAGACTGCTACATGGGGTTAACTTAACTTTACATATTCATTTGTGCATTAACACCGATATTTGTCACACTGCAGATGGTGTGCTGCGACTAGAACAGCACTTATTCATGCGACCCTAGCACGGGATATATCGGAACCATAACTTCACCTTTTGTTCACTTAATGACTTTTTCCGGCGGGTACCTTACACACCTTAGAGGCTGTGAACTACAGCGCATTTATGCGCATTGTTTCAGTGAAACTTCTTTTAGGATTTAGAAACAGACGTGAGTGAAAATGCTTTTAACTTCAACACAATTACACGTTTTGATGCAGCAAAACAGGAACAGACGTGTGAGTCTCTGAAGGGGTGCTACGTGAGAGAGCAGCACGGGGTTGCTAGGCAATCTGTGCTCAACCCGGTCACATGACCAGTGTCTATATTTACCTGCTGAGCTGTTATAGGACAGCTCAGACAACACCCACATTCCACAAGGCTGCCACCGGCCAGACGGCAGAAAGCACCAGTCACGAATGCATCCATGCAGTTAATTGGTGAGTTTCCTCAGCTCCGTTACAAAGTTTTCTGCCTGATGTTTAAGACACACGGGCTGACAAAACCCATTCTCTTTCCTTCTCTTTATGCTTTACCCCATGCTATAGATTATGTGATGGAAACTAGAACATATTAATTGCTTTGGGAAGTTTAAAATAGGACACCTCGCCGCATTGAAATGACTTTGCGTTATTCATTGCACAAATCCTGTGACTCACAGGTAAGCTGGAGATCGCTCTTCATTTCTATTTGCATTGGTAAATAGAACTACTGACTAAGTATCATAATAGCAGGTCGTGTCTGCCTTTACAGATCCAATACACCATATGGGAGTTTCTCTGCGAATAGAAGACAAAACTACTTAATCACACACAACTTTTGGCATCCAGCCAGTACCACATGTATGGGAGCGAGGGGCCAATGGGCCCCTCTCTACCATCATTTCTCAGTACAAACTTGGACCAAGTGCCTCTAGTGGTGGGTACACCCCTCGCCCTTATGCGATGCTAACCTTTGGTTACATTCGCGTAGATGGGACCACCGAGCAGGACACAGGGCATCCATTTTTTGTACCCCCTTTTCGACTCCATCTTGTTAACCAGGCCTCACTGCGATAGTACAAAATACATCACTCCCTTTTGCCCGCTGCAGTAGCTCGGAGCACATGGCCCCCACCCTCGTCCCCACTCCAACTGGAAAACTCTGCAGCTCCATTCTCATGCTGAGGCCTGAGCTGCTTGCAACAAATAATAAATGTAACACATCCCTTTTCCTCTGAGATCACTGTCCTGCATGTGAACCAACATGAGCCAAGCACAGAGCTCGTCCATCTCCACAAAAGTGTCCTTGCCCTTTTACCCTCGCCAATTGAAACTTATTGCCATTCTAACCCTGTGTCCTTACAAGGCATCCCTTTCATGTGCCAGACTGCCAACCATGCTATGAAGCCCATCCAACAGACCCCCAACTAACATTAGACCCCTGTGCAGTATATTGTGCCCAATACTAACAAATGCCACATATCTGAGATTCTTGTGAGACTAACCCTATAGTTCAATAACAGTGTTATAGTGGTCAAGGCCCATAAACCTGTGACCTGTATAACCCAAATGTGTAGACGATATCAACTCTTGGGTGATTTGTATAACGACATGATACACTACTGAGAGTCTTTTGATCAACTATTATTTAGTGCGTGCATTACTCAGAATGTATTTTCTTAGCTTAGATTGTGACCACCGTGTTTTACAGCAACCTGACCTTCACCCATCCGGAGCACAAATGTCTGAAGTCAATTCCTCCCGCCAACCAAGCAACCAACCCGGAGGAAGAGATGATGCCCACACCTAAGACACCACCACGGCTGACCAATCCAGGTCCAACGTAGCATCATATGTTAAAAATGTAGATGTACTATATAAATGTGTTGTAACCTTGATGTGGTCAGAGCGCTCTCAGAGATCTAGATAAACTTTTCTTTGAACTCTCGCAGCCTGCTCTTTTGTGCCTTATTCCCTGCCCGTGGAGTGTCGGTTTTATTCATTTTACATGTGTAAGCCAGGGAGGGCACAAACATTTGGTGACCCCCTGCAACGTGACCGGAGAGGTGCCTCGAGGCCAGCGCCGAGCGGCAAGATCCGGGACGCCCCCCAGCAAAACCATCGCCTCCGCGGCCGACCAGCCTGTGTGCACAACGAAGGGTCAAGGGTTCCCGGTTGACGAATACCCGACTGAAAAGCTGCTCGCCGAGCCGGGCCACGGCTTGGTTGGGGTGCGAGCCTGACTGGGGTCGGACTAGGAGTGGCGACCCTCGAGTCACCTGACTGAACACGTGAGTGCCGGTTGCGAAGGTTACAAAGGAAAGGTAAGGGGGAAATAGGGGAGACAGGTGGTAACGGGTGATAGGGAAGAGTAGGGCCTGTGTGAGTGATGATGAGGCTTTTCTGATCTGTCCTTTATATGGCCATTAGGTTTTTGTAAGAGGTGAAGAGAAAAAGAGAAGTGGTATCCTAGCCCGAACGGGGTAGAAGGCGGCGCCGCATAGCATTGTCTCGTCCAGTGCAGAATAAATAAGTGAAGATACAGAGAAAATAGAAGGAGTCTCGTATATTGAGTAGACTCAGAGTAGTCATTTAGAATATTCTTTTTCTGGGTACGAAAGGATTCTTGGAAAAGAGTAAAAGGGTGTAAGAGGGGGGGGGTGAATGAGAAGAGTAGGCGAAACGGGAAAAGGGTGGAAAAACAAAAGAGCAAAACGGGGAAAAAACGCGCGCAGGTAGTGCATGTGCATGATAAGTGTTGTATGTGCTTTGTGTTCTGTTCATTGTTTCGTCAAGGATATCCAAGTATTGTGATTAATTGTGGTTAAAATTGCAAAGCATGCAATAATGAACTGTTGAATTTGGGCATGCAACAACTATAGGGTTAACATTGACAAGTGATTGATATATATATCTTGATACGTATATGTGCATACTAATTACAAGTAACTGAGAAGACCTGTGATATATAATCCGACTACAAGGGAAAAAGGCTAGTGGAGAAGCGGTTAAGGAAAAAGGGAGGTCTAAAGGTAAGTACAGACAAGAGAGGGAAGGACACACATCGTCATGGGAAGAATAACACCACTAGCACATATCTGTCAGCACCTTCCGTTATACAGTGAGAAAATACAAAAATACCACGATCAATGGTTGAAGGAGATAAAAGGGGACAGTGTGACGCCAATCTGGCCAGAGGGTGGGTCATTCAACAAGAGAGTATTGGATTTAGTATCTACACACTTATTAGCAAGGTACAAGGGGAAACAACTGCAAAACAGAAGGGAAGTACTAGACATATGGCGAATGTTTGAGGAAGTTATGCCTACAGCAGGGGTAAATAAAGAGAACGTGAATGAACAGAAATCGCAGGAAGAGGTAAGCGGAACGCCAAAGGGCGAGTGCACAACCACTACAGCAGAAGGTGATACAACTAAAATATATCCTTGAATGTCAAGACCAGCAGTAGGATATAGTGAGCCCCTGTACGTACCAGCATGTCCCACTCCCACACCCACAACTGGAGCAGTTGCCACAGCACCACCCCCCTATGATAAAGGAGGGTTATATGGTCCAACAAACGCACCCCCACATGCATGCACAGATAGAGAGAACGCGGCTACGACCGTTGTGTGACAGGAGCCAAATGCTGCCAGGGGGAGGAGAGGTGCCACCATTATCCATGGCGGATCTAACGCCAACATTGAGCACAGCAGGGGAAGTGGCGCAAGCAATCTCAGAACCAGCACGGTCAGTATCATCACAAGGAACACGCATACTATAAGGGCAAGAGAAAGAGTGGCGATCAGGGGAGTTCCTATTCCATCTAAATGACAAACCCGTGATGATTATACGCCAACCCACCCCAGAAAGTGAGAGAGGGGAAGGATGTGAAGGGAACAATGAGCAAGAATCAGAAATAGAAGAGGTGTGGAGGGACTTAGACGAATATGAAGAGGCAGCTGCCTAGACAGGGTCCCCGCTGCCAAACCGCCGGTACCCAGACACACCATCGCCACTACTATGGCAGGGTAGACTAAGACAGCGAGGGGGAAATATAATGGTAAGTAAAATAAAGAAAGGTGCGGTAAGTAAGGTAGGGAAGAAACACAAGTTACAAATGCCCTTGATACATAAAGGAGCAGGAAGGCCACATTACATTCCATGGGCTCAAATGGATAAAAACAATTTGTTAAAGGTCCTCCCCCCACTATCGGGAGGGGCTGGGAAATGGATACACGCCTTTGAGAAAAACACAACAGGAGTGCCGCTAGTGATAGGGGATGTGAAGAGCGTATTAGTGTCAGCAATTGGCGACCAAGCAGACGCAGTGTGGGAAAAGGCCGGATTCCCCGGAGTAACGATGAGTTGTGACGCCACGATGGGTCGGCATTCAATAACGTTCGAGAACAAGTATGGGATGCATTGAGGTGCACGTTTCCAGATATTCCAGATTTACATTTAGTGATGCAGTGCACAATGGAGGAGAATGAGGATCCTACGCAATTCATACTGCGGGTGCACGATTTATGGAAAGCGAAACTGGCACGGCGTGGAACCAGTCCACCGCCTTGTTTTATTTTATCATCAAAAAGGGGCTCCCGAAGGAGGTGCAGAAGGCCTTGGATAAAATAGCTGGGATAGAAGCCAAGGGGTGGCCTGAAATACAGAGTATAATTGTGCACCACTGCAGGAGGATCAAAGAGAGAGAAAAGGAGATAGCACAAAAAAGGCTAGCAGATGAGGCGAAGCTGGTACAGAACAAATTAGTGAAGGTCGCCGCCGTCAACGCCAGCGCAACCAAAGACCGAGAAAACAAGGGGGACGAAGGAGCGGGAAACAGACCAACAACAATAGCAGTGCTGCGGGCCACAGGAGGACAAGGGCAGTGGAAAGGAGAAGAGCAATACGGTGGGCAGCAGTGGCAAGAAAGACCAGCAAGAGGAAGAGGTGGGTACCGTGGCCAGAGAGGGGGGTTTGGAGGTATGGGAAATAGGGGATTTGGTGGCCAAGGAATGAGAGGCGGACCACAAGGGTCATGCTGGAACTGTGGGAGATGGGGACACTACTCTAGAGATTGTAGAATGCAGCCTTCAGGGTATTTCCAGGGGCAACAGCCCATGGAGAACGGACAAGGTTGGGGGTGCCCACACCCAGGTAGCCCCTATGGACTACCGATGGGAAGCGGGAGACAGAAAGACTCATGCTATAATGAACCTCAGGTACAGCAAGGACAACAACTACCACCACAACCAATGGCAAGACAAAACGCAGTGGGAAGTGCAACCCCTAATTGTTATGCAACATCTACAAACGGTGTGCCCGCACCGTACCGTGGCGTGACCGTGATCGGAGATAATGTCTTCTCAGTGCCAGGCTAAGAAAGACATTCAGATTAGGACAGCCCACAGGGAACACTTGCGTGTCCAGTCCTATCCACCACCCTATGGGCAGAAGAGGAACCACTAGTGGGGGCAGAGATAGGAAATAAGCAGTTTATCTTTATGGTAGACTCTGGAGCGGAGAAATCATGTCTTATGGAAGGGCGGTTTCCGCTCTCAGGCAGGAATTTAGAGACGCAGGGGTTCTATGGGGCTATTTTTAAAGTACCTTACACTAAAGATCTTGATATAACGGTGGGGGGAAACACAGTGCGCACACCATTACTGTATGACGAAGACGCGCCAATCAATTTGCTGGGGAGAGATTTGTTAAGCAAGTTAAATATAACGATCTTGTTTACAGAATGAGGAATAGTGTGCTCAACACCAGGAGTATGCCCAGTACGAGCCATGTTGATGATCAGCACAGTAATGAACGAAGTTCTGGTGCGAGGAATACCCATTGATATAAGCATGTTTGTATATGCGATCAAGGTGTTAGCATGAGTGGTGCCAGAGATAACGAGAAAAGAATGGAGAACACCATCAGATTTTATATTCCGCCCAATTGCACACACAGACATTGTGCCAGGCACAATAATGTCCACAGACATTGAGGCAGTTCAAGTATCTAGCAAAGGTATTGTGGTCATAGGACTGGACGCGCAAGGGTGCGAGTGGAGGACTGTGTTATGCATAAACCCAAACATAATGCTACGAGACATAACAGATGAGGACTTAGTCACTGATGGTGAGGATGATGGAGAAATAATAATGGAGATAAGCATACCTTGTGACATTATGATCCAGTACAGAGAGGTACATGACCCATTGATGGCTAGCATTAAGGCCCCACTGACTATATTTGAGAAAGACATGGCAAAAGTAGCACCTGAAATTTGGACCACCGGGCCCCACGATGTAGGGCTGCTTCATGAGGTGACACCAATAAAAATAAAACTCAAACCAGGTGCAATACTGCAGAGGGTAAAACAATATCCCATATCAAGAGAAGCGGAGGAGGGAATTAGGGAAACCATAAATGCACTCCTGAAACAAGGCATCATAGTGCCATCAAACTCCCCATGTAATACAGCGATTTTCCCGATCAAGAAAGCAAAGGGAGGGGCATGGAGGATGATCCAAGATCTCCGCCCACTCAATGACGTCATTCAAAAAGAGTTCCCATTAGTGCCTAACCCGGCATCAATATTGTGCAGTGTGCCAAAAGAATCAACATGTTTCACTGTAATTGACTTGAAGAATGCTTTCTTCTCCATACCACTCGACCCAGGATCCCAGTACCTGACAGCGTTCACATTAGGGAACAACAGGTACGAACACCGCCGACTCCCGCAAGGGTATTGTGAAAGCCCCAGGGTGTTGCGGGAAGACATTGGAAACATAGATGTAGAGAGCACCATCATTCAATATGTAGACGATTTGCTTGTCTGTAGCCATACATAGGAAAAGTGCTGAGAAGACTCGATAGCACTACTGAATGTGCTAGCTACCAAAGGATACAAGGTAGATAAAGGGAAGTTGCAATACTGTCTCGCTGAGGTTGTATACCTCGGACAGTTAAAATCAAATGATGGGAAGCAAATACTCCCAGACAGAGCAGCTGCTATACGCAACATAATAATACCAAAAACTGTGAAAGACATGCAAACATTCCTTGGCATTTGTAATTATTGCTGAGCATGGATCCTTGATTACGCGGCATATACACGCCTCGTGCTACAAGCATTAAAAGAGGCACAGAAAAATAGAGCGGCAATAAAATGGACGCAGGAAATGATAACACAGTATTCGAAATTAAAAGACCTCATCGCTGACGCCCCAGTCCTCGTGAACCCAGATTATGAGATGGAATTTTTCTTGTTTTCACACTGCAACGGGACACTGATGACAGCAGTACTGACACAGAAGACATCACTAGGTCACAAACCATTGGCTTACTACAGTGGGACACTAGATCTAGTAATGCAAGGACATTTCGCGTGCGAACAGGCTCTCGCAGCTGCAGCCTTTGCAATTGAAAAAAGCACCACCATTGTCATGGGATGTTCGGTAACGCTATATGTGGCGCATTCCCTGTTCGCCATCCTTGAGCAATCAAAATCAACACTAACGACACAAAGAGCAAAAGCATATGAAGTAATAATTTCAAGCCCCAATGTACATGTTGTGAGGTGCAAGACAGTAAACCCAGCAACATTTATTACAGAACCATGCACAACAGAGGACATACAGGAACACGATTGTGCCACATATGAGGGGGAAGGTGACGACATCCCGAAAGCAAGTGAGAATGCCCTACAGGAGGGAGAAATATATTTCATAGATGGGTCAGCATCAATAGACCCCGAAACAGGGGAAAAACACGTTGGAATGGCGGTAGTACGCATGGAAGAAGATTAATATGAGACAGTTGTACAAAAGTGCCCTCCCATCCCATTATTCAGCACAGGTAGCAGAATTAACTGCCCTTATTAAAGCCCTGCGCACAGCCAAAGGCTGTGCGGTGACAATATACTCAGACTCAGCCTATGCAACTACCACGGTGCACTCAGGATTGTCACGGTGGCGTAGACGAGGATTCAGGAGGGCAGACGGTTCTCCAGTACAGCATGCAACATTGTTGAATGAGCTGATAGATGTATTAGCAGTACCATCGGTAGTGGCAGTGGTGAAATGCCTAGCCCATACCAACAACACAGACGCAATCTCATTGGGAAACGCGTCAGCCCACGCAGCAGCGAAGGAGGCCTCGTATTTCAATGTGACACCAACACTCAAATGCATCACAAAAACAACCACCACAGATCCACAAGAGGAAGCATACAATAATACCCCAAATAGCGCAGATAATAGAGTTACAAAGAAGAGCGTCCCAAGAGGAGCAAGAACTGTGGAGCAAACGGGGATGTAAACAATCAGCCACAGATCTCATTTGGAGACAAGAGACAACAGGAAAGGTTGTGATGCCCATAGAATTACTAGAAATAGCATTCCAACAGCTGCATTTCCCCAGCCATGTAGCAAAACAACACATTGCCGCAGACATCCAGGAACACTGGTTCGTCCCCAATTTGCAAGACCACCTGTCAAAATTCATTGTAGAATGTATAACATGCCAAACATATAATTCAGGAATGACATTAAGAACGCTGCGTGGTACCCTGCCCCGACCAACAGGACCATTTAGAGAGCTTCATATAGACTATGCTGATATGGGAGAGCGGTGTAATGGAGCAAGATATTTGATTGTGGTGGTGTGCCCCTTTTCAAGGTGGGTGTAAGCAGGTCCATGTCCCTACCCAGACGCGAAATGTGCGGCCAAGTTCCTTGTGCGGGAGGTGTTTTCACGATGGGGGATATGTGATGTGATTAGATCAGACAACGGTACGCACTTTGTGAATGACCTCTTTAAGGAAGTGACATCACTCTTGGGGGTAAAGCACAAATTATGCTCAATTTATCACCCAATGGCGAATGGGGAGTAGAAAAGATCAACGGATTATTAAAGAGTAAGTTGTCTAAGTTGTGTAACACGTTAAAGAAGAATTGGGTGTATTGCTTGCCCCTAGCACTGCTCCAACTCAGGACGCAACCATGTAAAGACCACCATCTAAGCCCCAAGAAATTGTAACTGGGAGGAGAATACACACACCAGTATCCCCGATTAGAAGAGCCTCAGATGCACACATGGCTGCCACAGTGCTGGGGGAGGAGTTAAAGGAATACTTAACCCAGCTAACATGCGCAGTACGCAGGATAGCATGACAAATAGCACCGCCTTTTACTGAAAATGTGATGACTGATACTACCACGCCACAGACAGTTCAAGCGGGCCACTGATGCCAGGGGCACATGTGTATGTCTGCAGCTTTGTGAGAAGGTGGAATTCACCCAGGTTTCATGGCCCCTACAAGGTCATTTATAGTACACCCACCGCAGTGAAGGTAAAGGGACTGAAGTATTGGGTGCACTTATCCGATGTACAATCCCCCAGGAGGTGCAAAACAGCGCCACTGGGACAACAAATGAGGTTGAGAGCAAATAACAAAATAGTCAGTAAAAAAGATATGCAGAGATAAAAGTGATGATATGTATTTTGTTCTGCACAGCTTATCTCCCCCTTCCTTCTTTTCTGTCTCTTCCTCCTCTCCTCTTTAATTGGCCGACATATTGTCTATACACCTCAACTATCTCTCCCTCTCTATCTCCCATCTTCGTTCTGATTATTATCTCTATAACAAAAGTACATGAGCAATAGGGTAAAAGAAGAAGCCTGGCTGAAAAGAATGATTAAACGTGAAGTTGAACAAGAATGTAAATATATGTATAAGTATAGGAGCGGATGAGTGTAGGCAGCGGATGGAGCGGATGTGTTGATGGAGCTGATGAGTGTATGGAGTGGATGAGTGCATGGAGCAGATGAGTGTATGGAGCAGATGGGTGTGCACAAGAGTAAAAACGTGTGGCGGACAAGAGGGCATGTGTGGGGCAGACAAGAGGGCATGTATGGGGCGGACAATAGGGCATGCGTGGGGCGGACAAGAGGGCATGTGTGGGGCAGACAAGAGGGCATGTATGGGGCGGACAATAGGGCATGCGTGGGGCGGACAAGAGGGCATGGAGGGGCGGAACAAGAGTGCATGTGCGGGACAGACTGGACCGCGCGGGGCAGACAGGAGTATTGGACCGACTGGAGCGCATAGAATTGCATGACGTATATAGCATGGCTTAGAATGCAGAGAGCGTTTAAAGAGCATTTAACCCATCATATCACACCACCACGCTTACTCTCTCCTTTACATCACCACTCAACTAGAACACAGAGATACTATGACACCATTCGGTATAACTGTTCTCATACCAACACCCGCCGCTCACTGCACATCATTCTAAGTAAACACTGCTGGTTTCACCCCCCCACCCCCCAGCCAGGCGTTCTCCTCAGGCCTAACGCAGCCACAGCCATTCTGGATAAAACCCGCCAGAACGAACACATTCTCCTGATCTCTCAACCACCACACCTACCGCTAAGAAGCAGCTATTACATGAATACCGCACGAGCTGCACACATACCCGGTGCTCACATGCACCTTTGACTCTCTCTACTCTCTCTACTGATCTGAACTTCGGTTCCCAAGGGTGTTCAACCTACCAGCGCCTTCAGACCATACCAATGGTATATAAGGCGCTATATAAGTGCAAAATAACATAACATAATATATATATTGTGATGACTTAACAAATCTATATCGCCCCTCCAGGTGAACAATGGCCCAACTACCTACGATCGGAGAGAACAAATTAATGCTAGATAGGGATAGGGTCGCCATTAGGGCTAAAAGGTTCAGTGATGTTAAATGCATTTTGAAATGTGCTGCGATTTTGATGTCAGTAATGTTGTTTTTTGCAGCTTGGTACTAAACCCTTTTATCTCTTGTTAATGACATGCAAAGGGGGTGAAGCGGGGCTGACAGGATAAGAGAGGGATGGCAAGTGATATGGCCTGGTTGAAGACTATATGGCAGGAGTCACATGAAATGAATGTCAACAAAACAGATGGAATGCAACCCTCAGAATACATCACTGTAGGATCAACAAGTGTGTCAGTGTTACATTTCAATGTAAATATGAGTAATGCTTATGGATATAACGGATATGATGGAGATTATTATTGGACACATGATTTAATTAACAGAAGTATTAATGCACAGACAACCATACACCCTACCTCACACAATAGTGCTGCTACTGATGACGATACATATGCCTTATGGAATAGTAATGATACAACCTGGGCCGGGATGTTTCCAATACATTACAAAAGGGAGAAAAACAATGACCAGGAAGGGAGGAGGAGGAGAAAAAGGGGTACGGGAGGGGAAAGATACGACATCTATCACAACCTGGGGTTAGATGAAATAGAAGATCCCCGCCACCCTGATCAATCAAATAAATGGTATTCTGACATGAGTGCCACGGCGAAGCAAGCAACAAATGAAAGCTACTACGTCTGTTCACTCATTCCGCATGCATCAGGAACACCGAAAATGTTAGTACCACAGGAAGTGCCCTTGTCGGAGGACCAATGTTTAATTCATCTGGTTTTATGCAGAATAAAGAGCACGTTCCAGGCGCACTCTGGGCCTCATTACGACCCTGGCGCTAAGTGAAAAACGATGGCGGTAAATGATTACCGCCATCGTTTTCCGCCAGGTCCGATTCTGACCCGTGACCGTTAACTATGATGCCATTAGCGGCATCGTAGTTAACGCTGCCGCTAACTGCTCCAAGGACGCGTGCACGCAACCTCCCACACCGTAATTACCGGCATGGCGGAAAGGCACACGAATGCCGACCCAAGCGGACATGCACCTAACGCCATCACCCAGCCCGTTAAGCTCCTTACCGCCATGGTGCTAATTACACCATCGCGAACCAACCGTAAATGGCCATGTAAAGTGAATCCAGCTGCCACAGGTGCACAGGAACAGCACAGGTGGAGGCAATACAGACTCAGGAAGTACAAAAAGAGCACACCCCACCCCTTCCCACACCCAGTCACACTCCACAATGATACCAATAGGACTAGCAATGTTGGGGCTGGAGGACCTGATAGCAATGCAAGTGCTACAACAACAACAACAACAATAGGCAGCACAGAGGAGACGCAGGAGGAGAAGGAGGGCAAGGCAGGGCCAGCAAGCCCCACAAGCACAGCCAGTGCCACCATGCAGGCAGCCCCCAATCCCAGGCATCAGAGCCAGTCCATTCAACCTCACTGCTGAGCAGATCCACACCGTGTACGTTTGGACCGGGACACCATCACCGCCATAGTAGACATGACACACAACGACATCCTCAGCATGATAGAAACACCAACCGCCATCCCACCCCTACTGAAGGTAGTGTCTGTACTCCACTTCCTGGCCACAGGCACCTACCAGCACACAGTGGGGCATTTGCATGGCATTTCACAACCATTATTCTCACGTACGCTTATCCAAGTGCTCGATGCCCTCCTCAAGCACACAGACGACCACATCTCATTACCACGGACTGCCCAGGAGATTGCAAACACCAAAGTGGGTTTCCATGCACTAGCCGGCATACCTGGTTGCATTGGTGCCATCGACTGCACCCATGTTGAATTGGTGGTTCCACGTGCCATGGAGGTACCGTACCGCAACCGGAAACAATTCCACTCAATCAATGTGCAAATGGTCTGTGACTCCAACAAGATCATCACACATTGTTGTGCCCGATTCCCTGGAGCAACCCATGATTCAATGGTCCTGAGGAACTCCACAATACCACGCTACATGGAGCAACATGCAGGCCCACGATCCTGGCTACTCGGTGAGTCTAATGTCATGACCATGGAAATGTGAAGTGGGTAGGTGAACGACGTACCAATGCATACTCCACCTGGCTGAAAGGGGGGGGTGATGCATACTCCACCTGGCTGAAAGGGGGGGGATGATGCATACTCCACCTGGCTGAAAGGGGGGGGAATGATGCATACTCCACCTGGCTGAAAGGGGGGGGATGATGCATACTCCACCTGGCTGAAAGGGGGGGGAATGATGCATACTCAACCTGGCTGAAAGGGGGGGGATGATGCATAGTCCACCTGGCTGAAAGGGGGGGAAATGATGCATACTCCACCTGGCTGTGAGTAGCAGAGACAACGGAGCCAGATCATACCCTAAAGCAACCCAAACTACACCCAACACCAGTAAATCCAATACCTGATGTATGCAGCCCTACCATGTGAATGAGGTTGTGTCCCAACCATGACACAACCATCTGCAAGTGCATTGTACCAATTCAGACCACATTGACTTCAACGAAATGCATCTACATGCACGTCAACAAACACCATCAACCGAAAGGCCTGTCCCCCATAACTGCGCACGAAGGAGGCACATGACGGACAGAAACATCAACACACCATTACACAGACAGCAGGGCGCCCAAAATGTCCCTTGTATTGCTCACTGGGGTCATGATGAGGCCGACAGCAATTTTGCAATGATGTGAGCATTGACATCACAGGACACGTGCCAGGCCACCAAAACAAACGGCATGAACGAACACAGTGGATGGGCACTCACAAGGCACTCGAGCCCTCTGCATACATTGGTTGATGGCATGCAAAACAGGCCATGAGAGCCATGAGCATATACGGGTCGCATAGTGTGAATCAATTAGTGCATTTAGAAGTGGTTCAAAGTAATATTTGGATGCAAGCCATGGTGGCACATCTTGTTCTGAATTAGACGTCATGACTGACACATACATTCTCGCCCACATACAGGTGATGCAGGCTATCCCCTGAAGAGGTGGCTCCTTACACCAGTCCGGAACCCACAGAACCAGCACGAGGAGGACTTCAACCGTGCACATGCACGTACCCTTGTGGTCATTGAGCAGGCATTCGGCCTATTGAAGGCCCGGTTTCGCTGCCTCAGCAGGTCTGGTGGTGCACTCCTGTACCGCCATGAGAAGGTGGCAAAGATGGTCATGGCATGTGTCATGCTACACAATATGTGCGGCAGACGAAATGTGCCCCTGCCCCCTGACGCAGAAATGAAATCACCTGACGATGAGGATGAGGAGGGTGCAGATGGGGCCGCACCTGATGGAGGAGGCGATGCACAGGAGGGGCGTGAAATGCGTCAAGATATCATCAACCAATGCTTCTAGCACACACGGCTGGTGTGTATCACATGGAGACAGCACTTGGGGCACTGTGTGTCTCTGGGACATGCACACTGTGGACTGTACACCAATAAAGCACACATACGATATGAAAATGTCCACACATTTGATTTGGGAAAAAGGAAAACGTGTATTTCAATTGCAAATTGTTGTGCAACACCCCCTCCCCCTGAACACCCCAACACACCCCCTCCCCCCTTCCCCCTGAACACCCCAACACACCCCCTTCCCCCTCCCCCTGAACACCCCAACACACCCCCTGCCCCTCCCCCTTCCCCCCTGAACACCCCAACACACACCCTGTGAGTGGCTAAAGATGCCTGTGACAGTGGGCACACGCTATTACATGCCCCCTCTCTCGGCCCCCGGGGCACCCCTGCCTGTGGAGCGCAGGTTCCATCCTGATCGTCGGACAGGGCTGCTCTGGGCAGAACTTGCAGCGGAGGATGTCCCTGGCTGCTCACGGGCACACATGTCCTGAAGGGTGTGGGACAGCTCTGTGAGCACACGGCGCATGGCGGCAAGTTCCCCGCAAATGTCCCTTGAGGTGGACTCCATTGCAACCCTCAGGGTCTCCGTACTGCGCTCTATTTCGGCCCTCAGGGTCTCCGTAGATTGTTCTATGGCTGCCCTAGCACCCCCACATTCCGCAGCATGCTCATTGAGGAGCGTGGACAGTTGTTGCTGACGTAAAACAATCTCCTCAAGGGAAAGTTCACTCTGCTGGGCCATGCCCTTTCCAGATGGTGTCGCGAAGGGGCTGCTCACCTCCTGCAGACTTTCTGCAGGGTATGGGGTGGGAGGTCAGTCCTCTTCTCCTGGATGCCCCTGTGTGGGATCCTCATGGGGGCTGCCCCGGGACAGACAGGGGGAATGAAGCTGCTCAGTGGGGCGTCCTACATCGGGCTCATCAGTGTCAGTGTCTGAGCATGCTGCTATGGCAGCAGTTTCCCCTATGCTGCTTCTCCCTGCAGAAACGGTGCCTTCAGTGGCCAAGATTGTGGGGACGTGTGGTGCTGCAGGTGCTGGCATGCTGCCTGCTGGGGTGCCTGTCGGTGGCCCGTCCTGTGTGCTGGCAGATGATTCTGCCTGCTGCAATGTCTTCCTCACTGCAGCTGAGGTGGAGGGTCTCTGCATGGTGGTCCTGGCCCTCTTGGCTGCTTTTGAGGCAGGGGTGTCCTCATCCTCGTGGTTGGATTCGGAGCCTGTGGTGGGGCAAAGGAGGGATAGCGTTATTGATGGGTCTGCGGACATTGGAATGGCAATGATTCACCAGATTTTGGTTACTAGATGAAGCACATTTGAGGCAGGGGCATGCAGGTTGTCTCCTTTCTGTGTGGATGACGGATGGAGGTATGTGGGTGTCTGCAGTTAGGGTGTGCATGCTACATGTGTACAGGGCGGAGGTCGCATGTGGCTGTGGGCAGTGTCCAGCTGATGTGTTGCATTTAAACTCTAGGGCAACATTGTGCTACACATTAATGGACATCAGTGACTATAGCATGTCTTGATTTGGGGCACCTACCTTCATCGCCTGATGTCGGCGCTCCTCTTTCCATCCCTCCTACACCTTCGATGCTTCCCATGCCTATTGTGCTGGCACATATTTCCCCCCATGGTTGGAGTTTTATTGGGGAGTCAGATCCTCCCCCGGTAGCCTGGGCCAGGTTGCGATTGGCGGAGATGATGCTTCGGACGCGGAGCCTCAGGTCATCCCACCGCTTCCTGCACTGCTGTGGGTTGCGGGGCACGGTCCCCACCGCGCTGACCCGCTGTGCCACCATGGCCCATATGGCTTTCTTTTTTGCAATCGCCGCCCTGGTCATTTCGGTGGAGAACACCACCGCGGCATTGTCCTGGAGTGTCTCCGCCAGCATGCTTAGTTCCTCACGGGAGAAGCGTTCCTGGTGCTGCCGATCGCATGCCTTCTTCACGACTTTGGGCATTTTTAGGTAGGTATTTGGGTGTGTGATGGGTTTGGATGGGTCTCAGGGTCAGATGTGGTATGGTTGGGGAGGATGGCAATGGATTGTGTTTTTAAAGATGGCCGCCATGCTCTTTCCTGTTCCGCCGCGATGACGCTACTTCCGCTTCCGCTTATTTGCGGTCACCGCTATTTGCGGTCACCGCTAATTGCGGTGACCGCTAAAATGGGTGGTGGTAGTGCACCTTGCGCAGCGTACGATGCCGATAGCGGCCGTTTTGGGGTCTTTTACACCATCGCGTTCTTGACATTACCGCCATGGTCCGGCCATGGCGTAAACGTTAATTACGCCATGGCGGTAATGTTCGGTACTTACCGCCAGGGTCGTAATGAGGCCCCCTGTCACATTGGAAAAGCTGGAGAATTAGAAAACGTGCACAAGCTGGTGCCAAGGAGTAATTTGCCTCGAGGAACCATTTCTTGTCATCAAGGGGACACGATATGCAGAAAATAAATGGCACGAAGAAACAATCCAATGCAAAGCCGAAGCACTTCGAAGCCTACCAAATGACACTTTCCAATGGATAAAAGAGGTATGTGACCCCATCTGGTCGCAACATGTCGCAAAGCTAACGTGGGTCACAGCATTAGAGAAACCTATCAAAATACAAAAAGAAGTACCACATGAACTGTGTTTCCGTGGGGAAGGGAAAGTGAACATGGGGGAAGGAAGGAGATGTAACAAAACGGTAATAATACCTGACATGAAGAAAGGCACAGCTGCACTAATGGACATGTATTGGGTTTGCGGCAAACAAGCTTACCTGCACCTCCCCGCATCGTGGAAAGGAACTTATGCTCTACTAACCCTCCACACAGCCCTGATGGTAATACCAGAAAGCCATATCCAGGGGGCAGCAGGGCAATCGGCTGGTATATCGGCAGCAGGGCAATCGGCTGGCATATCGGCAGCAGGACAATCGGCTGGCATATCGGCAGCAGGGCAATCAGCTGAACCATTGACACCGCCCCAACTAATAAGAACAGAAGCTCCAGCATTTGAACTATTGTCAGAATATGAACTAAAGAAAAGATTGACGCGGAATAAGAGGTCCTCCAACTACATCTCATCCGAATCATCAAAGCTCCTTGCAGAGATCCCGCAGAAATACAAGCTCTTTTCATCAGCAGAGACATTCTTCACCTCACTTCTTGCCCCAGGACTGCAAGCACGAGCGAACGCCAAATGGTTGCAGATAGTGCGCTGGGAGCTCATTCAACTGGCTAACGACACTGAAGAGGGGTTCAACGTGATAAAGATAGAGCTCCACACGCTGCCCCTAATGACAATGCAAAACAGATATGTCCTAGATCTCCTCACGGCGATGGACGGTGATGTTTGCCGAAAAATTGGGGGGGCGTGTTGCACATTCGTGCCAACTGAAGATGCTGATAACGGGACACTCTCCCATGTGATAAACGCAGTGCACAACTTAGGGGAGAGAATGAGAGCAGAAGGAGGAGCAGAAGAAAGCACATGGTTCGACAGTTTGTTCAGCTGGATACCATCATGGGTAAATGTGGCAATGAAAATACTGATCCCCATCATCGTTTTTGTGCTCCTGTTCTTTTGTGTGTGCCAACTGGGACTACAGTGTTGTGAGAAAAGCATGCCAACCTCGGCTATGATGATGGTAACAATGGGCCGACCGACAACGGTAGCTACCATGATAGATGCACAAATGCAAACAGGGGAATACACTACACCACAATACAGGATAACAGCAATTTACAGGCAATATGGGGATATAGTGTATAATTTGCATTATACAATGATAAAAGAACCAAGAGAGTTGCAATGGTACCAAGAAGTATGGGTAGATCTAGATGGGGATGGAGATATTTACTTAATGTGTACACCAGATGAATATGCCAGAAGAGGAAACAGCCTTAGAAGCGTTTGTAGAGCACGGATGCCCATAAAAGGCACCCCTGCATGGGACAAGGCGGTGGCAGAGGCTGAATACTACCGAAGGGAGAATGAAAAGAATAAAAAGTAGAAGTATTTGTTACTTTAGATGTAACGAAAGGGGGGAATGTGTGGGAGCGAGGGGCCAATGGGCCCCTCTCTACCATCACTTCTCAGTACAAACTTGGACCAAGTGCCTCTAGTGGTGGGTACGTCCCTCGCCCTTATGCGATGCTAATCTTTGGTTACATTTGCGTAGATGGGACCACCGAGCAGGACACAGGGCATCCATTTTTTGTACCCCCTTTTGACTCCATCTTGGTAACCAGGCCTCACTGCGATAGTACAAAATGCATCTCTCCCTTTAGCCCACCGCAGTAGCTCGGAGCACATGGCCCCCACCCTCGTCCCCACTCCAACTGGAAAACTCTGCAGCTCCATTCTCACGCTGAGGCCGGAGCTGCTTGTAACAAATAATAAATGTAACACATCCCTTTTCCTCTGAGATCACTGTCCTGCATGTGAACCAACATGAGCCAAGCACAGAGCTCGTCCATCTTCACAAAAGTGTCCTTGCCCTCTTACCCTTGCCAATTGAAACTTATTGCCATTCTAACCCTGTGTCCTTGCAAGACATCCCTTTCATGTGCCAGACTGCCAACCATGCTATGAAACCCACCCAACAGACCCCCAACTAACATTAGACCCCTGTGCAGTTTATCATGGCCAATACTAACAAGTGCCACATACCTGAGATTTTTGTGAGACTAACCCTATAGTTCAGTGACAGTATTATAGTGGTCAAGGCCCATAAACCTGTGACCTGTATAAATGTGTAGACGATATCAACTCTTGGGTGATTTGTATAACGACATGATACACTACTGAGAGTCTCTTGATCAACTAATATTTAGTGCATGCATTACTCAGAATGTATTTTCTTAGCTTAGATAGTGACCACCGTGTTTTACAGCGACCTGACCTTCACCCATCCGGAGTACAAATGTCTGACGTCAATACTCCCGCCAACCAAGCAACCAACCCGGAGGAAGAGATGATGCCCACACCTAAGACACCACCACGGCTGACCAATCCAGGTCCAACGTAGCATCATATGTTAAAAATGTAGATGTACTATATAAATGTGTTGTAACCTTGATGTGGTCAGAGCGCTCTCAGAGATCTAGATAAACTTTTCCTTGAACTCTTGCAGACTGCTCTTTTGTGCCTTATTCCCTGCCCGGGGAGTGTCTGTTTTATTCATTTCACACGTGTAAGCCAGGGAGGGCACAAACACACGTGCCCTATTTAACAGGTGTCTGTTTTGTTTAGACTGCTTTCTCTTTGTGATGTGGATATGCTCACCCACTACCTTTGTACCTTTGACTGCACTATAATGCTAATGACAACACATTCAAGATTGAGCCCTTTTCGCTGACCATGTCTTTTGTTTTTGTTTTTTCTCCCTCTCCCCTACCCCGCTTTTGTTTTCATGCCTCTATGTTTATATATTGGAAATGCATAACTATTCTTCTGACCACTATTTATGATGATGTTTTGCATGTTGATACATGGACAATCTGTTTTCTCTTTTGGTAGTGATACATTTTTACGCCCTGAAGACGGCCCAGTAAGGGTTGAAACACGTGTTGCCGTTTTTGTTGCTTAAGTTTATGGAACATTAAAAACATTTTTGTGGAAATCTTTAAGTTGACAAAGCGTTTATCCAATAGTATCATCTGGTACCATTTTCAGATACATGACAGCCTCAATCTCTGTCAATGAATTATTACTTATGTGGTAATGCTCAAGTTGTAAAAGTGTATATTTAATAACATTACCTGGAATTATTTTTGCCTTGCTATACTCCTTTCACATTGGTATAGGCAGGCAGCGCAGAAAGTGAGGCACTCCAAACTTCCTGGTATATATGGCGCGCACCGCGCCAGTTGCCTCAGTTTGTGTTTTTCCTCTCACCAGTACAGTAGTCTCGAAGATGAGAATACTTGAGCATTAACGGAGAGGAAGATGTAAACCATGTAACCTGCTTCTTAACAGAGGGGAAGGATGGGAGGGAGCAGAGGAATACGTGTGAGGAAGGTCCAGTCGAAAGAACGTTACCAGGGTAAGTAATTTGTTCTTCGAATGGATTGTGTCCTCCCACTTATTCCTCATCTTTGATATTCTCCCATAGCAGTATGTTGCAGGAGATGGGAATTAAGAGTTTGATATGCCAAATCTGGATTCCTGGCCCGAAAGGGAGTCTAAACAGTAATATTTCCCAAATGTATGCACAGGTGACCAGGTGGCAGTATTGCAGATGTCTTGTAGCGGTACTCTTCTCTGGAGGGCTGAAGAAGTGGCTACAACTCTGGCCGAGTGGGCCCTTTCCTGGCCAGGTTGCAACATTCGGATATACATAGTATGATCCACAGAGACAGCATTTGATTAGTGACCACTTGTTCCTTTCTGTGGCCTGCATAGCCAACAAATAGTTGGTCATCCACTCTTATTTTAGAAACCCTGCTGATTTTAAAGCTCAAGGCTCTTCTAGGGTCAAGTCTGTGTAATCTCACCCTCTATTTATATGAATGAGTAAGAGGCTAGAAAGCCGGTAAGACAATCTTTTTTGTCAAATGAAATTCTGACAATTTTTTTGGCAAAACAGAGGGACGAACCCTCAAAACTACATTGCCCATATGAAAGACCGTGAATGGTGGTTTTGAGTACAAGGCCTGAAGCTCGCTCACTCTGCAAGCAGAAGTAATAGCCATTAAGAATACAGTTTTCAAAGACAACATCCTATGTGGACAAGAATGTAATAGCTCAAATGGAGAACCCATCAGGAAGCTTAAAACTAGGTTGAGATCCCAGACCGGAACCAGTGGGAAGATGTTGGTCAGTCCTTTCATAAATTGGATGACTATAGGAACTTTGAACTAGGAACCTTGTTCCAGAGAGCGTTTGAAAATGGACAGCGCAGCCAGATAGCCCTTGGCTGTAGCAACCTGTAGCCCCTGATCGGTTAAATGTTAAAGACAAAACTGATGGTGTGTCACAAGTAAATGAATCAATTCCTTTATCTCTACACCAGCTTCAAAATGTGTTCCAACGGCAGAGGTATAAAGATTAAGCAGCTGGCTTTCTGGCCAAAAGAAACACTTCCATGACATCTTCTGGAAGGTCCCAATATGTGTACCTCAACCTCTCAGAAACCATACGTGGAGATTACGGGTCCTGATCTCTGGATGAAGAATGCAACCCCCCTCTTGTGAGAGAAGGTCCTCTCTTTGTGGAAGACGAATTCGAGGGTAGATGGACATTTCCAGAAGTTTTGGGTACCACATTGTCCTGGCCCAGTCCGGTACAATCAGGATCATTGATTTTTCCGAAATGTTATTAGCCTCCTGAGAACATGAGGAATGATAGGGATTGGTGGAAACATGCGCAGAAGTGAACATTCCCAGTCCACTATGAACGGGTCCCCTAGAGCTCCTCTCGGAGGAAATTATCTGGACCAGAAGTGTTTGCACATCCAGTTGATACTGTTCGTGAAAAGATCCACTTGTGGGGTTTCCAAAAAGGTGAAGATCTCTTGAAGGACGTCCTGAGCTAACTCCCACTCGTGAGAGATGGTGCTCAGCCTGCTCAGATCATCCGCCGACGTGTTGTCTTCTCTGGCCAGGAGAACTGCTAACAGAGAGATTTCTTCTTGCAGTGCCCAAAAACAGAGCTTCATTGTCTCTCTGCATAGAGGCAGTAACCACACACACCCTCTCTTGGTGAGGTAATGCAAGACCACTGTGTTTACCATCATTATTAGGACACTCTTTCTTCCTACAGAGGGCAGGAAGGCCATCAGCGCTAGTCTGATTGTCCTCAGCTCCAAAAGGTTGATATGCAGTTTGGGCTCTGACGGAGACCAGTGCGGCTGATTGTTAGAGTGTTGGTTTGACCTCCCTAACCTGATAGGGAGGCATCTTTAACCACAGTAATCTCCAGCCATGGTTGTCAAAAGGGTTACCCTTCAACACATTCTTCTTAATGGACCACCACCGGAGATCCTGCGCGACCCTGTTCGGGATCCATACCAGATCCATTATCCTGCCGGAGAACTGTGACCACTGAGTCCCGAGGGCCCACAGAAGAGACCTCATTCTCAGACAATCCTCTGCCACTAGAAAAATGCAGGATGCCATGAGATCGAGCAACCTCAGAAAATGGAAGGCCGGAAGATTTGAGGCACTTTGAAATTTGTTTACCATCTGCACTATGTAGATAGCCTCACCCCGGGTGGCTAAGCTTTTCCAGAGGAGGAGTCCAGGGCATGGAAGGTGTCATGTGGGATTTATTGAAGTTGAGGGAGAAGCCCAGCTTTTGGAGAGAATGACAGGTGCTGTCCAGATGTTCCAGAGCCTGTTTGGGTGAGCAGGCTCTGATCAGCCAATCTTCCAGGTAGGGGAAGATATGAATTCCACCCTTGAAACTGATAGTAGGAACTGCCAACAGCGAATCTCAGGTATTTCCTGTGCTTGAGATGAATTGGCACATGAAATTAAGCATCCTGAAGATCCAATGACACCATTGAATCCGGGAGCTGAAGGGCCTGGAGGATCTGCGAGAGAGTGACCATCTTGAACTTGTCCTTCCTCAGGGACTTGTTCAAGCATCTAAAGTCCAAGATGGGTCGCAACCATCTCTCCTTTTTTGGGATCAGAAAATAAGGAGAGTAACAGACTTGTTTTCTTTCCGATGCAGGTAACTTTTCAACTGGACCCTTCAACAGTTTCTGAATTTCCTGAAGAAGGAGTGGCTCCGGTACTTTCAAGGAGTGGTCTAGAAGGGCACAGTCTGGTAGTCTCTTTAGAAAAGGGAGGCAGTAACCATGGGCAACAGTTTGCAGTGCCCAAGCATCTGTTGTAATACTTTGCCATTCTTTCAGATGCTGGGATATCTGCCTCCCACCACTGTCGAATGTTTCAAGTGTCCAAAGTGTTTTTTTTGGCACTGGTTGGTGCAGAAGGCAAGGCTCCAAATACTTGTGCAGCTCCTCTGCCTCTACATCCTTGACTGCCTCAAGGTTGCCTTCTCTGTCCCCTCAGGTTAAAGTGACCTCTTCCTCTGCTAACTGAGGAATTGTAACGAAACAAACAATGTCTCCATCCCTGAGCATTAGATTGAGCCGTTCGACCTTGTTGGGGCTGCTAAATGGCCTGAAATAAAGATTTCGCTGCTGCCTTAGCTGACTGCAACTTTTCAAGATCCAAACAAGTAGGACCCTTTAAATGGCAGATCTGGATTGCACGTCAGAAGCAAACCCCCATTTACAAAGCCAGGCAAATTGTCTAAGCACTGTACCAGCAGCCATAGAATAGCTAATACAATCTGCAGTGTCTAGCCCTGACTGCAATGATTGGCACATAGCATTTTTACTGTCCTGAATAAAGTTCATACAACCATCCCTTTCCTCACCCTCTAGGATGTGTTCAGATGCTATGACTATCACCTCCCACAAAGTGAAGGTGAACTTCGCTATAGCACAAGTTGCATTAGTTGCTTTCAGAGCCATACCTCCTGCAGAGAAAACTTTAATTTCCATGGCATCAAGCCTTTTATCATCCCTGTCCGGAGGGACTTTGGGATAGGCTGCTCCCTTAGATACGGCAGTAGCTGCTTGCACAACAAGGCTTCGTGGACTTGGATGTTTCAAAAGAATCTCTGGAACCACTGATGAGGGTCTGTATTTTTTAGTGAAATCCTTGTGAACCGCAGGGATGGTATCTGGATTTTTCCAGTTCTCTAGATGTATGGAAGGGAAGGACTGGGACCTTAGGAGGTCCCCTGTCCAAAATATCTGTAAGGACATCATGTTCATATTCAACAGATGATCTGCCCCGTCCAAGGTATTCAATAACCTTTGCCATTACTGATCTATAGGATGTATCAGCATGACCTGAACCTCCAGGAGTGCCAAACTGAACCTCTGGAGAGGTGTCTAGACCATTGGCATCCTGCAGGGTATCCACAAGGTCTCTCATTTTCGATTTCTGGGACATCAGCTCCTCTGGAACACCAGGAGTACCGTATTCCCTACCAAAACTATGAATAGGGCTTTCTTCCCCCACCTCTTCCTTATAAATAGAGGCCATGGACTTAAAAAAGTTTATTTTTCCCTGAGGTTTAAAAATCTTTGACGGGTTTTCAAAAGACCTGGAGGGCTTTGACCCTGACTGTTTCGGCATCGATAGACTCAACATTTACGCCTTCGACAGCAATGAATGGGTCAGAGAAGAAAGATCTATTCGAGGCATCGAGGCCATGAGAGGTGCAAAGATGCCTTTGAGGCATTCAAATCCTTTGAAGCCTTCGACCTACTGTCCGGACGCTCGTGCGTGCGGTCAGTGGTTTTCACAGACAACACCCTGTCAGCCTTTTGTGCAATGAGGGCGGAGTCTCTAATGACTTCAACAAAGGGGCTAGCTTTGCCACCTTCTCAAACACCTTTAACAACTGCTAGCAGAACTTTTTCAGTTCCACTTGACCAGCCCCCTTTTAAGAAAATCTTACCTGTTTCCCTTTGGGCGAGGAATCTGTAGAGGGCGTAGAGGGTGACCTGGAGCAAAGGCTCCTTTTCTTTGATCTCCTCGAAGATGACGAAGAGGGCCGCTGAGATCTTGGACTCTTTGAACTTTTACCGTACCTCTTGGCTCAGTGCAGAGATATCACTCTTGGGCTATTATCTTTGGACAAAACATTTGTGGGGGTCACCGAAGACGAACTCGGGGACAGTTTGCCCAAGCAAGTTTACCCTCCCTCTCTTTTAATGATATTCCAGTCATAGACTGGCACGAGCCACAATCTTCGATTATGTGGCCCACCCCCAACACCAGAGACATGCTCAATGAGGATCGGATATGGACATCTTAGCCTAACACGAAGCTAATTTCTTGAAGCCCGTTTTCGAGCTATGAGTAGACATTTTTTCTAACAAACTCATAACCACACAGTAAATAACACGCTGAGGCAAAGAACCGTTTCGAGTAGCAAAAAAACGGAACTGAGGCAACGGGCGCAGCGCGTGCCATATATACCAGCGCCAACGTCATACTCGAGGAGGTCAGAGGCTCTCGAGGGACACAAAGTTGATGTCGATGCATGGCGCCCTCTGCTGAGAAAAGTTTCCGAGCTGCAAGCAGGATATCGGAGTATATCAAAGATGAGGAATACGTGGGAAGGCAAAATCAATTTGAAATTATTTTCAGACACACACATTCGAGGAAGGCTGCAGCTTATATCTTATGTCCCATACTCTCACCCAGCGATGAGGGGGAAGAAGGGCATACCAAATTCTTAATCCATAATAATCAGTTAGAATTCTATGAATTTGATGTATTATATTAGAAAATGAAAGAGCCCTGTATGTGTTAGTACTTATCATTATATGTGTTATTGTTTTCTTTTAGGATCCTTTGGAAGCTGACCACAGCATTGAACAATCACTTGAGGCCCCTGTTCAGAGGGGAACTATATTTAATGTTAGTTATTCCTGTAATGATGTTCCAGTTGTGCTGTTTCCAACAGTAATACACACTTTTATTGAATATGGATTCTAATGTTGTGAGGGAGGCATGGTATCACAAGTAGACACTGACACAAGAGTTGCATGTTTCTAAACCTTTATTGTTAGATTCAAATGGGTTGAAAAAACTCCTGTCTGGCCCTATAAGTAAGATGGGAGTAGCCTCGACCATCAAATAAAAAGAAACAGTCCTAGTCAGTCTTAGTCAAACAATAAAGGCCTGTACTAACATAAACCTAATGCATGCCCTTCCCTCTAATAAAAACTAATGTAACATAGGGATATGTATCAAAAAAGGAAAAATCAGTGGTTAAATGAAATGTCATAATGGCAATATAAATCAGTGTTAATTCTCGTCCCCACATTGTATAGCACGTGGTTTGATGGGACACTTGATGGATGAACAAACATTGGCTTGAGAACACAGTTAGCCGGCTGGCTTTGCCCTCCAGAGCATTCTTAGCCACTCAAGTCTGAGGGCCTCATCACGAGTTGGGCTGTAGCCCTTAAATGCAGCATTAACAGTATTACTGCCGCATTTAAGGGCTGGCCCTATAACGAGTTGGGCGTTAAATGGGCTATTTTACCTCCAACTTTTTTCTGGAGGTAAAAATCCCATTTAGGGCCTGATCATGAGTTGGTTATCAGTCCTTAAATGCAGCAGTAAATGTGTTAACGCCACATTTAAGGGCTGACCCTATTCACGAGTCTGGCGTGTTTACCCCCAGCTCAGCTTAGAGCTGGGGGAAACACGCAGAGAAAATGGAAATTTTTGTGCATGTACCGCCAGCCGTATTACTGCCAGCAGTAGTACCTTGTGGTAATTGCGCTGAATATTCCCCATTGGGTCTTACAGTTAAAGCCCAGCCCATGATCTGGGCGGGTGGGTGCTAATGCTAATATAGTTGGGCAGTATCCCAGCCGGGATACCGTCCAAGTCGAGAAAACCGCCGGCTATATTAGCACGTGGTATTTGGAATGAAAATGACCCACTGGATCCAATGAACACAGTGGGGAATGGGGATTTACTGTTAATGCCCAATCTGTGATCCCATGGTAATACGCTGGACCCGTTGGTGCTAACGCTATTACAGTTGGGCAGTATTACAGCCGGGATACCGCCCAAGTCGTGATTAGGCCCTGAGTCACAAGTTCATGGGTTTAACCTCTCGGGTTTCCATCACCCAAGTCCAGGTCACCCTTCAAGCTTCACAGTTTCTACAAAAAGTTTCTAAGTATACTATTTGGTTGCAGTTCAGTATAGGTTCCCCTCAATCAGGCTCAGCCCTATTTTTCTTGGTGGGGTTTCCCCCAAGCTTTCTTCACATTCCACAATATAGATTCCCCTCAATCAGGCTCAAACCTTTAACTTTCACTTCTCACACAGGTCTCCCTCAGCCGGGCTCAGACCCTCTTTGCCTTTAACTTTCACTTCACACACAGGTCTCCCTCAGCCGGGCTCGGACCCTTTTTGCCTTTAACTTTCACTTGACATACTGGTCTCCCTCAGCCGGGCTCGGATTCTCTTTGAAAATGGGAGGATATTTGCTCTCTCCTCCACAGGACCACTTCGATCCTCCTTTCTTTCTTTACTTCCACTTTACATATTTTCCTTCAGTTCCAAGGGGCCTCATTATAAGTGTGCCAGTCCGGAAACAAGGGTGCCGGTAGCCTACCGGCACAGTTGTTACCAGACCGGCACACTAGGGGTCTGCCTGCCGGAGTCGCTGTGCCCGGCAGGTCTGACTCTGCCGGGCACAGCGGCCACGGTAAGCCAACTGTAACGGAAGCAGTGACACCGGTGCTTCTGTGTTCCCCATTCCCATTGAGTCCTAATGGACTCAATGGGAATGGGGAATTACAATTTACCGGCACCTGAATTTCCAACCCACTGGTAGCACCGGCAGGGTTTCCGCCGGTCTTGTAATGAGGCCCAATGGGGGTCATTACGAGTTTGGAGGTAGCCATGGTGCTATTAGAGCCATGGCTGCCTCCAAATCCGGATCCGGTCTGACAGAATGGGGACTTACCGGGTCATTCCGACCTTGGAGGACCCAGTAAATACCCATTCTGTAGACCATTCCCCATTCCCATTGAGCCCCCATAGGGCTCAATGGGAATGGGAAAGGCACTAATCACGGGCCTGCAAATAGCAGGTTCCCGCTAAGGGACCTCGGAATTGGGCGCTAAGGGTTTACCGGCACCGGCATCATTACCAGTGACCGTTAACCTTTACTGCCCAACTCAGAATGAGGCCCAATGTCTCTTGGAAAATGCACTTGCTACATATGACTTGCTTTCATATCAATTGCTCCGAGATCAAGTCTTTCAAACTTTTCTTTCATGCAGTTTTGTGGTTACTTTCTTTCTCCCGCTTTCCGCTCGCTGCCCCTGCATTGTATTTCGTATTTACAGGTCTTTTTAAAAAAAATCTTATTAACCGTGTCATCTAGCAGTGTATTTCAACAGCTTTTGGCACAATACATCAGTTAAAATTGCAATATATTGCATCATTGCGATAAAAAGAGAGAGAAAGAAAAACCACCCTGAACCAAAAAGTAATAAAAAAAGAAGAAACGCAACTCCCTCCCAGCTTTACATTACTATAGACTCTCCAAAATGCTAGCTACCTTTCTCCAAAAAAGTGTGAAGAAAACGATTCAAGGCTCATTATTCCGCCCTCCCCCCATAAAAAAAGTCCCAAGTAGCCTCAGCAGTGAGATCAGGACTCAGCCCAGCAGCCGCAAAGGCCACCCTCCTATACACCAACAAGGAGTCACAAAATATTAGCAAGTTCTGGGCACCACAACCGCAGAGTCGGCACATACAGGCAGGCCTAGGAACGTTTAACCATGCACCATGATTTCAAAGGTCTTAACAGAGTTAAAATTTTAACTTTAAGGTAATCCCAGACCAAGTGTTGGATAGCACGAACCGGCATGTAATGGATTTTAGTCAGGCACGCACTTTAAATGATAGAATTGAGAGTGCCAGCATCTGCATTGGCAAGTTGCCAAAATATGTTCATAGACAATAGCTGAAGTCTTACAATGCAGGAGAAGATGCCAAACTCCAAAAGAATAATCTGGATTGTGGTACGAGTGGGAAGCCGTAGCAACCTCTTAAGGAGGAAGGATTCAAGTTTTGCAAATGCCACCTTTTGCCAGGCTGCCAAAGTGCAGCACCATACATTAGAATAGGGCTGATCTTAGCCAGGAATAGTTTGACAAGAATCCCCAAAGAGTAGCCTCCTCCTAAGCAGGCCATTTGCCCCAGGCCCCCATAACTGGGGAGCCCCTGAGTTTGGTATTATCAAGATGACAGCTACCACGTAGACCCCCATCAAAATGAATGCCAAGGTATATTTACTCAATAACTATCTTGAGTTTTCCTCCTCCAAGTGCCATGGAATGATGGTCTTTTTTTAGCCAGGTGGATGGAATACCGTAATTCTGGTTTTAGGAATACTAATCACCAGTTCCAGAGACTCTTCAATGCCTCCAGGGCAGCCTGGTGGCCAATAAAGCTGAGGTCGAACAAAATAATGTTGTCTGCAAACCGCATCCATTGGAGTGGAAAATCATCTAACTTGGGGGGGAATCAAGATAGGATTAAAAAGCTCACACCCATATCGGTAAGACATAGGTTGCACAAAAGAGGGGCCAATCTACAGCCTTGCTTTAGGCCACGTGACGTGGGGTTCCAGGAGGTAGTGTTGCCCAGTTGGTTCAACCAGACTTTAACCCTAGTACCAGAATGGAGATGTATGATCATGGCAAGGAGGCCTGCAGGGATATTCCAAGCGGAAAGTTTACACCAGAGTTTATTGTGATTGACAGAATCAAACGCTGTGCTGTAGTCAATAAACACTGTGTAAACCATGCACTTTCTAGTAAGCCATGCCTGCTGAATAAGGGTTTGTAGGGCAAAATAATTGGTCATAGTACTAAGGTTCTTTTGAAATTCAGTTTGGTTGAGCTTAATAAGTTTGCCCGCCACCGCCCAAACCCACAGTTCATTAAGGAGCATGCAGGCAAAGATTGTTAGGAAAGATTTCATATTTGAATGTAATTTTCCCTCCATGTGTCAACCCTCAAACATTTTGCTGCTGTTTAAACATCTGTCACTAAACTTTGCCAGAGGAGCACAGCCCACAGCTGGACTCCTCTGGGCTTTGCTCACTTTTTATGGGGAAACGGACATGCCCTTAAAACAGTCAGTAATGGGAGACTTTGTTTCCCTTAGTCCTTTCCTCATGTTGCAACTTTTCTGCAACATGTAACAAGTGTACAATGTAACTTACCTTACAGTACCATTGGGTCTCTAGTCTTTCCAAAGGCCCTAGAAACTCTCGCTGGACTTTTTATGAACTGTGCAGAGGTGTCAGGGACATGACTTGTGTCAGCTATCGTTTACATGTATTTTTAACCCTTTCTTGCCATATTAAACCACATTAAACGCGCTTGGCACAAATAGGTGGCCTGGCTCCAAAATGGCCATGCCACGAGGTTCTTTGTCCTGTCCTTTGGCCATCTTGCCCCTTCACCTTCCACAGGTCGAGTCGACCCGGGTCAGTCCTTATTTGGTCATGCACTTTCCCGCAAAACCCAATGCTTTTGCGGGCTTCTGCATGCCTTGTGTGTGCGCCTCCAGGATGTGGGCTGGGATGTCTGTACCCAATGCACGTCCTGGGTGCCAGAGAGTCTGGAGTGTCTTGAATGCCTGGGACCACCATGGTCCATGATTGGTCCACATATGGAGTGAGTGTTTGTTAGCAGGTCTCCCATTGGGTCCTCTCTGTTTTGTCGCGAAGGGAACTTTGGATAAGAGGAGGCTGAAAACACCACTACCAGGTCGATCTCCCAAGCTCACACCGAACGAGGGATAAGGAGTCAAGTATCCTGCAACAGAAGCCGAAGCAAGGAATCGCTGGTGACCCGCTGGAAGATTTTGGCACCCTGAGCCCGCTGTCGTCCCGTGAGACCCCTCTGCATCTGGTTGTCCTAGAAGGTCTGCAAAGGCACTTCGACCCATTGGAATAGTGGGATCAACTATTCTCGGCACCTTCACCAAACCCTGCAAGTAAGCCTCTCCGGAACTGTCCCCGGGCCAACCAGTGGGCTGACCAGCTTACACAGGATGTTTGCTCTGTCACCACTGCAGTTCTGAGGAGGCCCTCGAAACTTGGCATACTGCTAGCTCTTTGTCCACGGCACCCTCACACCGAATTTCGTACACTTGGCATTCCCAGGTCTGAAGTGAGACGAGTGTACCCGGACCGGAGTAAACGCGGTTGCCGTGTTGCCCTGCTGAGGCAACGACCTGTGCAAGTTTGCTGCATTTGTGACACACTTACCCCTGAAGCCTGCTGCAGTGGAACTGGGCCGATTCTTCCACCCTGAGCGGAGAAATCACCACTGTCCCGTTTGGGAATCCTCGCTGCATCTCGGGAACTACACAGTGTCGAGACGTCCTAATTGTCGCATTCGAACCTGCCAGCGAAGTGGACTGTACTGGCGAAGTTTGGGTCTGTCTGCATTGGGGACCGGTGAGTAATCCTTACCCCAACTGGTGGCCCCTAGCGCAGGAGCCTATTTTTACGCACGAAGTGGCCCCTGAGGGCCCCTTTCCTTTCCACAGCTATTGTGAAATAGCGACTCCATCCCGAACTCTCCAACTGCCTCTCCCCTCAAGTGGAGGTCCTGTTTGAATAGTGGGAACTTGTTCTTCATCACCTTATCCACCTTCCTGAGCTGCTAGAGACCCTTGAAGAGACCCTGTTTTGTCCATTGGCACAAGCGCATGCATGTACTATTGAGCATAAGGCTCCTCTCTTCGTAGGGCTTGGACTGCCTCTTAAATTTGGTGTATCCTCGATGAGGAACTGGGTCTAAAGATTATTCGCACTGCCTGTTTTCCTCCCCATCTAGGTGGTCTACATATTTCGTGCTGTCAACCCCTTAAACCCTAATGGTCTTGTATATATATTGTGTTGATATTGATATATTGGTTTATTCTAGTGATACTGTGATTCTTTGCTATGGTCTACTTTACAAAGGCCTTGTAATAAATGTGTATATATTTTTAATATAGCACCTGTCTGGAGTAATTTGTAAGTGTCCTTGCTTTGTGTGCTCATTGAGGTCTTTCAGTCACCCTCACCCCTCTTGAGACTTAGTCTTGACCGCCTGCCATAGCTACCCTGATTGGTCTGGCTTGTCCAGAGGTTACCCTGTTCCAAGAAACTAGGCTGGCCTTCTGAACCTCTGCCCCTCCAGGTCAGAGTTCTGAAATCCTTCTTAACAAAGATTTTAGAGGATGCATTGAGCATTGCAAGAAGTCAATAATTGCTCGGATTTACACAGGCCCCCTTCTTCCAAACGGGCACAATGATGCTATCGCAACATGAAGATGGAATAACCTGTATTCCGCCAATCCACCGAAAAAGTCTGTTCAGTGCGATAGCTCAGTAATCAGCATCCTTTTGATGATCGTACTGCAAATGCTGTCAGGGCCAGGGGTCTGGGAGGACTTACTACCAATAATAATCTTGTAGATATCCTTGGGGGTAAGAGGGTACTGCCATCTGCCCAAGACACCACACTGGCAGACATGCTTACCACTCCTGCACCCAAGGTGTTCGCAATATACTCGACCCAAACATTTGCAGGTACACCAAGCAGATCACGCACAGGCTGGTAATCATCAATTACCCTCCAAAATTAATGCGGGTTGTTAGAGGACACTGAATAAACCAGGTTCTGCCAGCGGGCACATTCAGTGTAGTACCAGTGAAACTTAAGCAACAAACGATAAGTGCTCTTGGCTTTATTCAGCCAGTGTGCATGCACAGAGGGATCTAGTTGCATTCCCCCAATAAGGTGTAGCTCAAGGCTCAAAGCCTTCCTCTTATCAACCACAGCACCATCATAAGGATGCTGATGGGGTGGCAGTAATATAGCTGGTCACTTAGTTGTTGGTTTAGACTTATTAAAGACAGAGGATACAGAAGCCTCCATCATTTCGCCTTAATCCCCGATCACCATAAGTGGATAATTCTCTGGGTGCTCCATACCATCCCTCCCAACGTTCAACAAAGTGGCATAGGGCAAGACGCAAATATGCTGAAACCGCATCCAATCGATACTCAGTCCAAGAGATGTGATTAGCAGTGAAGGTAACCCCAAGGACTCCAGTAGTCACAGGAGTGACACAATGCACTGAAAAATAAAATTGGTTCTCAGCACAAGAGGCAAATGATCACTCTATAAGCGGGGAAAAATACCTATAACCAAGAACAAACAGTGCTCGGATATAAAGAAACCATAATCCAAAATACTACTGGATTTTCGGCCAAAGCGGTTACACCTCTGGGGGGGAGGGGGGGTCCGATGGAAAAGCTCCATTAATCATAGAGAAACCATAGGAGTATAACAATGCCGACCACTCTAAGCCCTGTTTACAGTGATGGTCCCCACAGATGATAGAAGAGGGGCAAAGCAGATGTTTTATCAAAGTCTCAATCTCAGACAGAACCAAGGTATGAGGCAGTCTATATGGAGGGTCATAGAGATTGATAATAACCACACGTCTGCTACTTTCTCTAGATGAAGCTACGATAAGAGCCATCAAGATGTTAGAAGAGATTTTCGCGATTTCCATCAACCCCAAAGACTTTTTGGCATACCAGGAGCAAACCTCCCCTCGGGCGCCCAAGTCGGCCCTGAGTGGCCAGTTTATAGATTAAGTGCAGTTTATCGGTGCTCGCATAACCTTCATCCATCAGATACTTTCGCAAGCATTTCAATTAAACACAGACCGGTCTTTCTTTACTTCCCTCAACTCACTGGTCGCATTAAGATACATTCCATCTTTCGCGTCTTTGATGTAGGAGTCAAGGTTGTTACCAGTGCTGCTTCTGCGCCTCCCCAACTCTGTTGTGCACCTAGGAAGGTGGCTGGTAACCTTGTAGCACTCAGAAGATTCTTTCTCCCTTCCAGTTGGGGTGTTGTGCGGAATCCACACAGACTTTCAGAAACAACACTCTCTAGCCCGTGGGGTCTCTGACTTCCTTCTCCTTCGTTTCAGCCCCTTGGTTTGTCGCTCTCCTTTGCCTGGTTTGCCAAATCCCTGGAGGAACTGCTCCTTCTTGTGCACTGCCTTGCTCCAAGTGTGTCTCAGTGTTCCACATTTTAACCATGTGGGGAGGGTTAATAGTTATTAGGTGTGCGTGATTGAAGTCCAGTGTATTGCATGGGTAGTAATCCTTTCAGCCTTAGATCTCCTCTTCCTCGGCTCAGTGTTTGAGTAGGAAAGGGGGGATCGGGGAAGTTGGAATATCCCATGTAATATGATTGGATAGGGGTATTGGAAAAGGGGGATACCGCGTCTCGCCATTGGGTGTCTCTACCCCTCACCCAGGTTATCCTCCCGCACTTATCCACCCCCAGGGTCTGGATCCAAAGGTGATGGCCGTGCCTTGGCCACCTGAGTAAGGGATCCCCGGGGTCTAGGCAGTGAAACACCCTCTAGTTTTTCAAAGCATCCTTTCTGGATCATTGGGAGCACACAATCAATCAGAAACCTGAACTTCTGTGTACTGTTCCTAATTAGTACCCAAAAGGTTTTACTCCTTAATGGCAGCTGCATCAAGACATCCACTGTGTCTGCTTGCCCTCACATTTTCTACGGTGGTCGGTCATAATTTCGAAAACAAAAGGTCGAATGACAATAATGACGAAACAATAATGTCGAAAAATAAAAAATTGATTTTTTTTTTAAATGTATATATTTTTTGGGGGGTTTTGTGAGTAAAAAAAGATTTAAAAATAAAAGGGTGACAGCATGTCAGCTTATTGGGGCTATTTTTGGGAAGCCTTGGCTTTTGTACTCCACGGCCTCTCAGACCAAAGGGTGGAGTTCCAAACACTCAGTGGTGGCATTAGAAGAACTTCTTGCCAATCATCTTTTTATCAGTTATCTTACGCTCTAACCATTTTATAGTTTTTCTTCATGAGATGCAAAAGCCTCCAGAAGTGAGGAATTTAGAAGACCATTGTTTTGGTATTCGGTTCTATGCTCCTTTGTAGATTACACATGCAATGGGGAATATGATCCTGGCAGAGAGGGGAGCCAGTGAAGCATACACAGTGTACCCTAAAGAAACCTAAGAAATACAGAGACACATAGCCAAATAGGGTTTGTAAAAGAAAACGAAAAGAAAAAGAAATAGATCTGGAGGTCACAATAGTGCACCCAACGGAACACAGACAGTAATCCAAAGGAGTAATCCACAAGAGTTCAAGTGTCTGTAAATATCCAAGCATTCAAAAGATTCCAACTGTACAGAAGTTCCCAAGAGTTGAAACAATACCAGTGAGGGAAGAATGCAACCACGAATGACAAGTTCCAAGAATTCCTAGCAAAAAACCCAAGTTCCAGTTTCATTATTACAGGTGGGGAGAGTAATAGTTAAGTCAAAGAATAGACACAGCCCCAGTTCAGATAGAAGGGGCCCATGGGGGACGAGGTATTGGAAAGCAGAAGCAGATTAGTTTTAAGAGCCAACTGAATGACATAATGCAATGGGCAAAACAGGCAATCTGTTGATGGTTCCAGGTCAAAAGTAATTTTGAGCACAATACAGAGGAGGGAATGAAGAATGGTCCAGAAGTAAGAAAAGGTCAAATAAGAGGAATCCAAGATCAAGAAACAGGGCCAAACTTTGTATAGCAAGAAGGAACTGAAGTGCATCCGTCACTGAGAAGTGATGTTTTCAATAGATTTATGGAGTTCCCCCTACGCTGCAGTTGTTTGACCACAGACCACTGAGACTTGTAGTCCCTACAGTAATGCAGCCTCCACTCTGGTCCACCATAGAACATTCTGCAGTGTCCACCATATGACATTTGCGCAGCTGCTGTGATTTTGGGGTATGTAAGAGTAGTTTGGCACTTAGGGTACCCTTACATTGTGATTAGTAAGAGATGGGTAAGGTTTATTTAAAATACATTATTTGGTGGCATCTGTCTTGCAACTATTTTCTTTTGAGCATTACTTACATCTACCTTTGGGCTGGAAGAGAAATCAAAGTGTATTACTTGATATGTTCACTGGGTATTCCACTGCAAGATCATGCAATATTTACTGCATGATTTATCATATTTCATGCCGTATTTTTTACATGCATAATTTTCCATTTACTGATTTCAATAATCACTGTCTGTGCAGGCAATGTGATATTATGTTTATGGTAAAAACAAGCACGTAAAGGCAAAAACATGTGTTAGCACTACCACAACACTGATAATGAAGTTAATATCAGGGTATTTTTCAACCTGATATCAGAGGCTACCAGGTCCGTAATATTTATTAGTACCCAGAGAGGGTCAATGAGTTTAATACAAGAAAGCTCATTGGCCCCTGCAGGGCCTTACCTCACAGAGAAGGCTATGAATCCTCTGATTCTCCGCTGCGAAATCCCAGAGTGGCTTCAATGGAAAGGGAGAAGAGACTATGTGTAGTCCCTTCGCCCCTTCCATTGCAGTCTTGTTTTCCTTTACTTGTTTAAACTTTTTTTTTCCCTTTGCTTTTAATGGCCACCATGAAAGGGAGCAGGGACTATGCTTTGCTCGGGCTTATGGCCAGGGGGCATTACCCAACCAGCAATGCCCCCTCTCCTCGGGTCATGTTATCAAAAATGCTGGTGAAGTTCGGTTTTGTTGGTGTACTCATTAATGCCTATACTGCTAAACTCTGTAGGTATCAGAAGATAAATCTGTACAAGGAAGGATGATACATTCCATGATATACATTGTTTTACATTTCAAACTATAATTCCTGACTTTCTCTTGTAACTTAGAGCTCACCTGCCAGCCCACAGAAAATTGACGAAGTCCTCCTGGGACCAGTAAGTAGTTGTAAACAGCAGAATAGTTTTGCTAAACATTTCATTTCCTCATAAATCCCCTATTCCTATTCAACATGCTTTCTGCTAGAGGTAAGGAAATCTTTGACTCTAAGGTTCACACATAAAGGATTCTACTTCAATTCATTTTGTTTTCCATCAGTTAAATCTACCTGTGTGAAAAGTATAGTTATGCATCTCCAAGCACCTTTTTGGGCTCATTCTACCAAACTTCGTAACTTGATGTAAATCCATGAGAAATTATTTTCAGAAACAAACATTCGTGGAAGGCTACCGCTTATATATTATGACTCATGCTCTTAACCACCGATAATAGGGATAGAAGGGCATACCAATTTCTTCGTTCATACTGATCAGTTAGAATTCCTTGCATTTGATGTATTAAACCAGAAAATGAAAGAGCCCTTTATGTATTTGTACTTAACCTTAGTTTTCTTTTTGCTTTCTTTTAGGATCCTTTTGAAGCTGACCACAGCATTGAACAAACACCTGGGCCCGCTCTTGAGAGGGTAACTATATTTATTGTTAGTTATTCCTGTAATAAAGTTCCAATTGTGCTCATTCCAAAAGAGATTCACACTTTTATTTAATATGGATTCTTAGCATCCTTTCTGGATCATTGGGAGCACACAGTTAATCAGAAACCAGAACATCTCTGTACTGTTCCTAATTCGTACCCACAAAATGTGAATCCCTAATGACAGCTGCATCAAACTTCCACTGTGTCTGCTTGCCCTCACTTTTTTTGCATGTCTCCACGTTGCTCTCAGTACTGGACTTGAACACAGCCGGCAAATATGGGTCCTTCTTCTTCCTCTGCAACTGGCATACCACAACATCTTTTCCTCTTACTCCTGTCTCTCTTTTCTGGGTATAGATATTTTGGTGTTCTCTATGCTGAGGCTTATCCCACCCTTCCACCCTGTCAATACCCCACTAACTCCTTAAAATATGAAAATCGGGGGCAGCATGTCAGCTTATTGGGGCTATTTTTGGAATGCCCTGGCTTTTGTACTCCACAGCCTCTCAACCCAAAGGATTGAGTTCCAGACACTTTGTGATGGCATTAGATCAACTTCTGCCAATCTCCTCTTTATGCGTTAGCTTAGACTTCAGCCATTTATAGTTTTTCTTCATGAGATGCGACAGCCTCCAGATGTGAATAGTTTAGCCGACAATTGTTTTGGTATTTGGTTCAAGGCTCCTTTGTAGATCATACATGCAATGTTGAATATGATCCTGTTAGAGGTGGAAACTAGTGAAGCTAAGTAAGACCTGACGGCACAGAGACACATAGACAAATAGGGTTTGTAGAAGAAAAATAAATAGATCTGGAGGTCACAACAGTTGCCCCCAACGGAACACATACAGTAATCTTAAGGAGAAAGTGCAGTTTCCAAGAGAGTTCAATTGTCTGCAAACACCCAAGTATTCACAAGATTCCAACTGTACACAAGTGCCCAAGAGTTTAAACAATACCAGTGAGGGAAGAATGAAACCACAAATGCCAAGTTCTGAGAATTCATAGCAAAACACCCAAGTTCCAGAATTCATTTTTATAGGTGGAGAGATTAATAGGTAAGTCAAAGCATAGACAAAATCCCAGTTGTGAGGTATGGGGCCCATGGGGGACGAGGTATTGGGAAGCATGAGCTGAATAGTTTTAAAAGCCTACTGAATGACATAATGCAATGGGCAGAACGGGCAATCTGTTGCAAGGTTCCTGGTCAAAGGCAATTTTGAGCACAATACAGAGGAGGGAATGAAGAAGGGTCCAGAAGTAAGAAAAGGTCAGATAAGAGCAAATCCAAGATCAAGAAACAGAGCCAAACTGTGTATAGCAAGAAGGAATTGAAGTGCATCCATCACCGAGAAGTGATGTTGTCAATAGATTTATGGAGTTCCCACTATGCTGGAGTCGTTTGACCAGAGACCACTCAGACTGGCAGTCCCTCCACTAATGCAGCCTCCACTCTGGTCAGCATAGAACATTCAGCAGTGTCTACCATGTGACATTTGCGCAGCTGCTGTGATTTTGGAGTATGTTGCTTTAGAGCAGAGCAGGATAAGAGTAGATTGGCACTTCGGGTACCCTTACATTGTGATTAGTAAGAGTGGGGTAAGGTTTATTTAAATTAAATTATTTGTTGGCATCTGTCTAGGAAATATTTCCTTTTGAGCATTACTTACATCTTCCTTTGGGCTGGAAGAGAAATTAAAGTGTATTACTTGATATTTTCACTGGGTATTCCACTGTATTTTTAACATGTATCATTTTCCTTTTACTGACTTCAATAATCACTGTCTGTGCAGGCAATGTGAAATGATGTTTATGCTAAAAACAAGCACGTAAATGGCAAAAATGACCAGGTTACTCATCGTAGTGACCACCTTACTCCTAGTCCATAGTCCCCTTTCCTCCATACTTGTGGGACATCTCTCCGTCCTGTGGGACGGGACCGGAGCACTTTGTAAAAAGCATCCAAATTTTTCCAAAAATGTGTCCTTCCTCTCTTTCCTGCACGGGGCACGGCATGCGGCCGTAACCCCGCCCACCTTGGCTCTGCCCCGCACATCGCCCCTCAGTCCTTTTCTTTGCCAGGTCAGAGACCCATTACCAATAACAGAGGAACCTTATTAGAGGGGACGGCGGGCGGGCGTATGAAGGAAAGGGGACTATGGACTAGGAGTAAGGTGGTCACTACGGTGAGTAACCTGGTAATACTCTTACGTCCCGTCCCCTTTCCTCCATACTTGTGGGAGATTCCCAAGCACTCCTTACAGGAACTGCGGGTGGATGGAAATACCCCTTACTGAAAAAGGTTCTTCAGCACAGCCTGACCAAACTGAGCATCAGCTTTAGAACTCATATCGAGGCAGTAATGCTTACAGGAAGCAGATGGAGAGGCCCAAGTAGCTGCCCTAGCGATGGACTCCCAGGAAACATACTTCTGAAAAGCAACCGCAGCTGCCTTGCCCCGCACCAGGTGTGCATGAATACCTTTAGGAGGTTTCAGCTTTTGGATAGTGAAAGACTCCGTGATGCAGGCGGCAATCTACCTAGAAATAGTTGCCTTAGATGCCTGCTTGCCTTGAGGGTTGCCGAAAGTCACAAAAAGTTTAGAAGAACTTCTAAGCTCGGAAGTCCTATCCAGGTAGAACTTAAGAGCTCTTCCGACATCAAGACACTGTAGAACCCTCTCCGCCTCAGAGGCGGGGTTCGGAAAAAAGACCGGTAGGGAGATCGATTGATTCAAATGGAATTCGTTCACTACCTTCGGCAGAAAAGCCGGATTAGTTCGAAGGACTACCTTGTCCTTGTGAAAGACCAAGAAAGGATGCTCCACCGACAATGCCTGGAGCTCACTCACTCTCATTGCCGATTTGATGGCGACCAAAAAGGACACTTTCCAAGACAAGTACTTGAGGTCCACAGTAGCCATTGGCTCAAAGGGTTTATGGCACAGCGCCGTCAGGACAACATTCAGGTCCCATGGCAGGTGTGGATTACGAACTGGAGGGTACAGGCGTGTTAAACCAGCGAAATGCCTCTTTACCACTGGGTTAGTCAGAGAAAACGAACACTGATCCGTAGAAAGATAAGCGGAGACCGCTGAAAGGTAAGTCCTGCATGACAGAACATGAACCCCTGACTCTGCTAGGGAGGACATGAAGGACAACACTGTGTCAACCGTGGCCCCCCTTGGATCCAATTTCTTCTCTAGACACCAATGATAGAACTTGAGTCAAGCTGAGCTATTGTGGGGAGAGGTGCCACATCTGCTGTTCTCCTTGGTGAAGAAGATCGGGAATTACTGGTAACCTGATCGGCGGACACACCGACAGGTGTTGAAGTTCTGAGAACCAAAACCTGGCCGGCCACCACGCAGCTATCAGTAGAAGAGAACAGTTGACAGAACTCTTCAACTTCCAAATTGCTCGATGAACCAGAGGAAGAGGCGGGAAGGCGTAAGCTCTCAAGTTGTGCCATGGGATCTCGAGTACGTCCCCCAGAGAGAAGGCTCCCAGCCCCGCTCTGGAGGCATACTGAGGAAGCTTCTTGTTCATCGCTGTGGCGAAGAGGTCCACCTCCGGTGTGCCCCAACGTGAGAAAATCCATGATAGGATCTCCGCCTTCAACTCCCACTCGTAGCTTACCACTGTCCGCTGGCTGAGGGCATCCGCGGTGACATTCAGCCGGCCCAGGATGTGCACTGCAAGCAGCCAGACCCCATGAAGCACGGCCCACTCCCAAATCTGAATGGCCAGATCCACGAGAGCGGGAGACTTTGTTCCCCCCTGCTTGTTTATGTAGTACATTGACACCACATTGTCCGTTTTTATGCGGACCACCTTGTTGACAATGAGAGGTCTGAAGGCCTTGAGTGCCAGAAAAATCGTCAGAAGCTCCAAATGATTTATGTGCAGGAGCTTGTACTGAGGCGACCAGAGGTCCGAGACCCGAAGGAGATCTAACGTCGCACCCCACCTGAGGAGGGAGGAGTCCGTCATGATCGTCACCATAGGGACCGGGTCCTGAAACCCTGCGCCGCCAGACAGATTGCTGAGAGATGACCACCAGTCCAGGTCCACTCTCATGGAATCCGGAATCATTATCCGCATGGAGTCTGGGTCCACTGCCTGACGCCATGAATTCCAAAGGGCCACCTGGGTCCATCTCATTTTGAGACGAGCAAGAGGAAGAGCCAGCACATAGAGGCCATGAGGCCCAGAAGCCTCTGGAACCACCAGGCCGACATACTCTCCGACTGCGCAAACATCTGACACGTGGCCAACAGATCCGCCATCCTGTCCCCGGTCAGCTATACTCTGCAGTCGATCGTGTTCCAACGAAAACCCAGAAAAATCAGGTCCTGAGAGTCCGTCATGGAGGATTTCCGCCAGTTCACTGACAGCCCAATATGGAACAGGAGCTGAAGGAGAGACTGGAGGTTGCCCGCTGCCGCCAGCAGACAAGGGCTGCGTAAGAGCCAATCATCCAAATAAGGTTACACATGGATAGCCTGAAGACAAAGATAGGCCGCAATCACTGACATCATCTTCGTGAAGACACGCGCGCCGAGCTGAGGCCAAAAGGAAGCACCCGAAACTGGAAGTGCTCCTCTCCCAAAGAGAAACGGAGGTACCTCTTGTGTGGAGCCCAAATCAGGATATGCATGTACGCGTCCTGAAGATCCACTACGCTGAGCCAGTCGCCCATTTGCAAAGAGGAGCGTATCTGGCTGGGGTGATCATCTTGAATTTCTCTTGGGGTAGAAAGAGGTTGAACTGGGAAAGGTCTAGGATGGTGCGCAGGCCAGCCAGGTTGGTTTTGGGCACCGTAAACAGCCGTTAGAAGAAGCCCTCCCCTCGCTCCCCAAAGGGTACGGGTCCCACAGCCCTGAGGTCCAGGAGTTTCTGAACCTCAGCATTGAGGGAGGGTGAGCCCAACGGCTGAAAAGGAGGGTTGAGGGGTGGGTTAGGGGGTAAAGGTAAGCGGAAGCCCGCCCGAGCGACTGACAAGACCCATCTGTCTTCTGTGATGGTCTGCCACGCCTCCCAATGAGATGCAATGCGCCCTCCCACCGGGGTCTCGTGCGAGCGCGGAAAATCCTCATTTGGCAGATTTATCGGTGGCAGTGCCACCTGAACCTGATGAGGAGGCTGAGGAGCGGGAGAAATACCGCGTACGCTGTTGTCTACGTCAGTTATTCCCCGCAGGAGTATCCTGTCTGCGATTCTTGCGGTCGAGGAATCCCCTAAATCCAAGAGGAAGGTCGCCCTTGCGACAACGCCCTTTGAGCCTTGGAGGGAGGTTCAACCAGAACAGACAATGATTTAGCCGTCTGAGTGCTATACTTGGTTTTGCTGAGCTCTACATCAGTAGACGAATGAAAAAGATCCTTACCATCGAATGGAAGGTCCAATCCTTTGTCTTGCACTTCCTTTGAAAACTTAGTGGCATGCAACCACGCTTGCCTCGAGGTATCAACCCCGAGCATCATGCCCCGAGCCGAGGTGTCTACGTGATGAGCCGCAGCCTCCAGGAGATCCTGGGACAAGACCCTGGCATCGGAAAGGGCACCTCTTAAGTCTTCCAACTTCTCGACCGGAATGTGCTCCTCAGACTCTGACAGACCTTTCCACATCCGCATGTTAGCTCCCGCCAAAATCAATTCAGCATTGGCCTGCCTGAGCTGCAAAGCCGAATTGGCAAAGATCTTCCTCCCTAGGGAGTCCAGGGGCTTGTCCTCCTTTCCCAAGACCTAAGTTGCCGTCGCGGAAGAGGATGCTGCAGGTCTGGACTGCAACGTGGCCGCAGCCACCACTGTGGAGGAGGGTGGTGGACAAGACGACAAGGCCACTTCCTCCGAAGAGTGCAGCCTGTACCTCGCGTCAATCTTTTTATTGACAAAAAGTCCTGAGTGTGGCTTCTCCCAGACTCTTCGGACCTCGGCCAAAACATCCTTCTGCAGGAAAGGCTGGTACGCTCCAAAGGAGACAGGGTGAACGCCCCAGAAAGCACGCCCTCCTGTGGAGCCGGTGCCTCGGGAACTGGAACATCTAAGAAATACATCATGTCCAGTACCCGGTCATGAAAAGCTCTAATAGAGCGGGGAAGGTCCTCATTGTCCTGCTCGCCTTGAGGGTCATCTGACAGGTCAGGATCCTGCTGAACCGTGTCAGGCACTGCCTTATCCACTGGGGACAACGGTGGCAAAGGCGGAAGAGCAGGGGCAGGCACCACGGGCAAAGGAGGCGCCGGCGGAACCACCAGAAGAACGGGTGGAGCCGGGGGCGCTGGTGGACAAATTCCCTTAAAAAGCCCTTTGAAATACTCCCTCATAGGGTCGGTGCACATAAGCGCTTGAAATTTACCAAAAAAAGCATCCTCAGGAGATCGCTTTGGAACCTGAGGAGGCCTCTCATGAGGTGGACAAACCCTGGGACGTAACGGAGAAGGGTGCCACGCCGGGCCCTCCGCCGACGTATCCACATAAATCAAAGGGGCCGCCCCTGCAGGCAACAAAACATTGTGCAGAAGAGGCATCCGGGCGTTCCAATCATAAACGGGCCGGTAAGGATACGCACAAGTGACCTTAGGTTCACCCAAAGGACCAAACCCTACACCAGGGGCCGATGGCGTAGTTGTAGGGGTAGTACCTAAAATGGCCACTGTGGTCGTGGCGGGAACGGCTGCAATTTTGTCTTCATCTGAGGGGAACTGCGGCACGTGAGGAGGTGAGGCAGGGGTCCCCGTCGATGGATCAGGGGTCTTAATTTTAGCCTTAACATAAGGAACCTCGGAGAGCCGGTACTGTGAGGCCTGGAATGTTTCTGAGACATACCAACCGCCAACTGAGCCTTCGAAGGAAGGACCTCGGCACTGCCAGTAAAAGAAGAACCTTGCTTCTTTGCCCCCTCAACAGATCTGGTATGACCACAAGAGCGGGAACGGCGAGAAACCGCTTTCACCGACAGGGCCCTGCCTGGCCCCTCAGAACTGTTGGTAGCCTTAGCCTCTGTACGAGGGACCTCGGGCCTAGGCCCGGTAATAGCCTTATCGGCACGGGCCTCGAACATCCGTTCGGTAAACACAAGCCCAGCCAAGGCCTCGGGGAGCACCCCGGTCTTGTTTTTGAGGGAAGCCGAAAGAGAGGCTTCAGAGCAAGCTCTGGTACCCTGTGACTCAGCAGAACTGGGTCTACACACAGCCCCCACAGGAGGGGCCTCGGAAGTTACTCCGGTGTACACAGGCCCCTTACGGAGACCCTCGGAGAAAACTCCGGTAGAATTATTAGGCCCGACAGGCACCTCAGGGCGAACCCCGGTGAGAGAGCGATCAATGCCCCTCCCGGCTCGAGAGGAACCCTGAAAGGTATCCCCCGGCCGGGGTGCTCTGAAAAGTAAAGAACTTACCGGGCGTTTCTTCTTCTCGTCGATGAACGCCTGAAAATGAGATGGGGGAGTGTGTTGGAACACCTCCTCCCACCGTTCCAACCGACGTTGAAGAGCCCGGACCGAAAGGGAGTTACAGTAAAAACAGGAGTCCCAACGGTGTTCCGGACCCAAACACTCTAAACAAAGAGGATGGGGATCCGCCCTCGCGAAGCGACGATGACACGAAGAACAGTCTGGAAAGTCTAATTCTAATTCTTGTAACTTAGAGCTCACCTGCCAGCCCACAGAAAATTGACAAAGTCCTCCTGGGACCAGTAAGTAGTTGTAAACAGCAGAATAGTTTTGCTAAACATTTCATTTCCTCATAAATCCCCTATTCCTATTCAACATGCTTTCTGCTAGAGGTAAGGAAATCTTTGACTCTAAGGTTCACACAACCTGGTAATACTCTTACGTCCCGTCCCCTTTCCTCCATACTTGTGGGAGATTCCCAAGCACTCCTTACAGGAACTACGGGTGGATGGAAATACCCCTTACTGAAAAAGGTTCTTCAGCACAGCCTGACCAAACTGAGCATCAGCTTTAGAACTCATATCGAGGCAGTAATGCTTACAGAAAGCAGATGGAGAGGCCCAAGTAGCTGCCCTAGCGATGGACTCCCAGGAAACATACTTCAGAAAAGCAACCGCAGCTGCCTTGCCCCGCACCAGGTGTGCATGAATACCTTTAGGAGGTTTCAGCTTTTGGATAGTGAAAGACTCCGTGATGCAGGCGGCAATCTACCTAGAAATAGTTGCCTTAGATGCCTGCTTGCCTTGAGGGTTGCCGAAAGTCACAAAAAGTTTAGAAGAACTTCTAAGCTCGGAAGTCCTATCCAGGTAGAACTTAAGAGCTCTTCCGACATCAAGACACTGTAGAACCCTCTCCGCCTCAGAGGCGGGGTTCGGAAAAAAGACCGGTAGGGAGATCGATTGATTCAAATGGAATTCGTTCACCACCTTCGGCAGAAAAGCCGGATTAGTTCGAAGGACTATCTTGTCCTTGTGAAAGACCAATAAAGGATGCTCCACCGACAATGCCTGGAGCTCACTCACTCTCATTGCCGATTTGATGGCGACCAAAAAGGACACTTTCCAAGACAAGTACTTGAGGTCCACAGTAGCCATTGGCTCAAAGGGTTTATGGCACAGCGCCGTCAGGACAACATTCAGGTCCCATGGCGGGTGTGGATTACGAACTGGAGGGTAAAGGCGTGTTAAACCAGCGAAATGCCTCTTTACCACTGGGTTAGTCAGAGAAAACGAACACTGATCCGTAGAAAGATAAGCGGAGACCGCTGAAAGGTAAGTCCTGCATGACAGAACATGAACCCTGACTCTGCTAGGGAGGACATGAAGGACAACACTGTGTCAACCGTGGCCCCCCTTGGATCCAATTTCTTCTCTAGACACCAATGATAGAACCTGAGTCAAGCTGAGCTTTTGTGGGGAGAGGTGCCACATCTGCTGTTCTCCTTGGTGAAGAAGATCGGGAGTTACTGGTAACCTGATTGGCGGACACACCGACAGGTGTGAAGTTCTGAGAACCAAAACCTGGCCGGCCACCACGCAGCTATCAGTAGAAGAGAACAGTTGACAGAACTCTTCAACTTCCAAATTGCTCGATGAACCAGAGGAAGAGGCGGGAAGGCGTAAGCTCTCATGTTGTGCCATGGGATCTCGAGTGCGTCGCCCAGAGAGGAGGCTCCCAGCCCCCCTCTGGAGGCATACTGAGGAAGCTTCTTGTTCATCGCTGTGGCGAAGAGGTCCACCTTCGGTGTGCCCCAACGTGAGAAAATCCGTGATATGATCTCCGCCTTCAACTCCCACTCCTAGCTGACCACTGTCCGCTGGCTGAGGGCATCCGCGGTGACATTCAGCCGGCCCAGGATGTGCACTGCAAGCAGCCAGACCCCATGAAGCACGGCCCACTCCCAAATCTGAATGGCCAGATCCACGAGAGGGGGAGACTTCGTTCCCCCCTGCTTGTTTATGTAGTAAATTGACACCACATTATCCGTTTTTATGCGGACCACCTTGTTGACAATGAGAGGTCTGAAGGCCTTGAGTGCCAGAAAAATCGCCAGAAGCTCCAAATGATTTATGTGCAGGAGCTTGTCCTGAGGCGACCAGAGGTCCGAGACCCGAAGGAGATCTAACGTCGCACCCCACCTGAGGAGGGAGGAGTCCGTTGTGATCATCACCATAGGGACCGGGTCCTGAAACCCTGCGCCGCCAGACAGATTGCTGAGAGATGACCACCAGTCCAGGTCCACTCTCATGGAATCAGGAATCATTATCCGCATGGAGTCTGGGTCCACTGCCTTACGCCATGAATTCCAAAGGGCCATCTGGGTCCATCTCATTTTGAGACGAGCAAGAGGAAGAGCCAGCACACACAAGGCCATGAGGCCCAGAAGCCTCTGGAACCACCAGGCCGACATACTCTCCGACTGCGCAAACATCTGACACGTGGCCAACAGATCCGCCATCCTGTCCCCGGTCAGGTATACTCTGCAGTCGATCGTGTTCCAACGAAAACCCAGAAAAATCCGGTCCTGAGAGTCCGTCATGGAGGATTTCCGCCAGTTCACTGACAGCCCAATATGGAACAGGAGCTGAAGGAGAGACTGGAGGTTGCCCGCTGCCGCCAGCGGACAAGGGCTGCGTAAGAGCCAATCATCCAAATAAGGTTACACATGGATACCCTGAAGACACAGATTGGCCACAATCACTGACATCATCTTCGTGAAGACACGCGGGCTGAGCTGAGGCCAAAAGGAAGCACCCAAAACTGGAAGTGCTCCTCTCCCAAAGAGAAACGTAGGTACCTCCTGTGTGGAGCCCAAATCAGGATATGCATGTACGCGTCCTGAAGATCCAATATGCTGAGCCAGTCGCCCATCTGCAAAGAGGAGCGTATCTGGCTGGGCGTGATCATCTTGAATTTCTCTTGGGGTAGAAAGAGGTTGAACTGGGAAAGGTCTAGGATGGTGCGCAGGCCAGCCTGGTTGGTTTTGGGCACCGTAAACAGCCGGGAGAAGGAGCCCTCCCCTCGCTCCCCAAAGGGTACGGGTCCCACAGCCCTGAGGTCCAGGAGTTTCTGTACCTCAGCATTGAGGGAGGGTGAGCCCAACGGCTGAAAAGGAGGGTTGAGGGGTGCGGTAGGGGGTAAAGGTAAGCGGAAGCCCGCCCGAGCGACTGACAAGACCCATCTGTCTTCTGTGATGATCTGCCACACCTCCCAATGAGACGCAATGCGCCCTCCCACCGGGGTCTCGTGTGAGCACGGAAAATCCTCATTTGGCAGATTTATCGGTGGCGGTGCCACCTGAACCCGATGAGGAGGCTGAGGAGCGGGAGAAATAACGCGTACGCTGTTGTCTACGCCAGTTATTCCCCGCAGGAGTATCCTGTCTGCGATTCTTGCGGTCGAGGAATCCCCTAAAACCAGAGGAAGGTCGCCCTTGCGACAAAGGCCTTTGAGCCTTGGAGGGAGGTTCAACCAGAACAGACAATGATTTAGCCGTCTGAGTGCTATACTTGGTTTTGCTGAGCTCTACATCAGCAGACGAATGAAAAGGCTCCTTACCATCGAATCGAAGGTCCAATAGTTTGTCTTGCACTTCCTTTGAAAACTTAGTGGTATGCAACCACGCTTGCCTCGAGGTATCAACCCCGAGCATCATGGCCCGAGCCGAGGTGTCAACGTGATGGGCCGCAGCCTCCAGGAGATCCTGGGACAAGACCCTGGCATCGGAAAGGGCACCTCTGAAGTCTTCCAACTTCTCGACCGGAATGTGCTCCTCAGACTCCGACAGACCTTTCCACATCCGCATGTTAGCTCCCGCCAAAATCAATTCGGCATTGGCTTGCCTGGGCTGCAAAGCCGAATTGGCAAAGATCTTCCTCCCTAGGGAGTCCAGGGGCTTGTCCTCCTTTCCCAAGACCTAAGTAGCCGTCGCGGAAGAGGATGCTGCAGGTCTGGACTGCAATGTGGCCGCAGCCACCACTGTGGAGGACAGAGGTGGACAAGACGACAAGGCCACTTCCTCCGAAGAGTGCAGCCTGTCCCTTGCGTCAATCTTTTTATTGACAAAAAGTCCTGAGTGTGGCTTCTCCCAGACTCTTCGGACCTCGGCCAAAACATCCTTCTGCAGGAAAGGCTGGTACGCTCCAAATGAGACAGGGTGAACGCCCCAGAAAGCACGCCCTCCTGTGGAGCAGGTGCCTCGGGAACTGGAACATCTAAGAAATTCATCATGTCCAGTACCCGGTCATGAAAAGCTCTAACAGAGCGGGGAAGGTCCTCATTGTCCTGCTTGCCTTGAGGGTCATCTGACAGGTCAGGATCCTGCTGAACCGTGTCAGGCACTGCTTTATTCACTGGGGACAACGGTGGCAAAGGCGGAAGAGCAGGGGCAGGCACCACGGGCAAAGGAGGTGCCGGCGGAACCACCAGAGGAACGGGTGGAGCCGGGGGCGCTGGTGGACAAATTCCCTTAAAAAGCCCTTTGAAATACTCCCTCATAGGGTCGGTGCGCATAAGCGCTTGAAATTTACCAAAAAAAGCATCCTCAGGAGATTGCTTTGGAACCTGAGGAGGCCTCTCATGAGGTGGACAAACCCAGGGACGTAACGGAGAAGGGTGCCACGCCGGGCCCTCCGCCGACGTATCCACATAAATCAAAGGGGCCGCCCGTGCAGGCAACAAAACATTGTGCAGAAGAGGCATCCGGGCGTTCCAATCATAAACGGGCCGGTAAGGATACGCACAAGTGACCTTAGGTTCACCCAAAGGACCGAACCCTACACCAGGGGCCGATGGCGTTGTTGTAGGGGTAGTACCTAAAATGGCCGCCGTGGTCGTGGCGGGAACGGCTGCAATTTTGTCTTCATCTGAGGGGAACTGCGGCACGTGAGGAGGTGAGGCAGGGGTCCCCGTCGATGGATCAGGGGTCTTAATTTTAGCCTTAACATAAGGAACCTCGGAGAGCCGGTACTGTGAGGCCTGGAATGTTTCTGAGACATACCAACCACCAACTGAGCCTTCGAAGGAAGGACCTCGGCACTGCCAGTAAAAGAAGAACCTTGCTTCTTTGCCCCCTCAACAGATCTGGTATGACCACAAGAGCGGGAACGGCGAGAAACCGCTTTCACCGACAGGGCCCTGCCCGGCCCCTCAGAACTGTTGGTAGCCTTAGCCTCTGTACGAGGGACCTCGGGCCTAGGCCCGGTAATAGCCTTATCGGCACGGGCCTCGAACATCCGTTCGGTAAACACAAGCCCAGCCAAGGCCTCAGGGAGCACCCCGGTCTTGTTTTTGAGGGAAGCCGAAAGAGAGGCTTCAGAGCAAGCTCTGGTACCCTGTGACTCAGCAGAACTGGGTCTACACACAGCCCCCACAGGAGGGGCCTCGGAAGTTACTCCGGTGTACACAGGCCCCTTACGGAGACCCTCGGAGAAAACTCCGGTAGAATTATTAGGCCCGACAGGCACCTCAGGGCGAACCCCGGTGACAGAGCGATCAATGCCCCTCCCGGCTCGAGAGGAACCCTGAAAGGTATCCCCCGGCCGGGGTGCTCTGAAAAGTAAAGAACTTACCGGGCGTTTCTTCTTCTCGTCGATGAACGCCTGAAAATGAGATGGGGGAGTGTGTCGGAACACCTCCTCCCACCGTTCCAACCGACGTTGAAGAGCCCGGACCGAAAGGGAGTCACAGTAAAAACAGGAGTCCCAACGGTGTTCCGGACCCAAACACTCTAAACAAAGAGGATGGGGATCCGCCCTCGCGAAGCGACGATGACACGAAGAACAGTCTGGAAAGTCTAATTCTAATTCTTGTAACTTAGAGCTCACCTGCCAGCCCACAGAAAATTGACGAAGTCCTCCTGTGACCAGTAAGTAGTTGTAAACAGCAGAATAGTTTTGCTAAACATTTAATTTCCTCATAAATCCCCTATTCCTATTCAACATGCTTTCTGCTAGAGGTAAGGAAATCTTTGACTCTAAGGTTCACACAACCTGGTAATACTCTTACGTCCCGTCCCCTTTCCTCCATACTTGTGGGAGATTCCCAAGCACTCCTTACAGGAACTACGGGTGGATGGAAATACCCCTTACTGAAAAAGGTTCTTCAGCACAGCCTGACCAAACTGAGCATCAGCTTTAGAACTCATATCGAGGCAGTAATGCTTACAGAAAGCAGATGGAGAGGCCCAAGTAGCTGCCCTAGCGATGGACTCCCAGGAAACATACTTCAGAAAAGCAACCGCAGCTGCCTTGCCCCGCACCAGGTGTGGATGAATACCTTTAGGAGGTTTCAGCTTTTGGATAGTGAAAGACTCCGTGATGCAGGCGGCAATCTACCTAGAAATAGTTGCCTTAGATGCCTGCTTGCCTTGAGGGTTGCCGAAAGTCACAAAAAGTTTAGAAGAACTTCTAAGCTCGGAAGTCCTATCCAGGTAGAACTTAAGAGCTCTTCGGACATCAAGACAGTGTAGGACCCTCTCCGCCTCAGAGGCGGGGTTCGGAAAAAAGACCGGTAGGGAGATCGATTGATTCAAATGGAATTCGTTCACCACCTTCGGCAGAAAAGCCGGATTAGTTCGAAGGACTATCTTGTCCTTGTGAAAGACCAAGAAAGGATGCTCCACCGACAATGCCTGGAGCTCACTCACTCTCATTGCCGATTTGATGGCGACCAAAAAGGACACTTTCCAAGACAAGTACTTGAGGTCCACAGTAGCCATTGGCTCAAAGGGTTTATGGCACAGCGCCGTCAGGACAACATTCAGGTCCCATGGCGGGTGTGGATTACGAACTGGAGGGTAAAGGCGTGTTAAACCAGTGAAATGCCTCTTTACCACTGGGTTAGTCAGAGAAAACGAACACTGATCCGTAGAAAGATAAGCGGAGACCGCTGAAAGGTAAGTCCTGCATGACAGAACATGAACCCCTGACTCTGCTAGGGAGGACATGAAGGACAACACTGTGTCAACTGTGGCCCCCCTTGGATCCAATTTCTTCTCTAGACACCAATGATAGAACCTGAGTCAAGCTGAGCTTTTGTGGGGAGAGGTGCCACATCTGCTGTTCTCCTTGGTGAAGAAGATCGGGAGTTACTGGTAACCTGATTGGCGGACACACCGACAGGTGTTGAAGTTCTGAGAACCAAAACCTGGCCGGCCACCACGCAGCTATCAGTAGAAGAGAACAGTTGACAGAACTCTTCAACTTCCAAATTGCTCGATGAACCAGAGGAAGAGGCGGGAAGGCGTAAGCTCTCATGTTGTGCCATGGGATCTCGAGTGCGTCCCTCAGAGAGGAGGCTCCCAGCCCCCCTCTGGAGGCATACTGAGGAAGCTTCTTGTTCATCGCTGTGGCGAAGAGGTCCACCTTCGGTGTGCCCCAACGTGAGAAAATCCGTGATATGATCTCCGCCTTCAACTCCCACTCGTAGCTGACCACTGTCCGCTGGCTGAGGGCATCCGCGGTGACATTCAGCCGGCCCAGGATGTGCACTGCAAGCAGCCAGACCCCATGAAGCACGGCCCACTCCCAAATCTGAATGGCCAGATCCACGAGAGGGGGAGACTTCGTTCCCCCCTGCTTGTTTATGTAGTAAATTGACACCACATTGTCCGTTTTTATGCGGACCACCTTGTTGACAATGAGAGGTCTGAAGGCCTTGAGTGCCAGAAAAATCGCCAGAAGCTCCAAATGATTTATGTGCAGGAGCTTGTCCTGAGGCGACCAGAGGTCCGAGACCCGAAGGAGATCTAACGTCGCACCCCACCTGAGGAGGGAGGAGTCCGTTGTGATCATCACCATATGGACCGGGTCCTGAAACCCTGCGCCGCCAGACAGATTGCTGAGAGATGACCACCAGTCCAGGTCCACTCTCATGGAATCCGGAATCATTATCCGCATGGAGTCTGGGTCCACTGCCTTACGCCATGAATTCCAAAGGGCCATCTCGGTCCATCTCATTTTGAGACGAGCAAGAGGAAGAGCCAGCACACACAAGGCCATGAGGCCCAGAAGCCTCTGGAACCACCAGGCCGACATACTCTCCGACTGCGCAAACATCTGACACGTGGCCAACAGATCCGCCATCCTGTCCCCGGTCAGGTATACTCTGCAGTCGATCGTGTTCCAACGAAAACCCAGAAAAATCAGGTCCTGAGAGTCCGTCATGGAGGATTTCCGCCAGTTCACTGACAGCCCAATATGGAACAGGAGCTGAAGGAGAGACTGGAGGTTGCCCATTGGCGCCAGCGGACAAGGGCTGCGTAAGAGCCAATCATCCAAATAAGGTTACACATGGATACCCTGAAGACAAAGATAGGCCGCAATCACTGACATCATCTCCGTGAAGACACGCGGCGCCGAGCTGAGGCCAAAAGGAAGCACCCAAAACTGGAAGTGCTCCTCTCCCAAAGAGAAACGTAGGTACCTCCTGTGTGGAGCCCAAATCAGGATATGCATGTACGCGTCCTGAAGATCCACTACGCTGAGCCAGTCGCCCATCTGCAAAGAGGAGCGTATCTGGCTGGGCGTGATCATCTTGAATTTCTCTTGGGGTAGAAAGAGGTTGAACTGGGAAAGGTCTAGGATGGTGCGCAGGCCAGCCTGGTTGGTTTTGGGCACCGTAAACAGCCGGGAGAAGAAGCCCTCCCCTCGCTCCCCAAAGGGTACGGGTCCCACAGCCCTGAGGTCCAGGAGTTTCTGTACCTCAGCATTGAGGGAGGGTGAGCCCAACGGCTGAAAAGGAGGGTTGAGGGGTGCGGTAGGGGGTAAAGGTAAGCGGAAGCCCGCCCGAGCGACTGACAAGACCCATCTGTCTTCTGTGATGGTCTGCCACACCTCCCAATGAGACGCAATGCGCCCTCCCACCGGGGTCTCGTGTGAGCACGGAAAATCCTCATTTGGCAGGTTTATCGGTGGCGGTGCCACCTGAACCTGATGAGGAGGCTGAGGAGCGGGAGAAATACCGCGTACGCTGTTGTCTACCGCAGTTATTCCCCGCAGGAGTATCCTGTCTGCGATTCTTGCGGTCGAGGAATCCCCGAAAACCAGAGGAAGGTCGCCCTTGCGACAACGGCCTTTGAGGCTTGGAGGGAGGTTCAACCAGAACAGACAATGATTTAGCCGTCTGAGTGCTATACTTGGTTTTGCTGAGCTCTACATCAGTAGACGAATGAAAAGGCTCCTTACCATTGAATGGAAGGTCCAATACTTTGTCTTGCACTTCCTTTGAAAACTTAGTGGTATGCAACCACGCTTGCCTCGAGGTATCAACCCCGAGCATCATGGCCCGAGCCGAGGTGTCTACGTGATGGGCCGCAGCCTCCAGGAGATCCTGGGACAAGACCCTGGCATCGGAAAGGGCACCTCTGAAGTCTTCCAACTTCTCGACCGGAATGTGCTCCTCAGACTCCGACTGACCTTTCCACATCCGCATGTTAGCTCCCGCCAAAATCAATTCGGCATTGGCCTGCCTGGGCTGCAAAGCCGAATTGGCAAAGATCTTCCTCCCTAGGGAGTCCAGGGGCTTGTCCTCCTTTCCCAAGACCTAAGTAGCCGTCGCGGAAGAGGATGCTGCAGGTCTGGACTGCAACGTGGCCGCAGCCACCACTGTGGAGGACGGAGGTGGACAAGACGACAAGGCCACTTCCTCCGAAGAGTGCAGCCTGTACCTTGCGTCAATCTTTTTATTGACAAAAAGTCCTGAGTGTGGCTTCTCCCAGACTCTTCGGACCTCGGCCAAAACATCCTTCTGCAGGAAAGGCTGGTACGCTCCAAATGAGACAGGGTGAACGCCCCAGAAAGCACGCCCTCCTGTGGAGCAGGTGCCTCGGGAACTGGAACATCTAAGAAATTCATCATGTCCAGTACCCCTTCATGAAAAGCTCTAACAGAGCGGGGAAGGTCCTCATTGTCCTGCTTGCCTTGAGGGTCATCTGACAGGTCAGGATCCTGCTGAACCGTGTCAGGCACTGCCTTATCCACTGGGGACAACAGTGGCAAAGGCGGAAGAGCAGGGGCAGGCACCACGGGCAAAGGAGGCGCCGGCGGAACCACCAGAGGAACGGGTGGAGCCGGGGGCGCTGGTGGACAAATTCCCTTAAAAAGCCCTTTGAAATACTCCCTCATAGGGTCGGTGCGCATAAGCGCTTGAAATTTACCAAAAAAAGCATCCTCAGGAGATTGCTTTGAAACCTGAGGAGGCCTCTCATGAGGTGGACAAACCCAGGGACGTAACGGAGAAGGGTGCTACGCCGGGCCCTCCGCCGACGTATCCACATAAATCAAAGGGGCCGCCCCTGCAGGCAACAAAACATTGTGCGGAAGAGGCATCCGGGCATTCCAATCATAAACGGGCCGGTAAGGATACGCACAAGTGACCTTAGGTTCACCCAAAGGACCGAACCCTACACCAGGGGCCGATGGCGTAGTTGTAGGGGTAGTACCTAAAATGGCCGCCGTGGTCGTGGCGGGAACGGCCGCAATTTTGTCTTCATCTGAGGGGAACTGCGGCACATGAGGAGGTGAGGCAGGGGTCCCCGTCGATGGATCAGGGGTCTTAATTTTAGCCTTCACATAAGGAACCTCGGAGAGCCGGTACTGTGAGGCCTGGAATGTTTCTGAGACATACCAACCGCCAACTGAGCCTTCGAAGGAAGGACCTCGGCACTGCGGGTAAAAGAAGAACCTTGCTTCTTTGCCCCCTCAACAGATCTGGTATGACCACAAGAGCGGGAACGGCGAGAAACCGCTTTCACCGACAGGGCCCTGCCCGGCCCCTCAGAACTGTTGGTAGCCTTAGCCTCTGTACGAGGGACTTCGGGCCTAGGCCCGGTAATAGCCTTATCGTCACGGGCCTCGAACATCCGTTCGGTAAACACAAGCCCAGCCAAGGCCTCAGGGAGCACCCCGCTCTTGTTTTTGAGGGAAGCCGAAAGAGAGGCCTCAGAGCAAGCTCCGGTACCCTGTGACTCAGCAGAACTGGGTCTACACACAGCCCCCACAGGAGGGGCCTCGGAAGTTACTCCGGTGTACACAGGCCCCTTACGGAGACCCTCGGAGAAAACTCTGGTAGAATTATTAGGCCCGACAGGCACCTCAGGGCGAACCCCGGTGACAGAGCGATCAATGCCCCTGCCGGCTCGAGAGGAACCCGGAAAGGTATCCCCCGGCCGGGGTGCTCTGAAAAGTAAAGAACTTACCGGGCGTTTCTTCTTCTCGTCGATGAACGCCTGAAAATGAGATGGGGGAGTGCGTCGGAACACCTCCTCCCACCGTTCCAACCGACGTTGAAGAGCCCGGACCGAAAGGGAGTCACAGTAAAAACAGGAGTCCCAACGGTGTTCCGGACCCAAACACTCTAAACAAAGAGGATGGGGATCCGCCCTCGCGAAGCGACGATGACACGAAGAACAGCCTGGAAAGTCTAATTTAAAAGACATAGACAGACTAGAAGACGAACGCAAGCGAGAGCCAGAGAGGAAAACAGGGAAGAAAATCTTCCGAGGATTCAAGTGCGTCGGGCCCCGATCGAGTGGGGAAAAGGACTGAGGGGCGATGCGCGGGGCGGAGCCAAGGTGGGCAGGGTTACGGCCGCGTGCCGGGCCTCGCGCAGGAAAGAGAGGAAGGACACATTTTTGGAAAAATTTGGATGCTTTTTACAAAGTGCTCCGGTCCCGTCCCACAGGACCGAGAGATGTCCCACAAGTATGGAGGAAAGGGGACGGGACGTAGGAGTACATGTGTTAGCACTACCACAACACTGATAATGAAGTTAATATCAGGATATTTTTCAACCTGATATCAGAGGCTACCAGGTCTGTAATATTTATTAGTACCCGGTTAGGGTCAATGAGCTTGTTACAAGCAATCTCATTGGCCCCTGCCAGGGCCTTACCTCACCGAGAAGGCTCTGAATCCTCTGCTTCTCCGCTGCGAAATCCAAGAGTGGCTGCCATGGAAAGGGAGAAGAGACTACGTGTAGTTCCTTAGCCCCTTCCATGGCAGTCATTTTTTCATTTACTTTAAAAAAAAAAGAAATCCCATTGCTTTTAATGGCCGCCATGGAAAGGGAGAAGGGACTATGCTTTGCTCGGGCTTTTGGCCTCGGGGGCATTACCCAACCAGTAATGGCCCCTCTCCTCAGGTCATATTGCGAAAATGCTGGCGAAGTTAGGTTTTGTTGGTGTACTCATTAATGCCTATACTGCTAAACTCTTTAGGTATCAGAAGATAAATCGGTACTAGATACAATGATTCCATGATATATATTGTTTTTCATTTCAAACTATAATTCCTGACTTTCTCTTGTAACTTAGAGCTCACCTGCCAGCCCACAGAAAATTGACGAAGTCCTCCTGGGACTAGTAAGTAGTTGTAAACAGCAGAATAGTTTTACTAAACATTTCCTTTCCTCATAAATCCCCTATTCCTATTCAACATGCTTTCTGCTAGAGTTAAGGAAATCTTTGACTGTAAGGTTCACACAGAAAGGATTCTACCTCAATTCATTTTGGTTTCAATCACTTAAATCTACCTGTGTGAAAAGTATAGTTCCGCTTCTCCAAGCACCTTTTTGGGATCATTCCACAAAACTTCGTAATAAAGGTATCCATTTCTGGGAGCGAATACATTCATCTACCCCCTTTGGTTTGCATTTTCAGCCCACCATTTTTTCTATCTTATTTATTTTTCTTATGTAATCATGGTTTTGAGCTTTTGAAACCTATTGAGTAGACTGGCAAAATATGTTTCTGGAGAACTAAATGTAGTCCTATTTCTCTTCCCTCTAAATGACCATTACTTCTTTTACACCCTAAATTCTGCCATTTTTTAATATTGATGTGTCACACAAAAATCTTGATCGGAGCAGTAGATTGAATTTGATGGAGATCCCTGAGAAATGATTTTCAGAAACAAACATTCGCGTAAGGCTACCGTTTATATATTATGACTCATGCTCTTAACCACTGATGATAGGCATAGAAGGGCATACCAATTTCTTTGTTCATTATGATCAGTTAGAATTCCTTGCATTTGATGTATTAAACCAGAAAATGAAAGAGCCCTTTATGTATTTGTACTTAACATTATTTGTGTTTTTGTTTTCTGTTAGGATCCTTTTGAAGCTGACCACAGCATTGAACAAACACCTGAGCCTCCTGTTGAGAGTGTAACTATATTTATTGTTAGTTATTCCTGTAATGAAGTTCCAATTGTGCTCATTCCAAAAGAGATTCACACATTTATTTAATATGGATTCTTAACATCCTTTCTGGATCATTGGGAGCACACAGTTAATCAGAAACCAGAACTTCTCTGTACTGTTCCTAATTAGTGCCCAGAAAATGTGCCTCCCTAATGACAGATGCATCAAACGTCCACTGTAGGGGTCATTAGGAGTTGGGGGTAAGGGATTACCGGCACCGGTAAGGAGACCGGTGCCAGGAATCCCTTACTGTCCAATACCGAGGTCCCTTAGTGGGAACCGTAAAGGATGTGTAGTCTGACCACACGTCCTTTACGGGTCCCGCTAAGGGACTAGGGCGCTAATAATGGGCCTGTCATTCGCGAGCCCGTTATTAGCGTCCTCCCCATTCCCATTGAGACCTATGGGGGCTCAAACGGGAATGGGGAATGGTTGGTTCAATGGGGACTTACCGGTCCCTCCAGGGTCAGAATGCACCGGTAAATCCCCATTGAACCAGACCGGTGCCGGACCCGGTATACAAGGCAGCCATGGCGCAAATAGCGCCATTGCTACCTCCAATCTCGGAATGTCCCCCTGTGTCTGCTTGCCCTCACTTTTTCTGAATGTCTCCACGTGGCTCTCAGTACTGGACTTGAACCCCGCCAGCAAACCTGACTCCTTCTTTTTCCTCTGCAACTGGCATACCACAACATCTGCTCCTCTTACTCCTGTCTCTGATTCCTGTGTCTAGATTTTTTGGTGTTCTCTATGCTGATGTTTATCCCACCCTTCCACCCTGTCAATATCCCACTAACTACAAAAAATGTGCAACTCGGGGTTAGCATGTCAGCTTATTGGGGCTATTTTTGGAATGCCCTGGCTTTTGTAGTCCACAGCCTCTCAACCCAAAGGATTGAGTTCCAGACACTTTGTGGTGGCATTAGATCAACTTCTGCCAATCTCCTCTTTATGCATTAGTTTAGACTTCAACCATTTTATAGTTTTTCTTCATGAGATGCGACAGCCTCCAGATGTGAGTAGTTTAGTCGACAATTGTTTTGGTATTCGGTTCAAGGCTCCTTTGTAGATCATACATGCAATGTTGAATATGATCCTGTTAGAGGGGGAAGCCAGTGAAGCGGACACAGTGTAACCTAAAGAAACCTAAGTAAGACCCCACGATACAGAGACACATATACAAATATGGTTTGTAGAAGAAAAGGAAATATATCTGGAGGTCACAACAGTGCACCCAACGGAACACAGACAGTAATCCTAATGAGAAAGTGCAGTTTCCATAAGAGTTCAAGTGTCTGCAAATATCCAAGTATTCACAAGATTCCAACTGTACACAAGTGCCCAAGAGTTTAAACAATACCAGCAAGGGAAGAATGAAACCACAAATGCTAAGTTCCGAGAATTCATAGCAAAACACCCAAGTGCCAGAATTCATTTTTACAGGTGGGGAGAGTAATAGGTAAGTCACAGCATAGATAAAACCCCAGTTGACAGATATGGGGCCCATGGGGGACGATGTATTGGGAAGCAGGAGCTGAATAGTTTTAAGAGCCTACTCAATGACATAATGCAATGGGCAAAACAGGCAATCTGTGGCAAGGTTCCAGGTCAAAAGCAATTCTGAGAACAATACAGAGGAGGGGATGAAGAATGGTTCAGAAGTAAGAAAAGGTCAGATAAGAGGAATCCAAGATCAAGAAACAGAGCCAAACTTTGTATAGCAAGAAGGAATTGAAGTGCATCCATCATTGAGAAGTGATGTTCTCAATAGATTCATGGAGTTCCCCCTAATCTGGAGTCATTTTACCAGAGATCACTGAGACTGGTAGTCCCTCCAGTAATGCAGCCTCTGCTATGGTCAGCATAGAACATTCAGCAGTGTCTACCATGTGAATTTTGCGCAGTTGCTGTGATTTTGGAGTATGTTGCTTTAGAGCAGGATAAGAGTAGATTGGCACTTAGGGTACCCTTACATTGTGATTAGTAAGAGTGGGGTAAGGTTTATTTAAAATAAATTATTTGTTGGCATCTGTCTAGCCACTATTTTCTTTTGAGCATTACTTACATCTACCTATGGGTTGGTAGGAAAATTAAAGTCTATTACTTGATATTTTTCCCTAGGTATTACCCTGCAAGAACATGCAATATTTGCTGCATGATTTATCATATGTCCTGCTGTATTTTTAACATGCATCATTTTCCATTTACTGATTTCAATAATCACTGTCTGTGTAGGCACTGTGAAATGATGTTTATGGTAAAAACAAGCACGTAAAGGGCAAAAACATGTATTAGCATTACCACAACACTGATAATGAAGTTAATATCAGGATATTTTCCAACCTGATATCAGAGGCTAGCAGGTCCGTCATATTTATTAGTACCCGGCTATGGTCAATGAGCTTGTTACAAGCAATCTCATTGGCCCTCGCCAGGGCCTTACCTCACCGAGAACGCTCTGAATCCTCTGCTTCTCTGCTGCAAAATCCCAGAATTTCTGCCATGGAAAGGGAGAAGAGACTACGTGTGGGCCCTTCACACCTTCCACTGCAGTCATTTTTTCATTTACTTTTTTAAACTTTTTTTTCCCTTTGGTTTTAATGGTCGCCATGGAAAGGGAGAAGGGACTATGCTTTGCTCTGGCTTTTGGCCCCGGGGGCATTACCCAACCAGTAATGCCCACTCTCCTCGGGTCATATTGTGAAAATGTTGGCAAAGTGTCAGGTCCTGTACCTGTGTCTGCCGAAGCTCCTGAGCCCCCACAATCCCTCTAAGCTGTGGAGTCAACTACTGGATAAAACAGCAGAAATCCCCTCAACTCAAAGGGAAAGGGGGAAGTGGAGAAAATAAGAAAGACACAGGTAACTCCTCTTGTAGTCGAGAACCTGTAGAAGAAATAGACATATCACATTAAAATCTCATTTACCATAACTTTTCTCCTTTATTTCCCCTTAGTGTTAAAGAAATACCTGTTAAGCCTCCCTGAAGAGCTGAGAGGCTTGTTGTGTAACTGCTTCTTTTAGTTTTGAAGAATACATGAAGAATACTTCTGAAAGAATTATTCCGAGGTCTTGTTGTCCATGACTCTTATGAAAAAGTTAATGAGATTGTTTTTTTATGAAATAGGATTGCATTATTAGTTCCTTAAAGCTCAGTTCTTTTATGCATTTGCTCAAAAAGCAATCCTTAACTTCTTTTATCCAAAACTGAGAAATTGCAACAATATTTTCTTAAGAGTTCACAGGGAATTCAAAACACTTCTGGCTTAAAGTTTTAGCATGTCATTAAACTAGATTGAACACTCTCTTTTACATACAAAACAGCAAGAAGTGTTCAATCAAGACAACACTTTCTCATTGCACACGCGCGTTGAGATCCATATATCACTAAATCTCAAAGACGCATGCGCGAATTAATTGTGTCCTTATAACACTCAAAAACTCTTAACGTGTGTGCGCACATAAATGTGTCCTCATAACACTGAAAACTCCTAATGCGCATACGCTAATAAATGGTGTCCTTATAACACAAACTCCTAACGCGCGTGCGCAAATAAAATGTGTCCTTATAACACTAAACTCTTAACGCGCGTGCGCAAATTAATAGTGTCCATGAAACATTCAACTTTTAATGCGCATGTGTGAATTAATTCTGACCAACTTATTCACATGCGCTCTGCCGGGAACACTACCCAACACCTCTGCGTCAAATGTACAGACATTTACCAGTAATGTCTCTAATTTCACTCATGCGCGGTGACAGGAATAACAAATCCCTTCAACACCATCACTCGCGCATGCGCACAAGCCTCAGAACATTTCAAATGTGCAAGACAGATAACGAAGCTCGCCGTCTTGCGCGTATTCATTTAAACATGACAGAAATATTTCTTAAAGTCAATCGCAAAGGCGCTTTTTACTATTTAGAAACACTTACATTTAAACAGCGAACAGATCGCTAGAAAAGTTTCAAATAACACTTTAACATGAATGGTAAAAATATAATTGTTGCGTGTGATGGAAGCTTCTTGCTCCTTTTAATGTAAACAGTCACAGAAGAGCAGAATCAAGAAAGAGCCTTAACTAAATACCTAAACTACATAAAATATTCTGCTCTTTTTAAAGTCAGATAAACTTTCTTCACAGAAATAGTTTTGAAATTAAATAACTTCACAAACTTCACATGAGCTTTAGATCGCTGTGCTCCCACCAATGAGTCTGCTTCTCCTGTCCAACGATGAATGTTCCTCAAAAATGAATTCAAGTTCAAATAGTCTGTATTCAAGTTACACAGATTAGACCAAAACACAGACTAAAGGAAACAGGACCTCCCTGCTTCAGGTAAGACAATGAAAGGCAGTTTAGAACCCTGAAACTGCTCCCAAGGCTCCTTAACTTCCAATTACAAAAAAAATCTTGACTACCAATCAGATCCCTGATTGATTCCCTTCTTCCTTCCCACCATGCTGGATTGGGACACTTTCCTTCTGATAAAATGATTGTTAAGGAATATGAAGGGAATATTAGACATAAACATAAATTATCATTGATTAATAAATTATTAATCACAGGAAACTAAAATAAATGAAGACTGACAGTGAAATGAAACCTGACAGTGAAATGAAACCTGACACAAAGTTCGGTTTTGTTGGTGTACTCATTAATGCCTATACTGCTAAACTCTGTAGGTATCAGAAGATAAATTGGTACAAGGAAGGATGATTCCATGATGTATATTGTTTTTCATTTCAAACTATAATTCCTGACTTTCTCTTGTAACTTAGAGCTCACCTGCCAGCCCACAGAAAATTGACGAAGTCCTCCTGGGACTAGTAAGTAGTTGTAAACAGCAGAATAGTTTTACTAAACATTTCATTTCCTCATAAATCCCCTATTCCTATCCAACATACTTTCTGCTAGAGTTAAGGAAATCTTCTACTGTAAGGTTCACACATAAAGGATTCTACTTCAATTCATTTTGTTTTCCATCATTTAAATCTACTTGTGTGAAAAGTATAGTTATGCTTCTCCAAGCACCTTTTTGGGATCATTCTACCAAACTTCGTAATAAGGGTATCCATTTTTGGGAGCGAATACATTCATCTACCCCCTTTGGTTTGCATTTTTTCTATCTTATTTATTTTTCTTATCTAATTCGTTCATGCCTTTGAGCATTTTAAACCTATTGAGTAGACTGTCACTATATTTTTCTGGAGAACTAAATGTAGTTCTGTTTCCCTTCCCTCTATATGACCATTACTTCTTTTAAACCCTAAAATCTACCCTTTTGTGATATTGATATGTCCCACGAAAATCTTGATCGGAGCAGTAAATTGAATTTGATGTAGATCCATGAGACGTTATTTTCAGAAACAAACATTCGTGGAAGGCTGTTGCTTATATATTATGACTCATGCTCTTAACCACCAATGATAGGTCAAGAAGGGCATACCAATTTCTTTGTTCATAATGATCAGTTAGAATTCCTTGCATTTGATGTATTAAACCGGAAAATGAAAGAGCCCTTTATGTATTTGTACTTAACATTATTTGTGTTTTTGTTTTCTTTTAGGATCCTTTTGAAGATGACCACAGCATTGAACAAAAACCTGAGCCCCCTGTTGAGAGGGTAACTATATTTATTGTTAGTTATTCCTGTAATGAAGTTCCAATTGTGCTCATTCCAAAAGAGATTCACACTTTTATTCAGTATGGATTCTTAACATCCTTTCTGGATCATTGGGAGCACACAGTTAATCAGAAACCAGAATTTCTCTGTACTGTTCCTAAAAAGTACCCACAAAATGTGCCTCCTAAATGTCTCCACCTTGCTCTCAGTACTGGACTTGAACCCAGCCGGCAAACCTGGGTCCTTCTTCTTCCTCTGCAACTGGCATACCCCAACATCTGCTCCTCATACTCCTGTCTCTCATTTCTGTGTCTAGATTTTTTGGTGTTCTCTAGGCTGATGTTTATGCCACCCTTCCACCCTGTCAATACCCCACTAAATCCTGAAAATGTGAAACTCGGGGACAGCATGTCAGCTTATTGGGGCTATTTTTGGAATGCCCTGGCTTTTGTACTCCACAGCCTCCCAACCCAAAGTATTGAGTTCCAGACACTTTGTGGTGGCATAATATCAACTTCTGCCAATCTCCTCTTTATGCATTAGCTAAGACTTCAACCATTTTATAGTTTTTCTCCATGAGATGCGACAGCATCCAGATGTGAGTAGTTTAGCCGACAATTGTTTTGGTATTCAGTTCAAGGCTCCTTTGTAGATCAAAAAACAAATGAGAAAGGTCAGGTAGATCTATCTGCTGTAGAGTGAACACTACTACATTCCTGAGTGGGTCACCCCATGCGTGGGTGGACACAGAATTATCACAAAATATGTTTTCTGCAATAAAGTTTTATTTTAAGTGCAGTTGGTGTGGTAATACACTGTTGTTTAGGACGTAGAGAGTATAGTACCTGATTTGGGACAATCAAGTAGTTAATATTTCAGATGATCTGATTCTTATGTGTGTTCATTCTCTATGGGCTACTTGGGAAGGAGGCTAGAGAATTTAGTGGAATCATCAACAGATAGGTGGCCCATAAGGTGAGGGCACTATAAAGAGTTGAACAACAAGTGTTTCGGGCATTTTGTGTGGAGCTAGGTGAGCTCTAGTGGTGTAGGCCTTTATCAGGACAGGAGTGTCTTTAGGAGAGAAATATCCTACGCAGTCTGTTGGAATGAAACAGACAAAGAACGTGTCAGGATATAAGTGGTCGACATAGGTTTGGCAGAGAAAGAGTAATGAATACTTGAGAGGCGGATGTCGGTGTTTACCGAATCCGAGGAGCGCAGTGGCTCAGAGTTCGAAGTGGGAAAATCCACTTCCACATGATGGTGTCTTCATCTTGTGCATAAAGCGCGGTTGTACCTGTCAGAGGATGAGGAAAGGTACGATGACCATTTGGCGCAAAATTGGTGTAATCCCTCTGTAGTCTATGGTGAGTATTAGGCTGACAGGGGTGGAGGTCATCGGCGTGGTGGTGAGAATAGACCTTGTGGTGGTCCCACTGTGGTCGACTAAAGTGGTGCCATTTATAAGGCAGCAGGGAGGCTCCGTGGAGTTGCACGGTGGATCTAGAGTGCAGTCACAGTTTGCAAGAGTGCCTGTGTGTGACTCCACTGGTGCATGAAGTGCAGCGGGCCACAGTAGGAAGAGTTTAGCTGTGGCCCTGACCTGTGTAGACTGTGACTAGGGAGCAGGAGAGCTAGAGGTGTGGCAAGCGTGCCCTCCCGCCAAGGAGTAGAGGAGAACCAGGAGCTGGGACCTCATGACGGCTTCACGGAGTCACAGAGTGCTCCGACATTGCACGGTGAATTACGGTGCAAAGAATCTTACATTGCAGTGCCTGTGTGTTTTATCAAAGTGCATGACAGGGCTAGGAGGGTGTGTCCCCCAGGTACTGCGTGCCCCAAGGTTGGAGCCGGGCAGTGTCTAACAGTATAGACTAGCAGGTGCGCTGCTTTGGAGTGAGGGAGTACACGGGGCTGTGAGCGTGTAAGACGCCATGTCATACAGTTTCAAAAGTAGTTAAAAATATGTTAAAAATACCCCAGGGAAGGAGCATCAGACATATGTGCGTTAAGCACAAGCAATGTCAACTTACCTATTGCGAGTGCGCGATGCTGCTGATATGGATCCTATGGCGGTGCAGTGTCTCAACGGCAGGGGCTGCAAGTGTGTGTGTGAGGCGTCAGCAAAAATGGCAAGTTTAAAAGGGCGGCAGCCATCATGATGGGTGTCTATCCCAATGCCTGTACAGATGCTCAGGCGGTCATGTGTTGCAAGCAATGTGTTGTAACAAAAGGGGGGGTTGTATAGGTTGACAGGTGGGAAACACATAATGTGCATACTGCACTATGGCTGTCATGTGTCCTGGTAGGAGACAGTGCAGGCAGTCAGTTGGGCCAAAGTGCAAGTCATGTCAAGGCGTGATAGGGCGCATGATAATGATCAAAAAACCCCTAGGTGCTGTCTTGTCAGTAGTAATGAGTAAAGCTGTACAATGCTGTGGGCAGGTGCCAGGTGCTCGGTGGTGCTGATAGCATGTTTATAGTCACCAAACATAGAGGTAGTATCACATGTCTCAACAGAAAGAACTCCCACTCGAGTTTTTCGGAAGAAATGGAATGGTTAGGAATCAATCTAGACCCGGTACATGACAGTGCTTGTAACATGTTAGTCATCACAATACAAAGTAGTAATATCAAATTGCTTTACAGAACATGATTTCACTAGAAATGTAGGATGAAATGGAATGGCTAGGAATCAATCTCAACATTGCTGTGTGCAGGTGCAGGGTCAGTGACAGAGCTTCAGGCCTGCTGTTTCAAGACATTCATAGATTCACATTGCTTTACAGAAAATACTTCCACTCTACAGTTATGTTTAGACCCTCTTTTACAGTTTGTAGTTTGTGGACCCATTTCTGCTCTAATCTGGTCAGTATTTTGTCAATGTCTCCACCTCTTTTGGTGGTGCTCACTTTCTGTCAGACGCACCACTTTATGTCCAGGTTGGTGTGGTTTTTCTTCAAGTAGTGTTCAACTAGAGGTTTGTCTGGTACCTTGTTTTTAATGCAGAATCGGCGCTCGCTGATTCTGGTCTTGACTTCTCTCATGGTTTTTCCAACATACAAAAGTCCACAGGGGCATGTGATGGTGTATATTACTTGTTTGGTGTTACAGTTGGTATGGTCCTGTAAAGTCCACGTAATCTCCTTTTGTGTGAACACTTTTGTGGTCTCAGTGAACTGACAGGCCATGCATTTGCCGCATCGGTAGTGGCCTTGGACCAGCGGTAGATTACATAGAGTGTTGGGTGGTTTCAGTGGTTCCAGGAAGGTGTGCACCAGTGATTCCTTGATGTGGTTTTTTATTAAGGCGAACAGGGGCACTTTCTGGAGGGATCCAGTGTTTTTGATGAGTGGCCAATGCTGCTTTATCGTCTTCTTTATCAAATTTCTGAGGAGACTGTAGGTTGTGAAGCACACTAGTCTGTCCAGTTCTTTTTTGGTGGTTTTGGTGAGGCAGATGGTGCGGTCTGTGTTAGCGGCTTGTTTGTTTTCGTGTCTGATTTCCTCTGGTATCCCCTGACGAGCAGTCGGGTTTGTAGATCTGTTGCATGTTTTTCATACGTGTCCCGTTGGTGCAATTCCTCCTGATCCTCAGGAATTGTCCGTAGGGCAGGTTATATTTCAAACTTTCTGGGTGATAGCTTCTGAAGTATAACAAGGTGTTACGGTCGGTGGGTTTCCGAAATAGTTCCGTTTGTAGGTGATCGCCTGACCTGTAGATATGGAGGTCAAGGAAGTCGATGCCTTGGACGAAATTTATGTGTGGATCTGTCAGGTTGACACATTCTTACTTACATTGGGTCAGGGGTTACATACATTGACTTATTTTTACATACATTGGGTCAGGTGTGGCACATATGTAGTTAGTAAGGGTTTTGGTGTGTTATGATTGGTTTTATTTGAGATACAGACAATTTATCCTTAACCTTTATTGCAGCCTTTGGAAAAGACCCCAAGCCAAGATGGAAGTGCTCAGCCTACGTTTTGATTGGCTGGTGATTGTTTATAGGAAGGACAGTGAACATTCTAAACTGCCTTTCATCGTCGAAGTCCAGCTGAGAGGTCGTGTGAAAAGCTGCTCCTGCTTAACTTGATCAGGGGTTTCAAGTTTCAAGCGGTCGAGCGGCTTCTTAGAGTAATTAACTGGAAAAGAGTTTGGATTTCGTTTTGGACACAGGACAGGAGAGAGAAGATTCCATATTCAGTGAGAAGAACTTTTCTGAGACTCATTTGTGAGATAAGTGCTATCTAATAATTTTTAAGTGGAAGGAAACTTAAATACAGAACTATCTTAGTCTTATGTAATTTTGTAAAAGGTTAATTTAATTGAAAAGGTTCACGAGCACGAGCAAGTTCATCGTATCCACGCAAAACTGTAATGCGCGCGCATGCTTTCATAAGCTACGTGACTTCTCAGAGAAAACGCGTGTTAGAGCAGTTAAATAAAGCAATCACGCGTGCGCGAGAATCCTGCTACGAGTGTCAACTGCGCGTGTGTGCGTGTCTCCTACGGGAATTAACCACGCATGCGCGAGAATCCTGCTACGTTAGTCAACTGCGCGTGTGCGCATGTTTGCTATGGGAATTAATCGCGCATGTGCGAGAACATTGCTACTGGAACTAAAGCGCGTGTGCGTGTTTTCTGCTACGTGGATCTATCGCGCATGTACAAGTTTACTGCTACTGGAACTAAAGCGCGTGTACATGTTTTCTACTGCATGGAACTAAAGCGCGTGTACGTGTTTTCTGTTACGTGAAACTAAAGCGCATGCATGTGTTTTTCTGCTACAAGAAACAATCGCGCGTAAGCATGTTTTTTGCTACGTGGACGTAAAGTGCGTGTGCGTGTTTTTTGCTACGTGGAATTTAGCGCGCAAGCGTGAATTTTACTACGTGAATTCCCTTCCCAAGTTTCAAGCTCTACATCTTTAAGAGACTAATATTAGCATATAAAAACCTTTACCAGATTGGATTTCGTTGGGACTTCCTTACTTCATCTTGAACTAAAAAAGTTTGTAAAAGTTAAAGAAGATTAAGAAGTTACTGGGAAAGACTGTTAATACATTCAAGGACCTATCTAAGAAGGCTGAATGATCCTTAAGCTTCCCTGGCAACTAGTAAGGAAGTCTTATCTACTGAATCACTTCTCAGGGCATTTTCAGGAGAAGTATCAGGTATGGTCTTTTAACTATTAAGTAAAGGATATAGTTTATAAGGTCAGTGACTCAATGAGTAATTGTGGTGCTGTATATGCTTTTGTCTCAACTACAGGTGAGGAACCAGCTAGTCAATAGCGTCCAGTCTGGTGTTTGTTATTTTATCCACTTTTTCCCCTTTCCCCTAGAAGTGTTTTAAACTGAGCTGAAAAACAATTTGGGGCTCACAGTGCTACATTTTAGGTGGATTGTCCGGGGGTTCAGCAGCTTCCGCAGATGCAAGATCAGAATCTCAGCCTGACAGGATCACATTGATTGAGCCATTGTTGGAATGCGGCTAAGTCTTGTTGGTTCCCATGTCAGATGAGGAGTACGTCGTCGATGTACCTTTTCCAGAACTTGATGTTACTTTTGTAGAGATTCGTATCTGCCGTAAGGTTTTCAATTTCAAAGTGTGCCATGTACAAGTTGGCGATGTCGGGTGCAAAGGTGGCACCCATGCTGACCCCTTTGACCTGCTTGTACAATTGGTCCTTGAATAAAAATAATGTTTCAGTCATTGCCAGTCTCACGCACTCCAGAATAAAGTTGGAGGGGATGGCTTCGGTGTTGGTTATTTTGTCCAGGAAAAGTTTCAGTACCTCTAGTGCTTCTTGTTGTGAGATCGAAGAGTAGAGGGCTTCGACATCTAGGGTGGCTAGGATGTAATCCTGTTCCATGTTGATTGTGACCAGCATGAGGATGGAGTCAGTGCTATCTTTGAGGTAAGAGTTCATTTTATTCACAAAAGGTTTCAAGAAGAAGTCTGTGTAGATTGATAGGGGTTCGAAAATCGAATTGCAGGCCGAGACGATTGGTCTTCCAGGCGGGTTCTGTAAGCTTTTGTGTATCTTTGGCAGTATATAAAAGTCTGGAATCCGCGGGTGAGCTTTATTCAGAAACAGATGTTCCTCGTCGCTGATCCAGGTTTCTCGAAGAGCGTGGTCTGTAAGGCTGCAAATCTCATCTTGTAGGTACTTGGTAGGATCCACTTGTAACGGTAGGTAGGCGTTGGTATCACATAACAGGCGTAGACATTCATGGTCATAGTCCGTGGTGTTCAGAATGACGATGCCACTGCCTTTATCTGCGGTTTGATGGTGATGTTGTGATTGTCTTTAAGTGAATGTAGCGCTGTTCTTTCATCTATTTGTAGATTATCTGAGTAAAAATTGTGTTGTGAGAGTCCCTTCTGGACAGCTCTGGTGACAATTATTTCGTAGGTTTCGAACTCGCAGGGAATTGTGTGGGGAGGAGGCATGAATGTGGACTTGATTTTCAGGCCTGTGATGTTCTCTGTATCCTTTTCTGGTCGTTCGCTGTTGGTACGTGACTGTTCAGGTAGGTACACCTCAAACACCTGAGCCCCTTGTTGAGAGGGTTCAAGGCTCCTTTGTAGATCATACGTGAAATGTTGAATATGATCCGGTTAGAAGGGGAAGCCAGTGAAGCCAACACAGTGTAACCTAAAGAAACCTAAGTAAGACCTTACGATACAGAGACACATGGACAAAAAGGGTTTGTAGAAGAAAAAGAACTAGATCTGGAGGTCACAACGGTGCAGCCACCGGAATACAGACAGTAATCCGAAGGAGAAAGTGCAGTTTTCACAAGAGTTCAACTGTCTGCAAACATCCAAGTATTTACAAGATTCCAACTGCACACAAGTGCCCAAGGGTTTAAACAATACCAGTGAGGGAAGAAAGCAACCTTGAATGCCAAGTTCCGAGAATTCATAGCAAAACACCCAAGTTCCAGAATTCATTTTTACAGGTGGGGAAAGTAATAGGTAAGTCAAAGCATAGGCAAAACCCCAGTTGAGAGATATGGGACCCATGGGGGACGAGGTATTGGGAAGCCGGATCTGAATAGTTTAAATAGCCTACTGATTGGCATAATGCAATGGACAAAACGGGCAATCTGTTGCAAGGTTCCAGGCCAAAAGCAATTTTGAGCTCAATACAGAGGAGGGAATGAAGAATCGTCGAGAAGTAAGAAAAGGTCAGATAAAAGGAAATCCAAGATCAAGAAACAGAGCCAAACTGTGTATAGCAAGAAGGAAATGAAGTGCATCCATCACTGAGAAGTGAGGTTTTCAATAGATTTATGGAGTTCCCACTACACTGGAGTCGTTTGACGTGAGACCACTGAGACTGGCAGTCCCTCCAGTAATGCAGCCTCCACTCTGGTCAGCATAAAACATTCAGCATTGTCTACCATGTGACATTTGCGCAGCTGCTGTGATTTTGGAGTATGTTGCTTTAGAGCATAATAAGAGAAGATTAGCACTTAGGGTACCCTTACATTGTGATTAGAATGAGTGGGGTAAGGTGCATTTAAAATAAATTATTTATTCGCATCTCTCTAGCCACCATTTTCTTTTGAGCATTATTTACATCTACTTTTGGGCTGGTAGAGAAATTAAAGTGTATTACTTGATATTTTAACTGGGTATTCCACTGCAAGAACATTTAATGCATGATTTATCATATTTCATGCTGTATTTTTAACAAGCATCATTTTTCATTTACTGATTTCAGTAATCACTGTGTGTGCTGGCAATGTGAAATGATGTTTATGGTAAAAAGAAGCACGTAAAGGGCAAAAACGTGTGTTAGCACTACCACAACACTGATAATGAAGTTAATATCAGGATATTTTCCAACCTGATATCAGAGGCTACCAGGTCCGTTATATTTTTAATTACCCGCCTCAGGTCAATGAGCTTGTTATAAGCAAGCTCATTGGCCCTTGCCCGGGCCTTATCTCACAGTGAAGGCTCTGAATCCTCTGCTTCTCCTCTGCGGAATCCCATGGAAAGAGAGAAGAGATTACGTTTAGTCCCTTCGCCCCTTCCACGGCAGTCATTTTTTCATTTACTTTTTAAAACTTTTTTTCCCATTGGTTTTAATGGCCACCATGGAAAGGGAGAAGGGACTATGCTTTGCTCAGGATTTTGGCCCCGGGGGCATTACCCAACCAGCATGCCCCCTCTCCTCAGGTCATATTGCGAAAATGCTGCCGAAGTTTGGTTTTGTTGGTGTACTCATTAATGCCTATACTGCTAAACTCTCGGTATAAGAAGATAAATCGGTACTAGGAAGGATGATTCCATGATATATATTGTTTTTCATTTCAAACTATAATTCCTGACTTTCTCTTGTAACTTAGAGCTCACCTGCCAGCCCACAGAAAATTGACGAAGTCCTCCTGGGACTAGTAAGTAGTTGTAAAAAGCAGAATAGTTTTACTAAACATTTCCTTTCCTCATAAATCCTCTATTCCTATTCAACATGCTTTCTGCTAGAGTTAAGGACATCTTTGACTGTAAGGTTCACACATAAAGGATTCTACTTCAATTAATTTTGTTTTCCATCATTTAAGTCTACCTGTGTGAAAAGTATAGTTACGCTTCTCAAAGCACCTTTTTGGGCACATTCTATCAAACCTCATTTTAATAAGGGTATCAAGTTTTGGGAGCAAATACATTTATCTACCCCCTTTGGTTTGCATTTTCAGTCCACGATTTTTTCTAACTTATTTGTTTTCTTATCTAATTCTTTCATGGTTTTCAGCATTTAAACCTATTGAGTAGACTGGCAAAATATTTTTCTGGAGAACTGAATGTAGTCCTATTTCCCATCCCTCTATATGACCATTACTTTTTTTACATCCTACAATCTACCCTTTTTTGATATTGATGTGTCCCACGAAAATCTTGATCGGAGCAGTAGATTGAATTTGATGTAGATCCATGAGAAATTATTTTCAGAAACAAACATTCGCGGAAGGCTACCGTTTGTATATTATGACTCATGCTCTTAACCACCGATGATAGGGAAAGAAGGGCATACTAATTTCTTTGTTCATAATGATCAGTTAAAATTCCTTGCATTTGATGTATTAAATCAGAAAATGAAAGAGGAATTTTTGTATTTGTACTTAACATTATTTGTGTTTTTGTCTTCTTTTAGTATCCTTTTGAAGCTGACAACAGCCTTGAACAAACACTGGAGCCCCCTGTTGAAAGGGTAACTATATTTATTGTTAGTTATTCCTGTAATGAAGTTCCAATTGTGCTCATTCCAAAAGAGATTCACACTTTTATTCAATATGGATTCTTAGCATCCTTTCTGGATCATTGGGAGCACACAGTTAATCTGAAACCAGAACTTCTCTGTACTGTTCCTAATTAGTACCCACAAAATGTGGCTCCCTAATGACAGCTGCATGAAACGTCCACTGTGTCTGCTTGCCCTCACTTTTTCTGCATGTCTCCACCTTGCTATCAGTACTGGACTTGAACCCACCCGGGAAAACCTGGGTCCTTCTTCATCCTCTGCAACTGGCATACCACAACATCTGCACCTCTTACTCCTGTCTCTCATTTCTGTGTCCAGATGTTTTGGTGTTCTCTATGCTGATGTTTATCCCACACTTCCACCATGTCAATACCCCACTAACTCCTGAAAATGTGAAACTTTGAGACAGCATGTCAGTTTATTGGCGCTATTTTTGGAATGCCCTGGCTTTTGTGCTCCACAGCCTCTCAACCCAAAGGATTGAGTTCTAGACGTTTTGTGGTGACATTAGATCAACTCCTGCCAATCTCCTCTTTATGCATTAGCTTAGACTTCAACCATTTTATAGTTTTTCTTCATGAGATGCGACAGCCTCCAGATGTGAGTAGTTTAGTCGACAATTGTTTTAGTATTCGGTTCAGGGCTCCTTTGTAGATCATACATGCATTGTTGAATATGATCCTGTTAAAGGGGAAGCCAGTGAAGCCAACACAGTGTAACCTAAAGAAACCTAAGTAAGACCTTACGATACAGAGACACATAGACAAATAGGGTTTGTAGAAGAAAAAGAACTAGATCTGGAGGTCACAACAATGCCCTCAACGGAAAACAGACAGTAATCCTAAGGAGAAAGTGCAGTTTCCAAGAGAGTTCAACTGTCTGCAAACATCCAAGTATTCATAAGATTCCAACTGTACACAAGTGCCCAAGAGTTTAAACAATACCAGTGAGGGAAAAATGCAACCACGAATGCCAAGTTCTGAGAATTCATAACAAAACACCCAAGTTCCAGAATTCATTTTTACAGGTGGGAAGAGTAATAGGTAAACAAATTGTGGAGGTCAACCATTGTAAACGGAAGACATAACAAATGCACTCTTTTTTGCTGAATTACAACAGCCAAACCATATTAATAAACTTAACATATAATGAGGTAATTATTGTAAAAAACACAATATTCTGTGTATATTTATTTTTCATGAAAAAAAGGTTTATACAGTCACATTTATTAACTCGCTTAACATCCAAATCAACTTAAGCATTCTGTGTATATGGCCCTATGTTGACATATACATAATTCTTCATAGTAACAAATTCAACACAATATTTTCAACAGAAAACATTGCTTCAATGCAATATAGTGTTAAAAAATGTCCTGATATCCTTTGTCTGTTGTTTCAAACTATATTCCCATTTTGGGCTTCTAGGGTCTTAGCCTAGGACTTCCACTACGCGTTTCGGGCGATTGGTCCGCCCTTCTTCAGGTGGGCATATCAGAATTTCCCTGTCTTTATTCTATAAAGTAAATATATATAATAACTTCATTAGTTTCTCATTCCTTCTTGAATTCATTTTACACATTATTTAGACTTTATGCACTTTACTAACCTTAGTACAGTAAAACCAAAGAGCGGCAACACCTTGCACACTTCTATGTTATGGCAGCATCTCTCCTCATATGTCTATTTATGCTCTTTCAGGAGTTCGAAACTGTCAAAACCAAATGAGAAGCTCTGTTTCAATAATATGTTCTTAAGGTACAGGCATTCGTATTAATGTTTTACAATTACAGATGTAGTATGATCACGAGTGGGACCAGTCGCTAAAATCAGCGCTGGGCCCCACTCTGTGATCAATAATTGAGAAAGGAAAACTTCACTTTTGTTGTAACACTCACCCATTGGTCAGGACACAGTCAACTCTGAACCGGCCATATGTTGCCATGTTAGATATCCAATAGTTGCACACAATCCTCTGTGTGGCTAAATTCCGACTGTTTCTGAAAAGATTTTTAATCATCGGGGTCACTTACTTATGCTATATTGGCTATATTTTGCCTATTCATTCATGAAAACACTGGGATAGTTCCTACCTGTCTTTTGTACTTGTTGAATTCGGTGCTGGAAACCGCCTGCCGCTCTATGAGGAAGCACCGCGTCCTACTGCTGATGTCGATTACGAAGAGAGACTCCCTCGTGGTACAACGTCTCAGCGAGGTTTCGTTTGCGTTGCCGTTTCTAAATAGATATACGCGTGTTAGTTAAATTATACTAAACGGTCATGGTTCTAGTCACAATCTCATTTGTGCTCATTCATTACCTTAACAGCTATCTGATTCATTCACAACGCTCCCGATAGTGACCGCAATTCCGTGTTCCTGGTCCTGCATCGAAGGGTTGCTAGGCAGCCATTCTAAACTAGTTTGTCTCAAATATTGCCTGTTAGCATTCAAGGTACCTCTTTATGGCCGCCATATTGGATGTGTGTGTTAACTTTAAGTTATTGATGTAGTCAATGCAGATTAAATCATAATTCTCTATACAATTAGTCAATGCTTATTACAAATCCTTCACCAAAACATTCATTGTGATGATTTTACAAGCACTTTGAAATCGATACAGTTAACCCACTCCCCTTTCTGTGATGTTACCGCAAATGCGTGCTGTACGCGGGTACATTTTATATAAAAACCGGTTCATGATTTTTTCACATTCACCTACATTGTCCTTTGGTTTCCTCCCTGTATTTCAACAATAGCAGATTTTGCAGTGTTTTACATTCATGATGATGTTTTATTCAGCAACAATACAATATAAATAGGTTCAAATGTTGTCTACATTGGGTATTTGTCTCATAGTCCATATTTTCTCAATATTTATATCCTCCACATTTTCCAAACTTTTGAAAGTTTGTTGTTTCACATAAAGGCTTGTTTAAGCAGAGTTCCTCATGCATCTCAGTTTATTCAACTTTGATGTTGTTGTGTTTCTCACTTCATGAGTTGCATACTATTCACGGGGGTTTCTAAATAGATCTACCTAATCTTTAACTTACAGAAAACAGTTTAGATCCCATTCCATATTCATACCCCTCGGGTACATGCTGTCTAGTTTTTCTATCCAGAAAATCTCCCTTTGTTGTAACATTTTGTTCAAGTTACCTCCCCTCCTTGGTAATATCACATGTTCCAGTATCACAAATTTGATTTGTGCACTTGTGTGTTTCTCTTTCACAAAGTGTTGGGTCACTGGAGACTTTTCTGAATCCTGTCTTATGTTGGATTTATGCTCACACCATTGTGTTTTTGCTTTACGTCCTGTAAGTCCCACGTAATAAAGTCAGCATGGGCATTTAATTCCATAAATTACATTGTTGGTGTCACATGTTGAGGTGTGTTGTAATTGAATTCTGTTTCCATTGTGTGGGTGACTTATTACATTTCCTTTGATTAAATTGTTGCAACAATTGCAATTGTTACATGGAATGGTGCGCTTATGTGTTATTTCCTTTTTCTTTTTATATCCAATATCTGATTTCATTAGATGGTCTCGAATTGATGGACTTTTGGCACACGCAAATAACAGTGGTTTTGGAAATTGGGCTGCTAAAGTAGGATCAAGTTCCAGTAATTTCCAATTTTTCTTGATTATTCTTCTGATCACGTTGCTCTGTTGTGAATAGGTGGTCACATAGACCAATTCAGTAGCAGTGTTCTTTGTTCTCGGTGTCATTGCTTCTGCCCTTGGCATACCCTTAACTTTAGCTGAATGTTTAGATACTGTGTCTGGACTGTACCCTCTTTCCAATAATTTTTTTGTGAGATCTCTTGCTTTGATGTCATATTCTTCCTCTTTTGATATAATTCTTCTATATCTCAGAAATTGGCTTAAAGGGATACTATTGTTTTCTTGGGATAAAAACTTGATGCAAGCAATAAACTGTTTCTGTCTGTTATTTTTGTAAAGATTGTTGTCTCCAGTTTGTTGTAGTTTAGATAAACCATTACATCCAGAAATTCTATAGATCAGACTTGTCCAACCTTTCTGAATGTGGGGCCGAAACATTAAACTTTTGTCACCCGGTGGGGCGGCGAGCCAAAAGTGAACACCCTCACCCAAAGCAGTATATTCAAAAGCGATGGTGTGTGACCTTTGACACAATAGCATCACAGGCATAGCCATTTAGTCCCAAAGATAGCTTTTGGTGTCGGGGGCAGTGATCAAAGGTTAGATTCTTGTGATTGCTTCCAGTGTTTTACCGATCTAGGGAGGGTTTGGGGGGGTTCCCCCCCAAGTTTTCTTTCCAAATATGGGGCTGAAATTGTGCATTTTACAGCAGGAAATGTGACCAAAAAGCCATAAGTTTACAACCAGTTCTAAAGGGGAACATGTATATTCCATCTCACCAACAGCAGACAAGAACATTGTAGAGCACAACACATTTTAATGATCAATGTATCCACAGTGTAAGACAGCACTGTCACTGATGTAACACATTGGCATGCTCGTTGTGCCCAAAATATGCCTCTGTGGCAACATGTTTATGCTGGCTGTACCCAATTTAGGCCAGCATTGTCCTGTACAAAGCATGATTGATGCTGCCTGAGCATGTATAGTGTTCCCAATACATATGGCAGCTTATCTCTGTAATACACATTAATTACTTCTGTGGTAATGAAAGAAGCATAATCCAATTCCAGGGGGCCCCTGAGGCAGTAAAAGTCCTCCGCCATGGCCCGGTTTATTGGTCGGACCCAACATTGCAGAAATAAATAAATTAATCGTGTCCACGGACCCGACAAACATTGAACAAATAAATAAACCGGGCAGGCTAGCCGACTTATGAATTTCCCGGGGGCTGCCCAAATATAGGAAGTGACATCACCAGCAGTAATATGACCGCATTTGCACATAGTCGCCAACTTGGTGCGAGGGGGACGGGGGGTACAGAACAGTGGATACATTGGCTAGCATGTACTGCATATACTAAAGTCCAGTAAGAAGGAGGTTTAAGGGCCTCATTACACGGACGGCTGTAAGGGTTAACGGTCACCGTTAATGGTACCGGTGAGCGTTAACCCATACCGCCTTACAACGAGGTCCCTTTGCGGGTTGGAGACTTTAACGCCTGCTTTTTGCAGGCGTTAAAAACCAACCCGCAAAGGGACCAGGGAGCTAATTACGGTACCACAATTTGCGGTGCCGTAATTAGCACCTTCCCCATTCCCATTATGCCCTATGGGGCAAAAATGGGAATGGGGAAGGGCAATGGGGGAAGGGGGAATTACCGCCCCACCAACCTTGGAATAGGGCGGTAATTCCCCTTTCCTACAATGCGGTGCCAGTATTTTACCGGCACGGACCAAGGTGCTAATAACACCTTGGTCCACCGCCATCCGTGTAATGAGGCCCTAAGCCTTCCAGTTGCATTCCAGTAGGCCAATACTGCCCCTACTCCACCGCTCTATAATCATCCAGGTTGTAGTAGCCCTCAAAAGGCAGAGCAACACAACCAGGACGGGAGAACGATATGCCATCCCATCCTGTGAGTCTGTCAAACATCAGAGCAATGACTGTGCGTGTGCCTCCTACCTTGGAGCACAATCTCACTAATTTGGTGCAAATCTCGCAAGTGGGTGCATGGGAATCCCATGCGTGTGTGTGGGCTGCAGACCCCAGATCACTTGCTCACTTCTTCAGTGTGAAATTCTGGCCAAGGCAGTACTGTCCCAATGGTGAGAAGTGTTGTATTTTCACATTAACTATGCTTAAGCACTTTGGGTTATTGAATAGTGCTGCTAAATTCTGAGTAATTCCATCCCTTTAAATATATTAGCTCTTGTATAACCACAACTGTGTTGATTTAGTCTGATGATGATGAAGATGATGTTAGACTTGCTCAATAGTTCTGGTTCTGTATCATTAAATGTACTTCAGATCTTTAGTGTCTCTGGAGGATAGTTCAGGGGCAACGTGCTCGCCTTGGAAGCAAGACGACATGGAGCAACACAGGTTCGTTCGTCTGGGTATATTATGCGCATTATAAATAACCAATAAAAATAAATAAATCTGCTGAGAAGTGCTAGGGCCTTGTCAATAAGAGTGTAGCAGCTCAACTGAGAAGTGCTGATGTTGTCCCATCAAAAGTATAGCATCCCCACTAAGATGAACTAGCATTGCCTCAACAGAAGCATAGTATTACAAATTATAGACACCCTGTTTAGCAAGCTAATTGAGGAGTACCAGCATTGCCCCATTTCAAATATGGCAACTCTAGTAGAAAATAGATTACACACCCCTGCTGAGAAGTGCTGTTACTGTCTCTTTAAAAATATAGAAGCCCATTAGCTCTGCACCACTAGGCCCTGCAAGTACTGTCCCATTGAATGCTATTACAATGAACAAGGTCAACAATATGGCAAGGTCCATACTGGGTTCTATGTGATAATTCAGCATTTTGCAGAACAAATACAAAAAAGACTGATTTATTTTGGCTGATTTGGGTAGTCAAAAGGCCTAATTATCACATTTTACTGCCCACCCACCCCGCTAAACACCCCAAGAAGGTGTTCCCACCTCACCCCACACTCGCACCCTCTCCCACGCTGTTACATTCCTTAGAATTCAGGGGAGTTACATGCAAACAGTCTCATTTGCCCTCTCCCTGCCATCTCCCTCCGCAGATGCAATGCAAGAGGGGTGCACAGATGTACAAATACATCCAACCCAAAAAGATTTTTAGAAATTGAGGGACAGACTTGCTTTGCATCTGTGTCTCCATTTCTAAAAATCGTTTTGGGTTGGGTGTACCTCTACATCCGTGCACACAGATGTGGAAGTATACCCAAACCAAAAGGATTTTTAGAAATAGAGGGACAGATGCAAAACAAGAGAATCTTGCTTTGCATCCGTCCCTCAATTATTAAAGATCATTTTTTACCGTGCTTTTACCCAGGCCGCCAGAGAGAGACAAAGTATGGATGGAACAAAGGGCCATCCATACTGCGTCTCTTCTTTCCAGCTTGGGGTGTGCAGGGGGGGGGCCCGGAGCACCTGCGTACTCAGCGCCGCTGATACCAGGCTGTGGCCTGTAACTGCCTCTGGTGCCTGGGGCACCAGAGGCAGTTACAGGCCACGGCCCGGTTTATTTATTTATTTGTTCAATGTTTGTCAGGTCCGTGGACCCGGTTTATGTATATATTTGTTCAATGTTTTCTGTACAGCCTCGTGGGCCACATGAAATGGCTTGGAGGGCCGCATTGTGGCCCGTGGGCCATATGTTGGACAACCTTGCTATAGATATTTTGCTGAATTTGTTTGTAAATTAGATTCTCGGTGTAATCGTGTTCATGAATGTAAAGAATTCATTTAGCTCCTCCTCTGTTCCGTTCCAAATTCCAAAGAGGTCATCTATGAATCGTACCAGGCATTTCAATTTATTCTTCCATCTTGGATTCTGTAAGACATATGTTTCTTCCAAAAATGTCATGTAGGTTGTGTTGAATTTGTTACTATGAAGAATTATGTATATGTCAACATAGGGCCATATACACAGAATGTTTAAGTTGATATGGATGTTAAGCAAGTTAATTAAATGTGACTGTATAAAACTTGTTTTCATGAAAAAATAAATATACACAGAATATTGTGTTTTTTACAAAAATTACCTCATTATATGTTAAGTTTATTAATATGGTTTGGCTGTTGTAATTCAGCAAAAAAGAGTGCATTTGTTATGTCTTCCGTTTACAACGGTTGACCTCCACAATTTGTTTAGAATTCCAGTCTGGTAGCACAGACTTAACAGATTGCACCTAAGTCTTTAAAGAAATACAGGTAAAGCATTGAGATCTATCTAAGGGATATACGAGCAGAGAGTGCACCTCCACAACCAAATCCTCTCAAGAGTAATAGGTAAGTCAATGCATAGACAAAACCCCAGTTGACAGATATGGGACCCATGGGGGACGAGGTATTGGGCAGCAGGAGCTGAATAGTTTTAAGATACATGATGCAATGGGCAAAACAGGCAATTTGTTGCAAGTTCCAGGTCAAAAAGCAATTTTGAGCACAATACAGAGGAGGGAATGAAGAATGGTCCAGCAGTAAGAAAAGGTCAAATCAGAGGAAATCCAAGATCAAGAAACAGAGACAAACTTTGTATAGCAAGAAGGAATTAAAGTGCATCCATCACTGAGAAGTGATGTTGTCAATAGATTTATGGAGTTCCCACTACACTGGAGTCGTTTGACGGGAGACACAGAACATTCAGCAGTTTCTACCAAGTGACATTTGCGCAGCTATGTGATTTTGGAGTATGTTGCTTTAGAGCAGGATAAGAGTAGATTGGCACTCAGGGTACCCTTACATTGTGATTAATAAGAGTGGGGTAAGGTGTATTTAAAATAAATTATTTGTTTGCATCTGTCTAGCCACTATTTTCTTTTGGGCATTACTTACATCTACCTTTGGGTTGGTAGGAAAATTAAAGTGTATTACTTGATATTTTCACTGGGTATTCCCCTGCAAGAACATGCAATGATTACTGAATGATTTATCATATTTCATGCTGTATTTTTAACATGCATCATTTTCCATTTACTGATTTCAATAATCACTGTCTGTGCAGGCAATGTGAAATGATGATTATGGTAAAAACAAGCACGTAAAGGGCAAAAACATGTGTTAGCACTACCACAACACTGATAATGAAGTTAATATCAGGATATTTTTCAACCTGATATCAGAGGCTACCAGGTCCGTAATATTTATTAGTACCTGGCTAGGGTCAATGAGCTTGTTACAAGCAAGCTCATTGGGCCTCACCATGGCCTTACCTCACCGAGAAGTCTCTGAATCCTCTGCTTCTCCGCTGTGGAATCCCAGAGTGGCTGCCATGGAAAAGAAGAGACTACGTGTAGTCCCTTTGCCCCTTCCAAGGCGGTCATTTTTTCATTTACACTTCTTTTCCCATTGGTATTAATGGCCACCATGGAAAGGGAGAAGGGACTATGTTTTGCTCAGGCTTATCACCCTGGGGGCATTACCCAACCAACAATAACCCCTCTCCTCGGGTCATATTGCGAAAATGCTGGCGAAGTTTGGTTTTGTTGGTGTTTTTCATTTCAAACTATAATTGCTGACTTTTTCTTGTAACTTAGAGCTCACCTGCCAGCCCACAGAAAATTGACGAAGTCCTCCTGGGACTAGTAAGTAGTTGTAAACAGCAGAATAGTTTTACTAAACATTTCCTTTCCTCATAAATACCCTATTCCTATTCAACATGCTTTCTGCTAGATTTAAGGAAATCTTTGACTGTAAGGTTCACACCTAAAGGATTCTACTTCAGTTAATTTTGTTTTCCATCATTTAAATCTACCTGTGTGAAAAGTATAGTTAAGCTTCTCCAAGCACCTTTTTGGGCTCATTCTACCAAACCTTGTTGTAATCAGGGTATCCATTTTTAGGAGCGAATACATTCATCTACCCACTTTTTTCAGCCCACCTTTTTTATATCTTATTTTTTTTCTTATCTAATTCTTTCATATTTTTGAGCATTTGAAACCTATTGAGTAGACTGGCAAAATATTTTTATGGAGAACTAAATGTAGTCCCATTTCATTTCCCTCTATATGACCATTACTTCTTTTACACCCTAAAATCTGCCCTTTTTTGATATTGATGTGTCCCATTAACATCTTGATCCGAGCAGTAGATTGAATTTGATGTAGATTCATGAGAAATTATTTTCAGAAACAAACATTTGCGGAAGTCTATCGCTTATATATTATGACTCATGCTCCTAACCACTTATGATAGGGAAAGACGGGCATACCAATTTCTTTCTTAATAATGATCAGTTAGAATTCCTTGCATTTGATGTATTAAAGCAGAAAATTAAAGAGCCCTTGATGTATTTGTACTTAACATTATTTGTGTTTTTGTTTTCTTTTAGGATCCTTTTGAAGCTGACCACAGCATTGAACAAACACCTGAGCCCCCTGTTGAGAGGGTAACTATATTTATTGTTAGTTATTCCTGTAATGAAGTTCCAATTATGCTAATTCCAAAAGTGATTCATATTTTTATTCAATATGGATTCTTAGCATCCTTCCTGGATCATTGGGAGCACACAGTTAATCAGAAAACAGAACTTCTCTGCACTGTTCCTAATAATTACCCAAAAAATGTGCCTCTCTAATGACAGCTGCATCAAACGTCCACTGTGTCTGCTTGCCCTCACTTTTTCTGAATGTCTCCACCTTGCTCTCAGTACTGGACTTGAACCCAGCCGGCAAACCTGGGTCCTTCTTCTTCCTCTGCAACTGGCATACCCCAACATCTGCTCCTCATACTCCTGTCTCTCATTTCTGTGTCTAGATTTTTTGGTGTTCTCTATGCTGATGTTTGTCCCACCCTTCCACCCGGTCAATACCCCACTAACTCCTGGAAATGTGAAACTCGGGGACAGCATGTCAGTTTATTGGAGCTGTTTTTGGAATGCCCTGGCTTTTGTACTCCACAGAGTCTCAACACAAAGGATTGAGTTCCTGAACCTTTGTGGTGGCATTAGATCAACTTCTGCCAATCTCCTCTTTATGCGTTAGCTTTGACTTCAACCATTTCATAGCTTTTCTTCATGAGATGCGACAGCCTCCAGATGTGAGTAGTTTAGCCGACAATTGTTTTGGTATTCTGTTCAAGGCTCCTTTATAGATCATACATGCAATGGTGAATATGATCCTGTTAGAGGCGGAAGCTAGTGAAGCCAACGCAGTGTAACCTAAAGAAACCTAAGTAAGACCTTACGATACAGAGATACATAGACAAATAGGGTTTTAGTAGAAAAAGAAATAGATCTGGAGGTCACAACAGGGCACCCAACGGAACACAGACAGTAATCCTAAGGAAAAAGTGCAGTTTCCACAAGAGTTCAACTGTCTGCAAACATCCAAGTATTCACAAGATTACAACTGTACACAAGTGCCCAAGGGTTTAAAAACTACCAGTGACGGTATAATGCAACCTCGAGTGCGAAGTTCCAAGAATTCATAGCAAAACACCCACGTTCCAGAATTCATTTTTACAGGTGGGGAGAGTAATAGGTAAGTCAAAGCATAGACAAAACCCCCAGTTGAGAGATATGGGGCCCATGGGGGATGACGTATTGGGAAGCCGGATCTGAATAGTTTAAATAGCCTACTGATTTGGCATAATGCAATGGGCAAAACGGGCAATAGGTTGCAAGCAATTTTGAGCACAATACAGAGAAGTGAATGAGGAATGGTCCAGAAGTAAGAAAAGGTCAGATTAGAGAAAATCCACGATCAAGAAACAGAGCCAAACTGTGTATAGCAAGAAGGAATTGAGTGCATCCATCACTGAGAAGTGATGTTTTCAATAGATTTATGGAGTTCCCACTACGCTGGAGTCGTTTGACTAGAGACCACTGAGACTGGTAGTCCTTCCAGTAATGCAGCCTCCACTCTGGTCAGCATAAAACATTCAGCAGTGTCTAACATGTGGCTTTTGTGCAGCTGCTGTGATTTTGGAGTATGTTGCTTTAGAGCAGGATAAGAGTAGATTTGCACTTAGGGTACCCTTACATTGTGATTAATAAGAGTGGGGTAAGCTTTATTTAAAATAAATTATTTGTTGGCATCTGTCTAGCCACTATTTTCTTTTGAGCATTACTTACATCTACCTTTGGGCTGGTAGAAAAATTGAAGTGTATTACTTGATATTTTCACTGGGTATTCGACTGCAAGATCATGCAACATTTACTGTATGATTTAACATATTTCATGCTGTATTTTTAACATGCATCGTTTTCCATTTACTGATTTCAATAATCACTGTCTGTGCAGGCAATGTGAAATAATGTTTATGGTAAAAACAAGCACGTAAAGGGCAAAAACATGCGTTAGCACTACCACAACACTGATAATGAAGTTATTATCAGGATATTTTTCAACCTGATATCAGAGGATACCAGGTCCGTAATATTTATTACTACCCGGCTAGGGTCAATGAGCTTGTTACAAGCAAGCTCATTGTCCCTCGCCAGGGCCTTACCTCATTGAGAAGGCTCTGAATCCTCTGCTTCTCCGCTGTGGAATCCCAGAGTGGCTGCCATGGAAAGGGAGAAGAGACAACGTGTAGCCCCTTCGCCCCTTCCATCACAGTCATTTTTTCATATACTTTTTAAAACTTTTTTTCCCCTTGGTTTTAATGGCCTCCATGGAAAGGGAGAAGGGACTATGCTTTGCTCTGGGTTTTGGCCCCGGGGGCATTACCCAAACAGTAATGCCCCCTCTCCTCGGTCATATTGCGAAAATGCTGCAGAAGTTCGGTTTTGTTGGTGTACTCATTAATGCCTATACTGCTAAACTCTGTAGGTTTCAGAAGATAAATCGGTACTAGGAAAAATCATTCCATGATATATATTGTTTTTCATTTCAAACTATAATTCGTGACTTTCTCTTGTAACTTAGAGCTCACCTGCCAGCCCACAGAAAATTGACGAAGTCCTCCTGGGACTAGTAAGTAGTTGCAAACAGCAGAATAGTTTTACTAAACATTTCCTTTCCTCATAAGTCCCTATTCCTATTCAACATGGTTTCTGCTAGAGTTAAGGAAATCTTTGACTGTAAGGTTCACACATAAAGGATTCTACTTCAATTCATTTTGTTTTCCATCATTTAAATTTACCTGTGTGAAAAGTATAGTTACGCTTCTCCAAGCACATTTTTGGGTCATTCTACCAAACCCCGTTGTAACAAGGGTATTCATTTTTGGGAGCAAATACATTCATCTAACTTCTTTGGTTTACATTTTCAGCCCACCATTTTTTATATCGTATTTTTTTTCTTATCTAGACTGGCAAAATATGTTTATGGAGAACTAAATGTAGTCCTATTTCTCTTCCCTCTATATGACATTACTTCTTTTAAACCCTAAAATTTGCCCTTTTATGATATTGATGTGTCCCACGAACATCTTGATCCGAGCAGTACATTGAATTGGATGTAGATTCATGAGAAATTATTTTCAGAAACAAACATTCGCGGAAGGCTATCGCTTATATATTATGACTCATGCTCTTATCCACTTATGATAGGGAAAGCCCGGCATACCAATTTTTTCTTCATAATGATCAGTTAGAATTCCTTGTATTTGATGTATTAAAGCAGAAAATTAAAGAGGCATTTATGTACTTGTACTTAACATTATTTATGTTTTTGTTTTCTTTTAGGATCCTTTTGAAGCTGACCACAGCTTTGAACAAACACTTGAGGCCCGTGTTGAGAGGGTAACTATATTTACTGTTAGTTATTCCTGTAATGAAGTTCCAATTGAGCTCATTCCAAAAGAGGTTCACACTTTTATTCAATATGGATTCTTAGCATCCTTTCTGGACCATTGGGAGCACACAGTTAATCAGAAACCAAAACTTCTCTGTACTCTTCCTAATTAGTACCCACAAAATGTGCCTTCCTAATGACAGCTGCATCAAACGTCCACTGTGTTTGCTTGCTCCCACTTTTTCTGCCTATCTCCACCTTGTTCTCAGTACTGGAGTTGAACCCAGCCGGCAAACCTGGGTCCTTCTTCTTCCTCTCCAACTGGAATAGCACAATATCTGTTCCTCTTACTCCTGTCTCTCATTTCTGTGTCTAGATTTTTGGGTGTTATCTATGCTGATGTTTATCCCACCCTTTCACCCTGTCAATACCCCGCTAACTCCCGAAAATGTGAAATTCGGGGACAGCATGTCAGCTTATTGGGGCTATTTTCGGAATGCTGTGGCTTTTGCCCTCCACAGCCTCTCAACCCAAAGGATTGAGTCCCAGACACTTTGTGGTGGCATTAGATCAACTTCTGCCAATCTCCTCTTTATGCGTTAGCTTAGACTTCAACCATTTTATGGTTTTTCTTCATGAGATGCGACAGCCTCCATATGTGAGTAGTTTTGCCGTCAATTGTTTTGGTATTCGGTTCAAGGCTCCTTTGTAGATCATACATGCAATGTTGAATATGATCCTGTTAGAGGGGGAAGCCAGTGAAGCCAACACAGTGCAACCTAAAGAAACCTAAGTAAGACCTTACGATACAGAGACACATAGACAAATAGGGTTTGTAAAAGAAAAAGAAATAGATCTGGAGGTCACAATAGTGCACCAACGTAACACAGACAGTAATCCTAAGGAGAAAGTGCAGTTTCCAAAAGAATTCAACTGTCTGCAAATATCCAAGTTTTCATATTATTCCAACTGTACACAAGTGCCCAAGAGTTTAAACAATACCAGTGAGGGTAGAATGCAACCTTGAATGCTAAGTTCCGAGAATTCATAGCAAAACACCCAAGCTCCAGAATTCATTTTTACAGGTGGGGAGAGTAATAGGTAAATCAAAGCATAGACAAAACCAACAGTTGAGAGATATGGGGCCCATGGGGGATGAGGTATTGGGAAGCCGGATCTGAATTGTTTAAATAGCCTGCTGATTGGCATAATGCAATGGTCAAAAACGGGCAATCTGTTGCAAGGTTGAGGGTCAAAAGCAATTTTGAGCACAATGCAGGGGAGGGAATGAAGAATGGTCCAGAAGTAAGAAAAGGTCAAATAAGAGGAAATCCAAGATCAAGAAACAGAGCCAAACTGTGTATAGCAAGAAGGAATTGGAGTGCATCCATCACTGGGAAGTGATGATTTCAATAGATTTATGGAGTTCCCACTACGCTGGAGTCGTTTGACCAGAGACCACTGAGACTGGTAGTCCTTCCAGTAATGCAGCCTCCACTCTGGTCAGCATAAAACATTCAGCAGTGTCTAACATGTGACTTTTGCGCAGCTGCTGTGATTTTGGAGTATGTTGCTTTAGAGCAGGATAAGAGAAGATTGGCACTTAGGGTACCCTTACATTGTGATTAATAAGAGTGAGGTAAGGTGTATTTAAAATAAATTATTTGTTGGCATCTGTCTAGCCACTATTTTCTTTTGAGCATTACTTACATCTACCTTTGGGCTGGTAGAAAAATTGAAGTGTACTATTTGATATTTTCACTGGGTATTCGACTGCAAGATCATGCAACATTTACTGCATGATGTATCATATTTCATGCTGTATTTTTAACATGCATCATTTTCCATTTACTGATTTCAATAATCACTGTCTGTGCAGGCAATGTGAAATGATGTTTATGGTAAAAACAAGCACGTAAAGGGCAAAAAAATGTGTAGCACTATCACAACACTGATAATGAAGTTAATATCAGGATATTTTTCAACCTGATATCAGAGGATACCAGGTATGTAAAATGTATTATTACCCGGTAGTGTCAATGAGCTTATTACAAGCAAGCTCATTGGCCCTCGCCAGGAGCTTACCTCACCGAGAATGCTCTGAATCCTCTGCTTCTCCGCTGTAGAATCCCAGAGTGGCTGCCATGGAAAGGGAGAAGAGACTACATGTAGTCCCTTCGCCCCATCCATGGCAGTCATTTTTTCATTTACTTTTTTTAACTTTTTTTCCCATTGGTTTTAATGGCCTCCATGGAAAGGGAGAAGGGACTATGCTTTGCTCTGGCTTTTGGCCCCGGGGGCATTACCCAACCAGTAATGCCCCCTCTCCTCAGGAAATATTGCGAAAATGCTGCTGAAGTTGGATTTTTTTGGCGTACTCATTAATGCCTATACTGCTAAACTCTGTAGGTATCAGATGATAAATCGGTACTAGGAAGGATGATTCCATGATATATATTGTTTTTCATTTCAAACTATAATTCCTGACTTTCTCTTGTAACTTAGAGCTCACCTGCCAGCCCACAGAAAATTGACGAAGTCCTCCTGGGACTAGTAAGTAGTTGTAAAAAGCACAATAGTTTTACTAAACATTTCCTTTCCTCATAAATCCCCTATTCCTATTCAAGATGCTTTCAGCAAGAGTTAAGGAAATCTTTGACTGTAAGGTTCACACATAAATGATTCTACTTCAATTCATTTTGTTTTCCATCATTTAAATCTACCTGTTGAAAAGTATAGTTACGCTTCTCCAAGCACCTTTTTGGGCTCATTCTACCAAACCCTGTTGTAATAAGGGTATCCATTTTTGGGAGCAAAGCCATTCATCTACCCCCTTTGGTTTGCATTTTCAGTCCCACATATTTTCTATCTTTTTTTTGTCTTATCTAATTCTTTCATGGTTTTGAGCATTTTAAACCTATTCAGTAGATTGGCAAAACATGTTTCTAGAGAACTTAATGTAGTCCTATTTCCCTTCCCTCTATATGACCATTACTTCTTTTGGACCATAAAATCTACCCTTTTTTGATATTGATGTGTCCACGAAAATCTTGATCAGAGCAGTAGATTGAATTTGATGTAGATACATGAGACGTTATTTTCAGAAGCAAACATTCGCGAAAGGCTGCCGCTTATATATTATGACTCATGCTCTTAACCACCGATGATAGGGAAAGAAGGGCATACCAATTTCTTTGTTCATAATGATCAGTTAGAATTCCTTGCATTTGATGAATTAAACCAGAAAATGAAAGAGCCCTTTATGTATTTGTACTTAATATTATTTGTGTTTTTGTTTTCTTTTAGGATCCTTTTGAAGCTGACCACAGCATTGAACAAACACCTGAGTCCCCTGTTCAGAGGGTAACTATATTTATTGTTAGTTATTTCTGTAATGAAGTTCTAATTGTGCTCATTCCAAAAGCAATTCCCACTTTTATTCAATATTGATTCTTAGCATCCTTCCTGGATCATTGGGAGCACACAGTTAATCAGAAACCAGAATTTCTCTGTACTGTTCATAATAAGTACCCACAAAATGTGCCTCGCTAATGACAGCTACATCAAACGTCCACTGTGTCTGCTTGCCCTCACTTTTTCTGCCTGTCTCCACCTTGCTCTCAGTGCTGGACTTGAACCCAGCCGGCAAACCTGGGTCCTTCTTCTTCCTCTGCGACTGGCATGCCACAACATCTGCTCCTCTTACTCCTGTCTCTCATTTCTTTGTCTAGATTTTTTGGTGTTCTATATGCTGATGTTTATCCCACCCTTCCACCATGTCAATAATCCACTAACTCCTGGAAATGTGAAACTCAGTGACAGCATGTCAGCTTATTGGAACTGTTTTTGGAATGCCTGGCTTTTGTACTCCACAGCCTCTCAACCCAAAGGGTTCAGTTCCAGACACTTTGTGGTGGTATTAGATCAACTTCTGCAATCTCCTCTTTATGCGTTAGCTAAGACTTCAACCATTTTATAGTTTTTCTTCATGAGATGCGAGAGCCTCCAGATGTGAGTAGTTTAGCCAACAATTGTTTTGATATTTGGTTCAAGGCTCCTTTGTAGATCATACATGCAATATTGAATATGATCCTGTTAGAGGGGGAAGCCAGTGAAGCCAACACAGTGTAACATAAAGAAACCTAAGTAAGTCCTTACGATACAGAGAGACATGGACAAATAGGGATTGTAGAAGAAAATGAAATATATCTGGAGGTCACAACAGTGCACCCAACGGAACACAGACAGTAATCCTAAGGAGAAAGTGAAGTTTCCGCAAGTGTTAAACTGTCTGCAAACATCCAAGTATTCACAAGATTCCAACTGTACACAAGTGCCCAAGAGTTTAAACAGTCCCAGTGAGGGAAGAATGCAACCACGAATGACAAGTTCCAAGAATTCATAGCAAAACACCCAAGTTCTAGAATTCATTTTCAAAGGCAGGAGTTTAATAGTTAAGTCAAAGCATCGACAAAACCCCAGTTGAGAGATATGGGGCCCATGGGGGACAAGGTATTGGGAAGCAGGAGCTGAATAGTTTAAGAGCCTACTGAATGACATAATGCAATGGGCAAAATTGGCAATCTTTTGCAAGGTTCCAGGTCAAAAGCAATTTTGAGCACAATACAGAGGAGGGAATGAAGAATGGTCCAGAATTAAGAAAAGGTCAAATAAGAGGAAATCCAAGATCAAGAAACAGAGCCAAACTTTGTATAGCAAGAAGGAATTGAGTGCATCCATCACTGAGAAGTGATGTTTTCAATAGATTTATGGAGTTCCCACTACGCTGGAGTCGTTTGACTAGAGACCACTGAGACTGGTAGTCCTTCCAGTAATGCAGCCTCCACTCTGGTCAGCATAGAACATTCAGCAGTGTCTACCATGTGACATTTGCGCAGCTGCTGTGATTTTGGAGTATGTTGCTTTAGAGCAGGATAAGAGTAGATTGGCACTTAGGGTACCCTTACATTGTGATTAATAAGAGTGAGGTAAGGTGTATTTAAAATACATTATTTGTGTGCATCTGTCTAGGCACTATTTTCTTTTGAGCATTACTTACATCTACCTTTGGGTTGGTAGGAAAATTACAGTGTATTACTTGATATTTTCACTGGGTATTCCACTGCAAGAACATGCAACGTTTACTGCATGATTTATCATATTTCATGCTGTATTTTTAACATGCATCATTTTCCATTTACTGATTTCAATAATCACTGTGTGTGCAGGCAATGTGAAATGATGTTTATGGTAAAAACAAGCACGTAAAGGGCAAAAACATGTGTTAGCACTACCACAACACTGATAATGAAGTTAATATCAGGATATTTTTCAACCTGATATCAGAGGATACCAGGTCCGTAATAATTATTATTACCCGGTAGGGTCAATGAGCTTGTTACCAGCAAGCTCATTGGCCCTCGCCAGGGGCTTATCTCACCGAGAATGCTCTGAATCCTCTGCTTCTCCGCTGTGGAATCCCAGAGTGGCTGCCATGGAAAGGGAGAAGAGACTACATGTAGTCCCTTTGCCCCATCCATGGCAGTCATTTTTTCATTTACTTTTTTTAACTTTTTTTTTCCATTGGTTTTAATGGCCTCCACAGAAAAGTGAGAAGGGACTATGCTTTGCTCGGGCTTTTGGACCCGGGTGCATTACCCAACCAGTAATGCCCCCTCTCCTCGGGTCATATTGCGAAAATGCTGCTGAAGTTCAGTTTTGTTGGTGTACTCATTAATGCCTATACTGCTATACTCTGTAGGTATCAGAAGATAAATCAATACTAGGAAGGATGATTCCATGATATATATTTTTTTTCATTTCAAACTATAATTCCTGACTTTCTCTTGTAACTTAGAGCTCACCTGCCAGCCCACAGAAAATTGACGAAGTCCTCCTGGGACTAGTAAGTAGTTGTAAAGAGCAGAATAGTTTTACTAAACATTTCCTTTCCTCATAAATCCCCTATTCCTATTCAACATGCTTTCAGCAAAAGTTAAGGAAATCTTTGACTGTAAGGTTCACACATGAAGGATTCTACTTCAATTAATTTTGTTTTACATCATTTAAATCTACCTGTTGAAAAGTACAGTTCTCCAAGCACCTTTTCGGGCTCATTCTACCAAACCCCGCTGTAATAAGGGTATCCATTTTTGGGAGCGAAGCCATTCATCTACCCCCTTTGGTTTGCATTTTCAGCCTCGCATTTTTTCTATCTTATTTTTTTTTCTTATCTAATTCTTTCATGATTTTGAGCATTTTAAACCTATTCAGTAGATTGGCAAAATATGTTTCTGGAGAACTAAATGTAGTCCTATTTCATTTCCCTCTATATGACCATTACTTCTTTTACACCCTAAAATCTACCCTTTTTTGATATTGATGTGTCCCACGAAAATCTTGATTGGAGCAGTAGATTGAATTTGATGTAGATCCATGAGATGTTATTTTCAGAAGCAAACATTCGCGAAAGGCTATCGATTATATATTATGACTCAGGCTCTTAACCACTGATGATAGAGAAAGAAGGGCATACCAATTTCTTTGTTCATAATGATCAGTTAGAATTCCTTGCATTTGATGTATTAAACCAGAAAATGAAAGAGCCCTTTATGTATTTGTACTTAACATTATTTGTGTTTTTGTTTTCTTTTAGGATCCTTTTGAAGCTGACCACAGCATTGAACAAACACCTGAGTCCCCTGTTCAGAGGGTAACTATATTTATTGTTAGTTATTCCTGTAATGAAGTTTCAATTGCGCTCATTCCAAAAGAAATTCACACTTTTATTCAATATTGATTCTTAGCATCCTTTCCGGATATTTGGGAGCACACAGTTAATCAGAAACCAGAATTTCTCTGTACTGTTCCTAAAAAGTACCCACAAAATGTTCCTCGCTAATGACAGCTACATCAAACGTCCACTATGTCTGCTTGCCCTCACTTTTTCTGCATGTCTCCACCTTGCTCTCAGTGCTAGACTTTAACCAAGCCGGCAAACCTGGGTCCTTCTTCTTCCTCTGCAACTGGCATACCACAACATATGCTCCTTTTACTCCTGTCTCTCATTTCTTGGTCTAGATTTTTTGGTGTTCTATATGCTGATGTTTACCCCTCCCTTCCACCCTGTCAATATCCCACTAACTCCTGGAAATGTGAAACTCGGTGACAGCATGTCAGCTCATTGGGGCTGTTTTTGGAATGCCCTGGCTTTTGTACTCCACAGCCTCTCAACCCAAAGGATTGAGTTCCAGACACTTTGTGGTGGCATTAGATCAACTTCTGCCAATCTCCTCTTTATGCGTTAGCTAAGACTTCAACCATTTTATAGTTTTTCTTCATGATATGCGACAGCCTCCAGATGTGAGTAGTTTAGCCAACAATTGTTTTGGTATTTGGTTCAAGGCTCCTTTGTAGATCATACATGCAATGTTGAATATGATCCTGTTAGAGGGGAAGCCAGTGAAGCCACACAGTGTAACCTAAAGAAACCTAAGTAAGTCCTTACGATAATGAGACACATGGACAAATAGGGATTGTAGAAGAAATGAAATATATCTGGGGGTCACAACAGTGCACCCAACGGAACACAGACAGTAATCCTAAGGAGAAAGTGAAGTTTCCGCATGTGTTCAACTGTCTGCAAACATCCAATTATTCACAAGATTCCAACTGTACACAAGTGCCCAAGAGTTTAAACAGTCCCAGTGAGGGAAGAATGCAACCACGAATGACAAGTTCCAGAATTAATTTTCATAGGCGGGAGTTTAATAGTTAAGTCAGAGCATCAACAAAACCCCAGTTGAGAGATATGGGGCCCATGGGGGACAAGGTATTGGGAAGCAGATGCAGAATAGTTTAAGAGCCTACTGAATGACATAATGCAATGGGCAAAATGGGCAATCTTTTGCAAGGTTCCAGGTCAAAAGCAATTTTGAGCACAATACAGAGGAGGGAATGAAGAATGGTCCAGAATTAAGAAAAGGTCAAATAAGAGGAAATCCAAGATCAAGAAACATAGCCAAACTGTGTATAGCAAGAGTGGAATTGAGTGCATCCATCACTGAGAAGTGATGTTTTCAATAGATTTATGGAGTTCCCACTACGCTGGAGTCGTTTGACCAGAGACCACTGAGACTGGCAGTCCTTCCAGTAATGCAGCCTCCACTCTGGTCAGCATAGAACATTCAGCAGTGTCTACCATGTGACATTTGCGCAGCTGTTGTGATTTTGGAGTATGTTGCTTTAGAGCAGGATAAGAGTAGATTGGCACTTAAGGTAACCTTACATTGTTATTAATAAGAGTGGGGTAAGGTGTATTTAAAATAAATGATTTGTTGGCATCTGTCTAGCCACTATTTTCTTTTGAGAATTACTTACATCTACCTTTGGGTTGGTAGGAAAATTAAAGTGTATTACTTGATATTTTCACGGGGTATTCCACGGCAAGAACATGCAACGTTACTGCATGATTTATCATATTTCATGCTGTATTTTTAACATGCATCATTTTCCATTTACTGATTTCCATAATCACTGTCTGTGCAGGCAATGTGAAATGATGTTTATGGTAAAAACAAGCACGTAAAGGGCAAAAACATGTGTTAGCACTACCACAACACTGATAATGAAGTTAATATCAGGATAGTTTTCAACCTGATATCAGAGGATACCAGGTCCGTAATATTGATTATTACCCGGTAGGGTCAATGAGCTTGTTACAAGCAAGCACATTGGCCCTCGCCAGGGACTTACCTCACCGAGAATGCTCTGAATCCTCTGCTTCTCCGCTGTGGAATCCCAGAGTGGCTGCCATGGAAAGGGAGAAGAGACTACATGTAGTCCCTTCACCCCATCCATGGCAGTCATTTTTTCATTTACTTTTTTTAACTTTTTTTCCCATTGGTTTTAATGGTCTTCATGGAAAGGGAGAAGGGACTATGCTTTGCTCGAGCTTTTGGCCCCGGCGGCATTACCCAAAGAGTAATGCCCACTCTCCTCGGGTCATATTGCGAAAATGCTGCTGAAGTTCGGTTTTGTTGGTGTACTCATTAATGCCTATACTGCTAAACTCTGTAGGTATCAGAAGATACATCGGTACTAGGAAGGATGATTCCATGATATATATTGTTTTTCATTTCAAACTATAATTCCTGACTTTCTCTTGTAATTTAGAGCTCACCTGCCAGCCCACAGAAAATTGACGAAGTCCGCCTGGGACTAGTAAGTAGTTGTAAAAAGCAGAATAGTTTTACTAAACATTTCCTTTCCTCATTAATCCCCTATTCCTATTATACATGCTTTCAGCAAGAGTTAAGGAAATCTTTGACTGTAAGGTTCACACATAAAGGATTCTACTTCAATTCATTTTGTTTTACATCATTTAAATCTACCTGTTGAAAAGTACAGTTACGCTTCTCCAAGCACCTTTTTAGGCTCATTCTACCAAACCCCGTTGTAATAAGGGTATCCATTTTTGGGAGCAAAGCCATTCATCTACCCCCTTTGGTTTGCATTTTCAGCCTCGCATTTTTTCTATCTTATTTTTTTTTCTTATCTAATTCTTTCATGATTTTAGGCATTTTAAACCTATTCAGTAGATTGGCAAAATATGTTTCTGGAGAACTAAATGTAGTCCTATTTCCCTTCCCTCTAAATGACCATTACTTCTTTTACACCCTAAAATCTACCCTTTTATATGGATGTGTCCCATGAAAATCTTGATCGGAGCAGTAGATTGAATTTGATGTAGATCCATGAGACGTTATTTTCAGAAACAAACATTTGCGAAAGGCTACCGATTATATATTATGACTCATGCTCTTAACCACCGATGATAGGTCAAGAAGGGCATACCAATTTCTTTGTTCATAATGATCAGTTAGAATTCCTTGCATTTGATGTATTAAACCAGAAAATGAAAGAGCCCTTTATGTATTTGTACTTAACATTATTTGTGTTTTTGTTTTCTTTTAGGATCCTTTTGAAGATGACCACAGCATTGAACAAAAACCTGAGCCCCCTGTTGAGAGGGTAACTATATTTATTGTTAGTTATTCCTGTAATGAAGTTCCAATTGTGCTCATTCCAAAAGAGATTCACACTTTTATTCAATATAGATTCTTAGCATCCTTTCCGGATCATAATCAGAAACCAGAATTTCTCTGTACTGTTCCGAATTAGTACCCACAAAATGTGCATCGCTAATGACAGCTGCATCAAACGTCCACTGTGTCTGCTTGCCCTCACTTTTTCTGCATGTCTCCACGTTGCTCTCAGTGCTGGACTTGAACCCAGCCGGCAAACCTGGGTCCTTCTTCTTCCTCTGCGACTGGTATGCCACAACATCTGCTGCTCTTACTCCTGTCTCTCATTTCTGTGTCTAGATTTTTTGGTGCTCTCTATGCTGATATTTATCCTACCCTTCCACCCTGTCAATACCCCACTAACGCCTGGTAATGTGAACAACCAAGATCATTGGCCCTCGCCAGGGCCTTACCTCACCGAGAAGGCTCTGAATCCTTTGCTTCTCCGCTTTGTAATCCCAGAGTGGCTGCCATGGAAAGGGAGAAGAGACTACGTGTAGCTCCTTCGCCCCTTCCATGGCAGTCATTTTTTCATTTGTTTTTTTAAACTTTTTTTTCCCAATGGTTTTAATGGCCGCCATGGAAAGGGAGAAGGGACTATGCTTTGCTCGGCTTTTGGCCCCAGGGGCATTACCCAACCAGTAATGCCCCCTCTCCTCGGTCATATTGCGAAAATGCTGCTGAAGTTCGGTTTTGTTGGTGTACTCATTACTGCTAAACTCTGTAGGTTTCAGAAGATAAATCGGTACTAGGAAAAATGATTCATGATATATATTGTTTTTCATTTCAAACTATAATTTCTGACTTTTTCTTGTAAATTAGAGCTCACCTGCCAGCCCACAGAAAATTGACGAAGTCCTCCTGGGACTGGTAAGTAGTTGTAAACAGCAGAAAAGTTTTCCTCATAAATTCCCTATTCAACATGCTTTCTGCTAGAGTTAAGGAAATCTTTGACAGTAAGGTTCACACATAAAGGATTCTATTTCAATTCATTTTGTTTTCCATCATTTAAATCTACCTGTGTGAAAAGTATAGTTACGCTTCTCCAAGCACCTTTTTGGACTCATTCTACCAAACCCCATTTTAATAAGGGTATCCATTTTTGGGAGCAAAGCCATTCATCTACCCCCTTTGGTTTGCATTTTCAGCCCCGCATTTTTTCTATCTAATTTTTTTTTCTTATCTAATTCTTTCATGGTTTTGAGCATTTTAAACCTATTCAGTAGATTGGCAAAATATGTTTCTGGAGAACTAAATGTAGTCCTATTTCCCTTCCCTCTATATGACCATTACTTCTTTTACACCCTAAAATCTACCATTTTTTGATATTGATGTGTCCACGAAAATTTTGATCGGAGCAGTAGACTGAATTTGATGTAGATCCATGAGACTATATTTTCAGAAGCAAACATTCGCGAAAGGCTACCGCTTATATATTATGACTCATGCTCTTAACCACCGATGATAGGGAAAGAAGGGCATACCAATTTCTTTGTTCATAATGATCAGTTAGAATTCCATGGCAGTCATTTTTTCATTTACTTTTTTTTACTTTTTTTTCCATTGGTTTTAATGGCCTCCATGAAAAGGGAGAAGGGACTATGCTTTGCTCGGGCTTTTGGCCCCGGGTGCATTACCCAACCAGTAATGCCCCCTCTCCTTGGGTCATATTGCGAAAATGCTGCTGAAGTTCAGTTTTGTTGGTGTACTCATTAATGCCTATACTGCTATACTCTGTGGGTATCAGAAGATAAATCGATACTAGGAAGGATGATTCCATGATATATATTGTTTTTCATTTCAAACTATAATTCCTGACTTTCTCTTGTAACTTAGAGCTCACCTGCCAGCCCACAGAAAATTGACGAAGTCCGCCTGGGACTAGTAAGTAGTTGTAAAAAGCAGAATAGTTTTACTAAACATTTCCTTTCCTCATAAATCCCCTATTCCTATTCAACATGCTTTCAGAAAAAGTTAAGGAAATCTTTGACTGTAACGTTCACACATAAAGGATTCTACTTCAATTCATTTTGTTTTACACCATTTAAATGTACCTGTTCAAAAGTACAGTTACGCTTCTCCAAGCACCTTTTTAGGCTCATTCTACCAAACCCCGTTGTAATAAGGGTATCCATTTTTGGGAGCGAAGCCATTCATCTACCCCCTTTGGTTTGCATTTTCAGCCCCGCATTTTTTCTATCTTATTTTTTTTACTTATCTAATTCTTTCATGGTTTTTAGCATTTTAAACCTATTCAGTAGATTGGCAAAATATGTTTCTGGAGAACACAATGTAGTCCTATTTCCCTTCCCTCTATATGACCATTACTTCTTTGACACCCTAAAATCTACCTTTTTTTGATATTGATATGTCCCACGAAAATCTTGATCGGAGCAGTAGATTGAATTTGATGTAGATCCATGAGACGTTATTTTCAGAAACAAACATTCGCGGAAGGCTACCGCTTATATATTATGACTCATGCTCTTAACCACCGATGATAGGGAAAGAAGGGCATACCAATTTCTTTGTTCATAATGATCAGTTAGAATTCCTTGCATTTGATGTATTAAACCAGAAAATTAAAGAGCCCTTTATGTATTTGTACTTAATATTATTTATGTTTTTGTTTTCTTTTAGGATCCTTTTGAAGCTGACCACAGCATTGAACAAACACCTGAGTCCCCTGTTGAGAGGGTAAGTATATTTATTGTTAGTTATTCCTGTAATGAAGTTCCAATTGTGCTCATTCCAAAAGAGATTCACACTTTTCTTCAATATTGATTCTTAGCATCCTTTCTGGATATTTGGGAGCACACAGAGAATTTCTCTGTACTGTTCCTTATAAGTACCCACAAAATGTGCCTCTTTAATGACAGCTACATCAAACGTCCACTGTGTCTGCTTGCCCTCACTTTTTCTGCCTGTCTCCACCTTGCTGTCAGTGCTGGACTTGATCCCAGCCGGCAAACCTGGGTCCTTCTTCTTCCTCTGCAACTGGCATACCACAACATCTGCTCCTCTTACTCCTGTCTCTCATTTCTTTGTCTAGATGTTTTGGTGTTCTCTATGCTGATGTTTATCCCACCCTTCCACCCTGTCAATACCCCACTAACTCCTGGAAATGTGAAACTCGGTGACAGCATGTCAGTTTATTGGGGCTGTTTTTGGAATGCCCTGGCTTTTGTACTCCACAGCCTCTCAACCAGTGGTTGAAGTGTACGAAAAGACGTAGTGGAGCTATGTTCTCTGCTGGTCTGCCCCATTCCTCACAAACCCCATCACTGCGCCCCCTCCCACATGCAATCCAAACCCCCCAAAGAAACGCCTGCTATTTATAAGAAAGTGCAGTAAAGTGCACTGAAGTGCAAGTTTGAACTTCTTCCTACCCTTTCATTGTAAAAAAAAAAACATTCCAGAACGGTTTCTTTTTAAAATAAAAGTATAGTAACAGTGAACCTTAAAAATAAAAAGTTTAGGAGCACTGCTCCCGACCGCTCGCGCCCACTTCGACCTCTGCTCTCAACCCAAAGGATTGAGTTCCAGACACTTTGTGGTGGCATTAGATCAACTTCTGCCAATCTCGTCTTTATGTGTTAGCTAAGACTTCAACCATTTTATAGTTTTTCTTCATGAGATGCGACAGCCTCCATATGTGAGTAGTTTAGCCAACAATTGTTTTGGTATTTGGTTCAAGGCTGCTTTGTAGATCAAACATGCAATGTTGAATATGATCCTGTTAGAGGGGGAAGCCAGTGAAGCCAACACAGTGTAACCTAAAGAAACCTAAGTAAGACCTTACAATACAGAGACCCATGGACAAATAGGGTTTGTAGAAGAAAAAGAAATAGATCTGGAGGTCACAACAGTGCACCCAACGTAACACAGACAGTAATCCTAAGGAGAAAGTGAATTTTCCACAAGAGTTCAACTGTCTGCAAATATCCAAGTATTCACAAGATTCCAACTGTACAAAAGTGCCCAAGAGTTTAAACAGTCCCAGTGAGGGAAGAAATCAACCACGAATGACAAGTTCCAAGAATTCATAGCAAAACACCCAAGTTCCAGAATTCATTTTCATAGGCGGGAGTTTAATAGTTAAGTCAAAGCATCGACAAAACCCCAGTTGAGAGATATTGGGCCCATGGGGGACAAGGTATTGGGAAGCAGGAGCTGAATAGTTTAAGAGCCTACTGAATGACATTATGCAATGGGCAAAATAGGCAATCTTTTGCAAGGTTCCAGGTCAAAAGCAATTTTGAGCACATTACAGAGGAGGGAATGAAGAATGGTCCAGAATTAAGAAAAGGTCAAATAAGAGGAAATCCAAGATCAAGAAACAGAGCCAAACTGTGTATAGCAAGAAGGAATTGAATGCATCCATCACTGAGAAGTGATGTTTTCAATAGATTTATGGAGTTCCCAATAGACTGGAGTCGTTTGACCAGAGACCACCGAGACTGGTAGTCCTTCCAGTAATGCAGCCTCCACTCTGGTCAGCATAGAACATTCAGCAGTGTCTACCATGTGACATTTGCGCAGCTGCTGTGATTTTGGAGTATGTTGCTTTAGAGCAGGATAAGAGTAGATTGGCACTTAGGGTACCCTTACATTGTGATTAATAAGAGTGGGGTAAGGTGTATTTAAAATTCATTATTTGTGTGCATCAGTCTAGCCACTATTTTCTTTTGAGCATTACTTACATCTACCTTTGGGTTGGTAGGAAAATTACAGTGTATTACTTGATATTTTCACTGGGTATTCCACTGCAAGAACATGCAACGTTTACTGCATGATTTATCATATTTCATGCTGTATTTTTAACATGCATCATTTTCCATTTACTGATTTCAATAATCACTGTCTGTGCAGGCAATGTGAAATGATGTTTATGGTAAAAACCAGCAGGTAAATGGCAAAAACATGTGTTAGCACTACCACAACACTGATAATGAAGTTAATATCAGGATATTTTTCAACCTGATATCAGAGGCTACCAGGTCCGTAATATTTATTAATACCCGGTAGGGTCAATGAGCTTGTTACAAGCAAGCTCATTGGCCCTCGCCAGGAGTTTACCTCACCGAGAATGCTCTGAATCCTCTGCTTCTCCGCTGCAGAATCCCAGAGTGGCTGCCATGGAAAGGGAGAAGCGACTACATGTAGTCCCTTCGCCCCATCCATGGCAGTCATTTTTTCATTTACTTTTTTTTAACTTTTTTTCCCATTGGTTTTAATGGCCTTCATGGAAAGGGAGAAGGGACTATGCTTTGCTCGAGCTTTTGGCCCCGGCGGCATTACCCAAAGAGTAATGCCCACTCTCCTCGGGTCATATTGCGAAAATGCTGCTGAAGTTCGGTTTTGTTGGTGTACTCATTAATGCCTATACTGCTAAACTCTGTAGGTATCAGAAGATACATCGGTACTAGGAAGGATGATTCCATGATATATATTGTTTTTCATTTCAAACTATAATTCCTGACTTTCTCTTGTAACTTAGAGCTCACCTGCCAGCCCACAGAAAATTGACGAAGTCCGCCTGGGACTAGTAAGTAGTTGTAAAAAGCAGAATAGTTTTACTAAACATTTCCTTTCCTCATTAATCCCCTATTCCTATTCAACCTGCTTTCAGCAAGAGTTAAGGAAATCCTTGACTGTAAGGTTCACACATAAAGGATTCTACTTCAATTCATTTTGTTTTACATCATTTAAATCTACCTGTTGAAAAGTACAGTTACGCTTCTCCAAGCACCTTTTTAGGCTCATTCTACCAAACCCCGTTGTAATAAGGGTATCCATTTTTGGGAGCGAAGCCATTCATCTACCCCCTTTGATTTGCATTTTCAGCCCCGCATTTTTTCTATCTCATTTTTTTTTCTTATCTAATTCTTTCATGATTTTTGTCATTTTAAACCTATTCAGTAGATTGGCAAAATATGTTTCTGGAGAACTAAATGTAGTCCTATTTCCCTTCCCTCTAAATGACCATTACTTCTTTTACACCCTAAAATCTACCCTTTTATATGGATGTGTCCCACGAAAATCTTGATCGGAGCAATAGATTGAATTTGATGTAGATCCCTGAGACGTTATTTTCAGAAACAAACATTCGCGAAAGGCTACCGATTATATATTATGACTCATGCTCTTAACCACCGATGATAGGTCAAGAAGGGCATACCAATTTCTTTGTTCATAATGATCAGTTAGAATTCCTTGCATTTGATGTATTAAACCAGAAAATGAAAGAGCCTTTTATGTATTTGTACTTAACATTATTTGTGTTTTTGTTTTCTTTTAGGATCCTTTAGAAGATGACCACAGCATTGAACAAAAACCTGAGCCCCCTGTTGAGAGGGTAACTATATTTATTGTTAGTTATTCCTGTAATGAAGTTCCAATTGTGCTCATTCCAAAAGAGATTCACACTTTTATTCAGTATAGATTCTTAGCATCCTTTCTGGATCATAATCAGAAACCAGAATTTCTCTGTACTGTTCCTAATTAGTACCCAAAAAATGTGCCTCGCTAATGACAGCTGCATCAAACGTCCACTGTGTCTGCTTGCCCTCACTTTTTCTGCATGTCTCCACGTTGCTCTCAGTGCTGGACTTGAACCCAGCCGGCAAACCTGGGTCCTTCTTCTTCCTCTGCGACTGGCATGCCACAACATCTGCTGCTCTTACTCCTGTCTCTCATTTCTGTGTCTAGATTTTTTGGTGCTCTCTATGCTGATATTTATCCTACCCTTCCACCCTGTCAATACCCCACTAACGCCTGGAAATGTGAACAACCAAGATCATTGGCCCTCGCCAGGGCCTTACCTCACCGAGAAGGCTCTGAATCCTTTGCTTCTCCGCTTTGTAATCCCAGAGTGGCTGCCATGGAAAGGGAGAAGAGACTACGTGTAGCTCCTTCGTCCCTTCCATGGCAGTCATTTTTTCATTTGTTTTTTTAAACTTTTTTTTCCCAATGGATTTAATGGCCGCCATGGAAAGGGAGAAGGGACTATGCTTTGCTCGGCTTTTGGCCCCAGGGGCATTACCCAACCAGTAATGCCCCCTCTCCTCGGTCATATTGCGAAAATGCTGCTGAAGTTCGGTTTTGTTGGTGTACTCACTACTGCTAAACTCTGTAGGTTTCAGAAGATAAATCGGTACTAGGAAAAATGATTCATGATATATATTGTTTTTCATTTCAAACTATAATTCCTGACTTTCTCTTGTAAATTAGAGCTCACCTGCCAGCCCACAGAAAATTGACAAAGTCCTCCTGGGACTGGTAAGTAGTTGTAAACAGCCGAATAGTTTTCCTCATAAATTCCCTATTCAACATGCTTTCTGCTAGAGTTAAGGAAATCTTTGACTGTAAGGTTCAAACAAAAAGGATTCTACTTCAATTCATTTTGTTTTCCATCATTTAAATCTACCTGTGTGAAAAGTATAGTTACGCTTCTCCAAGCATCTTTTTGGGCTCATTCTACCAAACCCCATTTTAATAAGGCTATCCATTTTTGGGAGCAAAGCCATTCATCTACCCCCTTTGGTGTGCATTTTCAGCCCCGCATTTTTTCTATCTAATTTTTTTTTCTTATCTAATTCTTTCATGGTTTTGAGCATTTTAAACCTATTCAGTAGATTGGCAAAATATGTTTCTGGAGAACTAAATGTAGTCCTATTTTCCTTCCCTCTATATGACCATTACTTCTTTTACATCCTAAAATCTACCCTTTTTTATATGGATGTGTCCCACGCAAATCTTGATCAGAGCAGTAGATTGAATTTGATGTAGGTGCATGAGACGTTATTTTCAGAAACAAACATTTGCGAAAGGCTACCGATTATATATTATGACTCAGGCTCTTAACCACCGATGATAGATCAAGAAGGGCATACCAATTTCTTTGTTCATAATGATCAGTTAGAATTCCTTGCATTTAATGTATTAACCAGAAAATGAAAGAGCCCTTTATGTATTTGTACTTAACATTATTTGTGTTTTTGTTTTCTTTTAGGATCCTTTTGAAGCTGACCACAGCATTGAACAAACACATGAGCCCCCTGTTGATAGGGTAACTGTATTTATTGTTAGTTATTCCTGTAATGAAGTTCCAATTGTGCTCATTCCAAAAGAGATTCACACTTTTATTCAATATAGATTCTTAGCATCCTTTCTGGATCATTGGGAGCACACAGTTAATCAGAAACCAGAATTTCTCTGTACTGTTCCTAATTAGTAGCCACAAAATGTGCCTCGCTAATGACAGCTGCATCAAACGTCCACTGTGTCTGCTTGCCCTCACTTTTTCTGCATGTCTCCACGTTGCTCTCAGTGCTGCACCTGAACCCAGCCGGCAAACCTGGGTCCTTCTTCTTCCTCTGCAACTGGCATGCCACAACATCTGCTTCTCTTGATTCTGTCTCTCATTTCTGTGTCTAGATTTTTTGGTGCTCTCTATGCTGATGTTTATCCTACCCTTCCACCCTGTCAATACCCCACTAACGCCTGGAAATGTGAACAACCAAGATCATTGGCCCTCGCCAGGGCATTACCTCACCGAGAAGGCTCTGAATCCTCTGCTTCTCCGCTTTGGAATCCCAGAGTGGCTGCCATAGAAAGAGAGAAGAGACTACGTGTAGCTCCTTCGCCCCTTCAATGGCAGTCATTTTTTCATTTGTTTTTTAAAACTTTTTTTTCCCCAATAGTTTTAATGGCCGCCATGGAAAGGGAGAAGGGACTATCCTTTGCTCGGCTTTTGGCCCCGGGGGCATTACCCAACCAGTAATGCCCCCTCTCCACGGTCATATTGCGAAAATGCTGCTGAAATTCGGTTTTGTTGGTGTACTCATTACTGCTAAACTCTGTGGGTTTCAGAAGATAAATCGGTACTAGAAAAAATGATTCCATGATATATATTGTTTTTCATTTCAAACTATAATTCCTGACTTTCTCTTGCACATTAGAGCTCACCTGCCAGCCCACAGAAAATTGACGAAGTCCTCCTGGGACTAGTAAGTATTTGTAAACAGCAGAATAGTATTCATCATAAATCCCCTATTCCTATTCAACATGCTTTCTGCTAAAATATTTTTCTGGATAACTAAATGTAGTCCTATTTCCCTTCCCTCTATATGACCATTACTTCTTTTACACCCTAAAATCTACCATTTTTTGATATTGATGTGCCCACGAAAATCTTGATCGGAGCAGTAGACTGAATTTGATGTAGATCCATGAGACTATATTTTCAGAAGCAAACATTCGTGAAAGGCTACCGCTTATATATTATGACTCATGCTCTTAACCACCGATGATAGGGAAAGAAGGGCATACCAATTTCTTAGTTCATAATGATCAGTTAGAATTCCATGGCAGTCATTTTTTCATTTACTTTTTTTTACTTTTTTTTCCATTGGTTTTAATGGCCTCCATGAAAAGGGAGAAGGGACTATGCTTTGCTCGGGCTTTTGGCCCCGGGTGCATTACCCAACCAGTAATGCCCCCTCTCCTTGGGTCATATTGCGAAAATGCTGCTGAAGTTCAGTTTTGTTGGTGTACTCATTAATGCCTATACTGCTATACTCTGTGGGTATCAGAAGATAAATCGATACTAGGAAGGATGATTCCATGATATATATTGTTTTTCATTTCAAACTATAATTCCTGACTTTCTCTTGTAACTTAGAGCTCACCTGCCAGCCCACAGAAAATTGACGAAGTCCGCCTGGGACTAGTAAGTAGTTGTAAAAAGCAGAATAGTTTTACTAAACATTTCCTTTCCTCATAAATCCCCTATTCCTATTCAACATGCTTTCAGAAAAAGTTAAGGAAATCTTTGACTGTAACGTTCACACATAAAGGATTCTACTTCAATTCATTTTGTTTTACACCATTTAAATGTACCTGTTCAAAAGTACAGTTACGCTTCTCCAAGCACCTTTTTAGGCTCATTCTACCAAACCCCGTTGTAATAAGGGTATCCATTTTTGGGAGCGAAGCCATTCATCTACCCCCTTTGGTTTGCATTTTCAGCCCCGCATTTTTTCTATCTTATTTTTTTTTCTTATCTAAATCTTTCATGGTTTTTAGCATTTTAAACCTATTCAGTAGATTGGCAAAATATGTTTCTGGAGAACACAATGTAGTCCTATTTCCCTACCCTCTATATGACCATTACTTCTTTTACACCCTAAAATGTACCTTTTTTTGATATTGATATGTCCCACGAAAATCTTGATCGGAGCAGTAGATTGAATTTGATGTAGATCCATGAGACGTTATTTTCAGAAACAAACATTCGCGGAAGGCTACCGCTTATATATTATGACTCATGCTCTTAACCACCGATGATAGGGAAAGAAGGGCATACCAATTTCTTTGTTCATAATGATCAGTTAGAATTCCTTGCATTTGATGTATTAAACCAGAAATTTAAAGAGCCCTTTATGTATTTGTACTTAATATTATTTATGTTTTTGTTTTCTTTTAGGATCCTTTTGAAGCTGACCACAGCATTGAACAAACACCTGAGTCCCCTGTTGAGAGGGTAACTATATTTATTGTTAGTTATTCCTGTAATGAAGTTCCAATTGTGCTCATTCCAAAAGAGATTCACACGTTTCTTCAATATTGATTCTGAGCATCCTTTCTGGATATTTGGGAGCACACAGTTAATCAGAAACCAGAATTTCTCTGTACTGTTCCTTATAAGTACCCACAAAATGTGCCTCGCTAATGACAGCTACATCAAATGTCCACTGTGTCTGCATGCCCTCACTTTTTCTGCCTGTCTCCACCTTGCTGTCAGTGCTGGACTTGAACCCAGCCGGCAGACCTGGGTCCTTCTTCTTACTCTGCAACTGGCATACCACAAAATCTGCTCCTCTTACTCCTGTCTCTCATTTCTTTGTCTAGATTTTTTGGTGTTCTCTATGCTGATGTTTATCCCACCCTTCCACCCTGTCAATACCCCACTAACTCCTGGAAATGTGAAACTCGGTAACAGCATGTCAGCTTATTGGGGCTGTTTTTGGAATGCCCTGGCTTTTGTACTCCACAGCCTCTCAACCAGTGGTCTAAGTGTACGAAAAGAAGTAGTGGAGCTATGTTCTCTGCTGGTCGGCCCCATTCCTCACAAACCCCATCACTGCGCCCCCTCCCACACGCAATCCAAACCCCCCAAAGAAACGCCTGCTATTTATAAGAAAGTGCAGTAAAGTGTGAGTTTGAACTTCTTCCTACCCTTTCATTGAAAAAAAAAAAACATTCCAGAACGGTTTCTTTTTAAAATAAATGTATAGTAACAGTGAACCTTAAAAATAAAAAGTTTAGGAGCACTGCTCCAGACCGCTCCCGCCCACTTCGACCTCTGCTCTCAACCCAAAGGATTGAGTTCCAGACACTTTGTGGTGGCATTAGATAAACTTCTGCCAATCTCTTCTTTATGTGTTAGCTAAGACTTCAACCATTTTATAGTTTTTCTTCATGAGATGCGACAGCCTCCATATGTGAGTAGTTGTCATGCGCAGCCGGGCCGATTGGCGGATACTTCCGCATTGGAGGCTCCGGCGCAGACCGTAGTTCCAGCACGTTGCTTTCTTTACGTGCAGCCACGGTCTAGTTCTCCGGCAACATGGCGTCGCCGGGAAGTATTTCAGTATCTCACTCCCGGCAATCTCTGCGTTGCAACCCCCATAGTGTTTTTGTTTTCCTGCTTTGGGTGAGAACGCTAGTATTTCCCTTACGCGGCTTGGTCCGTGCCTTTACCTTCGCCTCTCCTAGTTTCGAGCGAGGCTTCTTCCTCTCTATCTCTCTCTCTCTCTCCCTTCTCCCCTTTTGCTTTACCTTCTTCAGCTTTTGCGGCTCTATCTTGCCGCCGGCTACAGTCTTTTTCACTACTCCTTCTAGCAAGGCGTTTTTCTGCCTTGTTTCTGCCATCATCGTTTGTCATCCTCCTCCTCAAATCCGTATTAGCCGGAAACCTACTCTTCTACTACTACAGACTACGCTTCATCATTATCCTTGGAAGGCTCCGGTTTGGCTTCATTCTTTGCAAGGGTTTTTTCTGCCATCCAGGCTTTTTCCCTTGTCGCCCACTACGGGAAAGGAGTCCCAGGACTGCTTGTTTCAAGCATTCACTGTGGCTTCCTCTCGTGGTAGGCAAGTATCTTCAACCACGAAGAGAGATTTCTGCTCACGTCGGCATCTCAAGACGGAAGAATTGGAGGATTACCAATCAGGTGAGGAGAGTGGGGAGGAGAGGGAGACGAAATTGGACAGATTGCAACGCCAGGAGAAAACAATGTCAGCCGAAGAACAGATCCAGGAACTCTGGAAGGCGGTTCATGGCCTGTCACAAGAATTACAGACGGTTAAGGCGGAAAACGTGGTTCTACGCCAACTTGCCACTACTCGGGAGGTTTCGCCTGCGGAACTACCGATGATGTCGCTTCCTTCGGGGAAATTCGATGGTTCACCAAAGAAGTTAAAAGAATTCATGGAGGCTTGTGTAGTGTACTTTACTTTTCGGCCTCGTTCCTTTGCCACCGATCAATCCAAGGTAGGCTTTTTGATCTCAAATATGACTGGTAACGCCCTTTCTTGGGCTACGCCATTGGTGATCAGTGCTAACCCCATATTACATGACTTCGCCGGTTTTCAAGCCTTTTTGCAACAGACATTTGAGAGACCGGAACTAACCTTTACTGCATGTGAGGATTTGTTGGATGTGCGGCAAGGGTCCTCAGATGTTCTAACATATATATCCCGATTCAAGACTTTGGCGGTAGGAGCTGGTTGGCCGGAACAAGCCCAGTACACCATCTTCAGAAGGGGCCTAAGAGAAGAGATAAAGGACGAGCTTGCCCGGTCCTCTCGCCCCCTGACTTTCACTGATCTGCTATCTTCCACATTACAGATTGAATATCGACTTCAAGAACGCCGAGCAGAACGCCGCAAACATGGCGTATCAACAAGCCCTCATACATCCAATGCTTCTGCGTCCTCTTCTCACTCCTCCTCCCACTCCCTCGAAGAGCCAATGCAGATCGGAGCTACCAGGGGTCCGCTTACATTCGCTGAGCGAAGAAGGAGAAAGGAAAAGGGACTGTGTGCCTATTGTGGTTCTGAACAGCACCAGCTCAAAGATTGTCCGGTGGTTCCAAATAAGTCACAGGGAAACGAACTTCCTCGGCGCCAGTAGGGACTTGGTTCCGAGGATCAATTTGCAACCCGTTCAGTCCCTATGTTTCTCTCTCCATTTCAGCTCCCAACACTTTGGAGGATTCCAGGTTGATGGTTATTCCGGTACAAATCGAATCCCGGGGAAGATCAATAGATGCCCTAGCCCTCCTGGATTGTGGGGCGGCCGGAAACTTTGTTGACACTCTTTGGGCAGAGAAGGTGGGCCTTCATAGAGTAGCCCGCAAAGAGGATCAAAAGGTAGAGGGTGTAGACGGATCTCCACTCTCATCAGGTTTGATAACCCATACCACGGAAGAACTAGGGGTTACCATCTTCCAACATAGAGAAGTGCTCAAATTCGACATCATTAGAGCCGCGCACTTTCCTATAATTTTAGGAGTTACCTGGCTTCGCAAACACAACCCTCAGGTAAACTGGACTAGCAACCAGTTGAGTTTTTCATCTATGTACTGCAGACAACATTGCCTCTCAGCACCATTCCATGGGGAGTCCCAGACTTCGAAGGTGTTAACAAGTGATCATGTGGGGGTTCACGCATTACCACATTATTGTTTACCCTATCAGGAGGTCTTCAAGGAGACGATACCTGCGTAGCTACCCCCACACAGGCCTGAAGATTGCTCTTTAGAGTTGGAAAGTAATGCTTTAGTTCCTTTCGGCAGGATGTTTTCTTTAACCCAAACCGAGAGGCAAGTTTTAAGGAAATACTTGGATACCAACTTGCAAAACGGCCTTATTCATCATTCCAAGTCTCCGGCAGGAGCTTCATTGTTTTTCATCAGAAAGAGGGACTCCACCGATTTGCGTCCTTGTATTGATTACAGAGGACTAAATAAAGTTACAATCAGAGACCGCTATCCCATGCCACTCATATCTGAGATCATAGAGGCGGTACAGGGGGCCAGTGTCTTTACTAAACTGGACCTTCGGAACGCATATAATTTTCTTCGCATTGCCGAGGGAGATGAATGGAAGACGGCCTTCTGCACCCCGTTCGGATTATACGAATACAAGGTAATGCCGTTCGGATTAGTGAATGCCCCGGCCATTTTTCAACGATTTATGGATCGTTTATTCTCCGATCTGTTACTAGTTACTGTCATCATCTACTTGGACGATATTTTGATATACTCCTCCGACTTGGAATCCCATATCCTTCACGTTACTCAAGTGCTGGAGCGTCTACAACATTACAAACTTCTGGTCAAACCCGAGAAGTGCTTTCTTGCAGCCCCCTCTGTTCACTACCTTGGATATGTTCTCTCGGAAGAAGGAATTTCCATGGATTCCGACAAGGTCACTGCTGTACTCGATTGGTCCTCCCCGGACAGTGTTAAGGAAGTACAAAGATTTCTGGGTCTCGCAAATTTCTACAGGAGGTTCATCCCAAACTTCTCAGAGATAGTGCTTCCCATTACGCAACTCTTAAGGAAAGATTCAGGGCCGTTCCTATGGTCACTCGAAGCTGAACAGGGTTTTAGGGACTTAAAAAGACTGTTCTGTTCCGCTCCGATTCTTCGACATCCGGATCAAAACCGACAGTTCATCGTAGAGACCGATGCCTCTGCCTTGGCTATAGGGGCAGTTCTTCTTCAAGCTTACGATGGTATAGAACATCCAGTAGCTTATCTCTCAAAGACTTTGTCTCCCAGCCAACTGAACTATTCGGTTTTGGAGAAAGAACTACTCGCCATGAAGCTGGCCTGTGAAGAATGGCGACATTTACTGATGGGTGCACGTCATTCTTTTCTCATTAGGACGGATCATAAGAATCTCAAGGCATTACAGAACATGGAGTGTGTGAATTCAAGGCAAGCACGATGGGCTTATTTTTTCGCCCAATACGACTTTCATATTACCTATCTACCAGGTTCCTCGAATAAAGTCGCAGATGCCTTATCTAGGAAGGAAGTTCTTGGAGACTATACCCCTCATTCTCGAGAGACTATGTTCAGAAGAAACACTATTCTGGGACTTGTCAATGTTTTCTATCAAGATGTTAAGACCGCGTTGGCTTCCGAAAAGATGAATCTTTCTAAGCTACGAGGAGGAAAATATATCGAGAAGGAGGGTTTAGTTTTTTACGAGAACCGACTGTACATTCCAGAAGGCCCTTGGCGTAAGAGGATCATTCATTTGGGCCATGATCCACTTACCTCGGGTCATAGAGGAGTGCAGAACACTACTGAACTAATTTCGAGAAGGTTCTTCTGACCTGAAATGAAAGGAGAAGTGAAGGATTACATCAAGGCCTGTCCAATATGTGCCAGAGCTAAGTATCCATCGGGCAAGCCCTTAGGTTTGCTGACTCAACCTGAGATGCCTACACGCCCTTGGGGTCTCATCTCTACCGATTTCATTGTGGATCTACCCAAGTCCGAATCCTGCACTTGCATTATGGTAACGATAGATACATTCACAAAATTGGCACATTTTTCCCCACTACCTGGCTTACCAACTGCCACTCAGATGGCGGAAACCTTTACACGAGATGTTTTTCGACTACATGGCTTGCCGGACAAGATCATTTCCGATCGAGGTAGTCGGTACATCTCAAACTTCTGGAAGGCTTTGTGTACTAGAGTTGGCATGGAGAGAGCTCTATCATCTGGTTTCCACCCTCAGTCGAACGGTCAGACAGAACGACTGAATGCCACCTTGGAGCAATATCTGAGATGTTATACCAACCGACATCAAGACAACTGGGTGTCGCTGTTACCCACCACTGAGTTTACGTATAACAATTCTACACATTCCGCGATAGGTCTTACCCCTTTCTTTTGCACTTATGGAGTGCATCCTCGAACCATTTTTCCCGTGGTTTCAACTCCTACGAACTCTCCCACTGCGGAAGCAGTGCTTCAGTCCCTTGCGGAGGCGCATAAGACTGCAAAACTCAGTCTCGAAAGAAGCAGAAGCCGGAACAAGGAACAGGCGGATAAAGGTCGGCAGGACTGTCCCGATTGGAAAGAGGGAGACAAGGTGTGGCTCTCTACTAAATTTCTGCCTCGATGGGTTCACCCTTCCAAACTTTCTCCTCGCTTTTTGGGACCTTTTTCTGTCCTATCTAAGATCAACCCTGTCGCTTTCAGATTGAAATTGCCTCCCGCGCTCAGTCGCATTCATCCTGTTTTTCATTCCTCTCTTCTTAAACCTTTTTTTCCGGACCCTCACCTAAGATCTCATCCCCGCTTGCAGGTCCAGGGTTCTGGTAGTACGAAGGAATACGAAGTTTCAGCTATTCGTGACTCCAGATTTTACAGGGGACGATTGGAATACTTGGTCTCGTGGAAGGGTTACCCAGAGTCGGAGGACTCTTGGGAACCAGTCTCCCACATTCATGCCCCCCGGTTGTTGACTGGGTTCCATCAGTGCTTTCCGGGTAAGCCTGGGGGGGTTTGCTTTGTGAGGGGGCATACTGTCATGCGCAGCCGGGCCGATTGGCGGATACTTCCGCATTGGAGGCTCCGGCGCAGACCGTAGTTCCAGCACGTTGCTTTCTTTATGTGCAGCCACGGTCTAGTTCTCCGGCAATATGGCGTCGCCGGGAAGTATTTCAGTATCTCACTCCCGGCAATCTCTGCGTTGCAACCCCCATAGTGTTTTTGTTTTCCTGCTTTGGGTGAGAACGCTAGTATTTCCCTTACGCGGCTTGGTCCGTGCCTTTACCTTCGCCTCTCCTAGTTTCGAGCGAGGCTTCTTCCTCTCTATCTCTCTCTCTCTCTCCCTTCTCCCCTTTTGCTTTACCTTCTTCAGCTTTTGCGGCTCTATCTTGCCGCCGGCTACAGTCTTTTTCACTACTCCTTCTAGCAAGGCGTTTTTCTGCCTTGTTTCTGCCATCATCGTTTGTCATCCTCCTCCTCAAATCCGTATTAGCCGGAAACCTACTCTTCTACTACTACAGACTACGCTTCATCATTATCCTTGGAAGACTCCGGTTTGGCTTCATTCTTTGCAAGGGTTTTTTCTGCCATCCAGGCTTTTTCCCTTGTCGCCCACTACGGGAAAGGAGTCCCAGGCCTGCTTGTTTCAAGCATTCACTGTGGCTTCCTCTCGTGGTAGGCAAGTATCTTCAACCACGAAGAGAGATTTCTGCTCACGTCGGCATCTCAAGACGGAAGAATTGGAGGATTACCGATCAGGTGAGGAGAGTGGGGAGGAGAGGGAGACGAAATTGGACAGTAGTTTAGCCAACAATTGTGTTGGTATTTGGTTCAAGGCTGCTTTGTAGATCATACATGCAATGTTGAATATGATCCTGTTAGAGGGGGAAGCTAGTGAAGCCAACACAGTGTAACCTAAAGAAACCTAAGTAAGACCTTACAATACAGAGACCCATGGACAAATAGGGATTGTAGAAGAAAATGAAATATATCTGGAGGTCACAACAGTGCACCCAACGGAACACAGACAGTAATCCTAAGGAGTAAGTGAAGTTTCTGCAAGTGTTCAACTGTCTGCAAACATCCAAGTATTCACAAGATTCCAACTGTACAAAAGTGCCCAAGAGTTTAAAAAGTCCCAGTGAGGGAAGAAATCAACCACGAATGACAAGTTCCAAGAATTCATAGCAAAACACCCAAGTTCCAGAATTCATTTTCATAGGTGGGAGTTTAATAGTTAAGTCAAAGCATCGACAAAACCCCAGTTGAGAGATATTGGGCCCATGGGGGACAAGGTATTGGGAAGCAGGAGCTGAATAGTTTAAGAGCCTACTGAATGACATAATGCAATGGGCAAAATGGGCAATCTTTTGCAAGGTTCCAGGTCAAAAGCAATGTTGAGCACAATACAGAGGAGGGAATGAAGAATGGTCCAGAATTAAGAAAAGGTCAAATAAGAGGAAATCCAAGATCAAGAAACAGAGCCAAACTGTGTATTGCAAGAAGGAATTGAATGCATCCATCACTGAGAAGTGATGTTTTCAATAGATTTATGGAGTTCCCAATACGCTGGAGTCGTTTGACCAGAGACCACTGAGACTGGTAGTCCTTCCAGTAATGCAGCCTCCACTCTGGTCAGCATAGAACATTCAGCAGTGTCTATCATGTGACATTTGTGCAGCTGCTGTGATTTTGGAGTATGTTGCTTTAGAGCGGGAAAAGAGTAGATTGGCACTTAGGGTACCCTTACATTGTGATTAATAAGTGGGGTAAGGTGTATTTAAAATAAATTATTTGTTGGCATCTGTCTAGCCACTATTTTCTTTTGAGCATTACTTACATCTACCTTTGGGCTGGTAGGAAAATTAAAGTGTATTACTTGATATTTTCACTGGGTATTCCCCTGCAAGTACATGCAACATTTACTGCATGATTTATCATATTTCATGCTGTATTTTTAACATGCATCATTTTCCATTTACTGATTTCAATAATCGCTGTCTGTGCAGGCAATGTGAAATGATGTTTATGGTAAAAACCAGCAGGTAAATGGCAAAAACATGTGTTAGCACTACCACAACACTGATAATGAAGTTAATATCAGGATATTTTTCAACCTGATATCAGAGGCTACCAGGTCCGTAATATTTATTAATACCCGGTAGGGTCAATGAGCTTGTTACAAGCAAGCTCATTGGCCCTCGCCAGGAGTTTACCTCACCGAGAATGCTCTGAATCCTCTGCTTCTCCGCTGCAGAATCCCAGAGTGGCTGCCATGGAAAGGGAGAAGCGACTACATGTAGTCCCTTCGCCCCATCCATGGCAGTCATTTTTTCATTTACTTTTTTTTAACTTTTTTTCCCATTGGTTTTAATGGCCTTCATGGAAAGGGAGAAGGGACTATGCTTTGCTCGAGCTTTTGGCCCCGGCGGCATTACCCAAAGAGTAATGCCCACTCTCCTCGGGTCATATTGCGAAAATGCTGCTGAAGTTCGGTTTTGTTGGTGTACTCATTAATGCCTATACTGCTAAACTCTGTAGGTATCAGAAGATACATCGGTACTAGGAAGGATGATTCCATGATATATATTGTTTTTCATTTCAAACTATAATTCCTGACTTTCTCTTGTAACTTAGAGCTCACCTGCCAGCCCACAGAAAATTGACGAAGTCCGCCTGGGACTAGTAAGTAGTTGTAAAAAGCAGAATAGTTTTACTAAACATCTCCTTTCCTCATTAATCCCCTATTCCTATTCAACATGCTTTCAGCAAGAGTTAAGGAAATCTTTGACTGTAAGGTTCACACATAAAGGATTCTACTTCAATTCATTTTGTTTTACATCATTTAAATCTACCTGTTGAAAAGTACAGTTACGCTTCTCCAAGCACCTTTTTAGGCTCATTCTACCAAACCCCGTTGTAATAAGGGTATCCATTTTTGGGAGCGAAGCCATTCATCTACCCCCTTTGATTTGCATTTTCAGCCCCGCATTTTTTCTATCTCATTTTTTTTTCTTATCTAATTCTTTCATGATTTTTGTCATTTTAAACCTATTCAGTAGATTGGCAAAATATGTTTCTGGAGAACTAAATGTAGTCCTATTTCCCTTCCCTCTAAATGACCATTACTTCTTTTACACCCTAAAATCTACCCTTTTATATGGATGTGTCCCACGAAAATCTTGATCGGAGCAATAGATTGAATTTGATGTAGATCCCTGAGACGTTATTTTCAGAAACAAACATTCGCGAAAGGCTAACGATTATATATTATGACTCATGCTCTTAACCACCGATGATAGGTCAAGAAGGGCATACCAATTTCTTTGTTCATAATGATCAGTTAGAATTCCTTGCATTTGATGTATTAAACCAGAAAATGAAAGAGCCTTTTATGTATTTGTACTTAACATTATTTGTGTTTTTGTTTTCTTTTAGGATCCTTTTGAAGATGACCACAGCATTGAACAAAAACCTGAGCCCCCTGTTGAGAGGGTAACTATATTTATTGTTAGTTATTCCTGTAATGAAGTTCCAATTGTGCTCATTCCAAAAGAGATTCACACTTTTATTCAGTATAGATTCTTAGCATCCTTTCTGGATCATAATCAGAAACCAGAATTTCTCTGTACTGTTCCTAATTAGTACCCACAAAATGTGCCTCGCTAATGACAGCTGCATCAAACGTCCACTGTGTCTGCTTGCCCTCACTTTTTCTGCATGTCTCCACGTTGCTCTCAGTGCTGCACCTGAACCCAGCCGGCAAACCTGGGTCCTTCTTCTTCCTCTGCAACTGGCATGCCACAACATCTGCTGCTCTTACTCCTGTCTCTCATTTCTGTGTCTAGATTTTTTGGTGCTCTCTATGCTGATGTTTATCCTACCCTTCCACCCTGTCAATACCCCACTAACGCCTGGAAATGTGAACAACCAAGATCATTGGCCCTCGCCAGGGCATTACCTCACCGAGAAGGCTCTGAATCCTCTGCTTCTCCGCTTTGGAATCCCAGAGTGGCTGCCATGGAAAGGGAGAAGAGACTACGTGTAGCTCCTTCGCCCCTTCAATGGCAGTCATTTTTTCATTTGTTTTTTAAAACTTTTTTTTCCCCAATAGTTTTAATGGCCGCCATGGAAAGGGAGAAGGGACTATCCTTTGCTCGGCTTTTGGCCCCGGGGGCATTACCCAACCAGTAATGCCCCCTCTCCACGGTCATATTGCGAAAATGCTGCTGAAATTCGGTTTTGTTGGTGTACTCATTACTGCTAAACTCTGTGGGTTTCAGAAGATAAATCGGTACTAGAAAAAATGATTCCATGATATATATTGTTTTTCATTTCAAACTATAATTCCTGACTTTCTCTTGCACATTAGAGCTCACCTGCCAGCCCACAGAAAATTGACGAAGTCCTCCTGGGACTAGTAAGTATTTGTAAACAGCAGAATAGTATTCATCATAAATCCCCTATTCCTATTCAACATGCTTTCTGCTAAAATATTTTTCTGGATAACTAAATGTAGTCCTATTTCCCTTCCCTCTATATGACCATTACTTCTTTTACACCCTAAAATCTACCATTTTTTGATATTGATGTGCCCACGAAAATCTTGATCGGAGCAGTAGACTGAATTTGATGTAGATCCATGAGACTATATTTTCAGAAGCAAACATTCGCGAAAGGCTACCGCTTATATATTATGACTCATGCTCTTAACCACCGATGATAGGGAAAGAAGGGCATAACAATTTCTTAGTTCATAATGATCAGTTAGAATTCCATGGCAGTCATTTTTTCATTTACTTTTTTTTACTTTTTTTTCCATTGGTTTTAATGGCCTCCATGGAAAGGGAGAAGGGACTATGCTTTGCTCGGGCTTTTGGCCCCGGGTGCATTACCAGTAATGCCCCCTCTCCTCGGGTCATATTGCGAAAATGCTGCTGAAGTTCAGTTTTGTTGGTGTACTCATTAATGCCTATACTGCTATACTCTGTGGGTATCAGGAGATAAATCGATACTAGGAAGGATGATTCCATGATATATATTGTTTTTCATTTCAAACTATAATTCCTGACTTTCTCTTGTAACTTAGAGCTCACCTGCCAGCCCACAGAAAATTGACGAAGTCCTCCAGGGACTAGTAAGTAGTTGTAAAAAGCAGAATAGTTTTACTAAACATTTCCTTTCCTCATAAATCCCCTATTCCTATTCAACATGCTTTCAGAAAAAGTTAAGGAAATCTTTGACTGTAACGTTCACACATAAAGGATTCTACTTCAATTCATTTTGTTTTACATCATTTAAATGTACCTGTTGAAAAATATAGTTACGCTTCTCCAAGCATCTTTTTAGGCTCATTCTACCAAACCCCGTTGTAATAAGGGTATCCATTTTTGGGAGCGAAGCCATTCATCTACCCCCTTTGGTTTGCATTTTCAGCCCCGCATTTTTTCTATCTTATTTTTTTTTCTTATCTAATGCTTTCATGGTTTTTAGCATTTTAAACCTATTCAGTAGATTGGCAAAATATGTTTCTGGAGAACACAATGTAGTCCTATTTCCCTTCCCTCTATATGACCATTACTTCTTTTACACCCTAAAATGTACCTTTTTTGATATTGATATGTCCCACGAAAATCTTGATCGGAGCAGTAGATTGAATTTGATGTAGATCCATGAGACGTTATTTTCAGAAACAAACATTCGCGGAAGGCTACCGCTTATATATTATGACTCATGCTCTTAACCACCGATGATAGGGAAAGAAGGGCATACCAATTTCTTTGTTCATAATGATCAGTTAGAATTCCTTGCATTTGATGTATTAAACCAGAAATTTAAAGAGCCCTTTATGTATTTGTACTTAATATTATTTATGTTTTTGTTTTCTTTTAGGATCCTTTTGAAGCTGACCACAGCATTGAACAAACACCTGAGTCCCCTGTTGAGAGGGTAACTATATTTATTGTTAGTTATTCCTGTAATGAAGTTCCAATTGTGCTCATTCCAAAAGAGATTCACACTTTTCTTCAATATTGATTCTGAGCATCCTTTCTGGATATTTGGGAGCACACAGTTAATCAGAAACCAGAATTTCTCTGTACTGTTCCTTATAAGTACCCACAAAATGTGCCTCGCTAATGACAGCTACATCAAATGTCCACTGTGTCTGCATGCCCTCACTTTTTCTGCCTGTCTCCACCTTGCTGTCAGTGCTGGACTTGAACCCAGCCGGCAGACCTGGGTCCTTCTTCTTACTCTGCAACTGGCATACCACAAAATCTGCTCCTCTTACTCCTGTCTCTCATTTCTTTGTCTAGATTTTTTGGTGTTCTCTATGCTGATGTTTATCCCACCCTTCCACCCTGTCAATACCCCACTAACTCCTGGAAATGTGAAACTCGGTAACAGCATGTCAGCTTATTGGGGCTGTTTTTGGAATGCCCTGGCTTTTGTACTCCACAGCCTCTCAACCAGTGGTCGAAGTGTACGAAAAGAAGTAGTGGAGCTATGTTCTCTGCTGGTCGGCCCCATTCCTCACAAACCCCATCACTGCGCCCCCTTCCACACGCAATCCAAACCCCCCAAAGAAACGCCTGCTATTTATAAGAAAGTGCAGTAAAGTGCGAGTTTGAACTTCTTCCTACCCTTTCATTGTAAAAAAAAACATTCCAGAACGGTTTCTTTTTAAAATAAATGTATAGTAACAGTGAACCTTAAAAATAAAAAGTTTAGGAGCACTGCTCCAGACCGCTCCCGCCCACTTCGACCTCTGCTCTCAACCCAAAGGATTGAGTTCCAGACACTTTGTGGTGGCATTAGATAAACTTCTGCCAATCTCTTCTTTATGTGTTAGCTAAGACTTCAACCATTTTATAGTTTTTCTTCATGAGATGCGACAGCCTCCATATGTGAGTAGCTGTCATGCGCAGCCGGGCCGATTGGCGTATACTTCCGCATTGGAGGCTCCGGCGCAGACCGTAGTTCCAGCACGTTGCTTTCTTTACGTGCAGCCACGGTCTAGTTCTCCGGCAACATGGCGTCGCCGGGAAGTATTTCAGTATCTCACTCCCGGCAATCTCTGCGTTGCAACCCCCATAGTGTTTTTGTTTTCCTGCTTTGGGTGAGAACGCTAGTATTTCCCTTACGCGGCTTGGTCCGTGCCTTTACCTTCACCTCTCCTAGTTTCGAGCGAGGCTTCTTCCTCTCTATCTCTCTCTCTCTCTCCCTTCTCCCCTTTTGCTTTACCTTCTTCAGCTTTTGCGGCTCTATCTTGCCGCCGGCTACAGTCTTTTTCACTACTCCTTCTAGCAAGGCGTTTTTCTGCCTTGTTTCTGCCATCATCGTTTGTCATCCTCCTCCTCAAATCCGTATTAGCCGGAAACCTACTCTTCTACTACTACAGACTACGCTTCATCATTATCCTTGGAAGACTCCGGTTTGGCTTCATTCTTTGCAAGGGTTTTTTCTGCCATCCAGGCTTTTTCCCTTGTCGCCCACTACGGGAAAGGAGTCCCAGGACTGCTTGTTTCAAGCATTCACTGTGGCTTCCTCTCGTGGTAGGCAAGTATCTTCAACCACGAAGAGAGATTTCTGCTCACGTCGGCATCTCAAGACGGAAGAATTGGAGGATTACCGATCAGGTGAGGAGAGTGGGGAGGAGAGGGAGACGAAATTGGACAGATTGCAACGCCAGGAGAAAACAATGTCAGCCGAAGAACAGATCCAGGAACTCTGGAAGGCGGTTCATGGCCTGTCACAAGAATTACAGACGGTTAAGGCGGAAAACGTGGTTCTACGCCAACTTGCCACTACTCGGGAGGTTTCGCCTGCGGAACTACCGATGATGTCGCTTCCTTCGGGGAAATTCGATGGTTCACCAAAGAAGTTAAAAGAATTCATGGAGGCTTGTGTAGTGTACTTTACTTTTCGGCCTCGTTCCTTTGCCACCGATCAATCCAAGGTAGGCTTTTTGATCTCAAATATGACTGGTAACGCCCTTTCTTGGGCTACGCCATTGGTGATCAGTGCTAACCCCATATTACATGACTTCGCCGTTTTTCAAGCCTTTTTGCAACAGACATTTGAGAGACCGGAACTAACCTTTACTGCATGTGAGGATTTGTTGGATGTGCGGCAAGGGTCCTCAGATGTTCTAACATATATATCCCGATTCAAGACTTTGGCAGTAGGAGCTGGTTGGCCGGAACAAGCCCAGTACACCATCTTCAGAAGGGGCCTAAGAGAAGAGATAAAGGACGAGCTTGCCCGGTCCTCTCGCCCCCCGACTTTCACTGATCTGCTATCTTCCACATTACAGATTGAATATCGACTTCAAGAACGCCGAGCAGAACGCCGCAAACATGGCGTATCAACAAGCCCTCATACATCCAATGCTTCTGCGTCCTCTTCTCACTCCTCCTCCCACTCCCTCGAAGAGCCAATGCAGATCGGAGCTACCAGGGGTCCGCTTACATTCGCTGAGCGAAGAAGGAGAAAGGAAAAGGGACTGTGTGCCTATTGTGGTTCTGAACAGCACCAGCTCAAAGATTGTCCGGTGGTTCCAAATAAGTCACAGGGAAACAAACTTCCTCGGCGCCAGTAGGGACTTGGTTCCGAGGATCAATTTGCAACCCGTTCAGTCCCTATGTTTCTCTCTCCATTTCAGCTCCCAACACTTTGGAGGATTCCAGGTTGATGGTTATTCCGGTACAAATCGAATCCCGGGGAAGATCAATAGATGCCCTTGCCCTCCTGGATTGTGGGGCGGCCGGAAACTTTGTTGACACTCTTTGGGCAGAGAAGGTGGGCCTTCATAGAGTAGCCCGCAAAGAGGATCAAAAGGTAGAGGGTGTAGACGGATCTCCACTCTCATCAGGTTTGATAACCCATACCACGGAAGAACTAGGGGTTACCATCTTCCAACATAGAGAAGTGCTCAAATTCGACATCATTAGAGCCGCGCACTTTCCTATAATTTTAGGAGTTACCTGGCTTCGCAAACACAACCCTCAGGTAAACTGGACTAGCAACCAGTTGAGTTTTTCATCTATGTACTGCAGACAACATTGCCTCTCAGCACCATTCCATGGGGAGTCCCAGACTTCGAAGGTGTTAACAAGTGATCATGTGGGGGTTCACGCATTACCACATTATTGTTTACCCTATCAGGTGGTCTTCAAGGAGACGATACCTGCGTAGCTACCCCCACACAGGCCTGAAGATTGCTCTTTAGAGTTGGAAAGTAATGCTTTAGTTCCTTTCGGCAGGATGTTTTCTTTAACCCAAACCGAGAGGCAAGTTTTAAGGAAATACTTGGATACCAACTTGCAAAACGGCCTTATTCATCATTCCAAGTCTCCGGCAGGAGCTTCATTGTTTTTCATCAGAAAGAGGGACTCCACCGATTTGCGTCCTTGTATTGATTACAGAGGACTAAATAAAGTTACAATCAGAGACCGCTATCCCATGCCACTCATATCTGAGATCATAGAGGCGGTACAGGGGGCCAGTGTCTTTACTAAACTGGACCTTCGGAACGCATATCATTTTCTTCGCATTGCCGAGGGAGATGAATGGAAGACGGCCTTCTGCACCCCGTTCGGATTATACGAATACAAGGTAATGCCGTTCGGATTAGTGAATGCCCCGGCCATTTTTCAACGATTTATGGATCGTTTATTCTCCGATCTGTTACTGGTTACTGTCATCATCTACTTGGACGATATTTTGATATACTCCTCCGACTTGGAATCCCATATCCTTCACGTTACTCAAGTGCTGGAGCGTCTACAACATTACAAACTTCTGGTCAAACCCGAGAAGTGCGTTCTTGCAGCCCCCTCTGTTCACTACCTTGGATATGTTCTCTCGGAAGAAGGAATTTCCATGGATTCCGACAAGGTCACTGCTGTACTCGATTGGTCCTCCCCGGACAGTGTTAAGGAAGTACAAAGATTTCTGGGTCTCGCAAATTTCTACAGGAGGTTCATCCCAAACTTCTCAGAGATAGTGCTTCCCATTACGCAACTCTTAAGGAAAGATTCAGGGCCGTTCCTATGGTCACCCGAAGCTGAACAGGGTTTTAGGGACTTAAAAAGACTGTTCTGTTCCGCTCCGATTCTTCGACATCCGGATCAAAACTGACAGTTCATCGTAGAGACCGATGCCTCTGCCTTGGCTATAGGGGCAGTTCTTCTTCAAGCCTACGATGGTATAGAACATCCAGTAGCTTATCTCTCAAAGACTTTGTCTCCCAGCCAACTGAACTATTCGGTTTTGGAGAAAGAACTACTCGCCATGAAGCTGGCCTGTGAAGAATGGCGACATTTACTGATGGGTGCACGTCATTCTTTTCTCATTAGGACGGATCATAAGAATCTCAAGGCATTACAGAACATGAAGTGTGTGAATTCAAGGCAAGCACGATGGGCTTATTTTTTCGCCCAATACGACTTTCATATTACCTATCTACCAGGTTCCTCGAATAAAGTCGCAGATGCCTTATCTAGGAAGGAAGTTCTTGGAGACTATACCCCTCATTCTCGAGAGACTATGTTCAGAAGAAACACTATTCTGGGACTTTTCAATGTTTTCTTTCAAGATGTTAAGACCGCGTTGGCTTCCGAAAAGATGAATCTTTCTAAGCTACGAGGAGGAAAATATATCGAGAAGGAGGGTTTAGTTTTTTATGAGAACCGACTGTACATTCCATAAGGCCCTTGGCGTAAGAGGATCATTCATTTGGGCCATGATCCACTTACCTCGGGTCATAGAGGAGTGCAGAACACTACTGAACTAATTTCGAGAAGGTTCTTCTGACCTGAAATGAAAGGAGAAGTGAAGGATTACATCAAGGCCTGTCCAATATGTGCCAGAGCTAAGTATCCATCGGGCAAGCCCTTAGGTTTGCTGACTCAACCTGAGATGCCTACACGCCCTTGGGGTCTCATCTCTACCGATTTCATTGTGGATCTACCCAAGTCCGAATCCTGCACTTGCATTATGGTAACGATAGATACATTCACAAAATTGGCACATTTTTCCCCACTACCTGGCTTACCAACTGCCACTCAGATGGCGGAAACCTTTACACGAGATGTTTTTCGACTACATGGCTTGCCGGACAAGATCATTTCCGATCGAGGTAGTCGGTACATCTCAAACTTCTGGAAGGCTTTGTGTACTAGAGTTGGCATGGAGAGAGCTCTATCATCTGGTTTCCACCCTCAGTCGAACGGTCAGACAGAACGACTGAATGCCACCTTGGAGCAATATCTGAGATGTTATACCAACCGACATCAAGACAACTGGGTGTCGCTGTTACCCACCACTGAGTTTACGTATAACAATTCTACACATTCCGCGATAGGTCTTACCCCTTTCTTTTGCACTTATGGAGTGCATCCTCGAACCATTTTTCCCGTGGTTTCAACTCCTACGAACTCTCCCACTGCGGAAGCAGTGCTTCAGTCCCTTGCGGAGGCGCATAAGACTGCAAAACTCAGTCTCGAAAGAAGCAGAAGCCGGAACAAGGAACAGGCGGATAAAGGTCGGCAGGACTGTCCCGATTGGAAAGAGGGAGACAAGGTGTGGCTCTCTACTAAATTTCTGCCTCGATGGGTTCACCCTTCCAAACTTTCTCCTCGCTTTTTGGGACCTTTTTCTGTCCTATCTAAGATCAACCCTGTCGCTTTCAGATTGAAATTGCCTCCCGCGCTCAGTCGCATTCATCCTGTTTTTCATTCCTCTCTTCTTAAACCTTTTTTTCCGGACCCTCACCTAAGATCTCATCCCCGCTTGCAGGTCCAGGGTTCTGGTAGTACGAAGGAATACGAAGTTTCAGCTATTCGTGACTCCAGATTTTACAGGGGACGATTGGAATACTTGGTCTCGTGGAAGGGTTACCCAGAGTCGGAGGACTCTTGGGAACCAGTCTCCCACATTCATGCCCCCCGGTTGTTGACTGGGTTCCATCAGTGCTTTCCGGGTAAGCCTGGGGGGGTTTGCTTTGTGAGGGGGCATACTGTCATGCGCAGCCGGGCCGATTGGCGGATACTTCCGCATTGGAGGCTCCGGCGCAGACCGTAGTTCCAGCACGTTGCTTTCTTTATGTGCAGCCACGGTCTAGTTCTCCGGCAATATGGCGTCGCCGGGAAGTATTTCAGTATCTCACTCCCGGCAATCTCTGCGTTGCAACCCCCATAGTGTTTTTGTTTTCCTGCTTTGGGTGAGAACGCTAGTATTTCCCTTACGCGGCTTGGTCCGTGCCTTTACCTTCGCCTCTCCTAGTTTCGAGCGAGGCTTCTTCCTCTCTATCTCTCTCTCTCTCTCCCTTCTCCCCTTTTGCTTTACCTTCTTCAGCTTTTGCGGCTCTATCTTGCCGCCGGCTACAGTCTTTTTCACTACTCCTTCTAGCAAGGCGTTTTTCTGCCTTGTTTCTGCCATCATCGTTTGTCATCCTCCTCCTCAAATCCGTATTAGCCGGAAACCTACTCTTCTACTACTACAGACTACGCTTCATCATTATCCTTGGAAGACTCCGGTTTGGCTTCATTCTTTGCAAGGGTTTTTTCTGCCATCCAGGCTTTTTCCCTTGTCGCCCACTACGGGAAAGGAGTCCCAGGACTGCTTGTTTCAAGCATTCACTGTGGCTTCCTCTCGTGGTAGGCAAGTATCTTCAACCACGAAGAGAGATTTCTGCTCACGTCAGCATCTCAAGACGGAAGAATTGGAGGATTACCGATCAGGTGAAGAGAGTGGGGAGGAGAGGGAGACGAAATTGGACAGTAGTTTAGCCAACAATTGTTTTGGTATTTGGTTCAAGGCTGCTTTGTAGATCATACATGCAATGTTGAATATGATCCTGTTAGAGGGGGAAGCCAGTGAAGCCAACACAGTGTAACCTAAAGAAACCTAAGTAAGACCTTACAATACAGAGACCCATGGACAAATAGGGATTGTAGAAGAAAATGAAATATATCTGGAGGTCACAACAGTGCACCCAACGGAACACAGACAGTAATCCTAAGGAGTAAGTGAAGTTTATGCAAGTGTTCAACTGTCTGCAAACATCCAAGTATTCACAAGATTCCAACTGTACAAAAGTGCCCAAGAGTTTAAAAAGTCCCAGTGAGGGAAGAAATCAACCACGAATGACAAGTTCCAAGAATTCATAGCAAAACACCCAAGTTCCAGAATTCATTTTCATAGGCGGGAGTTTAATAGTTAAGTCAAAGCATCGACAAAACCCCAGTTGAGAGATATTGGGCCCATGGGGGACAAGGTATTGGGAAGCAGGAGCTGAATAGTTTAAGAGCCTACTGAATGACATAATGCAATGGGCAAAATGGGCAATCTTTTGCAAGGTTCCAGGTCAAAAGCAATTTTGAGCACAATACAGATGAGGGAATGATGAATGGTCCAGAATTAAGAAAAGGTCAAATAAGAGGAAATCCAAGATCAAGAAACAGAGCCAAACTGTATATTGCAAGAAGGAATTGAATGCCTCCATCACTGAGAAGTGATGTTTTCAATAGATTTATGGAGTTCCCAATACGCTGGAGTCGTTTGACCAGAGACCACTGAGACTGGTAGTCCTTCCAGTAATGCAGCCTCCACTCTGGTCAGCATAGAACATTCAGCAGTGTCTACCATGTGACATTTGTGCAGCTGCTGTGATTTTGGAGTATGTTGCTTTAGAGCGGGATAAGAGTAGATTGGCACTTAGGGTACCCTTACATTGTGATTAATAAGAGTGGGGCAAGGTGTATTTAAAATACATTATTTGTGTGCATCAGTCTAGCCACTATTTTCTTTTGAGCATTACTTACATCTACCTTTGGGTTGGTAGGAAAATTACAGTGTATTACTTGATATTTTCACTGGGTATTCCACTGCAAGAACATGCAACGTTTACTGCATGATTTATCATATTTCATGCTGTATTTTTAACATGCATCATTTTCCATTTACTGATTTCAATAATCACTGTCTGTGCAGGCAATGTGAAATGATGTTTATGGTAAAAACCAGCAGGTAAATGGCAAAAACATGTGTTAGCACTACCACAACACTGATAATGAAGTTAATATCAGAATATTTTTCAACCTGATATCAGAGGCTACCAGGTCCGTAATATTTATTAATACCCGGTAGGGTCAATGAGCTTGTTACAAGCAAGCTCATTGGCCCTCGCCAGGAGTTTACCTCACTGAGAAGGCTCTGAATCCTCTGCTTCTCCGCTGCAGAATCCCAGAGTGGCTGTCATGGAAAGGGAGAACCGACTACATGTAGTCCCTTCGCCCCATCCATGGCAGTCATTTTTTCATTTACTTTTTTAAACTTTTTTTCCCATTGGTTTTAATGACCTCCATGGAAAGGGAGAAGGGACTATGCTTTGCTCTGGCTTTTGGCCCCGGGGACATTACCCAACCAGTAATGCCCCCTCTCCTCGGGTCATATTGCGAAAATGCTGCTGAAGTTAGGTTTTGTTGGTGTACTCATTAATGCCTATACTGCTAAACTCTGTAGGTATCAGAAGATACATCGGTACTAGGAAGAATGATTCCATGATATATATTGTTTTTCATTTCAAACTATAATTCCTGACTTTCTCTTGTAACTTAGAGCTCACCTGCCAGCCCACAGAAAATTGACGAAGTCCGCCTGGGACTAGTAAGTAGTTGTAAAAAGCAGAATAGTTTTACTAAACATTTCGTTTCCTCATTAATCCCCTATTCCTATTCAACATGCTTTCAGCAAGAGTTAAGGAAATCTTTGACTGTAAGGTTCACACATAAAGGATTCTACTTCAATTCATTTTGTTTTACATCATTTAAATCTACCTGTTGAAAAGTACAGTTACGCTTCTCCAAGCACCTTTTTAGGCTCATTCTACCAAACCCAGTTGTAATAAGGGTATCCATTTTTGGGAGCAAAGCCATTCATCTACCCCCTTTGGTTTGCATTTTCAGCCCCGCATTTTTTCTATCTTATTTTTTTTTCTTATCTAATTCTTTCATGATTTTTAGCATTTTAAACCTATTCAGTAGATTGGCAAAATATGTTTCTGGAGAATTAAATGTAGTCCTATTTCCCTTCCCTCTAAATGACCATTACTTCTTTTACACCCTAAAATCTACCCTTTTATATGGATGTGTCCCACGAAAATCTTGATCGGAGCAATAGATTGAATTTGATGTAGATCCATGAGACGTTATTTTCAGAAACAAACATTCGCGGAAGGCTACCGATTATATATTATGACTCATGCTCTTAACCACCGATGATAGGTCAAGAAGGGCATACCAATTTCTTTGTTCATAATGATCAGTTAGAATTCCTTGCATTTGATGTATTAAACCAGAAAATGAAAGAGCCTTTTATGTATTTGTACTTAACATTATTTGTGTTTTTGTTTTCTTTTAGGATCCTTTTGAAGATGACCACAGCATTGAACAAAAACCTGAGCCCCCTGTTGAGAGGGTAACTATATTTATTGTTAGTTATTCCTGTAATGAAGTTCCAATTGTGCTCATTCCAAAAGAGATTCACACTTTTATTCAGTATAGATTCTTAGCATCCTTTCTGGATCATTGGGAGCACACAGTTAATCAGAAACCAGAATTTCTCTGTACTGTTCCTAATTAGTAGCCACAAAATGTGCCTCGCTAATGACAGCTGCATCAAACGTCCACTGTGTCTGCTTGCCCTCACTTTTTCTGCATGTCTCCACGTTGCTCTCAGTGCTGCACTTGAACCCAGCCGGCAAACCTGAGTCCTTCTTCTTCCTCTGCAACTGGCATGCCACAACATCTGCTTCTCTTGATTCTGTCTCTCATTTCTGTGTCTAGATTTTTTGGTGCTCTCTATGCTGATGTTTATCCTACCCTTCCACCCTGTCAATACCCCACTAACGCCTGGAAATGTGAACAACCAAGATCATTGGCCCTCGCCGGGCATTACCTCATCGAGAAGGCTCTGAATCCTCTGCTTCTCCGCTTTGGAATCCCAGAGTGGCTGCCATGGAAAGGGAGAAGAGACTACGTGTAGCTCCTTCGCCCCTTCAATGGCAGTCATTTTTTCATTTGTTTTTTAAAACTTTTTTTCCCAATAGTTTTAATGGCCGCCATGGAAAGGGAGAAGGGACTATCCTTTGCTCGGCTTTTGGCCCCGGGGGCATTACCCAACCAGTAATGCCCCCTCCCCACGGTCATATTGCGAAAATGCTGCTGAAATTCGGTTTTGTTGGTGTACTCATTACTGCTAAACTCTGTAGGTTTCAGAAGATAAATCGGTACTAGAAAAAATGATTCCATGATATATATTGTTTTTCATTTCAAACTATAATTCCTGACTTTCTCTTGCACATTAGAGCTCACCTGCCAGCCCACAGAAAATTGACGAAGTCCTCCTGGGACTAGTAAGTATTTGTAAACAGCAGAATAGTTTTCATCATAAATCCCCTATTCCTATTCAACATGCTTTCTCCTAAAATATTTTTCTGGAGAACTAAATGTAGTCCTATTTCCCTTCCCTCTATATGACCCTTACTCCTTTTACACCCTAAAATCTACCATTTTTTGATATTGATGTGTCCACGAAAATCTTGATCGGAGCAGTAGACTGAATTTGATGTAGATCCATGAGACTAAATTTTCAGAAGCAAACATTCGCGAAAGGCTACCGCTTATATATTATGACTCATGCTCTTAACCACCGATGATAGGGAAAGAAGGGCATACCAATTTCTTTGTTCATAATGATCAGTTAGAATTCCATGGCAGTCATTTTTTCATTTACTTTTTTTTACTTTTTTTTCCATTGGTTTTAATGGCCTCCATGGAAAGGGAGAAGGGACTATGCTTTGCTCGGGCTTTTGGCCCCGGGTGCATTACCCAACCAGTAATGCCCCCTCTCCTCGGGTCATATTGCGAAAATGCTGCTGAAGTTCAGTTTTGTTGGTGTTCTCATTAATGCCTATACTGCTATACTCTGTGGGTATCAGAAAATAAATCGATACTAGGAAGGATGATTCCATGATATATATTGTTTTTCATTTCAAACTATAATTCCTGACTTTCTCTTGTAACTTAGAGCTCACCTGCCAGCCCACAGAAAATTGACGAAGTCCTACTGGGACTGGTAAGTAGTTGTAAAAAGCAGAATAGTTTTACTAAACTTTTCCTTTCCTCATAAATCCCCTATTCCTATTCAACATGCTTTCAGAAAAAGTTAAGCAAATCTTTGACTGTAACGTTCACACATAAAGGATTCTACTTCAATTCATTTTGTTTTACATCATTTAAATGTACCTGTTGAAAATTATAGTTACGCTTCTCCAAGCACCTTTTTAGGCTCATTCTACCAAACCCCGTTGTAATAAGGGTATCCATTTTTGGGAGCAAAGCCATTCATCTACCCCCTTTGGTTTGCATTTTCAGCCCCGCATTTTTTCTATCTTATTTTTCTTTTCTTATCTAATTCTTTCATGGTTTTTAGCATTTTAAACCTATTCTGTAGATTGGCAAAATATGTTTCTGGAGAACTAAATGTAGTCCTATTTCCCTTCCCTTTATATGACCATTACTTCTTTTACACCCTAAAATCTACCCTTTTTTGATATTGATGTGTCCCACGAAAATCTTGATTGGAGCAGTAGATTGAATTTGATGTAGATCCATGAGATGTTATTTTCAGAAGCAAACATGTCGCATGCTCTTAACCACTGATGATAGGGAAAGAAGGGCATACCAATTTCTTTGTTCATAATGATCAGTTAGAATTCCTTGCATTTGATGTATTAAACCAGAAAATGAAAGAGCCCTTTATGTATTTGTACTTAACATTATTTATGTTTTTGTTTTCTTTTAGGATCCTTTTGAAGCTGACCACAGCATTGAACAAACACCTGAGTCCCCTGTTGAGAGGGTAACTATATTTATTGTTAGTTATTCCTGTAATGAAGTTCCAATTGCGCTCATTCCAAAAGAAATTCACACTTTTATTCAATATTGATTCTTAGCATCCTTTCTGGATATTTGGGAGCACACAGTTAATCAGAAACCAGAATTTCTCTGTACTGTTCCTAAAAAGTACCCACAAAATGTTCCTCGCTAATGACAGCTACATCAAACGTCCACTGTGTCTGCTTGCCCTCACTTTTTCTGCATGTCTCCACTTTGCTCTCAGTGCTAGACTTTAACCAAGCCGGCAAACCTGGGTCCTTCTTCTTCCTCTGCAACTGGCATACCACAACATATGCTCCTTTTACTCCTGTCTCTCATTTCTGTGTCTAGATTTGTTGGTGTTCTCTATGCTGATGTTTATCCCACTCTTCCACCCTGTCAATACCCCACTAACTCCTGGAAATGTGAAACTCGGGGACAGCATGTCAGCTTATTGGGGCTATTTTTGGAATGCCCTGGCTTTTGTACTCCACAGCCACTCAACCCAAAGGATTGAGTTCCAGGCACTTTGTGGTGGCATTAGATCAACTTCTGCCAATCTCCTCTTTATGCGTTAGCTTAGACTTCAACCATTTTATAGTTTTTCTTCATGAGATGCGACAGCCTCCAGATGTGAGTAGTTTTGCCGACAATTGTTTTGGTATTCGGTTCAAGGCTCCTTTGTAGATCATACATGCAATGTTGAATATGATCCTGTTAGAGAGGGAAGCCAGTGATGCCAACACAGTGAAACCTAAAGAAACCTAAGTAAGACCTTACGATACAGAGACACATAGACAAATAGGATTTTTAGAAGAAAAAGAAACAGATCTGGAGGTCACAACAGTGCACCCAACGTAACACAGACAGTAATCCTAAGGAGAAAGTGCAGTTTCCACAAGAGTTCAACTGTCTGCAAATATCCAAGTTTTCATAAGATTCCAACTGTACACAAGTGCCCAAGAGTTTAAACAGTCCCAGTGAGGGAAGAATGCAACCACGAATGACAAGTTCCAAGAATTCATAGCAAAACACCCAAGTTCTAGAATTCATTTTCATTGGCGGGAGTTTAATAGTTAAGTCAAAGCATCGACAAAACCCCAGTTGAGAGATATGGGGCCCATGGGGGACAAGGTATTGGGAAGCAGGAGCTGAATAGTTTAAGAGCCTACTGAATGACATAATGCAATCGGCAAAATGGGCAATCTTTTGCAAGGTTGCAGGTCAAAAGCAATTTTGAGCACAATACAGAGGAGGGAATGAAGAATGGTCCAGAATTAAGAAAAGGTCAAATAAGAGGAAATCCAAGATCACGAAACAGAGCCAAACTGTGTATAGCAAGAAGGAATTGAGTGCATCCATCACTGAGAAGTGATGTTTTCAATAGATTTATGGAGTTCCCACTACGCTGGAGTCGTTTGACTAGAGACCACTGAGACTGGTAGTCCTTCCAGTAATGCAGACTCCACTCTGGTCAGCATAGAACATTCAGCAGTGTCTACCATGTGACATTTGCGCAGCTGCTGTGATTTTGGAGTATGTTGCTTTAGAGCAGGATAAGAGTAGATTGGCACTTAGGGTACCCTTACATTGTGATTAATAAGAGTGGGGTAAGGTGTATTTAAAATACATTATTTGTGTGCATCTGTCTAGCTACTATTTTCTTTTGAGCATTACTTACATCTACCTTTGGGTTGGTAGGAAAATTACAGTGTATTACTTGATATTTTCACTGGGTATTCCACTGCAAGAACATGCAACGTTTACTGCATGATTTATCATATTTCATGCTGTATTTTTAACATGCATCATTTTCCATTTACTGATTTCAATAATCACTGTCTGTGCAGGCAATGTGAAATGATGTTTATGGTAAAAACAAGTACATAAAGGGCAAAAACATGTGTTAGCACTACCACAACACTGATAATGAAGTTAATATCAGGATATTTTTCAACCTGATATCAGAGGCTACCAGGTCCGTAATATTTATTAATACCCGGTAGGGGCAATGAGCTTGTTACAAGCAAGCTCATTGGCCCTCGCCAGGAGTTTACCTCACCGAGAATGCTCTGAATCCTCTGCTTCTCCGCTGCAGAATCCCAGAGTGGCTGCGATGGAAAGGGAGAAGAGACTACATGTAGTCCCTTCGCCCCATCCATGGCAGTCATTTTTTCATTTACTTTTTTAAACTTTTTTTCCCATTGGTTTTAATTACCATCATGGAAAGGGAGAAGGGACTATGCTTTGCTCAAGCTTTTGGCCCCGGCGGCATTACCCAAAGAGTAATGCCCACTCTCCTCGGGTCATATTGCGAAAATGCTGCTGAAGTTCGGTTTTGTTGGTGTACTCATTAATGCCTATACTGCTAAACTCTGTAGGTATCAGAAGATACATCGGTACTAGGAAGGATGATTCCATGATATATATTGTTTTTCATTTCAAACTATAATTCCTGACTTTCTCTTGTAACTTAGAGCTCACCTGCCAGCCCACAGAAAATTGACGAAGTCCGCCTGGGACTAGTAAGTAGTTGTAAAAAGCAGAATAGTTTTACTAAACATTTCCTTTCCTCATTAATCCCCTATTCCTATTCAATATGCTTTCAGCAAGAGTTAAGGAAATCTTTGACTGTAAGGTTCACACATAAAGGATTCTACTTCAATTCATTTGTTTTACATCATTTAAATCTACCTGTTGAAAAGTACAGTTACGCTTCTCCAAGCACCTTTTTAGGCTCATTCTACCAAACCCCGTTGCAATAAGGGTATCCATTTTTGGGAGCGAAGCCATTCATCTACCCCCTTTGGTTTGCATTTTCAGCCCCACATTTTTTCTATCTTATTTTTTTTTCTTATCTAATTCTTTCATGATTTTTAGCATTTTAAACCTATTCAGTAGATTGGCAAAATATGTTTCTGGAGAACTAAATGTAGTCCTATTTCCCTTCCCTCTAAATGACCATTACTTCTTTTACACCCTAAAATCTACCCTTTTATATGGATGTGTCCCACCAAAATCTTGATCGGAGCAGTAGATTGAATTTGATGTAGATCCATCCGACGTTATTTTCAGAAACAAACATTCGCGAAAGGCTACCGATTATATATTATGACTCATGCTCTTAACCACCGATGATAGGTCAAGAAGGGCATACCAATTTCTTTGTTCATAATGATCAGTTAGAATTCCTTGCATTTGATGTATTAAATCAGAAAATGAAAGAGCCCTTTATGTATTTGTACTTAACATTATTTGTGTTTTTGTTTTCTTTTAGGATCCTTTTGAAGATGACCACAGCATTGAACAAAAACCTGAGCCCTCTGTTGAGAGGGTAACTATATTTATTGTTAGTTATTCCTGTAATGAAGTTCCAATTGTGCTCATTCCAAAAGAGATTCACACTTTTATTCAGTATAGATTCTTAGCATCCTTTCTGGATCATAATCAGAAACCAGAATTTCTCTGTACTGTTCCTAATTAGTACCCACAAAATATGCCTCGCTAATGCCAGCTGCATCAAACGTCCACTGTGTCTGCTTGCCCTCACTTTTTCTGCATGTCTCCACGTTGCTCTCAGTGCTGGACTTGAACCCAGCCGGCAAACCTGGGTCCTTCTTCTTCCTCTGTGACTGGCATGCCACAACATCTGCTGCTCTTACTCCTGTCTCTCATTTCTGTGTCTAAATTTTTTGGTGCTCTCTATGCTGATATTTATCCTACCCTTCCACCCTGTCAATACCCCACTAACGCCTGGAAATGTGAACAACCAAGATCATTGGCTCTCGCCAGGGCCTTACCTCACCGAGAAGGCTCTGAATCCTTTGCTTCTCTGCTTTGTAATCCCAGAGTGGCTGCCATGGAAAGGGAGAAGAGACTACGTGTAGCTCCTTCGCCCCTACCATGGCAGTCATTTTTTCATTTGTTTTTTTAAACTTTTTTTTCCCAATGGTTTTAATGGCCGCCATGGAAAGGGAGAAGGGACTGTGCTTTGCTCGGCTTTTGGCCCCAGGGGCATTACCCAACCAGTAATGCCCCCTCTCCTCGGTCATATTGCGAAAATGCTGCTGAAGTTCGGTTTTATTGGTGTACTCATTACTGCTAAACTCTGTAGGTTTCAGAAGATAAATCGGTACTAGGAAAAATGATTCATGATATATATTGTTTTTCATTTCAAACTATAATTCCTGACTTTCTCTTGTAAATTAGAGCTCACCTGCCAGCCCACAGAAAATTGACGAAGTCCTCCTGGGACTGGTAAGTAGTTGTAAACAGCAGAATAGTTTTCCTCTTAAATTCCCTATTCAACATGCTTTCTGCTAGAGTTAAGGAAATCTTTGACTGTAAGGTTCACACATAAAGGATTCTACTTCAATTCATTTTGTTTTCCATCATTTAAATCTACCTGTGTGAAAAGTATAGTTACGCTTCTCCAAGCGCCTTTTTGGGCTCATTCTACCAAACCCCGTTGTAATAAGGGTATCCATTTTTAGAGCAAAGCCATTCATCTACCCCCTTTGGTTTGCATTTTCAGCCCCGCATTTTTTCAATCTAATTTTTTTTTTCTTATCTAATTCTTTCATGGTTTTGAGCATTTTAAACCTATTCAGTAGATTGGCAAAATATTTTTCTGGAGAACTAAATGTAGTCCTATTTCCCTTCCCTCTATATTACCATTACTTCTTTTACACCATAAAATCTACCCTTTTTTGATATTGATGTGTCCACGAAAATCTTGATCGGAGCAGTAGATTGAATTTGATGTAGATCCCTGAGACGTTATTTTCAGAAACAAACATTCGCGAAAGGCTACCGATTATATATTATGACTCATGCTCTTAACCACTGATGATAGGTCGAGAAGGGCATACCAATTTCTTTGTTCATAATGATCAGTTAGAATTCCTTGCATTTGATATATTAAACCAGAAAATGAAAGAGCCTTTTATGTATTTGTACTTAACATTATTTGTGTTTTTGTTTTCTTTGAGGATCCTTTTGAAGATGACCACAGCATTGAACAAAAACCTGAGCCCCCTGTTGAGAGGGTAACTATATTTATTGTTAGTTATTCCTGTAATGAAGTTCCAATTGTGCTCATTCCAAAAGAGATTCACACTTTTATTCAGTATAGATTCTTAGCATCCTTTCTGGATCATAATCAGAAACCAGAATTTCTCAGTACTGTTCCTAATTAGTACCCACAAAATGTGCCTCGCTAATGACAGCTGCATCAAACGTCCACTGTGTCTGCTTGCCCTCACTTTTTCTGCATGTCTCCACGCTGCTCTCAGTGCTGGACTTGAACCCAGCCGGCAAACCTGGGTCCTTCTTCTTCCTCTGCGACTGGCATGCCACAACATCTGCTGCTCTTACTCCTGTCTCTCATTTCTGTGTCTAGATTTTTTGGTTCTCTCTATGCTGATATTTATCCTACCCTTCCACCCTGTCAATACCCCACTAATGCCTGGAAATGTGAACAACCAAGATCATTGGCCCTCGCCAGGGCCTTACCTCACCGAGAAGGCTCTGAATACTTTGCTTCTCCGCTTTGTAATCCCAGAGTGGCTGCCATGGAAAGGGAGAAGAGACTACATGTAGCTCCTTCGTCCCTTCCATGGCAGTCATTTTTTCATTTGTTTTTTGAAACTTTTTTTTCCCAATGGATTTAATGGCCGCCATGGAAAGGGAGAAGGGACTATGCTTTGCTCGGCTTTTGGCCCCAGGGGCATTACCCAACCAGTAATGCCCCCTCTCCTCGGTCATATTGCGAAAATGCTGCTGAAGTTCGGTTTTGTTGGTGTACTCATTAGTGCTAAACTCTGTAGGTTTCAGAAGATAAATCGGTACTAGGAAAAATGATTCATGATATATATTGTTTTTCATTTCAAACTATAATTCCTGACTTTCTCTTGTAAATTAGAGCTCACCTGCCAGCCCACAGAAAATTGACGAAGTCCTCCTGGGACTGGTAAGTAGTTGTAAACAGCAGAATAGTTTTCCTCATAAATTCCCTATTCAACATGCTTTCTGCTAGAGTTAAGGAAATCTTTGACTGTAAGGTTCACACAAAAAGGATTCTACTTCAATTCATTTTGTTTTCCATCATTTAAATCTACCTGTGTGAAAAGTATAGTTACGCTTCTCCAAGCACCTTTTTGGGCTCATTCTACCAAACCCCATTTTAAAAAGGGTATCCATTTTTGGGAGCAAAGCCATTCATCTACCCCCTTTGGTTTGCATTTTCAGCCCCGCATTTTTTCTATCTAATTTTTTTTTCTTATCTAATTCTTTTATGGTTTTGAGCATTTTAAACCTATTCAGTAGATTGGCAAAATATGTTTCTGGAGAACTAAATGTAGTCCTATTTCCCTTCCCTCTATATGACCATTACTTCTTTTACATCCTAAAATCTACCCTTTTTTATATGGATGTGTCCCACGAAAATCTTGATCGGAGCAGTAGATTGAATTTGATGTAGGTGCATGAGACGTTATTTTCAGAAACAAACATTCGCGAAAGGCTACCGCTTATATATTATGACTCATGCTCTTAACCACCGATGATAGGGAAAGAAGGGCATACCAATTTCTTTGTTCATAATGATCAGTTAGAATTCCTTGCATTTAATGTATTAAACCAGAAAATGAAAGAGCCCTTTATGTATTTGTACTTAACATTATTTGTGTTTTTGTTTTCTTTTAGGATCCTTTTGAAGCTGACCACAGCATTGAACAAACACATGAGCCCCCTGTTTATAGGGTAACTATATTTATTGTTAGTTATTCCTGTAATGAAGTTCCAATTGTGCTCATTCCAAAAGAGATTCACACTTTTATTCAATATAGATTCTTAGCATCCTTTCTGGATGATAGGGAGCACACAGTTAATCAGAAACCAGAATTTCTCTGTACTGTTCCTAATTAGTAGCCACAAAATGTGCCTCGCTAATGACAGCTGCATCAAACGTCCACTGTGTCTGCTTGCCCTCACTTTTTCTGCATGTCTCCACGTTGCTCTCCGTGCTGCACTTGAACCCAGCCGGCAAACCTGGGTCCTTCTTCTTCCTCTGCAACTGGCATGCCACAACATCTGCTTCTCTTGATTCTGTCTCTCATTTCTGTGTCTAGATTTTTTGGTGCTCTCTATGCTGATGTTTATCCTACCCTTCCACCCTGTCAATACCCCACTAACGCCTGGAAATGTGAACAACCAAGATCATTGGCCCTCGCCAGGGCCTTACCTCACCGAGAAGGCTCTGAATCCTCTGCTTCTCCGCTTTGGAATCCCAGAGTGGCTGCCATGGAAAGGGAGAAGAGACTACGTGTAGCTCCTTCGTCCCTTCAATGGTAGTCATTTTTTCATTTGTTTTTTAAAACTTTTTTTCCCAATAGTTTTAATGGCCGCCATGGAAAGGGAGAAGGGACTATCCTTTGCTCGGCTTTTGGTCCCGGGGGCATTACCCAACCAGTAATGCCCCCTCTCCACGGTCATATTGCGAAAATGCTGCTGAAATTCGGTTTTGTTGGTGTCCTCATTACTGCTAAACTCTGTAGGTTTCAGAAGATAAATCGGTACTAGAAAAAATGATTCCATGATATATATTGTTTTTCATTTCAAACTATAATTCCTGACTTTCTCTTGCACATTAGAGCTCACCTGCCAGCCCACAGAAAATTGACGAAGTCCTCCTGGGACTAGTAAGTATTTGTAAACAGCAGAATAGTTTTCATCATAAATCCCCTATTCCTATTCAACATGCTTTCTGCTAAAATATTTTTCTGGAGAACTAAATGTAGTCCTATTTCCCTTCCCTCTAAATGACCATTACTTCTTTTACACCCTAAAATCTACCATTTTTTGATATTGATGTGTCCACGAAAATCTTGATCGGAGCAGTAGACTGAATTTGATGTAGATCCATGAGACTATATTTTCAGAAGCAAACATTCGCGAAAGGCTACCGCTTATATATTATGACTCATGCTCTTAACCACCGATGATAGGGAAAGAAGGGCATACCAATTTCTTTGTTCATAATGATGAGTTCGAATTCCATGGCAGTCATTTTTTTGTTTTCTTTTTTTTACTTTTTTTTCCATTGGTTTTAATGGCCTCCATGGAAAGGGAGAAGGGACTATGTTTTGCTCGGGCTTTTGGCCCCGGGTGCATTACCCAACCAGTAATGCCCCCTCTCCTCGGGTCATATTGCGAAAATGCTGCTGAAGTTCAGTTTTGTTGGTGTACTCATTAATGCCTATACTGCTATACTCTGTGGGTATCAGAAGATAAATCGATACTAGGAAGGATGATTCCATGATATATATTGTTTTTCATTTCAAACTATAATTTCTGACTTTCTCTTGTAACTTAGAGCTCACCTGCCAGCCCACAGAAAATTGACGAAGTCCTCCAGGGACTAGTAAGTAGTTGTAAAAAGCAGAATAGTTTTACTAAACATTTCCTTTCCTCATAAATCCCCTATTCCTATTCAACATGCTTTCAGAAAAAGTTAAGCAAATCTTTGACTGTAACGTTCACACATAAAGGATTGTACTTCAATTCATTTTGTTTTACATCATTTAAATGTACCTGTTGAAAATTATAGTTACGCTTCTCCAAGCACCTTTTTAGGCTCATTCTACCAAACCCTGTTGTAATAAGGGTATCCATTTTTGGGAGCGAAGCCATTCATCTACCCCCTTTGGTTTGCATTTTCAGCCCCGCATTTTTTCTATCTAATTTTTTTTTCTTATCTAATTCTTTTATGGTTTTGAGCATTTTAAACCTATTCAGTAGATTGGCAAAATATGTTTCTGGAGAACTAAATGTAGTCCTATATCCCTTCCCTCTATATGACCATTACTTCTTTTACATCCTAAAATCTACCCTTTTTTATATGGATGTGTCCCACGAAAATCTTGATCGGAGCAGTAGATTGAATTTGATGTAGGTGCATGAGACGTTATTTTCAGAAACAAACATTCGCGAAAGGCTACCGCTTATATATTATGACTCATGCTCTTAACCACCGATGATAGGGAAAGAAGGGCATACCAATTTCTTTGTTCATAATGATCAGTTAGAATTCCTTGCATTTAATGTATTAAACCAGAAAATGAAAGAGCCCTTTATGTATTTGTACTTAACATTATTTGTGTTTTTGTTTTCTTTTAGGATCCTTTTGAAGCTGACCACAGCATTGAACAAACACATGAGCCCCCTGTTTATAGGGTAACTATATTTATTGTTAGTTATTCCTGTAATGAAGTTCCAATTGTGCTCATTCCAAAAGAGATTCACACTTTTATTCAATATAGATTCTTAGCATCCTTTCTGGATGATAGGGAGCACACAGTTAATCAGAAACCAGAATTTCTCTGTACTGTTCCTAATTAGTAGCCACAAAATGTGCCTCGCTAATGACAGCTGCATCAAACGTCCACTGTGTCTGCTTGCCCTCACTTTTTCTGCATGTCTCCACGTTGCTCTCCGTGCTGCACTTGAACCCAGCCGGCAAACCTGGGTCCTTCTTCTTCCTCTGCAACTGGCATGCCACAACATCTGCTTCTCTTGATTCTGTCTCTCATTTCTGTGTCTAGATTTTTTGGTGCTCTCTATGCTGATGTTTATCCTACCCTTCCACCCTGTCAATACCCCACTAACGCCTGGAAATGTGAACAACCAAGATCATTGGCCCTCGCCAGGGCCTTACCTCACCGAGAAGGCTCTGAATCCTCTGCTTCTCCGCTTTGGAATCCCAGAGTGGCTGCCATGGAAAGGGAGAAGAGACTACGTGTAGCTCCTTCGTCCCTTCAATGGTAGTCATTTTTTCATTTGTTTTTTAAAACTTTTTTTCCCAATAGTTTTAATGGCCGCCATGGAAAGGGAGAAGGGACTATCCTTTGCTCGGCTTTTGGTCCCGGGGGCATTACCCAACCAGTAATGCCCCCTCTCCACGGTCATATTGCGAAAATGCTGCTGAAATTCGGTTTTGTTGGTGTCCTCATTACTGCTAAACTCTGTAGGTTTCAGAAGATAAATCGGTACTAGAAAAAATGATTCCATGATATATATTGTTTTTCATTTCAAACTATAATTCCTGACTTTCTCTTGCACATTAGAGCTCACCTGCCAGCCCACAGAAAATTGACGAAGTCCTCCTGGGACTAGTAAGTATTTGTAAACAGCAGAATAGTTTTCATCATAAATCCCCTATTCCTATTCAACATGCTTTCTGCTAAAATATTTTTCTGGAGAACTAAATGTAGTCCTATTTCCCTTCCCTCTAAATGACCATTACTTCTTTTACACCCTAAAATCTACCATTTTTTGATATTGATGTGTCCACGAAAATCTTGATCGGAGCAGTAGACTGAATTTGATGTAGATCCATGAGACTATATTTTCAGAAGCAAACATTCGCGAAAGGCTACCGCTTATATATTATGACTCATGCTCTTAACCACCGATGATAGGGAAAGAAGGGCATACCAATTTCTTTGTTCATAATGATCAGTTCGAATTCCATGGCAGTCATTTTTTTGTTTTCTTTTTTTTACTTTTTTTTCCATTGGTTTTAATGGCCTCCATGGAAAGGGAGAAGGGACTATGTTTTGCTCGGGCTTTTGGCCCCGGGTGCATTACCCAACCAGTAATGCCCCCTCTCCTCGGGTCATATTGCGAAAATGCTGCTGAAGTTCAGTTTTGTTGGTGTACTCATTAATGCCTATACTGCTATACTCTGTGGGTATCAGAAGATAAATCGATACTAGGAAGGATGATTCCATGATATATATTGTTTTTCATTTCAAACTATAATTTCTGACTTTCTCTTGTAACTTAGAGCTCACCTGCCAGCCCACAGAAAATTGACGAAGTCCTCCAGGGACTAGTAAGTAGTTGTTAAAAGCAGAATAGTTTTACTAAACATTTCCTTTCCTCATAAATCCCCTATTCCTATTCAACATGCTTTCAGAAAAAGTTAAGCAAATCTTTGACTGTAAAGTTCACACATAAAGGATTGTACTTCAATTCATTTTGTTTTACATCATTTAAATGTACCTGTTGAAAATTATAGTTACGCTTCTCCAAGCACCTTTTTAGGCTCATTCTACCAAACCCTGTTGTAATAAGGGTATCCATTTTTGGGAGCGAAGCCATTCATCTACCCCCTTTGGTTTGCATTTTCAGCCCCGCATTTTTTCTATCTTATTTTTTTTCTTATCTAATTCTTTCATGGTTTTTAGCATTTTAAACCTATTCAGTAGATTGGCAAAATAAGTTTCTGGAGAACACAATGTAGTCCACTTTCCCTTCCCTCTATATGACCATTACTTCTTTTACACCCTAAAATCTACCTTTTTTTGATATTGATATGTCCCACGAAAATCTTGATTGGAGCAGTAGATTGAATTTGATGTAGATCCATGAGATGTTATTTTCAGAAGCAAACATTCGCGAAAGGCTATCGATTATATATTATGACGCATGCTCTTAACCACTGATGATAGGGAAAGAAGGGCATACCAATTTCTTTGTTCATAATGATCAGTTAGAATTCCTTGCATTTGATGTATTAAACCAGAAAATTAAAGAGCCCTTTATGTATTTGTACTTAATATTATTTATGTTTTTGTTTTCTTTTAGGATCCTTTTGAAGCTGACCACAGCATTGAACAAACACCTGAGTCCCCTGTTGAGAGGGTAACTATATTTATTGTTAGTTATTCCTGTAATGAAGTTCCAATTGTGCTCATTCCGAAAGAGATTCACACTTTGCTTCAATATTGATTCTTAGCATCCTTTCTGGATATTTGGGAGCACACAGTTAATCAGAAACCAGAATTTCTCTGTACTGTTCCTTATAAGTACCCACAAAATGTGCCTCGCTAATGACAGCTACATCAAATGTCCACTGTGTCTGCTTGCCCTCACTTTTTCTACCTGTCTCCACCTTGCTGTCAGTGCTGGACTTGAACCCAGCCGGCAGACCTGGGTCCTTCTTCTTCCTCTGCAACTGGCATACCACAACATCTGCTCCTCTTACTCCTGTCTCTCATTTCTTTGTCTAGATTTTTTGGTGTTCTCTATGCTGATGTTTATCCCACCCTTCCACCCTGTCAATACCCCACTAACTCCTGGAAATGTGAAACTCGGTAACAGCATGTCAGCTTATTGGGGCTGTTTTTTGAATACCCTGGCTTTTGTACTCCACAGCCTCTCAACCAGTGGTCGAAGTGTACGAAAAGAAGTAGTGGAGCTATGTTCTCTGCTGGTCGGCCCCATTCCTCACAAACCCCATCACTGCGCCCCCTCCCACACGCAATCCAAACCCCCCAAAGAAACGCCTGCTATTTATAAGAAAGTGCAGTAAAGTGCAAGTTTGAACTTCTTCCTACCCTTTCATTGTAAAAAAAAAAACATTCCAGAACGGTTTCTTTTTAAAATAAAAGTATAGTAACAGTGGACCTTAAAAATAAAAAGTTTAGGAGCACTGCTCCAGACCGCTCCCGCCCACTTCGACCTCTGCTCTCAACCCAAAGGATTGAGTTCCAGACACTTTGTGGTGGCATTAGATCAACTTCTGCCAATCTCTTCTTTATGTGTTAGCTAAGACTTCAACCATTTTATAGTTTTTCTTCATGAGATGCGACAGCCTCCATATGTGAGTAGTTTAGCCAACAATTCTTTTGGTATTTGGTTCAAGGCTGCTTTGTAGATCATACATGCAATGTTGAATATGATCCTGTTAGAGGGGGAAGCTAGTGAAGCCAACACAGTGTAACCTAAAGAAACCTAAGTAAGACCTTACAATACAGAGACCCATGGACAAATAGGGATTGTAGAAGAAAATGAAATATATCTGGAGGTCACAACAGTGCACCCAACGGAACACAGACAGTAATCCTAAGGAGTAAGTGAAGTTTCTGCAAGTATTCAACTGTCTGCAAACATCCAAGTATTCACAAGATTCCAACTGTACAAAAGTGCCCAAGAGTTTAAAAAGTCCCAGTGAGGGAAGAAATCAACCACGAATGACAAGTTCCAAGAATTCATAGCAAAACACCCAAGTTCCAGAATTCATTTTCATAGGCGGGAGTTTAATAGTTAAGTCAAAGCATTGACAAAACCCCAGTTGAGAGATATTGGGCCCATGGGGGACAAGGTATTGGGAAGCAGGAGCTGAATAGTTTAAGAGCCTACTGAATGACATAATGCAATGGGCAAAATGGGCAATCTTTTGCAAGGTTCCAGGTCAAAAGCAATTTTGAGCACAATACAGAGGAGGGAATGAAGAATGGTCCAGAATTAAGAAAAGGTCAAATAAGAGGAAATCCAAGATCAAGAAACAGAGCCAAACTGTGTATTGCAAGAAGGAATTGAATGCATCCATCACTGAGAAGTGATGTTTTCAATAGATTTATGGAGTTCCCACTACGCTGGAGTCGTTTGACTAGAGACCACTGAGACTGGTAGTCCTTCCAGTAATGCAGACTCCACTCTGGTCAGCATAGAACATTCAGCAGTGTCTACCATGTGACATTTGCGCAGCTGCTGTGATTTTGGAGTATGTTGCTTTAGAGCAGGATAAGAGTAGATTGGCACTTAGGGTACCCTTACATTGTGATTAATAAGAGTGGGGTAAGGTGTATTTAAAATACATTATTTGTGTGCATCTGTCTAGCCACTATTTTCTTTTGAGCATTACTTACATCTACCTTTGGGTTGGTAGGAAAATTACAGTGTATTACTTGATATTTTCACTGGGTATTCCACTGCAAGAACATGCAACATTTACTGCATGATTTATCATATTTCATGCTGTATTTTTAACATGCATCATTTTCCATTTACTGATTTCAATAATCACTGTCTGTGCAGGCAATGTGAAATGATGTTTATGGTAAAAAACAAGCACGTAAAGGGCAAAAACATGTGTTAGCACTACCACAACACTGATAATGAAGTTAATATCAGGATATTTTTCAACCTGATATCAGAGGCTACCAGGTCTGTAATATTTATTAATACCCGGTAGGGGCAATGAGCTTGTTACAAGCAAGCTCATTGGCCCTCGCCAGGAGTTTACCTCACCGAGAATGCTCTGAATCCTCTGCTTCTCCGCTGCAGAATCCCAGAGTGGCTGCCATGGAAAGGGAGAAGAGACTACATGTAGTCCCTTCGCCCCATCCATGGCAGTCATTTTTTCATTTACTTTTTTCCCCATTGGTTTTAATGGCCTTCATGGAAAGGGAGAAGGGACTATGCTTTGCTCGAGCTTTTGGCCCCGGCGGCATTACCCAAAGAGTAATGCCCACTCTCCTCGGGTCATATTGCGAAAATGCTGCTGAAGTTCGGTTTTGTTGGTGTACTCATTAATGCCTATACTGCTAAACTCTGTAGGTATCAGAAGATACATCGGTACTAGGAAGGATGATTCCATGATATATATTGTTTTTCATTTCAAGCTATAATTCCTGACTTTCTCTTGTAATTTAGAGCTCACCTGCCAGCCCACAGAAAATTGACGAAGTCCGCCTGGGACTAGTAAGTAGTTGTAAAAAGCAGAATAGTTTTACTAAACATTTCCTTTCCTCATTAATCCCCTATTCCTATTCAACATGCTTTCAGCAAGAGTTAAGGAAATCTTTGACTGTAAGGTTCACACATAAAGGATTCTATTTCAATTCATTTTGTTTTACATCATTTAAATCTACCTGTTGAAAAGTACAGTTACGCTTCTCCAAGCACCTTTTTAGGCTCATTCTACCAAACCCCGTTGTAATAAGGGTATCCATTTTTGGGAGCGAAGCCATTCATCTACCCCCTTTGGTTTGCATTTTCAGCCCCGCATTTTTTCTATCTTATTTTTTTTTCTTATCTAATTCTTTCATGATTTTTAGCATTTTAAACCTATTCAGTAGATTGGCAAAATATGTTTCTGGAGAACTAAATGTAGTCCTATTTCCCTTCCCTCTAAATGACCATTACTTCTTTTACACCCTAAAATCTACCCTTTTATATGGATGTGTCCCACGAAAATCTTGATCGGAGCAGTAGATTGAATTTAATGTAGATCCATGAGACGTTATTTTCAGAAACAAACATTCGCGAAAGGCTACCGATTATATATTATGACTCATGCTCTTAACCACCGATGATAGGTCAAGAAGGGCATACCAATTTCTTTGTTCATAATGATCAGTTAGAATTCCTTGCATTTGATGTATTAAACCAGAAAATGAAAGAGCCCTTTATGTATTTGTACTTACCATTATTTGTGTTTTTGTTTTCTTTTAGGATACTTTTGAAGATGACCACAGCATTGAAAAAAAACCTGAGCCCCCTGTTGAGAGGGTAACTATATTTATTGTTAGTTATTCCTATTATTAAGTTCCAATTGTGCTCATTCCAAAAGAGATTCACACTTTTATTCAGTATAGATTCTTAGCATCCTTTCTGGATCATAATCAGAAACCAGAATTTCTCTGTACTGTTCCTAATTAGTACCCACAAAATATGCCTCGCTAATGACAGCTGCATCAAACGTCCACTGTGTCTGCTTGCCCTCACTTTTTCTGCATGTCTCCACGTTGCTCTCAGTGCTGGACTTGAACCCAGCCGGCAAACCTGGGTCCTTCTTCTTCCTCTGCGACTGGCATGCCACAACATCTGCTGCTCTTACTCCTGTCTCTCATTTCTGTGTCTAGATTTTTTGGTGCTCTCTATGCTGATATTTATCCTACCCTTCCACCCTGTCAATACCCCACTAACGCCTGGAAATGTGAGCAACCAAGATCATTGGCCCTCGCCAGGGCCTTACCTCACCGAGAAGGCTCTGAATCCTTTGCTTCTCCGCTTTGTAATCCCAGAGTGGCTGCCATGGAAAGGGAGAAGAGACTACGTGTAGCTCCTTCGCCCCTTCAATGGCAGTCATTTGTTCATTTGTTTTTTTAAACTTTTTTTTCCCAATGGTTTTAATGGCCGCCATGGAAAGGGAGAAGGGACTATGCTTTGCTCGGCTTTTGGCCCCAGGGGCATTACCCAACCAGTAATGCCCCCTCTCCTCGGTCATATTGCGAAAATGCTGCTGAAGCTCGGTTTTATTGGTGTACTCATTACTGCTAAACTCTGTAGGTTTCAGAAGATAAATCGGTACTAGGAAAAATGATTCATGATATATATTGTTTTTCATTTCAAACTATAATTCCTGACTTTCTCTTGTAAATTAGAGCTCACCTGCCAGCCCACAGAAAATTGACAAAGTCCTCCTGGGACTGGTAAGTAGTTGTAAACAGCAGAATAGTTTTCCTCATAAATTCCCTATTCAACATGCTTTCTGCTAGAGTTAAGGAAATCTTTGACTGTAAGGTTCACACATAAAGGATTCTACTTCAATTCATTTTGTTTTCCATCATTTAAATCTACCTGTGTGAAAAGTATAGTTACGCTTCTCCAAGCGCCTTTTTGGGCTCATTCTACCAAACCCCGTTGTAATAAGGGTATCCATTTTTCGAGCGAAGCCATTCATCTACCCCCTTTGGTTTGCATTTTCAGCCCCGCATTTTTTCAATCTAATTTTTTTTTTCTTATCTAATTCTTTCATGGTTTTGAGCATTTTAAACCTATTCAGTAGATTGGCAAAATATTTTTCTGGAGAACTAAATGTAGTCCTATTTCCCTTCCCTCTATATTACCATTACTTCTTTTACACCCTAAAATCTACCCTTTTATATGGACGTGTCCGGCGAAAATCTTGATCGGAGCAGTAGATTGAATTTGATGTAGATACATGAGACGTTATTTTCAGAAGCAAACATTTGCGAAAGGCTACCGCTTATATATTATGACTCATGCTCTTAACCACCGATGATAGGGAAAGAAGGGCATACCAATTTCTTTGTTCATAATGATCAGTTAGAATTCCTTGCATTTGATGAATTAAACCAGAAAATGAAAGAGCCCTTTATGTATTTGTACTTAATATTATTTTTGTTTTTGTTTTCTTTTAGGATCCTTTTGAAGCTGACCACAGCATTGAACAAACACCTGAGTCCCCTGTTGAGAGGGTAACTATATTTATTGTTAGTTATTTCTGTAATGAAGTTCCAATTGTGCTAATTCCAAAAGCGATTCCCACTTTTATTCAATATTGATTCTTAGCATCCTTCCTGGATCATTGGGAGCAAACAGTTAATCAGAAACCAGAATTTCTCTGTACTGTTCATAATAAGTACCCACAAAATGTGCCTCGCTAATGACAGCTACATCAAATGTCAACTGTGGCTGCTTGCCCTCCCTTTTTCTGCCTGTCTCCACCTTGCTCTCAGTGCTGGACTTGAACCCAGCCGGCAAACCTGGATCCTTCTTCTTCCTCTGCAACTGACATGCCACAACATCTGCTCCTCTTACTCCTGTCTTTCATTTCTTTGTCTAGATGTTCTGGTGTTCTCTATGCTGATGTTTATCCCACCCTTCCACCCTGTCAATAATACACTAACTCCTGGAAATGTGAAACTCGGTGACATCATGTCAGCTTATTGGGGCTGTTTTTGGAGTGCCCTAGCTTTTGTACTCCACAGCCTCTCAACCCAAAGGATTGAGTTCCAGACACTTTGTGGTGGCATTAGATCAACTTCTGCCAATCTCCTCTTTATGCGTTAGCTAAGACTTCAACCATTTTATAGTTTTTCTTCATGATATGCGACAGCCTCCAGATGTGAGTAGTTTAGCCAACAATTGTTTTGGTATTTGGTTCAAGGCTCCTTTGTAGATCATACATGCAATGTTGAATATGATCCTGTTAGAGGGGAAGCCAGTGAAGCCACACAGTGTAACCTAAAGAAACCTAAGTAAGTCCTTACCATAATGAGACACATGGACAAATAGGGATTGTAGAAGAAATTAAATATATCTGGTGGTCAAAACAGTGCACCCAACGGAACACAGACAGTAATCCTAAGGAGAAAGTGAAGTTTCCGCAAGTGTTCAACTGTCTGCAAACATCCAAGTATTCACAAGATTCCAACTGTACACAAGTGCCCAAGAGTTTAAACAGCCCCAGTGAGGGAAGAATGCAACCACGAACGACAAGTTCTAGAATTCATTTTCATAGGCGGGAGTTTAATAGTTAAGTCAAAGCATCAACAAAACCCCAGTTGAGAGATATGGGGGCCATGGGGGACAAGGTATTGGGAAGGAGAAGCAGAATAGTTTAAGAGCATAGTGAATGACATAATGCAATGGGCAAAATGGGCAATCTTTTGCAAGGTTCCAGGTCAAAAGCAATTTTGAGCACAATACAGAGGAGGGAATGAAGAATGGTCCAGAATTAAGAAAAGGTCAAATAAGAGGAAATCCAAGATCAAGAAACATAGCCAAACTGTGTATAGCAAGAAGGAATTGAGTGCATCCATCACTGAGAAGTGATGTTTTCAATAGATTTATGGAGTTCCCACTACGCTGGAGTCGTTTGAACAGAGACCACTGAGTCTGGCAGTCCTTCCAGTAATGCAGCCTCCACTCTGGTCAGCATAGAACATTCAGCAGTGTCTACCATGCGACATTTGCGCAGCTTTTGTGATTTTGGAGTATGTTGCTTTAGAGCAGGATATTAGTAGATTGGCACTTAGGGTAACCTTACATTGTTAATAATAAGAGTGGGGTAAGGTGTATTTAAAATAAATGATTTGTTGGCATCTGTCTAGCCACTATTTTCTTTTGAGCAATACTTACATCTACCTTTGGGTTGGTAGGAAAATTAAAGTGTATTATTTGATATTTTCACGGGGTAGTCCACTGCAAGAACATGCAATGTTACTGCATGATTTATCATATTTCATGCTGTATTTTTAACATGCATCATTTTCCATTTACTGATTTCCATAATCACGGTCTGTGCAGGCAATGTGAAATGATGTTTATGGTAAAAACAAGCACGTAAAGGGCAAAAACATGTGTTAGCACTACCACGACACTGATAATGAAGTTAATATCAGGATAGTTTTCAACCTGATATCAGAGGATACCAGGTCCGTAATATTGATTATTACCCGGTAGGGTCAATGAGCTTGTTACAAGCAAGCACATTGGCCCTCGCCAGGGACTTACCTCACCGAGAATGCTCTGAATCCTCTGCTTCTCCGCTGTGGAATCCCAGAGTGGCTGCCATGGAAAGGGAGAAGAGACTACATGTAGTCCCTTCACCCCATCCATGGCAGTCATTTTTTCATTTACTTTTTTAAACTTTTTTTCCCATTGGTTTTAATGGCCTTCATGGAAAGGGAGAAGGGACTATGCTTTGCTCGAACTTTTGGCCCCAGCGGCATTACCCAAAGAGTAATGCCCACTCTCCTTGGGTCATATTGCGAAAATGCTGCTGAAGTTCGGTTTTGTTGGTGTACTCATTAATGCCTATACTGCTAAACTCTGTAGGTATCAGAAGATACATCGGTACTAGGAAGGATGATTCCATGATATATATTGTTTTTCATTTCAAACTATAATTCCTGACTTTCTCTTGTAACTTAGAGCTCACCTGCCAGCCCACAGAAAATTGACGAAGTCCGCCTGGGACTAGTAAGTAGTTGTAAAAAGCAGAATAGTTTTACTAAACATTTCATTTCCTCATTAATCCTCTATTCCTATTCCACATGCTTTCAGCAAGAGTTAAGGACATCTTTGACTGTAAGGTTCACACATAAAGGATTCTACTTCAATTCATTTTGTTTTACATCATTTAAATCTACCTGTTGAAAAGTACAGTTACGCATCTCCAAGCACCTTTTTGGGCTCATTCTACCAAACCCCGTTGTAATAAGGGTATCAATTTTTGCGAGCAAAGCCATTCATCTACCCCCTTTGGTTTGCATTTTCAGCCCCGCATTTTTTCTATCTTATTTTTTTTTCTTATCTAATTCTTTCATGATTTTTAGCATTTTAAACATATTCAGTAGATTGGCAAAATATGTTTCTGGAGAACACAATGTAGTCCTATTTCCCTTCTCTCTATATGACCATTACTTCTTTTACACCCTAAAATCTACCCTTTTATATGTATGTGTCCCCCGAAAATCTTGATCGGAGCAGTAGATTGAATTTGATGTAGATCCATGAGACGTTATTTTCAGAAACAAACATTTGCGAAAAGCTACCGATTATATATTATGACTCATGCTCTTAACCACCGATGATAGGTCAAGAAGGGCATACCAATTTCTTTGTTCATAATGATCAGTTAGAATTCCTTGCATTTGATGTATTAAACCAGAAAATGAAAGAGCCCTTTGTGTATTTGTACTTAACATTATTTGTGTTTTTGTTTTCTTTTAGGATCCTTTTGAAAATGACCACAGCATTGAACAAAAACCTGAGCCCCCTGTTGAGAGGGTAACTATATTTATTGTTAGTTATTCCTGTAATGAAGTTCCAATTGTGCTCATTCCAAAAGAGATTCACACTTTTATTCAATATAGATTCTTAGCATCCTTTCTGGATCATAATTAGAAACCAGAATTTCTCTGTACTGTTCCTAATTAGTACCCACAAAATGTGCCTCGCTAATGACAGCTGCATCAAACGTCCACTGTGTCTGCTTGCCCTCACTTTTTCTGCATGTCTCCACGTTGCTCTCAGTGCTGGACCTGAACCGAGCCGGCAAACCTGGGTCCTTCTTCTTCCTCTGCGACTGGCATGCCACAACATCTGCTGCTCTTACTCCTGTCTCTCATTTCTGTGTCTAGATTTTTTGGTGCTCTCTATGCTGATATTTATCCTACCCTTCCACCCTGTCAATACCCCACTAACGCCTGGAAATGTGAACAACCAAGATCATTGGCCCTCGCCAGGGCCTTACCTCACCGAGAAGGCTCTGAATCCTTTGCTTCTCCGCTTTGTAATCCCAGAGTGGCTGCCATGAAAAGGGAGAAGAGACTACGTGTAGCTCCTTCGCCTGCCCCTTCCATGGCAGCCATTTTTTCATTTGTTTTTTTAAACTTTTTTTTCCCAATGGTTTTAATGGCCGCCATGGAAAGGGAGAAGGGACTATGCTTTGATCGGCTTTTGGCCCCAGGGGCATTACCCAACCAGTAATGCCCCCTCTCCTCGGTCATATTGCGAAAATGCTGCTGAAGTTCGGTTTTGTTGGTGTACTCATTACTGCTAAACTCTGTAGGTTTCAGAAGATAAATCGGTACTAGGAAAAATGATTCCATGATATATATTGTTTTTCATTTCAAACTATAATTCCTGACTTTCTCTTGTAAATTAGAGCTCACCTGCCAGCCCACAGAAAATTGACGAAGTCCTCCTGGGACTGGTAAGTAGTTGTAAACAGCAGAATAGTTTTCCTCATAAATTCCCTATTCAACATGCTTTCTGCTAGAGTTAAGGAAATCTTTGACTGTAAGGTTCACACATAAAGGATTCTACTTCAATTCATTTTGTTTTCCATCATTTAAATCTACCTGTGTGAAAAGTACAGTTACGATTCTCCAAGCACCTTTTTGGGCTCATTCTGCCAAACCCCGTTGTAATAAGGGTATCCATTTTTGGGAGCAAAGCCATTCATCTACCCCCTTTGGTTTGCATTTTCAGCCCCGCATTTTTTCTATCTCATGTTTTTTTCTTATCTAATTCTTTCATGGTTTTGAGCATTTTAAACCTATTCAGTAGATTGGCAAAACATGTTTCTGGAGAACTAAATATAGTCCTATTTCCCTTCCCTCTATATGACCGTTACTTCTTTTACACCCTAAAATCTACCCTTTTATATGGACGTGTCCGACGAAAATCTTGATCGTAGCAGTAGATTGAATTTGATGTAGATACATGAGATGTTATTTTCAGAAGCAAACATTTGCGAAAGGCTACCGCTTATATATTATGACTCATGCTCTTAACCACCGATGATAGGGAAAGAAGGGCATACCAATTTCTTTGTTCATAATGATCAGTTAGAATTCCTTGCATTTGATGAATTAAACCAGAAAATGAAAGAGCCCTTTATGTATTTGTACTTAATATTATTTGTGTTTTTGTTTTCTTTTAGGATCCTTTTGAAGCTGACCACAGCATTGAACAAACACCTGAGTCCCCTGTTGAGAGGGTAACTATATTTATTGTTAGTTATTTCTGTAATGAAGTTCCAATTGTGCTAATTCCAAAAGTGATTCCCACTTTTATTCAATATTGATTCTTAGCATCCTTCCTGGATCATTGGGAGCAAACAGTTAATCAGAAACCAGAATTTCTCTGTACTGTTCATAATAAGTACCCACAAAATGTGCCTCGCTAATGACAGCTACATCAAATGTCCACTGTGTCTGCTTGCCCTCACACTTTCTGCCTGTCTCCACCTTGCTCTCAGTGCTGGACTTGAACCCAGCCGGCAAACCTGGATACTTCTTCTTCCTCTGCAACTGGCATGCCACAACATCTGCTCCTCTTACTCCTGTCTTTCATTTCTTTGTCTAGATGTTTTGGTGTTCTCTATGCTGATGTTTATCCCACCCTTCCACCCTGTCAATAATACACTAACTCCTGAAAATGTGAAACTCAGTGACATCATGTCAGCTTATTGGGGCTGTTTTTGGAATGCCCTGGCTTTTGTACTCCACAGCCTCTCAACCCAAAGGATTGAGTTCCAGACATCTGCCAATCTCCTCTTTATGCGTTAGCTAAGACTTCAACCATTTTATAGTTTTTCTTCATGATATGCGACAGCCTCCAGATGTGAGTAGTTTAGCCAACAATTGTTTTGGTATTTGGTTCAAGGCTCCTTTGTAGATCATACATGCAATGTAGAATATGATCCTGTTAGAGGGGAAGCCAGTGAAGCCACACAGTGTAACCTAAAGAAACCTAAGTAAGTCCTTACGATAATGAGACACATGGACAAATAGGGATTGTAGAAGAAATTAAATATATCTGGGGGTCACAACAGTGCACCCAACGGAACACAGACAGTAATCCTAAGGAGAAAGTGAAGTTTCCGCAAGTGTTCAACTGTCTGCAAACATCCAAGTATTCACAAGATTCCAACTGTACACAAGTGCCCAAGAGTTTAAACAGTCCCAGTGAGGGAAGAATGCAACCACGAACGACAAGTTCCAGAATTCATTTTCATAGGCGGGAGTTTAATAGTTAAGTCAAAGCATCAACAAAACCCCAGTTGAGAGATATGGGGGCCATGGGGGACAAGGTATTGGGAAGCAGAAGCAGAATAGTGTAAGAGCCTACTGAATGACATAATGCAATGGGCAAAATGGGCAATCTTTTGCAAGGTTCCAGGTCAAAAGCAATTTTGAGCACAATACAGAGGAGGGAATGAAGAATGGTCCAGAATTAAGAAAAGGTCAAATAAGAGGAAATCCAAGATCAAGAAACATAGCCAAACTGTGTATAGCAAGAAGGAATTGAGTGCATCCATCACTGAGAAGTGATGTTTTCAATAGATTTATGGAGTTCCCACTACGCTGGAGTCGTTTGACCAGAGACCACTGAGACTGGCAGTCCTTCCAGTAATGCAGCCTCCACTCTGGTCAGCATAGAACATTCAGCAGTGTCTACCATGTGACATTTGCGCAGCTGTTGTGATTTTGGAGTATGTTGCTTTAGAGCAGGATAATAGTAGATTGCCACTTAGGGTAACCTTACATTGTTATTAATAAGAGTGGGGTAAGGTATATTTAAAATAAATGATTTGTTGGCATCTGTCTAGCCACTATTTTCTTTTGAGCATTACTTACATCTACCTTTGGGTTGGTAGGAAAATTAAAGTGTATTACTTGATATTTTCACGGGGTAGTCCACTGCAAGAACATGCAACGTTACTGCATGATTTATCATATTTCATGCTGTATTTTTAACATACATCATTTTCCATTTACTGATTTCCATAATCACTGTCTGTGCAGGCAATGTGAAATGATGTTTATAGTAAAAACAAGCACGTAAAGGGCAAAAACATGTGTTAGCACTACCACAACAATGATAATGAAGTTAATATCAGGATAGTTTTCAACCTGATATCAGAGGATACCAGGTCCGTAATATTGATTATTACCCGGTAGGGTCAATGAGCTTGTTACAAGCAAGCACATTGGCCCTCGCCAGGGACTTACCTCACCGAGAATACTCTGAATCCTCTGCTTCTCCGCTGTGGAATCCCAGAGTGGCTGCCATGGAAAGGGAGAAGAGACTACATGTAGTCCCTTCACCCCATCCATGGCAGTCATTTTTTCATTTACTTTTTTTAACTTTTTTTCCCATTGGTTTTAATGGCCTTCATGGAAAGGGAGAAGGGACTATGCTTTGCTCGAGCTTTTGGCCCCGGCGGCATTACCCAAAGAGTAATGCCCACTCTCCTCGGGTCATATTGCGAAAATGCTGCTGAAGTTCGGTTTTGTTGGTGTACTCATTAATGCCTATACTGCTAAACTCTGTAGGTATCAGAAGATACATCAGTACTAGGAAGGATGATTCCATGATATATATTGTTTTTCATTTCAAACTATAATTCCTGACTTTCTCTTGTAACTTAGAGCTCACCTGCCAGCCCACAGAAAATTGACGAGGTCCGCCATGGACTAGTAAGTAGTTGTAAAAAGCAGAATAGTTTTACTAAACATTTCCTTTCCTCATTAATCCTCTATTCATATTCAACATGCTTTCAGCAAGAGTTAAGTAAATCTTTGACTGCAAGGTTCACACATAAAGGATTCTACTTCAATTCATTTTGTTTTACATTTACAGTTACGCATCTCCAAGCACCTTTTTGGGCTCATTCTACCAAACCCCGTTGTAATAAGGGTATCAATTTCTGGGAGCGAAGCCATTCATCTACCCCCTTTGGTTTGCATTTTCAGCCCCGCATTTTTTCTATCTAATTTTTCTTTTCTTATCCAATTCTTTCATGGTTTTGAGCATTTTAAACCTATTCAGTAGATTGGCAAAACATGTTTCTGGAGAACTAAATGTAGTCCTATTTCCCTTCCCTCTATATGACCGTTACTTCTTTTACACCCTAAAATCTACCCTTTTATATGGATGTGTCCGACGAAAATCTTGATCGTAGCAGTAGATTGAATTTGATGTAGATACATGAGACGTTATTTTCAGAAGCAAACATTCGCGAAAGGCTACTGCTTATATATTATGACTCATGCTCTTAACCACCGATGATAGGGAAAGAAGGGCATACCAATTTCTTTGTTCATAATGATCAGTTAGAATTCCTTGCATTTGATGTACTAAACCAGAAAATGAAAGAGCCCTTTATGTATTTGTACTTAACATTATTTGTGTTTTTGTTTTCTTTTAGGATCCTTTTGAAAATGACCACAGCATTGAACAAAAACCTGAGCCCCCTGTTGAGAGGGTAACTATATTTATTGTTAGTTATTCCTGTAATGAAGTTCCAATTGTGCTCATTCCAAAAGAGATTCACACTTTTATTCAATATAGATTCTTAGCATCCTTTCTGGATCATAATCAGAAACCAGAATTTCTCTGTACTGTTCCTAATTAGTACCCACAAAATGTGCCTCGCTAATGACAGCTGCATCAAACGTCCACTGTGTCTGCTTGCCCTCACTTTTTCTGCATGTCTCCACGTTGCTCTCAGTGCTGGACTTGAACCCAGCCGGCAAACCAGGGTCCTTCTTCTTCCTCTGCGACTGGCATGCCACAACATCTGCTGCTCTTACTCCTGTCTCTCATTTCTGTGTCTAGATTTTTTGGTGCACTCTATGCTGATATTTATCCTACCCTTCCACCCTGTCAATACCCCACTAACACCTGGAAATGTGAACAACCAAGATCATTGGCCCTCGCCAGGGCCTTACCTCACCGAGAAGGCTCTGAATCCTTTGCTTCTCCGCTTTGTAATCCCAGAGTGGCTGCCATGGAAAGGGAGAAGAGACTACGTGTAGCTCCTTCGCCCCTTCATTGGCAGTCATTTTTTCATTTGTTTTTTAAAACTTTTTTCCCAATAGTTTTAATGGCCGCCATGGAAAGGGAGAAGGGACTATCCTTTGCTCGGCTTTTGGTCCCGGGGGCATTACCCAACCAGTAATGCCCCCTCTCCACGGTCATATTGCGAAAATGCTGCTGAAATTCGGTTTTGTTGGTGTACTTATTACTGCTAAACTCTGTAGGTTTCAGAAGATAAATCGGTACTAGAAAAAATGATTCCATGATATATATTGTTTTTCATTTCAAACTATAATTCCTGACTTTCTCTTGCACATTAGAGCTCACCTGCCAGCCCACAGAAAATTGACGAAGTCCTCCTGGGACTAGTAAGTATTTGTAAACAGCAGAATAGTTTTCATCATAAATCCCCTATTCCTATTCAACATGCTTTCTGCTAAAATATTTTTCTGGAGAACTAAATGTAGTCCTATTCCCCTACCCTCTATATGACCATTACTTCTTTTACACCCTAAAATCTACCATTTTTTGATATTGATGTGTCCACGAAAATCTTGATCGGAGCAGTAGACTGAATTTGATGTAGATCCATGAGACTATATTTTCAGAAGCAAACATTCGCGAAAGGCTACCGCTTATATATTATGACTCATGCTCTTAACCACCGATGATAGGGAAAGAAGGGCATACCAATTTCTTTGTTCATAATGATCAGTTAGAATTCCATGGCAGTCATTTTTTCATTTACTTTTTTTTACTTTTTTTTCCATTGGTTTTAATGGCCTCCATGGAAAGGGAGAAGGGACTATGCTTTGCTCGGGCTTTTGGCCCCGGGTGCATTACCCAACCAGTAATGCCCCCTCTCCTCGGGTCATATTGCGAAAATGCTGCTGAAGTTCAGTTTTGTTGGTGTACTCATTAATGCCTATACTGCTATACTCTGTGGGTATCAGAAGATAAATCGATACTAGGAAGGATGATTCCATGATATATATTGTTTTTCATTTCAAACTATAATTCCTGACTTTCTCTTGTAACTTAGAGCTCACCTGCCAGCCCACAGAAAATTGACGAAGTCCTCCAGGGACTAGTAAGTAGTTGTAAAAAGCAGAATAGTTTTACTAAACATTTCCTTTCCTCATAAATCCCCTATTCCTATTCAACATGCTTTCAGAAAAAGTTAAGCAAATCTTTGACTGTAACGTTCACACATAAAGGATTCTACTTCAATTCATTTTGTTTTACATCATTTAAATGTACCTGTTGAAAATTATAGTTACGCTTCTCCAAGCACCTTTTTAGGCACATTCTACCAAACCCTGTTGTAATAAGGGTATCAATTTTTGGGAGCGAAGCCATTCATTTACCCCCTTTGGTTTGCATTTTCAGCCCCGCATTTTTTCTATCTTATTTTTTTTTCTTATCTATTCTTTCATGGTTTTTAGCATTTTAAACCTATTCAGTAGATTGGCAAAATAAGTTTCTGGAGAACACAATGTAGTCCTATTTCCCTTCCCTCTATATGCCCATTACTTCTTTTACACCCTAAAATCTACCTTTTTTTGATATTGATATGTCCCACGAAAATCTTGATCGGAGCAGTAGATTGAATTTGATGTAGATCCATGAGACGTTATTTTCAGAAACAAACATTCGCGGAAGGCTACCGCTTATATATTATGACTCATGCTCTTAACCACCGATGATAGGGAAAGAAGGGCATACCAATTTCTTTGTTCATAATGATCAGTTAGAATTCCTTGCATTTGATGTATTAAACCAGAAAATTAAAGAGCCCTTTATGTATTTGTACTTAATATTATTTATGTTTTTGTTTTCTTTTAGGATCCTTTTGAAGCTGACCACAGCATTGAACAAACACCTGAGTCCACTGTTGAGAGGGTAACTATATTTATTGTTAGTTATTCCTGTAATGAAGTTCCAATTGTGCTCATTCCGAAAGAGATTCACACTTTTCTTCAATATTGATTCTTAGCATCCTTTCTGGATATTTGGGAGCACACAGTTAATCAGAAACCAGAATTTCTCTGTACTGTTCCTTATAAGTACCCACAAAATGTGCCTCGCTAATGACAGCTACATCAAATGTCCACTGTGTCTGCTTGCCCTCACTTTTTCTGCCTGTCTCCACCTTGCTGTCAGTGCTGGACTTCCTCTGCAACTGGCATACCACAACATCTGCTCCTCTTACTCCTGTCTCTCATTTCTTTGTCTAGATTTTTTGGTGTTCTCTATGCTGATGTTTATCCCACCCTTCCACCCTGTCAATACCCCACTAACTCCTGGAAATGTGAAACTCGGTAACAGCATGTCAGCTTATTGGGGCTGTTTTTGGAATGCCCTGGCTTTTGTACTCCACAGCCTCTCAACCAGTGGTCGAAGTGTACGAAAAGAAGTAGTGGAGCTATGTTCTCTGCTGGTCGGCCCCATTCCTCACAAACCCCATCACTGCGCCCCCTCCCACACGCAATCCAAACCCCCCAAAGAAACGCCTGCTATTTATAAGAAAGTGCAGTAAAGTGCAAGTTTGAACTTCTTCCTACCCTTTCATTGTAAAAAAAAAAACATTCCAGAACGGTTTCTTTTGAAAATAAAAGTATAGTAACAGTGAACCTTAAAAATAAAAAGTTTACGAGCACTGCTCCAGACCGCTCCCGCCCACTTCGACCTCTGCTCTCAACCCAAAGGATTGAGTTCCAGACACTTTGTGGTGGCATTAGATCAACTTCTGCCAATCTCTTCTTTATGTGTTAGCTAAGACTTCAACCATTTTATAGTTTTTCTTCATGAGATGTGACAGCCTCCATATGTGAGTAGTTTAGCCAACAATTGTTTTGGTATTTGGTTCAAGGCTGCTTTGTAGATCATACATGCAATGTTGAATATGATCCTGTTAGAGGGGGAAGCTAGTGAAGCCAACACAGTGTAACCTAAAGAAACCTAAGTAAGACCTTACAATACAGAGACCCATGGACAAATAGGGATTGTAGAAGAAAATGAAATATATCTGGAGGTCACAACAGTGCACCCAACGGAACACAGACAGTAATCCTAAGGAGTAAGTGAAGTTTCTGCAAGTGTTCAACTGTCTGCAAACATCCAAGTATTCACAAGATTCCAACTGTACAAAAGTGCCCAAGAGTTTAAACAGTCCCAGTGAGGGAAGAAATCAACCACGAATGACAAGTTCCAAGAATTCATAGCAAAACACCCAAGTTCCAGAATTCATTTTCATAGGCGGGAGTTTAATAGTTAAGTCAAAGCATCGACAAAACCCCAGTTGAGAGATATTGGGCTCATGGGGGACAAGGTATTGGGAAGCAGGAGCTGAATAGTTTCAGAGCCTACTGAATGACATAATGCAATGGGCAAAATGGGCAATCTTTTGCAAGGTTCCATGTCAAAAGCAATTTTGAGCACAATACAGAGGAGGGAATGAAGAATGGTCCAGAATTAAGAAAAGGTCAAATAAGAGGAAATCCAAGATCAAGAAACAGAGCCAAACTGTGTATAGCAAGAAGGAATTGAGTGCATCCATCACTGAGAAGTGATGTTTTCAATAGATTTATGGAGTTCCCAATACGCTGGAGTCGTTTGACCAGAGACCACTGAGACTGGTAGTCCTTCCAGTAATGCAGCCTCCACTCTGGTCAGCATAGAACATTCAGCAGTGTCTACCATGTGACATTTGCGCAGCTGCTGTGATTTTGGAGTATGTTGCTTTAGAGCGGGATAAGAGTAGATTGGCACTTAGGGTACCCTTACATTGTGATTAATAAGAGTGGGATAAGGTGTATTTAAAATACATTATTTGTGTGCATCTGTCTAGCCACTATTTTCTTTTGAGCATTACTTACATCTACCTTTGGGCTGGTAGGAAAATTACAGTGTATTACTTGATATTTTCACTGGGTATTCCACTGCAAGAACATGCAACATTTACTGCATGATTTATCATATTTCATGCTGTATTTTTAACATGCATCATTTTCCATTTACTGATTTCAATAATCGCTGTCTGTGCAGGCAATGTGAAATGATGTTTATGGTAAAAACAAGCACGTAAAGGGCAAAAACATGTGTTAGCACTACCACAACACTGATAATGAAGTTAATATCAGGATATTTTTCAACCTGATATCAGAGGCTACCAGGTCTGTAATATTTATTAATACCCGGTAGGGGCAATGAGCTTGTTACAAGCAAGCTCATTGGCCCTCGCCAGGAGTTTACCTCACCGAGAATGCTCTGAATCCTCTGCTTCTCCGCTGCAGAATCCCAGAGTGGCTGCCATGGAAAGGGAGAAGAGACTACATGTAGTCCCTTCGCCCCATCCATGGCAGTCATTTTTTCATTTACTTTTTTTCCCATTGGTTTTAATGGCCTTCATGGAAAGGGAGAAGGGACTATGCTTTGCTCGAGCTTTTGGCCCCGGCGGCATTACCCAAAGAGTAATGCCCACTCTCCTCGGGTCATATTGCGAAAATGCTGCTGAAGTTCGGTTTTGTTGGTGTACTCATTAATGCCTATACTGCTAAACTCTGTAGGTATCAGAAGATACATCGGTACTAGGAAGGATGATTCCATGATATATATTGTTTTTCATTTCAAACTATAATTCCTGACTTTCTCTTGTAACTTAGAGCTCACCTGCCAGCCCACAGAAAATTGACGCAGTCCGCCTGGGACTAGTAAGTAGTTGTAAAAAGCAGAATAGTTTTACTAAACATTTCCTTTCCTCATTAATCCCATATTCCTATTCAACATGCTTTCAGGAAGAGTTAAGGAAATCTTTGACTGTAAGGTTCACACATAAAGGATTCTACTTCAATTAATTTTGTTTTACATCATTTAAATCTACCTGTTGAAAAGTACAGTTACGCTTCTCCAAGCACCTTTTTAGGCTCATTCTACCAAACCCCGTTGTAATAAGGGTATCCATTTTTGGGAGCGAAGCCATTCATCTACCCCCTTTGGTTTCATTTTCAGCCCCGCATTTTTTCTATCTTATTTTTTTTTCTTATCTAATTCTTTCATGATTTTTAGCATTTTAAACCTATTCAGTAGATTGGCAAAATATGTTTCTGGAGAACTAAATGTAGTCCTATTTCCCTTCCCTCTAAATGACCATTACTTCTTTTACACCCTAAAATCTACCCTTTTATATGGATGTGTCCCACGAAAATCTTGATCGCAGCAGTAGATTGAATTTGATGTAGATCCATGAGAAGTTATTTTCAGAAACAAACATTCGCGAAAGTCTACCGATTATATATTATGACTCATGCTCTTAACCACCGATGATAGGGAAAGAAGGGCATACCAATTTCTTTGTTCATAATGATCAGTTAGAATTCATTGCATTTGATGTACTAAACCAGAAAATGAAAGAGCCCTTTATGTATTTGTACTTAACATTATTTGTGTTTTTGTTTTCTTTTAGGATACTTTTGAAGATGACCACAGCATTGAACAAAAACCTGAGCCCCCTGTTGAGAGGGTAACTATATTTATTGTTAGTTATTCCTGTAATTAAGTTCCAATTGTGCTCATTCCAAAAGAGATTCACACTTTTATTCAGTATAGATTCTTAGCATCCTTTCTGGATCATAATCAGAAACCAGAATTTCTCTGTACTGTTCCTAATTAGTACCCACAAAATATGCCTCGCTAATGACAGCTGCATCAAACGTCCACTGTGTCTGCTTGCCCTCACTTTTTCTGCATGTCTCCACGTTGCTCTCAGTGCTGGACTTGAACCCAGCCGGCAAACCTGGGTCCTTCTTCTTCCTCTGCGACTGGCATGCCACAACATCTGCTGCTCTTACTGCTGTCTCTCATTTCTGTGTCTAGATTTTTTGGTGCTCTCTATGTTGATATTTATCCTACCCTTCCACCCTGTCAATACCCCACTAACGCCTGGAAATGTGAACAACCAAGATCATAGGCCCTCGCCAGGGCCTTACCTCACCGAGAAGGCTCTGAATCCTTTGCTTCTCCGCTTTGTAATCCCAGAGTGGCTGCCATGGAAAGGGAGAAGAGACTACGTGTAGCTCCTTCGCCCCTTCCATGGCAGTCATTTTTTCATTTGTTTTTTTAAACTTTTTTTTCCCAATGGTTTTAATGGCCGCTATGGAAAGGGAGAAGGAACTATGCTTTGCTCGGCTTTTGGCCCCAGGGGCATTACCCAACCAGTAATGCCCCCTCTCCTCGGTCATATTGCGAAAATGCTGCTGAAGTTCGGTTTTATTGGTGTACTCATTACTGCTAAACTCTGTAGGTTTCAGAAGATAAATCGGTACTAGGAAAAATGATTCATGATATATATTGTTTTTCATTTCAAACTATAATTCCTGACTTTCTCTTGTAAATTAGAGCTCACCTGCCAGCCCACAGAAAATTGACGAAGTCCTCCTGGGACTGGTAAGTAGTTGTAAACAGCAGAATAGTTTTCCTCATAAATTCCCTATTCAACATGCTTTCTGCTAGAGTTAAGGAAATCTTTGACTGTAAGGTTCACACATAAAGGATTCTACTTCAATTCATTTTGTTTTCCATCATTTAAATCTACCTGTGTGAAAAGTATAGTTACGCTTCTCCAAGCGCCTTTTTGGGCTCATTCTACTAAACCCCGTTGTAATAAGGGTATCCATTTTTCGAGCGAAGCCATTCATCTACCCCCTTTGGTTTGCATTTTCAGCCCCGCATTTTTTCAATCTAATTTTTTTTCTTATCTAATTCTTTCATGGTTTTGAGCATTTTAAACCTATTCAGTAGATTGGCAAAATATTTTTCTGGAGAACTAAATGTAGTCCTATTTCCCTTCCCTCTATATTACCATTACTTCTTTTACACCCTAAAATCTACCCTTTTATATGGACGTGTCCGGCGAAAATCTTGATCGGAGCAGTAGATTGAATTTGATGTAGATACATGAGACGTTATTTTCAGAAGCAAACATTTGCGAAAGGCTACCGCTTATATATTATGACTCATGCTCTTAACCACCGATGATAGGGAAAGAAGGGCATACCAATTTCTTTGTTCATAATGATCAGTTAGAATTCCTTGCATTTGATGAATTAAACCAGAAAATGAATGAGCCCTTTATGTATTTGTACTTAATATTATTTTTGTTTTTGTTTTCTTTTAGGATCCTTTTGAAGCTGACCACAGCATTGAACAAACACCTGAGTCCCCTGTTGAGAGGGTAACTATATTTATTGTTAGTTATTTCTGTAATGAAGTTCCAATTGTGCTAATTCCAAAAGCGATTCCCACTTTTATTCAATATTGATTCTTAGCATCCTTCCTGGATCATTGGGAGCAAACAGTTAATCAGAAACCAGAATTTCTCTGTACTGTTCATAATAAGTACCCACAAAATGTGCCTCGCTAATGACAGCTACATCAAATGTCAACAGTGGCTGCTTGCCCTCCCTTTTTCTGCCTGTCTCCACCTTGCTCTCAGTGCTGGACTTCAACCCAGCCGGCAAACCTGGATCCTTCTTCTTCCTCTGCAACTGGCATGCCACAACATCTGCTCCTCTTACTCATGTCTTTCATTTCTTTGTCTAGATGTTCTGGTGTTCTCTATGCTGATGTTTATCCCACCCTTCCACCCTGTCAATAATACACTAACTCCTGGAAATGTGAAACTCGGTGACATCATGTCAGCTTATTGGGGCTGTTTTTGGAATGCCCTAGCTTTTGTACTCCACAGCCTCTCAACCCAAAGGATTGAGTTCCAGACACTTTGTGGTGGCATTAGATCAACTTCTGCCAATCTCCTCTTTATGCGTTAGCTAAGACTTCAACCATTTTATAGTTTTTCTTCATGATATGCGACAGCCTCCAGATGTGAGTAGTTTAGCCAACAATTGTTTTGGTATTTGGTTCAAGGCTCCTTTGTAGATCATACATGCAATGTTGAATATGATCCTGTTAGAGGGGAAGCCAGTGAAGCCACACAGTGTAACCTAAAGAAACCTAAGTAAGTCCTTACGATAATGAGACACATGGACAAATAGGGATTGTAGAAGAAATTAAATATATCTGGTGGTCACAACAGTGCACCCAACGGAACACAGACAGTAATCCTAAGGAGAAAGTGAAGTTTCCGCAAGTGTTCAACTGTCTGCAAACATCCAAGTATTCACAAGATTCCAACTGTACACAAGTGCCCAAGAGTTTAAACAGCCCCAGTGAGGGAAGAATGCAACCACGAACGACAAGTTCCAGAATTCATTTTCATAGGCGGGAGTTTAATAGTTAAGTCAAAGCATCAACAAAACCCCCAGTTGAGAGATATGGGGGCCATGGGGGACAAGGTATTGGGAAGGAGAAGCAGAATAGTTTAAGAGCCTACTGAATGACATAATGCAATGGGCAAAATTGGCAATCTTTTGCAAGGTTCCAGGTCAAAAGCAATTTTGAGCACAATACAGAGGAGGGAATGAAGAATGGTCCAAAATTAAGAAAAGGTCAAATAAGAGGAAATCCAAGATCAAGAAACATAGCCAAACTGTGTATAGCAAGAAGGAATTGAGTGCATCCATCACTGAGAAGTGATGTTTTCAATAGATTTATGGAGTTCCCACTACGCTGGAGTCGTTTGACCAGAGACCACTGAGTCTGGCAGTCCTTCCAGTAATGCAGCCTCCACTCTGGTCAGCATAGAACATTCAGCAGTGTCTACCATGCGACATTTGCGCAGCTGTTGTGATTTTGGAGTATGTTGCTTTAGAGCAGGATAATAGTAGATTGGCACTTAGGGTAACCTTACATTGTTATTAATAAGAGTGGGGTAAGGTGTATTTAAAATAAATGATTTGTTGGCATCTGTCTAGCCACTATTTTCTTTTGAGCATTACTTACATCTACCTTTGGGTTGGTAGGAAAATTAAAGTGTATTATTTGATATTTTCACGGGGTAGTCCACTGCAAGAACATGCAACGTTACTGCATGATTTATCATATTTCATGCTGTATTTTTAACATGCATCATTTTCCATTTACTGATTTCCATAATCACGGTCTGTGCAGGCAATATGAAATGATGTTTATGGTAAAAACAAGCACGTAAAGGGCAAAAACATGTGTTAGCACTACCACGACACTGATAATGAAGTTAATATCAGGATAGTTTTCAACCTGATATCAGAGGATACCAGGTCCGTAATATTGATTATTACCCGGTAGGGTCAATGAGCTTGTTACAAGCAAGCACATTGGCCCTCGCCAGGGACTTACCTCACCGAGAATGCTCTGAATCCTCTGCTTCTCCGCTGTGGAATCCCAGAGTGGCTGCCATGGAAAGGGAGAGGAGACTACATGTAGTCCCTTCACCCCATCCATGGCAGTCATTTTTTCATTGACTTTTTTAAACTTTTTTTCCCATTGGTTTTAATGGCCTTCATGGAAAGGGAGAAGGGACTATGCTTTGCTCGAACTTTTGGCCCCAGCGGCATTACCCAAAGAGTAATGCCCACTCTCCTCGGGTCATATTGCGAAAATGCTGCTGAAGTTCGGTTTTGTTGGTGTACTCATTAATGCCTATACTGCTAAACTCTGTAGGTATCAGAAGATACATCGGTACTAGGAAGGATGATTCCATGATATATATTGTTTTTCATTTCAAACTATAATTCCTGACTTTCTCTTGTAACTTAGAGCTCACCTGCCAGCCCACAGAAAATTGACGAAGTCCGCCTGGGACTAGTAAGTAGTTGTAAAAAGCAGAATAGTTTTACTAAACATTTCTTTTCCTCATTAATTCCCTATTCATATTCAACATGCTTTCAGCAAGAGTTAAGGACATCTTTGACTGTAAGGTTCACACATAAAGGATTCTACTTCAATTCATTTTGTTTTACATCATTTAAATCTACCTGTTGAAAAGTACAGTTACGCATCTCCAAGCACCTTTTTGGGCTCATTCTACCAAACCCCGTTGTAATAAGGGTATCAATTTTTGCGAGTGAAGCCATTCATCTACCCCCTTTGGTTTGCATTTTCAGCCCCGCATTTTTTCTATCTTATTTTTTTTTCTTATCTAATTCTTTCATGATTTTTAGCATTTTAAACCTATTCAGTAGATTGGCAAAATAGGTTTCTGGAGAACACAATGTAGTCCTATTTCCCTTCTCTCTATATGACCATTACTTCTTTTACACCCTAAAATCTACCCTTTTATATGTATGTGTCCCCCGAAAATCTTGATCGGAGCAGTAGATTGAATTTGATGTAGATCCATGAGACGTTATTTTCAGAAACAAACATTCGCGAAAGGCTACCGATTATATATTATGACTCATGCTCTTAACCACCGATGATAGGTCAAGAAGGGCATACCAATTTCTTTGTTCATAATGATCAGTTAGAATTCCTTGCATTTGATGTATTAAACCAGAAAATGAAAGAGCCCTTTGTGTATTTGTACTTAACATTATTTGTGTTTTTGTTTTCTTTTAGGATCCTTTTGAAAATGACCACAGCATTGAACAAAAACCTGAGCCCCCTGTTGAGAGGGTAACTATATTTATTGTTAGTTATTCCTGTAATGAAGTTCCAATTGTGCTCATTCCAAAAGAGATTCACACTTTTATTCAATATAGATTCTTAGCATCCTTTCTGGATCATAATTAGAAACCAGAATTTCTCTGTACTGTTCCTAATTAGTACCCACAAAATGTGCCTCGCTAATGACAGCTGCATCAAACGTCCACTGTGTCTGCTTGCCCTCACTTTTTCTGCATGTCTCCACGTTGCTCTCAGTGCTGGACCTGAACCGAGCCGGCAAACCTGGGTCCTTCTTCTTCCTCTGCGACTGGCATGCCACAACATCTGCTGCTCTTACTCCTGTCTCTCATTTCTGTGTCTAGATTTTTTGGTGCTCTCTATGCTGATATTTATCCTACCCTTCCACCCTGTCAATACCCCACTAACACCTGGAAATGTGAACAACCAAGATCATTGGCCCTCGCCAGGGCCTTACCTCACCGAGAAGGCTCTGAATCCTTTGCTTCTCCGCTTTGTAATCCCAGAGTGGCTGCCATGAAAAGGGAGAAGAGACTACGTGTAGCTCCTTCGCCTGCCCCTTCCATGGCAGCCATTTTTTCATTTGTTTTTTTAAACTTTTTTTTCCCAATGGTTTTAATGGCCGCCATGGAAAGGGAGAAGGGACTATGCTTTGCTCGGCTTTTGGCCCCAGGGGCATTACCCAACCAGTAATGCCCCCTCTCCTCGGTCATATTGCGAAAATGCTGCTGAAGTTCGGTTTTGTTGGTGTACTCATTACTGCTAAACTCTGTAGGTTTCAGAAGATAAATCGGTACTAGGAAAAATGAATCCATGATATATATAGTTTCTCATTTCAAACTATAATTCCTGACTTTCTCTTGTAAATTAGAGCTCACCTGCCAGCCCACAGAAAATTGACGAAGTCCTCCTGGGACTGGTAAGTAGTTGTAAACAGCAGAATAGTTTTCCTCATAAATTCCCTATTCAACATGCTTTCTGCTAGAGTTAAGGAAATCTTTGACTGTAAGGTTCACACATAAAGGATTCTACTTCAATTCATTTTGTTTTCCATCATTTAAATCTACCTGTGTGAAAAGTACAGTTACGATTCTCCAAGCACCTTTTTGGGCTCATTCTGCCAAACCCCGTTGTAATAAGGGTATCCATTTTTGGGAGCAAAGCCATTCATCTACCCCCTTTGGTTTGCATTTTCAGCCCCGCATTTTTTCTATCTAATTTTTTTTTCTTATCTAATTCTTTCATGGTTTTGAGCATTTTAAACCTATTCAGTAGATTGGCAAAACATGTTTCTGGAGAACTAAATATAGTCCTATTTCCCTTCCCTCTATATGACCGTTACTTCTTTTACACCCTAAAATCTACCCTTTTATATGGACGTGTCCGACGAAAATCTTGATCGTAGCAGTAGATTGAATTTGATGTAGATACATGAGATGTTATTTTCAGAAGCAAACATTTGCGAAAGGCTACCGCTTATATATTATGACTCATGCTCTTAACCACCGATGATAGGGAAAGAAGGGCATACCAATTTCTTTGTTCATAATGATCAGTTAGAATTCCTTGCATTTGATGAATTAAACCAGAAAATGAAAGAGCCCTTTATGTATATGTACTTAATATTATTTGTGTTTTTGTTTTCTTTTAGGATCCTTTTGAAGCTGACCACAGCATTGAACAAACACCTGAGTCCCCTGTTGAGAGGGTAACTATATTTATTGTTAGTTATTTCTGTAATGAAGTTCCAATTGTGCTAATTCCAAAAGTGATTCCCACTTTTATTCAATATTGATTCTTAGCATACTTCCTGGATCATTGGGAGCAAATAGTTAATCAGAAACCAGAATTTCTCTGTACTGTTCATAAGTACCCACAAAATGTGCCTCGCTAATGACAGCTACATCAAATGTCCACTGTGTCTGCTTGCCCTCACACTTTCTGCCTGTCTCCACCTTGCTCTCAGTGCTGGACTTGAACCCAGCCGGCAAACCTGGATACTTCTTCTTCCTCTGCAACTGGCATGCCACAACATCTGCTCCTCTTACTCCTGTCTTTCATTTCTTTGTCTAGATGTTTTGGTGTTCTCTATGCTGATGTTTATCCCACCCTTCCACCCTGTCGATAATACACTAACTCCTGAAAATGTGAAACTCGGTGACATCATGTCAGCTTATTGGGGCTGTTTTTGGAATGCCCTGGCTTTTGTACTCCACAGCCTCTCAACCCAAAGGATTGAGTTCCAGACATCTGCCAATCTCCTCTTTATGCGTTAGCTAAGACTTCAACCATTTTATAGTTTTTCTTCATGATATGCGACAGCCTCCAGATGTGAGTAGTTTAGCCAACAATTGTTTTGGTATTTGGTTCAAGGCTCCTTTGTAGATCATACATGCAATGTTGAATATGATCCTGTTAGAGGGGAAGCCAGTGAAGCCACACAGTGTAACCTAAAGAAACCTAAGTAAGTCCTTACGATAATGAGACACATGGACAAATAGGGATTGTAGAAGAAATTAAATATATCTGGGGGTCACAACAGTGCACCCAACGGAACACAGACAGTAATCCTAAGGAGAAAGTGAAGTTTCCGCAAGTGTTCAACTGTCTGCAAACATCCAAGTATTCACAAGATTCCAACTGTACACAAGTGCCCAAGAGTTTAAACAGTCCCAGTGAGGGAAGAATGCAACCACGAACGACAAGTTCCAGAATTCATTTTCATAGGCGGGAGTTTAATAGTTAAGTCAAAGCATCAACAAAACCCCAGTTGAGAGATATGGGGGCCATGGGGGACAAGGTATTGGGAAGCAGAAGCAGAATAGTTTAAGAGCCTACTGAATGACATAATGCAATGGGCAAAATGGGCTATCTTTTGCAAGGTTCCAGGTCAAAAGCAATTTTGAGCACAATACAGAGGAGGGAATGAAGAATGGTCCAGAATTAAGAAAAGGTCAAATAAGAGGAAATCCAAGATCAAGAAACAGAGCCAAAACTGTGTATAGCAAGAAGGAATTGAGTGCATCCATCACTGAGAAGTGATGTTTTCAATAGATTTATGGAGTTCCCACTACGCTGGAGTCGTTTGACTAGAGACCACTGAGACTAGTAGTCCTTCCAGTAATGCAGCCTCCACTCTGGTCAGCATAGAACATTCAGCAGTGTCTACCATGTGACATTTGCGCAGCTGCTGTGATTTTGGAGTATGTTGCTTTAGAGCAGGATACGAGTAGATTGGCACTTAAGGTAACCTTACATTGTTATTAATAAGAGTGGGGTAAGGTGTATTTAAAATACATTATTTGTGTGCATCTGTCTAGCCACTATTTTCTTTTGAGCATTACTTACATCTACCTTTGGGTTGGTAGGAAAATTAAAGTGTATTACTTGATATTTTCACGGGGTAGTCCACTGCAAGAACATGCAACGTTACTGCATGATTTATCATATTTCATGCTGTATTTTTAACATGCATCATTTACCATTTACTGATTTCCATAATCACTGTCTGTGCAGGCAATGTGAAATGATGTTTATGGTAAAAACAAGCACGTAAAGGGCAAAAACATGTGTTAGCACTACCACAACACTGATAATGAAGTTAATATCAGGATAGTTTTCAACCTGATATCAGAGGATACCAGGTCCGTAATATTGATTATTAACCGATAGGGTCAATGAGCTTGTTACAAGCAAGCACATTGGCCCTCGCCAGGGCCTTACCTCACCGAGAAGGCTCTGAATCCTTTGCTTCTCCGCTTTGTAATCCCAGAGTGGCTGCCATGAAAAGGGAGAAGAGACTACGTGAAGCTCCTTCGCCCCTTCCATGGCAGTCATTTTTTCATTTGTTTTTTTAAACTTTTTTTTCCCAATGGTTTTAATGGCCGCCATGGAAAGGGAGAAGGGACTATGCTTTGCTCGGCTTTTGGCCCCGGGGGCATTACCCAACCAGTAATGCCCCCTCTCCTCGGTCATATTGCGAAAATGCTGCTGAAGTTCGGTTTTGTTTGTGTACTCATTAATGCTAAACTCTGTAGGTTTCAGAAGATAAATCGGTACTAGGAAAAATGATTCATGATATATATTGTTTTTCATTTCAAACTATAATTCCTGACTTTCTCTTGTAAATTAGAGCTCACCTGCCAGCCCACAGAAAATTGACGAAGTCGTCCTGGGACTGGTAAGTAGTTGTAAACAGCAGAATAGTTTTCCTCATAAATTCCCTATTCAACATGCTTTCTGCTAGAGTTAAGGAAATCTTTGACTGTAAGGTTCACACATAAAGGATTCTACTTCAATTCATTTTGTTTTCCATCATTTAAATCTACCTGTGTGAAAAGTACAGTTACGCTTCTGCAAGCTCCTTTTTGGGCTCATTGTACCAAACCCCATTGTAATAAGGGTATCCATTTTTTGGAGCAAAGCCATTCATCTACCCCCTTTGGTTTGCATTTTCAGCCCGCATTTTTTCTATCAAATTTCTTTTTCTTATCTAATTCTTTCATGGTTTTGAGCATTTTAAACCTATTCAGTAGATTGGCAAAATATGTTTCTGGAGAACTAAATGTAGTCCTATTTCCCTTCCCTCTATATGACCATTACTTCTTTTACATCCTAAAATCTACCCTTTTTTATATGGATGTGTTCCACGAAAATATTGATCGGAGCAGTAGATTGAATTTGATGTAGATGCATGAGATGTTATTTTCAGAAACAAACATTCGCGAAAGGCTACCGATTATATATTATGACTCAGGCTCTTAATCACCGATGATAGATCAAGAAGGGCATACCAATTTCTTTGTTCATAATGATCAGTTAGAATTCCTTGCATTTAATGTATTAAACCAGAAAATGAAAGAGCCCTTTATGTATTTGTACTTAACATTATTTGTGTTTTTGTTTTCTTTTAGGATCCTTTTGAAGCTGACCACAGCATTGAACAAACACATGAGCCCACTGTTGATAGGGTAACTATATTTATTGTTAGTTATTCATGTAATGAAGTTCCAATTGTGCTCATTCCAAAAGAGATTCACACTTTTATTCAATATGGATTCTTAGCATCCTTTCTGGATCATTGGGAGCACACAGTTAATCAGAAACCAGAATTTCTCTGTACTGTTCCTAATTAGTACCCACAAAATGTGCCTCGCTAATGACAGCTGCATCAATCGTCCACTGTGTCTGCTTGCCCTCCCTTTTTCTGCATGTCTCCACGTTGCTCTCAGTGCTGCACTTGAACCCAGCCGGCAAACCTGGGTCCTACTTCTTCCTCTGCAACTGGTATGCCACAACATCTGCTTCTCTTGATTCTGTCTCTCATTTCTGTGTCTAGATTTTTTGGTGCTCTCTATGCTGATGTTTATCCTACCCTTCCACCCTGTCAATACCCCACTAACGCCTGGAAATGTGAACAACCAAGATCATTGGCCCTCGCCAGGGCATTACCTCACCGAGAAGGCTCTGAATCCTCTGCTTCTCCGCTTTGGAATCCCAGAGTGGCTGCCATGGAAAAGGAGAAGAGACTACGTGTAGCTCCTTCGCCCCTTCCATGGCAGTCATTTTTTCATTTGTTTTTTAAAACTTTTGTTTCCCATTGGTTTTAATGGCCGCCATGGAAAGGGAGAAGGGACTATCCTTTGCTCGGCTTTTGGCCCCGGGGGCATTACCCAACCAGTAATGCCCCCTCTCCACGGTCATATTGCGAAAATGCTGCTGAAGTTCGGTTTTGTTGGTGTACTCATTACTGCTAAACTCTGTAGGTTTCAGAAGATAAATCAGTACTAGAAAAAATTATTCCATGATATATATTGTTTTTCATTTCAAACTATAATTCCTGACTTTCTCTTGCACATTAGAGCTCACCTGCCAGCCCACAGAAAATTGACGAAGTCCTCCTGGGACTAGTAAGTATTTGTAAACAGCAGAATAGTTTTCATCATAAATCCCCTATTCCTATTCAACATGCTTTCTGCTAGAGTTAAGGAAATCTTTGACTCTAAGGTTCACACATAAAAGATTCTACTTCAATTCATTTTGTTTTCCATCATTTAAATCTACCTGTGTGAAAAGTATAGTTACGCTTCTCCAAGCACCTTTCTGGGCTCATTCTACCAAACCCCGTTGTAATAAGGGTATCCATTTTTGGGAGTGAAGCCATTCATCTACCCCCTTTGGTTTGCATTTTCAGCCCTGCATTTTTTCTATCTCATTTTTCTTTCTTATCTAATTCTTTCGCGGTTTTGAGCATTTTAAACCTATTCAGTAGATTAGCAAAATATTTTTCTGGAGAACTAAATGTAGTCCTATTTCCCTTCCCTCTATATGACCATTACTTCTTTTACACCCTAAAATCTACCATTTTTTGATATTGATGTGTCCACGAAAATCTTGATCGGAGCAGTAGACTGAATTTGATGTAGATCCATGAGACTATATTTTCAGAAGCAAACATTCGCGAAAGGCTACCGCTTATATATTATGACTCATGCTCTTAACCACCGATGATAGGGAAAGAAGGGCATATCAATTTCTTTGTTCATAATGATCAGTTAGAATTCCTTGCATTTGATGAATTAAACCAGAAAATGAAAGAGCCCTTTATGTATTTGTACTTAATATTATTTGTGTTTTTGTTTTCTTTTAGGATCCTTTTGAAGCTGACCACAGCATTGAACAAACACCTGAGTCCCCTGTTGAGAGGGTAACTATATTTATTGTTAGTTATTTCTGTAATGAAGTTCCAATTGTGCTCATTCCAAAAGTGATTCCCTCTTTTATTCAATATGGATTCTTAGCATCCTTCCTGGATCATTGGGAGCAAACAGTTAATCAGAAACCAGAATTTCTCTGTACTGTTCATAATAAGTACCCACAAAATGTGCCTCCCTAATGACAGCTGCATCAAACGTCCACTGTGTCTGCTTGCCCTCACTTTTTCTGCTTGTCTCCACCTTGCTCTCAGTGCTGGACTTCAACCCAGTCGGCAAACCCGGGTCCTTCTTCTTCCTCTGCAACTGGCATACCACAACATCTGCTCCTCTTACTCCTGTCTCTCATTTCTTTGTCTAGATTTTTTGGTGTTCTATATGCTGATGTTTACCCCTCCCTTCCACCCTGTCAATATCCCACTAACTCCTGGAAATGTGAAACTCGGTGACAGCATGTCAGCTCATTGGGGCTGTTTTTGGAATGCCCTGGCTTTTGTACTCCACAGCCTCTCAACCCAAAGGATTGAATTCAAGACACTTTGTGGTGGCATTAGATCAACTTCTGCCAAACTCCTCTTTATGCGTTAGCTAAAACTTCAACCATTTTTTAGTTTTTCTTCATGAGATGCGACAGCCTCCAGATGTGAGTAGTTTAGCCAACAATTGTTTTGGTATTTGGTTCAAGGCTCCTTTGTAGATCATACATGCAATGTTGAATATGATCCTGTTAGAGGGGGAAGCCAGTGAAGCCAACACAGTGAAACCTAAGTAAGTCCTTACGATACAGAGACACATGGACAAATAGGGATTGTAGAAGAAAATGAAATATATCTGGAGGTCACAACAGTGCACCCAACCGAACACAGACAGTTATCCTAAGGAGAAAGTGAAGTTCCCGCAAGTGTTCAACTGTCTGCAAACATCCAAGTATTCAAAAGATTCCAACTGTACACAAGTGCCCAAGAGTTTAAACAGTCCCAGTGAGGGAAGAATGCAACCACGAATGACAAGTTCCAAGAATTCATAGCAAAACACCCAAGTTCCAGAATTCATTTTCATAGGCGGGAGTTTAATAGTTAAGTCAAAGCATCGACAAAACCCCAGTTGAGAGATATGGGGCCCATGGGGGACAAGTTATTGGGAAGCAGGAGCTGAATAGTTTAAGAGCCTACTGAATGACATAATGCAATGGGCAAAATGGGCAATCTTTTGCAAGGTTCCAGGTCAAAAGCAATTTTGAGCACAATACAGAGGAGGGAATGAAGAATGGTCCAGAATTAAGAAAAGGTCAAATAAGAGGAAATCCAAGATCAAGGAACAGAGCCAATCTGTGTATAGCAAGAAGGAATTGAGTGCATCCATCACTGAGAAGTGATGTTTTCAATAGATTTATGGAGTTCCCACTACGCTGGAGTCGTTTGACCAGAGACCACTGAGACTGGTAGTCCTTCCAGTAATGCAGCCTCCACTCTGGTCAGCATAGAACATTCAGCAGTGTCTACCATGTGACATTTGTGCAGCTGCTGTGATTTTCGAGTATGTTGCTTTAGAGCAGGATAAGAGTAGATTGGCACTTAGGGTACCCTTACATTGTGATTAATAAGAGTGGGGTAAGGTGTATTTAAAATAAATGATTTGTTGGCATCTGTCTAGCCACTATTTTCTTTTGAGCATTACTTACATCAACCTTTGGGTTGGTAGGAAAATTAAAGTGTATTACTTGATATTTTCACTGGGTATTCCACTGCAAGAACATGCAACGTTTACTGCATGAATTATCATATTTCATGCTGTATTTATAACATGCATCATTTTCCATTTACTGATTTCCATAATCACTGTCTGTGTAGGCAATGTGAAATGATGTTTATGGTAAAAACAAGCACGTAAAGGGCAAAAACATGTGTTAGCACTACCACAACACTGATAATGAAGTTAATATCAGGATATTTTTCAACCTGATATCAGAGGATTCCAGGTCTGTAATATGTATTATTACCCGGTAGGGTCAATGAGCTTGTTACAAGCAAGCTCATTGGCCCTCGCCAGGGGTTTACCTCACAGAGAATGCTCTGAATCCTCTGCTTCTCCACTGTGGAATCCCAGAGTGGCTGCCATGGAAAGGGAGAAGAGACTACATGTAGTCCCTTCACACCATCCAAGGCAGTCATTTTTTCATTTACTTTTTTAAACTTTTTTCCCCATTGGTTTTAATGGCCTCCGTGTAAAGGGATAAGGGACTATGCTTTGCTCGGGCTTTGGCCCCGGGGGCATTAGCCAACTAGTAATGCCACCTCTCCTCGGGTCATATTGCGAAAATGCTGCTGAAGTTCAGTTTTGTTGGTGTACTCATTAATGCCTATACTGCTAAACTCTGTAGGTATCAGAAGATAAATCGGTACTAGGAAGGATGATTCCATGATATATATTGTTTTTCATTTCAAACTATAATTCCTGACTTTCTCTTGTAACTTAGAGCTCACCTGCCAGCCCACAGAAAATTGACGAAGTCCTCCTGGGACTAGTAAGTAGTTGGAAAAAGCAGAATAGTTTTACTAAACATTTCCTTTCCTCATAAATCCCCTATTCCTATTCCACATGCTTTCAGCAAGAGTTAAGGAAATCTTTGACTGTAAGGTTCACACATAAAGGATTCATAAAGGATTCTACTTCAATTCATTTTGTTTTACATCATTTAAATCTACCTGTTGAAAAGTACAGTTACGCTTCTCCAAGCACCTTTTTGGCCTCATTCTACCAAACCCCGTTGTAATAAGGGTATTCATTTTTGGGAGCGAAGCCATTCATCTACCCCCTTTGGTTTGCATTTTCAGCCCCGCATTTTTTCTATCTAATTTTTTTTTTCTTATCTAATTCTTTCATGGTTTTGAGCATTTTAAACCTATTCAGTAGATTGGCAAAACATGTTTCTGGAGAACTAAATGTAGTCCTATTTCCCTTCCCTCTATATGACCGTTACTTCTTTTACACCCTAAAATCTACCCTTTTATATGGATGTGTCCGACGAAAATCTTGATCGGAGCAGTAGATTGAATTTGATGTAGATCCATGAGATGTTATTTTCAGAAGCAAACATTCGCGAAAGGCTATCGATTATATATTATGACGCATGCTCTTAACCACTGATGATAGGGAAAGAAGGGCATACCAATTTCTTTGTTCATAATGATCAGTTAGAATTCCTTGCATTTGATGTATTAAACCAGAAAATGAAAGAGCCCTTTATGTATTTGTACTTAACATTATTTGTGTTTTTGTTTTCTTTTAGGATCCTTTTGAAGCTGACCACAGCATTGAACAAACACATGAGCCCCCTGTTGATAGGGTAACTATATTTATTGTTAGTTATTCCTGTAATGAAGTTCCAATTGTGCTCATTCCAAAAGAGATTCACACTTTTATTCAATATAGATTCTTAGCATCCTTTCTGGATCATTGGGAGCACACAGTTAATCAGAAACCAGAATTTCTCTGTACTGTTCCTAATTAGTACCCACAAAATGTGCCTCGCTAATGACAGCTACATCAATCGTCCACTGTGTCTGCTTGCCCTCCCTTTTTCTGCATGTCTCCACGTTGCTCTCAGTGCTGCACTTGAACCCAGCCGGCAAACCTGGGTCCTTCTTCTTCCTCTGCAACGGGCATGCCACAACATCTGCTGCTCTTACTCCAGTCTCTCATTTCTGTGTCTAGATTTTTTGGTGCTCTCTATGCTGATGTTTATCCTACCCTTCCACCCTGTCAATACCCCACTAACGCCTGGAAATGTGAACAACCAAGATCATTGGCCCTCGCCAGGGCATTACCTCACCGAGAAGGCTCTGAATCCTCTGCTTCTCCGCTTTGGAATCCCAGAGTGGCTGCCATGGAAGGGAGAAGAGACTACGTGTAGCTCCTTCGCCCCTTCCATGGCAGTCATTTTTTCATTTGTTTTTTAAAACTTTTTTTCCCAATGGTTTTAATGGCCGCCATGGAAAGGGAGAAGGGACTATCCTTTGCTCGGCTTTTGGCCCAGGGGGCATTACCCAACCAGTAATGCCCCCTCTCCACGGTCATATTGCGAAAATGCTGCTGAAGTTCGGTTTTGTTGGTGTACTCATTACTGCTAAACTCTGTAGGTTTCAGAAGATAAATCAGTACTAGAAAAAATGATTCCATGATATATATTGTTTTTCATTTCAAACTATAATTCCTGACTTTCTCTTGCACATTAGAGCTCATCTGCCAGCCCACAGAAAATTGACGAAGTCCTCCTGGGACTAGTAAGTATTTGTAAACAGCAGAATAGTTTTCATCATAAATCCCCTATTCCTATTCAACATGCTTTCTGCTAGAGTTAAGGAAATCTTTGACTCTAAGGTTCACACATAAAAGATTCTACTTCAAATAATTTTGTTTTCCATCATTTAAATCTACCTGTGTGAAAAGTATAGTTACGCTTCTCCAAGCACCTTTTTGGGCTCATTCTACCAAACCCCGCTGTAATAAGGGTATCCATTTTTGGGAGTGAAGCCATTCATCTACCCCCTTTGGTTTGCATTTTCAGCCCAGCATTTTTTCTATCTCATTATTTTTTCTTATCTAATTCTTTCGTGGTTTTGAGCATTTTAAACCTATTCAGTAGATTAGCAAAATATTTTTCTGGAGAACAAAATGTAGTCCTATTTCCCTTCCCTCTATATGACCATTACTTCTTTTACACCCTAAAATCTACCATTTTTTGATATTGATGTGTCCACGAAAATCTTGATCGGAGCAGTAGACTGAATTTGATGTAGATCCATGAGACTATATTTTCAGAAGCAAACATTTGTGAAAGGCTACCGCTTATATATTATGACTCATGCTCTTAACCACCGATGTTAGGGAAAGAAGGGCATACCAATTTCTTTGTTCATAATGATCAGTTAGAATTCCTTGCATTTGATGAATTAAACCAGAAAATGAAAGAGCCCTTTATGTATTTGTACTTAATATTATTTGTGTTTTTGTTTTCTTTTAGGATCCTTTTGAAGCTGACCACAGCATTGAACAAACACCTGAGTCCCCTGTTGAGAGGGTAACTATATTTCTTGTTAGTTATTTCTGTAATGAAGTTCCAATTGTGCTCATTCCAAAAGTGATTCCCTCTTTTATTCAATATGGATTCTTAACATCCTTTCTTGATCATTGGACGCACACAGTTAATCAGAAACCAGAATTTCTCTGTACTGTTCATAATAAGTACCCACAAAATGTGCCTCCCTAATGACAGCTGCATCAAACGTCTACTGTGTCTGCTTGCCCTCACTTTTTCTGCTTGTCTCCACCTTGCTCTCAGTGCTGGACTTCAACCCAGTCGGCAAACCTGGGTCCTTCTTCTTCCTCTGCAACTGGCATACCACAACATCTGCTCCTCTTACTCATGTCTCTCATTTCTTTGTCTAGATTTTTTGGTGTTCTATATGCTGATGTTTACCCCTCCCTTCCACCCTGTCAATATCCCACTAACTCCTGGAAATGTGAAACTCGGTGACAGCATGTCAGCTCATTGGGGCTGTTTTTGGAATGCCCTGGCTTTTGTACTCCACAGCCTCTCAACCCAAAGGATTGAATTCAAGGCACTTTGTGGTGGCATTAGATCAACTTCTGCCAAACTCCTCTTTATGCGTTAGCTAAGACTTCAACCATTTTTTAGTTTTTCTTCATGAGATGCGACAGCCTCCAGATGTGAGTAGTTTAGCCAACAATTGTTTTGGTATTTGGTTCAAGGCTCCTTTGTAGATCATACATGCAATGTTGAATATGATCCTGTTAGAGGGGGAAGCCAGTGAAGCCAACACAGTGAAACCTAAGTAAGTCCTTACGATACAGAGACACATGGACAAATAGGGATTGTAGAAGAAAATTAAATATATCTGGAGGTCACAACAGTGCACCCAACCGAACACAGACAGTTATCCTAAGGAGAAAGTGAAGATCCCGCAAGTGTTCAACTGTTTGCAAACATCCAAGTATTCAAAAGATTCCAACTGTACACAAGTGCCCAAGAGTTTAAACAGTCCCAGTGAGGGAAGAATGCAACCACGAATGACAAGTTCCAAGAATTCATAGCAAAACACCCAAGTTCCAGAATTCATTTTCATAGGCGGGAGTTTAATAGTTAAGTCAAAGCATCGACAAAACCCCAGTTGAGAGATATGGGGCCCATGGGGGACAAGTTATTGGGAAGCAGGAGCTGAATAGTTTAAGAGCCTACTGAATGACATAATGCAATGGGCAAAATGGGCAATCTTTTGCAAGGTTCCAGGTCAAAAGCAATTTTGAGCACAATACAGAGGAGGGAATGAAGAATGGTCCAGAATTAAGAAAAGGTCAAATAAGAGGAAATCCAAGATCAAGGAACAGAGCCAATCTGTGTATAGCAAGAAGGAATTGAGTGCATCCATCACTGAGAAGTGATGTTTTCAATAGATTTATGGAGTCCCCACTACGCTGGAGTCGTTTGACCAGAGACCACTGAGACTGGTAGTCCTTCCAGTAATGCAGCCTCCACTCTGGTCAGCATAGAACATTCAGCAGTGTCTACCATGTGACATTTGCGCAGCTGCTGTGATTTTCGAGTATGTTGCTTTAGAGCAGGATAAGAGTAGATTGGCACTTAGGGTACCCTTACATTGTGATTAATAAGAGTCTGGTAAGGTGTATTTAAAATAAATGATTTGTTGGCATCTGTCTAGCCACTATTTTCTTTTGAGCATTACTTACATCTACCTTTGGGTTGGTAGGAAAATTAAAGTGTATTACTTGATATTTTCACTGGGTATTCCACTGCAAGAACATGCAACGTTTACTGCATGAATTATCATATTTCATGCTGTATTTATAACATGCATCATTTTCCATTTACTGATTTCCATAATCACTGTCTGTGCAGGCAATGTGAAATGATGTTTATGGTAAAAACAAGCACGTAAAGGGCAAAAACATGTGTTAGCACTACCACAACACTGATAATGAAGTTAATATCAGGATATTTTTCAACCTGATATCAGAGGATTCCAGGTCTGTAATATTTATTATTACCCGGTAGGGTCAATGAGCTTGTTACAAGCAAGCTCATTGGCCCTCGCCAGGGGTTTACCTCACAGAGAATGCTCTGAATCCTCTGCTTCTCCACTGTGGAATCCCAGAGTGGCTGCCATGGAAAGGGAGAAGAGACTACATGTAGTCCCTTCACACCAACCAAGGCAGTCATTTTTTCATTTACTTTTTTAAACTTTTTTCCCCATTGGTTTTAATGGCCTCCATGGAAAGGGAGAAGGGACTATGCTTTGCTCGGGCTTTGGCCCCGGGGCATTAACCAACTAGTAATGCCACCTCTCCTCGGGTCATATTGCGAAAATGCTGCTGAAGTTCGGTTTTGTTGGTGTACTCATTAATGCCTATACTGCTAAACTCTGTAGGTATCAGAAGATAAATCGGTACTAGGAAGGATGATTCCATGATATATATTGTTTTTCATTTCAAACTATAATTCCTGACTTTCTCTTGTAACTTAGAGCTCACCTGCCAGCCCACAGAAAATTGACGAAGTCCTCCTGGGACTAGTAAGTAGTTGGAAAAAGCAGAATAGTTTTACTAAACATTTCCTTTCCTCATAAATCCCCTATTCCTATTCCACATGCTTTCAGCAAGAGTTAAGGAAATCTTTGACTGTAAGGTTCACACATAAAGGGTTCTACTTCAATTAATTTTGCTTTCCATCATTTAAATCTACCTGTTGAAAAGTACAGTTATGCTTCTCCAAGCACCTTTTTGGCCTCATTCTACCAAACCCCGTTGTAATAAGGGTATTCATTTTTGGGAGCGAAGCCATTCATCTACCCCCTTTGGTTTGCATTTTCAGCCCCGCATTTTTTCTATCTAATTTTTTTTTTCTTATCTAATTCTTTCATGGTTTTGAGCATTTTAAACCTATTCAGTAGATTGGCAAAACATGTTTCTGGAGAACTAAATGTAGTCCTATTTCCCTTCCCTCTATATGACCGTTACTTCTTTTACACCCTAAAATCTACCCTTTTATATGGATGTGTCCGACGAAAATCTTGATCGTCGCAGTAGATTTAATTTGATGTAGATACATGAGACGTTATTTTCAGAAGCAAACATTCGCGAAAGGCTACCGCTTATATATTATGACTCATGCTCTTAACCACCGATGATAGAGAAAGAAGAGCATACCAATTTCTTTGTTCATAATGATCAGTTAGAATTCCTTGCATTTGATGTATTAAACCAGAAAATGAAAGAGCCCTTTATGTATTTGTACTTAACATTATTTATGTTTTTGTTTTCTTTTAGGATCGTTTTGAAGCTGAGCACAGCATTGAACAAACACCTGAGTCCCCTGTTGAGAGGGTAACTATATTTATTGTTAGTTATTCCTGTAATGAAGTTTCAATTGCGCTCATGCCAAAAGAAATTCACACTTTCATTCAATATTGATTGTTAGCATCCTTTCTGGATATTTGGGAGCACACAGTTAATCAGAAACCAGAATTTCTCTGTACTGTTCCTAATAAGTACCCACAAAATGTGCCTCGCTATTGACAGCTACATCAAACGTCCACTGTGTCTGCTTGCCCTCACTTTTTCTGCATGTCTCCACCTTGCTCTCAGTGCTGGACTTTAACCAAGCCGGCAAACCTGGGTCCTTCTTCTTCCTCTGCAACTGGCATACCACAACATATGCTCCTTTTACTCCTGTCTCTCATTTCTGTGTCTAGATTTGTTGGTGTTCTCTATGCTGATGTATATCCCACCCTTCCACCCTGTCAATACCCCACTAACTCCTGGAAATGTGAGTGCACCGAATGGAACACAGGCAATAATCCTAAGGAGAAAGTGAAGTTTCTGCAAGTGTTCAACTGTCTGCAAACATCCAAGTATTCACAAGATTCCAACTGTACACAAGTGCCCAAGAGTTTAAACAGTCCCAGTGAGGGAAGAATGCAACCATGAATGACAAGTTCCAAGAATTCATAGCAAAACACCCAAGTTCCAGAATTCATTTTCATAGGCGGGAGTTTAATGGTTAAGTCAAATCATCGACAAAACCCCAGTTGAGAGATATGGGGCCCATGGGGGGCAAGGTATTGGGAAGCAGGAGCTGAATAGTTTAAGAGTCTACTGAATGACATAATGCAATGGGCAAAATGGGCAATCTTTTGCAAGGTTCCAGGTCAAAAGCAATTTTGAGCACAATACAGAGGAGGGAATGAAGAATGGTCCAGAATTAAGAAAAGGTCAAATAAGAGGAAATCCAAGATCAAGAAACAGAGCCAAACTGTGTATAGCAAGAAGGAATTGAGTGCATCCATCACAGAGAAGTGATGTTTTCAATAGATTTATGGAGTTCCCACTACGCTGGAGTCGTTTGACCAGAGACCACTGAGACTCGTAGTCCTTCCAGTAATGCAGCCGCCCTCTGGTCAGCATAGAACATTCAGCAGTGTCTACCATGTGACATTTGCGCAGCTGCTGTGATTTTGGGGCATGTTGCTTTAGAGCAGGATAAGAGTAGATTGGCACTTAGGGTAACCTTACATTCTTATTAATAAGAGTGGGGTAAGGTGTTTTTAAAATAAATGATTTGTTGGCATCTGTCTAGCCACTATTTTCTTTTGAGCATTACTTACATCTACCTATGGGTTGGTAGGAAAATTAAAGTGTATTACTTGATATTTTCACTGGGTATTCCACTGCAAGAACATGCAACGTTTATTGCATGATTTATCATATTTCATGCTGTATTTTTAACATGCATCATTTTCCATTTACTGATTTCAATAATCACTGTCTGTGCAGGCAATGTGAAATGATGTTTATGGTAAAAACAAGCACATAAACGGCAAAAACATGTGTTAGCACTACCACAACACTGATAATGAAGTTAATATCAGGATATTTTTCAACCTGATATCAGAGGATACCAGGTCCGTAATATTGATTATTACCCGGTAGGGTCAATGAGCTTGTTAGAAGCAAGCTCATTGGCCCTCGCCAGGAGCTTACCTCACCGAGAATGCTCTGAATCCTCTGCTTCTCCGCTGTGGAATCCCAGAGTGGCTGCCATGGAAAGGGAGAAGAGAGTACATGTAGTCCCTTCGACCCCATCCATGGCAGTCATTTTTTCATTTACTTTTTAAAACTTTTTTCCCATTGGTTTTAATGGCCTCCATGGAAAGTGAGAAGGGACTATGCTTTGCTCGGGCTTTGGCCCTGGGGGCATTACCCAACCAGTAATACCCCCTCTCATCGGGTCATATTGCGAAAATGCTGCTAAAGTTTGGTTTTGTTGGTGTACTCATTAATGCCTATACTGCTAAACTCTGTAGGTATCAGAAGTTAAATCAGTGCTAGGAAGGATGATTCCATGATATATATTGTTTTTGATTTCAAACTATAATTCCTGACTTTCTCTTGTAATTTAGAGCTCACCTGCCAGCCCACAGAAAATTGACGAAGTCCTCCTGGGACTAGTAAGTAGTTGTAAAAAGCAGAATAGTTTTACTAAACATTTCCTTTCCTCATAAATCCCCTATTCCTATTCCACATGCTTTCAGCAAGAGTTAAGGAAATCTTTGACTGTAAAGTTCACACATAAAGGATTCTACTTCAATTCATTTTGCTTTATATCATTTAAATCTACCTGTTGAAAAGTACAGTTACGCTTCTCCAAGCACCTTTTTAGGCTCGTTCTACAAAACCCCGTTGTAATAAGGGTATCCATTTTTGGGAGCAAAGCCATTCATCTACCCCCTTTGGTTTGCATTTTCAGCCCCGCATTTATTCTATCTTATTTTTTTTTCTTATCTAATTCTTTCATGATTTTTAGCATTTTAAACCTATTCAGTAGATTGGCAAAATATGTTTCTGGAGAACTAAATGTAGTCCTATTTCCCTTCCCTCTAAATGACCATTACTTCTTTTACACCCTAAAATCTACCCTTTTATATGGATGTGTCCCACGAAAATCTTGATCGGAGCAGTAGATTGAATTTGATGTAGATCCATGAGACGTTATTTTCAGAAACAAACATTCGCGAAAGGCTATCGATTATATATTATGACGCATTCTCTTAACCACTGATGATAGGTCAAGAAGGGCATACCAATTTCTTTGTTCATAATGATCAGTTAGAATTCCTTGCATTTGATGTATTAAACCGGAAAATGAAAGAGCCCTTTATGTATTTGTAATTAACATTATTTGTGTTTTTGTTTTCTTTTAGGATCCTTTTGAAGATGACCACAGCATTGAACAAAAACCTGAGCCCCCTGTTGAGAGGGTAACTATATTTATTGTTAGTTATTCCTGTAATTAAGTTCCAATTGTGCTCATTCCAAAAGAGATTCACACTTTTATTCAATATAGATTCTTAGCATCCTTTCTGGATCATAATCAGAAACCAGAATTTCTCTGTACTGTTCCTAATTAGTACCCACAAAATGTGCCTCGCTAATGACAGCTGCATCAAACGTCCACTGTGTCTGCTTGCCCTCACTTTTTCTGCATGTCTCCATGTTGCTCTCAGTGCTGGACTTGAACCCAGCCGGCAAACCTGGGTCCTTCTGCTTCCTCTGCAACGGGCATGCCACAACATCTGCTGCTCTTACTCCTCTCTCTCATTTCTGTGTCTAGATTTTTTGGTGCTCTCTATGCTGATGTTTATCCTACCCTTCCACCCTGTCAATACCCCACTAATGCCTGGAAATGTCAACAACCAAGATCATTGGCCCTCGCCAGGGCCTTACCTCACCGAGAAGGCTCTGAATCCTCTGCTTCTCCGCTTTGTAATCCCAGAGTGGCTGCCATGAAAAGGGAGAAGAGACTATGTGTAGCTCCTTCGCCCCTTCCATGGCAGTCATTTTTTCATTTGTTTTTTTAAACTTTTTTTTCCCAATGGTTTTAATGGCTGCCATGGAAAGGGAGAAGGGACTATGCTTTGCTCGGCTTTTGGCCCCAGGGGCATTACCCAACCAGTAATGCCCCCTCTTCTCGGTCATATTGCGAAAATGCTGCTGAAGTTCGGTTTTGTTGGTGTACTCATTACTGCTAAACTCTGTAGGTTTCAGAAGATAAATCGGTACTAGGAAAAATGATTCATGATATATATTGTTTTTCATTTCAAACTATAATTCCTGACTTTCTCTTGTAAATTAGAGCTCACCTGCCAGCCCACAGAAAATTGACGAAGTCCTCCTGGGACTGGTAAGTAGTTGTAAACAGCAGAATAGTTTTCCTCATAAATTCCCTATTCAACATGCTTTCTGCTAGAGTTAAGGAAATCTTTGACTGTAAGGTTCACACATAAAGGATTCTACTTCAATTCATTTTGTTTTCCATCATTTAAATCTACCTGTGTGAAAAGTATAGTTACGCTTCTCGAAGCACCTTTTTGGGCTCAATCTACCAAACCCCCTTGTAATAAGGGTATCCATTTTTGGGAGCAAAGCCATTCATCTACCCCCTTTGGTTTGCATTTTCAGCCCCGCATTTTTTCTATCTAATTTTTTTTCTTATCTAATTCTTTCATGGTTTTGAGCATTTTAAACCTATTCAGTAGATTGGCAAAATATGTTTCTGGAGAACTAAATGTAGTCCTATTTCCCTTCCCTCTATATGACCATTACTTCTTTTACACCCTAAAATCTACCCTTTTTTTATATGGATGTGTCCCATGAAATTCTTGATCGGAGCAGTAGATTGAATTTGATGTAGGTGCATGAGACGTTATTTTTAGAAACAAACATTCGCGAAAGGCTACCGATTATATATTATGACTCAGGCTCTTAACCACCGATGATAGATCAAGAAGGGCATACCAATTTCTTTGTTCATAATGATCAGTTAGAATTCCTTGCATTTAATGTATTGAACCAGAAAATGAAAGAGCCCTTTATGTGTTTGTACTTAACATTATTTGTGTTTTTGTTTTCTTTTAGGATCCTTTTGAAGCTGACCACAGCATTGAACAAACAAATGAGCCCCCTGTTGAGATGGTAACTATATTTATTGTTAGTTATTCCTGTAATGAAGTTTCAATTGCGCTCATGCCAAAAGAAATTCACACTTTCATTCAATATTGATTGTTAGCATCCTTTCTGGATATTTGGGAGCACACAGTTAATCAGAAACCAGAATTTCTCTGTACTGTTCCTAATAAGTACCCACAAAATGTGCCTCGCTATTGACAGCTACATCAAACGTCCACTGTGTCTGCTTGCCCTCACTTTTTCTGCATGTCTCCACCTTGCTCTCAGTGCTGGACTTTAACCAAGCCGGCAAACCTGGGTCCTTCTTCTTCCTCTGCAACTGGCATACCACAACATATGCTCCTTTTACTCCTGTCTCTCATTTCTGTGTCTAGATTTGTTGGTGTTCTCTATGCTGATGTTTATCCCACCCTTCCACCCTTTCAATACCCCACTAACTCCTGGAAATGTGAGTGCACCGAGCGGAACACAGGCAATAATCCTAAGGAGAAAGTGAAGTTTCTGCAAGTGTTCAACTGTCTGCAAACATCCAAGTATTCACAAGATTCCAACTGTACACAAGTGCCCAAGAGTCTAAACAGTCCCAGTGAGGGAAGAATGCAACCATGAATGACAAGTTCCAAGAATTCATAGCAAAACACCCAAGTTCCAGAATTCATTTTCATAGGCGGGAGTTTAATAGTTAAGTCAAATCATCGACAAAACCCCAGTTGAGAGATATGGGGCCCATGGGGCCAAGGTATTGGGAAGCAGGAGCTGAATAGTTTACGAGTCTACTGAATGACATAATGCAATGGGCAAAATGGGCAATCTTTTGCAAGGTTCCAGGTCAAAAGCAATTTTGAGCACAATACAGAGGAGGGAATGAAGAATGGTCCAGAATTAAGAAAAGGTCAAATAGGAGGAAATCCAAGATCAAGAAACAGAGCCAAACTGTGTATAGCAAGAAGGAATTGAGTGCATCCATCACTGAGAAGTGATGTTTTCAATAGATTTATGGAGTTCCCACTACCCTGGAGTCGTTTGACCAGAGACCACTGAGACTGGTAGTCCTTCCAGTAATGCAGCCGCCCTCTGGTCAGCATAGAACATTCAGCAGTGTCTACCATGTGACATTTGCGCAGCTGCTGTGATTTTGGGGCATGTTTTTAAGAGCAGGATAAGAGTAGATTGGCACTTAGGGTAACCTTACATTCGTATTAATAAGAGTGGGGTAAGGTGTTTTTAAAATAAATTATTTGTTGGCATCTGTCTAGCCACTATTTTGTTTTGAGCATTACTTACATCTACCTATGGGTTGGTAGGAAAATTAAAGTGTATTACTTGATATTTTCACTGGATATTCCACTGCAAGAACATGCAACGTTTATTGCATGATTTATCATATTTCATGCTGTATTTTTAACATGCATCATTTTCCATTTACTGATTTCCATAATCACTGTCTGTGCAGGCAATGTGAAATGATGTTTATGGTAAAAACAAGCACGTAAAGGGCAAAAACATGTGTTAGCACTACAACAACACTGATAATGAAGTTAATATCAGGATATTTTTCAACCTGATATCAGAGGATACCAGGTCCGTAATATTGATTATTACCCGTTAGGGTCAATGAGCTTGTTAGAAGCAAGCTCATTGGCCCTCGCCAGGAGCTTACCTCACCGAGAATGCTCTGAATCCTCTGCTTCTCCGCTGTGGAATCCCAGAGTGGCTGCCATGGAAAGGGAGAAGAGACTACATGTAGTCCCTTCGACCCCATCCATGGCAGTCATTTTTTCATTTACTTTTTAAAACTTTTTTTCCCATTGGTTTTAGTGGCCTCCATGGAAAGTGAGAAGGGACTATGGTTTGCTCGGGCTTTGGCCCCGGGGGCATTACCCAACCAGTAATACCCCCTCTCCTCGGGTCATATTGCGAAAATGCTGCTAAAGTTCGGTTTTGTTGGTGTACTCATTAATGCCTATACTGCTAAACTCTGTAGGTATCAGAAGATAAATCAGTGCTAGGAAGGATGATTCCATGATATATATTGTTTTTCATTTCAAACTATAATTCCTGACTTTCTCTTGTAACTTAGAGCTCACCTGCCAGCCCACAGAAAATTGACGAAGTCCTCCTGGGACTAGTAAGTAGTTGGAAAAAGCAGAATAGTTTTACTAAACATTTCCTTTCCTCATAAATCCCCTATTCCTATTCCACATGCTTTCAGCAAGAGTTAAGGAAATCTTTCACTGTAAGGTTCACACATAAAGGATTCTACTTCAATTCATTTTGTTTTATATCATTTAAATCTACCTGTTGAAAATTACAGTTATGCTTCTCCAAGCACCTTTTTGGGCTCATTCTACCAAACCCCGTTGTAATAAGGGTATTCATTTTTGGGAGCGAAGCCATTCATCTACCCCCTTTGGTTTGCATTTTCAGCCCCGCATTTTTTCTATCTAATTTTTTTTTTTCTTATCCAATTCTTTCATGGTTTTGAGCATTTTAAACCTATTCAGTAGATTGGCAAAACATGTTTCTGGAGAACTAAATGTAGTCCTATTTCCCTTCCCTCTATATGACCGTTACTTCTTTTACACCCTAAAATCTACCCTTTTATATGGATGTGTCCGACGAAAATCTTGATCGTAGCAGTAGATTGAATTTGATGTAGATACATGAGACGTTATTTTCAGAAGCAAACATTCGCGAAAGGCTACCGCTTAAATATTATGACTCATGCTCTTAACCACCGATGATAGGGAAAGAAGGGCATACCAATTTCTTTGTTCATAATGATCAGTTAGAATTCCTTGCATTTGATGTATTAAACCAGAAAATGAAAGAGCCCTTTATATATTTGTACTTAACATTATTTATGTTTTTGTTTTCTTTTAGGATCCTTTTGAAGCTGACCACAGCATTGAACAAACACCTGAGTCCCCTGTTGAGAGGGTAACTATATTTATTGTTAGTTATTCCTGTAATGAAGTTTCAATTGCGCTCATTCCAAAAGAAATTCACACTTTTATTCAATATTGATTCTTAGCATCCTTTCTGGATATTTGGGAGCACACAGTTAATCAGAAACCAGAATTTCTCTGTACTGTTCCTAATAAGTACCCACAAAATGTGCCTCGCTATTGACAGCTACATCAAACGTCCACTGTGTCTGCTTGCCCTCACTTTTTCTGCATGTCTCCACCTTACTCTCAGTGCTGGACTTTAACCAAGCCGGCAAACCTGGGTCCTTCTTCTTCCTCTGCAACTGGCATACCACAACATATGCTCCTTTTACTCCTGTCTCTCATTTCTGTGTCTAGATTTGTTGGTGTTCTCTATGCTGATGTATATCCCACCCTTCCACCCTGTCAATACCCCACTAACTCCTGGAAATGTGAGTGCACCGAGCGGAACACAGGCAATAATCCTAAGGAGAAAGTGAAGTTTCTGCAAGTGTTCAACTGTCTGCAAACATCCAAGTATTCACAAGATTCCAACTGTACACAAGTGCCCAAGAGTTTAAACAGTCCCAGTGAGGGAAGAATGCAACCATGAATGACAAGTTCCAAGAATTCATAGCAAAACACCCAAGTTCCAGAATTCATTTTCATAGGCGGGAGTTTAATAGTTAAGTCAAATCATCGACAAAACCCCAGTTGAGAGATATGGGGCCCATGGGGGGCAAGGTATTGGGAAGCAGGAGCTGAATAGTTTAAGAGTCTACTGAATGACATAATGCAATGGGCAAAATGGGCAATCTTTTGCAAGGTTCCAGGTCAAAAGCAATTTTGAGCACAATACAGAGGAGGGAATGAAGAATGGTCCAGAATTAAGAAAAGGTCAAATAAGAGGAAATCCAAGATCAAGAAACAGAGCCAAACTGTGTATAGCAAGAAGGAATTGAGTGCATCCATCACAGAGAAGTGATGTTTTCAATAGATTTATGGAGTTCCCACTACGCTGGAGTCGTTTGACCAGAGACCACTGAGACTCGTAGTCCTTCCAGTAATGCAGCCGCCCTCTGGTCAGCATAGAACATTCAGCAGTGTCTACCATGTGACATTTGCGCAGCTGCTGTGATTTTGGGGCATGTTGCTTTAGAGCAGGATAAGAGTAGATTGGCACTTAGGGTAACCTTACATTCTTATTAATAAGAGTGGGGTAAGGTGTTTTTAAAATAAATGATTTCTTGGCATCTGTCTAGCCACTATTTTCTTTTGAGCATTACTTACATCTACCTATGGGTTGGTAGGAAAATTAAAGTGTATTACTTGATATTTTCACTGGGTATTCCACTGCAAGAACATGCAACGTTTATTGCATGATTTATATTATTTCATGCTGTATTTTTAACATGCATCATTTTCCATTTACTGATTTCAATAATCACTGTCTGTGCAGGCAATGTGAAATGATGTTTATGGTAAAAACAAGCACATAAAGGGCAAAAACATGTGTTAGCACTACCACAACACTGATAATGAAGTTAATATCAGGATATTTTTCAACCTGATATCAGAGGATACCAGGTCCGTAATATTGATTATTACCCGGTAGGGTCAATGAGCTTGTTAGAAGCAAGCTCATTGGCCCTCGCCAGGAGCTTACCTCACCGAGAATGCTCTGAATCCTCTGCTTCTCCGCTGTGGAATCCCAGAGTGGCTGCCATGGAAAGGGAGAAGAGAGTACATGTAGTCCCTTCGACCCCATCCATGGCAGTCATTTTTTCATTTACTTTTTAAAACTTTTTTCCCATTGGTTTTAATGGCCTCCATGGAAAGTGAGATGGGACTATGCTTTGCTCGGGCTTTGGCCCCGGGGGCATTACCCAACCAGTAATACCCCCTCTCATCGGGTCATATTGCGAAAATGCTGCTAAAGTTTGGTTTTGTTGGTGTACTCATTAATGCCTATACTGCTAAACTCTGTAGGTATCAGAAGATAAATCAGTGCTAGGAAGGATGATTCCATGATATATATTGTTTTTGATTTCAAACTATAATTCCTGACTTTCTCTTGTAATTTAGAGCTCACCTGCCAGCCCACAGAAAATTGACGAAGTCCTCCTGGGACTAGTAAGTAGTTGTAAAAAGCAGAATAGTTTTACTAAACATTTCCTTTCCTCATAAATCCCCTATTCCTATTCCACATGCTTTCAGCAAGAGTTAAGGAAATCTTTGACTGTAAGGTTCACACATAAAGGATTCTACTTCAATTCATTTTGTTTTATATCATTTAAATCTACCTGTTGAAAAGTACAGTTACGCTTCACCAAGCACCTTTTTAGGCTCGTTCTACAAAACCCTGTTGTAATAAGGGTATCCATTTTTGGGAGCAAAGCCATTCATCTACCCCCTTTGGTTTGCATTTTCAGCCCCGCATTTATTCTATCTTATTTTTTTTTCTTATCTAATTCTTTCATGATTTTTAGCATTTTAAACCTATTCAGTAGATTGGCAAAATATGTTTCTGGAGAACTAAATGTAGTCCTATTTCCCTTCCCTCTAAATGACCATTACTTCTTTTACACCCTAAAATCTACCCTTTTATATGGATGTGTCCCACGAAAATCTTGATCGGAGCAGTAGATTGAATTTGATGTAGATCCATGAGACGTTATTTTCAGAAACAAACATTCGCGAAAGGCTATCGATTATATATTATGACGCATTCTCTTAACCACCGATGATAGGTCAAGAAGGGCATACCAATTTCTTTGTTCATAATGATCAGTTAGAATTCCTTGCATTTGATGTATTAAACCGGAAAATGAAAGAGCCCTTTATGTATTTGTACTTAACATTATTTGTGTTTTTGTTTTCTTTTAGGATCCTTTTGAAGATGACCACAGCATTGAACAAAAACCTGAGCCCCCTGTTGAGAGGGTAACTATATTTATTGTTAGTTATTCCTGTAATGAAGTTCCAATTGTGCTCATTCCAAAAGAGATTCACACTTTTATTCAATATAGATTCTTAGCATCCTTTCTGGATCATAATCAGAAACCAGAATTTCTCTGTACTGTTCCTAATTAGTACCCACAAAATGTGCCTCGCTAATGACAGCTGCATCAAACGTCCACTGTGTCTGCTTGCCCTCACTTTTTCTGCATGTCTCCACATTGCTCTCAGTGCTGGACTTGAACCCAGCCGGCAAACCTGGGTCCTTCTTCTTCCTCTGCAACTGGCATGCCACAACATCTGCTGCTCTTACTCCTGTCTCTCATTTCTGTGTCTAGATTTTTTGGTGCTTTCTATGCTGATATTTATCCTACCCTTCCACCCTGTCAATACCCCACTAACGCCTGGAAATGTGAACAACCAAGATCATTGGCCCTCGCCAGGGCCTTACCTCACCGAGAAGGCTCTGAATCCTTTGCTTCTCCGCTTTGTAATCCCAGAGTGGCTGCCATGAAAAGGGAGAAGCGACTATGTGTAGCTCCTTCGCCCCTTCCATGGCAGTCATTTTTTCATTTGTTTTTTTAAACTTTTTTTTCCCAATGGTTTTAATGGCTGCCATGGAAAGGGAGAAGGGACTATGCTTTGCTCGGCTTTTGGCCCCAGGGGCATTACCCAACCAGTAATGCCCCCTCTCCTCGGTCATATTGCGAAAATGCTGCTGAAGTTCGGTTTTGTTGGTGTACTCATTACTGCTAAACTCTGTAGGTTTCAGAAGATAAATCGGTACTAGGAAAAATGATTCATGATATATATTGTTTTTCATTTCAAACTATAATTCCTGACTTTATCTTGTAAATTAGAGCTCACCTGCCAGCCCACAGAAAATTGACGAAGTCCTCCTGGGACTGGTAAGTAGTTGTAAACAGCAGAATAGTTTTCCTCATAAATTCCCTATTCAACATGCTTTCTGCTAGAGTTAAGGAAATCTTTGACTGTAAGGTTCACACATAAAGGATTCTACTTCAATTCATTTTGTTTTCCATCATTTAAATCTACCTGTGTGAAAAGTATAGTTACGCTTCTCGAAGCACCTTTTTGGGCTCAATCTACCAAACCCCCTTGTAATAAGGGTATCCATTTTTGGGAGCGAAGCCATTCATCTACCCCCTTTGGTTTGCATTTTCAGCCCCGCATTTTTTCTATCTAATTTTTTTTCTTATCTAATTCTTTCATGGTTTTGAGCATTTTAAACCTATTCAGTAGATTGGCAAAATATGTTTCTGGAGAACTAAATGTAGTCCTATTTCCCTTCCCTCTATATGACCATTACTTCTTTTACACCCTAAAATCTACCCTTTTTTTATATGGATGTGTCCCACGAAATTCTTGATCGGAGCAGTAGATTGAATTTGATGTAGGTGCATGAGACGTTATTTTTAGAAACAAACATTCGCGAAAGGCTACCGCTTATATATTATGACTCATGCTCTTAACCACCGATGATAGGGAAAGAAGGGCATACCAATTTCTTTGTTCATAATGATCAGTTAGAATTCCTTGCATTTAATGTATTGAACCAGAAAATGAAAGAGCCCTTTATGTATTTGTACTTAACATTATTTGTGTTTTTGTTTTCTTTTAGGATCCTTTTGAAGCTGACCACAGCATTGAACAAACAAATGAGCCCCCTGTTGAGAGGGTAACTATATTTATTGTTAGTTATTCCTGTAATGAAGTTCCAATTGTGCTCATTCCAAAAGAGATTCACACTTTTATTCAATATAGATTCTAAGCATCCTTTCTGGATCATTGGGAGCACACAGTTAATCAGAAACCAGAACATCTCTGTACTGTTCCTAATTCATACCCACAAAATGTGAATCCCTAATGACAGCTGCATCAAACTTCCACTGTGTCTGCTTGCCCTCACTTTTTCTGCATGTCTCTACGTTGCTCTCAGTGCTGCACTTGAACCCAGCCGGCAAACCTGGGTCCTTCTTCTTCCTCTGCAACTGGCATGCCACAACATATGCTTCTCTTGATTCTGTCTCTCATTTCTGTGTCTAGATTTTTTGGTGCTCTCTATGCTGATATTTATCCTACCCTTCCACCCTGTCAATACCCCACTAACGCATGGAAATGTGAACAACCAAGATCATTGGCCCTCGCCAGGGCATTACCTCACCGAGAAGGCTCTGAATCCTCTGCTTCTCCGCTTTGGAATCCCAGAGTGGCTGCCATGGAAAGGGAGAAGAGACTAAGTGTAGCTCCTTCGACCCTTCCATGGCAGTCATTTTTTAATTTGTTTTTTAAAACTTTTTTTTCCAAATGGTTTTAATGGCCGCCATGGAAAGGGAGAAGGGACTATCCTTTGCTCGGCTTTTGACCCTGGAGGCATTACCCAACCAGTAATGCCCCCTCTCCTCGGTCATATTGCGAAAATGCTGCTGAAGTTCGGTTTTGTTGGTGTACTCATTACTGCTAAACTCTGTAGGTTTCAGAAGATAAATCGGTACTAGGAAAAATGATTCATGATATATATTGTTTTTCATTTCAAACTATAATTCCTGACTTTCTCTTGTAAAATAGAGCTCACCTGCCAGACCACAGAAAATTGACGAAGTCCTCCTGGGACTGGTAAGTAGTTGTAAACAGCAGAATAGTTTTCCTCATAAATTCCCTATTCAACATGCTTTCTGCTAGAGTTAAGGAAATCTTTGACTGTAAGGTTCACACATAAAGGATTCTACTTCAATTCATTTTGTTTTCCATCATTTAAATCTACCTGTGTGAAAAGTATAGTTACGCTTCTCGAAGCACTTTTTTGGGCTCAATCTACCAAACCCCCTTGTAATAAGGGTATCCATTTTTGGGAGCGAAGCCATTCATCTACCCCCTTTGGTTTGCATTTTCAGCCCCGCATTTTTTCTATCTAATTTTTTTTCTTATCTAATTCTTTCATGGTTTTGAGCATTTTAAACCTATTCAGTAGATTGGCAAAATATGTTTCTGGAGAACTAAATGTAGTCCTATTTCCCTTCCCTCTATATGACTATTACTTCTTTTACACCCTAAAATCTACCCTTTTTTTATATGGATGTGTCCCACGAAAATCTTGATCGGAGCAGTAGATTGAATTTGATGTAGGTGCATGAGACGTTATTTTTAGAAACAAACATTCGCGAAAGGCTACCGATTATATATTATGACTCAGGCTCTTAACCACCGATGATAGATCAAGAAGGGCATACCAATTTCTTTGTTCATAATGATCAGTTAGAATTCCTTGCATTTAATGTATTGAACCAGAAAATGAAAGAGCCCTTTATGTGTTTGTACTTAACATTATTTGTGTTTTTGTTTTCTTTTAGGATCCTTTTGAAGCTGACCACAGCATTGAAAAAAAACCTGAGCCCCCTGTTGAGAGGGTAACTATATTTATTGTTAGTTATTCCTATTATTAAGTTCCAATTGTGCTCATTCCAAAAGAGATTCACACTTTTATTCAATATAGATTCTTAGCATCCTTTCTGGATCATTGGGAGCACACAGTTAATCAGAAACCAGAACATCTCTGTACTGTTCCTAATTCGTACCCACAAAATGTGAATCCCTAATGACAGCTGCATCAAACTTCCACTGTGTCTGCTTGCCCTCACTTTTTCTGCATGTCTCTACGTTGCTCTCAGTGCTGCACTTGAACCCAGCCGGCAAACCTGGGTCCTTCTTCTTCCTCTGCAACTGGCATGCCACAACATATGCTTCTCTTGATTCTGTCTCTCATTTCTGTGTCTAGATTTTTTGGTGCTCTCTATGCTGATGTTTATCCGACCCTTCCACCCTGTCAATACCCCACTAACGCCTGGAAATGTGAACAACCAAGATCATTGGCCCTCGCCAGGGCATTACCTCACCGAGAAGGCTCTGAATCCTCTGCTTCTCCGCTTTGGAATCCCAGAGTGGCTGCCATGGAAAGGGAGAAGAGACTACGTCTAGCTCCTTCGACCCTTCCATGGCAGTCATTTTTTAATTTGTTTTTTAAAACTTTTTTTTCCAAATGGTTTTAATGGCCGCCATGGAAAGGAAGAAGGGACTATCCTTTGCTCGGCTTTTGGCCCTGGGGGCATTACCCAACCAGTAATGCCCCCTCTCCATGGTCATATTGCGAAAATGCTGCTGAAGTTCGGTTTTGTTGGTGTACTCATTACTGCTAAACTCTGTAGGTTTCAGAAGATAAATCGGTACTAGAAAAAATGATTCCATGATATATATTGTTTTTCATTTCAAACTATAATTCCTGACTTTCTCTTGTACATTAGAGCTCACCTGCCAGCCCACAGAAAATTGACAAAGTCCTCCTGGGACTAGTAAGTATTTGTAAACAGCAGAATAGTTTTCCTCATAAATCCCCTATTCCTATTCAACATGCTTTCTGCTAGAGTTAAGGAAATCTTTGACTCTAAGGTTCACACATAAAGGATTCTACTTCAATTCATTTTGTTTTCCATCATTTAAATCGAACTGTGTGAAAAGTATATTTACGCTTCTCCAAGCACCTTTTTGGGCTCATTCTACCAAACCCCGTTGCAATAAGGGTATCCATTTTTGGGAGCGAAGCCATTCATCTACCCCCTTTGGTTTGCATTTTCAGCCCCGCATTTTTTCTATCTCATTTTTTTTTCTTAGCTAATTCTTTCATGGTTTTGAGCATTTTAAACCTATTCAGTAGATTGGCAAAATATTTTTCTGGAGAACTAAATGTAGTCCTATTTCCATTCACTCTATATGACCATTACTTCTTTTACACCCTAAAATCTACCATTTTTTGATATTGATGTGTCTACGAAAATCTTGATCGGAGCAGTAGATTGAATTTGATGTGGATCCATGAGACTATATTTTCAGAAGCAAACATTCGCAAGAGGCTACCGCTTATATATTTTGACTCATGCTCTTAACCACCGATGATAGGGAAAGAAGGGCATACCAATTTCTTTGTTCATAATGGTCAGTTAGAATTCCTTGCATTTGATGAATTAAACCAGAAAATGAAAGAGCCCTTTATGTATTTGTACTTAATATTATTTGTGTTTTTGTTTTCTTTTAGGATCCTTTTGAAGCTGACCACAGCATTGAACAAACACCTGAGTCCCCTGTTGAGAGGGTAACTATATTTATTGTTAGTTATTTCTGTAATGAAGTTCCAAATGTGCTCATTCCAAAAGTGATTCCCACTTTTATTCAATATTGTTTCTTAGCATCCTTCCTGGATCATTGGGAGCACACAGTTAATCAGAAACCAGAATTTCTCTGTACTGTTCATTATAAGGACCCACAAAATGTGCCTCGCTAATGGCAGATACATCAAACGTCCACTGTGTCTGCTTGCCCTCACTTTTTCTGCTTGTCTCCACCTTGCTCTCAGTGCTGGACTTCAACCCAGCCGGCAAACCTGGGTCCTTCTTCTTCCTCTGCAACTGGCATACCACAACATCTGCTCCTCTTACTCCTGTCTCTCATTTCTTTGTCTAGATTTTTTGGTGTTCTCTATGCTGATGTTTATCCCATCCTTCCACCCTGTCAATACCCCACTAACTCCTGGAAATGTGAAACTCGGTGACAGCATGTCAGCTTATTGGGGCTGTTTTTGGAGGCCCTGGCTTTTGTACTCCACAGCCTCTCAACCCAAAGGATTGAATTCATGACACTTTGTGGTGGCCTTATATCAACTTCTGCCAAACTCCTCTTTATGCGTTAGCTAAGACTTCAACCATTTTATAGTTTTTCTTCATGAGATGCGACAACCTCCAGATGTGAGTAGTTTAGCCAACACTTGTTTTGGTATTTGGTTCAAGGCTCCTTTGTAGATCATACATGCAATGTTGAATATGATCCTGTTAGAGGGGGAAGCCAGTGAAGCCAACACAGTGTAACCTAAAGAAACCTAAGTAAGTCCTTACGATACAGAGACACATGGACAAATAGGGATTGTAGAAGAAAATAAAATATATCTGGAGGTCACAACAGTGCACCCAACAGAACACAGACAGTAATCCTAAGGAGAAAGTGAAGTTTCCGCAAGTGTTCAACTGTCTGCAAACATCCATGTATTCACAAGATTCCAACTGTACACAAGTGCCCAAGAGTTTAAACAGTCCCAGTGAGGGAAGTGTCAGGGTCCGGCTTGACTGAATTCCACAGGAGCTGATGCTGGCCCCACAGACCCTCACCAGGAGTTCACCTCTCAACCCTTAAGTATAAGCTGAGCTGAAAACCCCAAGAAAGGGAAAGGGGAATTTGGAGAAAATAACAACGGAGACACTGCAGCCCTGCAACCTTCTGGTAGGCTCTGGTATCTGTAGTAAACAAATACACCCGGTTACTTATATGATAATATAAACTTCTTTTCCAAAATTATTCTAAACAAACTCTAAACTCTTTACCTCTTAAACCTCAGTAAAAGACTTAGAGGCTAATAATCTGTGTGGAATATCTTGTAAATAATATCTTGTTTTGTGCATATAGTTCAAGCCACTCAAGTCTCTTTAGAATCCTAAAGTGATGGCCCTTGCAAACACCTTACAGACTTAGATATTCTTCTTGCTTTAAAGTTCTTTTCACTCTATGTAGTCTTCAATGCCTTTATAAAATGCAGTCGTTCTCTGAAGTATTGAATTCCATTTGCATAAATTACATTAAATAGATACTCTTTAACTTTCTGGAATGCTGCTTTCCTTCTGCGTGTGAATTGTTTCCTTATTTACACATAAAAACGTATAGTTTCTTTCTTGATACGCGTGTGCGTTAAACACGTGAATTCAGAAGACGTGAAGAATTGTCCTCGCATTTAAAATACACACGCGATTCTTAACAAAACACGCACGTGTGAAAAAATACGTAAACGCGATAAAAATAACACGCGCTATTTAAAATGGACTTGCACTCTATCGCTACCGAACATACGTGGAGAAACGAAACGTAATTCACGTAAAATAGTTCACGCGTTAAAAACAACTCGCGCTTAATTAAAATGGACTCGCGCTCTATCGCAACCCAACACGTGTTTTCTGATGAAACGTCTTTCACGTTAAAAATGTACACGCGCTAAAATTCACTCGCGCAATTCATTTGGGCATGCGCTGTATCGCTCTGAATACCCGCGCGCTTCCAAAAACACGTAAACGACGACACGCGAACTCGCGCACACATTAAACAGTCTTGAAGTACATTACACGCAGTTAATAAGCTTTAAACTTCAACGCACAATCTTCAAGCTTGTTTCATTATAGTAACTTAACTGTAAATGTCTCTTTTTTCAAATAATTTTGAAACTTGTTAACTCTTTAAGTTTTCTTATAAAAGAAAATGAAAGTTCACTGTGAAAATCTTAAAATCTTTAAAAGAACGATCCCACCTGATGTCTTCTTGTTCATACAGGATCAGGAAACGATATTCTTACTTCTTTGGAAGATTTTCTGAACTCTGAAAGGGCCTTACTTAAGGAGCTTAACTAATGTACAACCAGCCACTGAATTTCTATGGATGAAAGGCAGTTTAGAATCTTGCTCACCTCCCAAGAATCAAACCCATTGTCCTTTCCACCAATCAGGCAAACCAAACATATCATTGTTCCTTTAACCAATCAGATTAAGTTTCTTTCTCTCCATCTTGACTTGGGCAAACACAATGTTAATTCTATGTACAAACTCTTCCTGTTACTAACCCTGCCAGCTCTGAAAGCACAACTAACCCAGCCAGCTCTGAAGGCACAATGTTAATCCTGTTACTCATCCTGTTACTAACCCAGCCAGTCCTGACAATCCTGTTACTCATCCTGTTACTAACCCAGCCAGTCCTGACAGTACGCCCCCTTCAAAACCCTGTCTCAGGGCCTGGCTTAGCAGGGAACTTTTTGTGAAACTGTCTTATCAATTGAGGGGCATGTACATCTGTTTGATCCTCCCAAGATCTTTCCTCAAGCCCGTATCCCTTCCAGTCAATAAGATACTGCAAGGTACCTCTAACAATCCTGGAATCTAAGATTTTCTTAACTTCAAACTCTTCGTCATTTTCCTCTGTGTAAACTGCTGGTGGTGGTTTTCCCAATCTAGTTCCTGAAACACAAGGTTTCACTAAGCTGACATGAAATGTAGGGTGACTTTTGATACTTGCGGGGAATTTCAGTCTGATTGCTAGTGGATTTTTTATTCTTTCTATTTCAAATGGACCAATAAATCTCGGACTAAATTTAGTTCTTCCCTTTAAACGTAGGTTTTTTGTGGACAACCAAACTTTTTGACCCAACTGGTAATGTGGTGCTTTTCGACATTTTCTATCAGCAAATGTCTTAAATCTTAATTTACTTTTCTCTAAAGTTTCTTTAGCTTTCACTAAACCATCTCTAATACAAGTCAATCGTTGCTCAACCTCTGGATTGGAATACTCAGATGGCAACACTTCTTTCAAAAATCGCGGATGGAAACCATAATTGCTAAAAAATGGAGAATACTTAGTAGAATCCTTGACAGAATTGTTATAGCTAAACTCTGCTAGCCAAAGAAGATCTACCCAACTTCCTCTTTCTTGCCAAAAAGCTCTAATATATTTTTCCAACTCCTGATTTACTCGCTCTGTTTGGCCGTTGGTCTGTGGATGATAACCTGAAGAAAGCGTTACCTCAATTCCCAACTCTGTACAGAAGGCTCGCCAAAATAATACTGTAGTGTAAACTTGATCTTTAGGAAGATCTACAATATAATCCATAGAGATTGTAAACCAAGGACTAGGGGGTACTGGTAACGGATTTAGTAACCCAGATGGTTTTCCTCCTCCAGACTTCACATGTTTTCACATAGTCTTCAATATCCTTTTTCATTTCTTTCCACCAGAACTTCCGTTCGACCAGTTCAATTGTCTTACGAATTCCAGGGTGACCCACCAACTTTGATTCATGACATTCTTGCATAATTTCCTTTTGCAGTTCCTTACTTGGAAGGTACATTTTAGAATGGACACATGGAAATCCTTCAATTGAATGTCTTCCAGAATCCTCCGCTAACCAAGATTGAATCGCCTCTTCTGGTAATTTCTTTTGAATTTTCTTAAGAAGCAGATTCTCTTCCTTTGTAGTACTTAGAATAAATCTATCTTCTGCAATCACTGGTTCTGGTAATAATTGATTTTTAACTTCTTCCGAAGAACCTTTTCGCGATAAAGCATCCACTTTACCATTTAACCGCCCAGGCTTGAATGTTATCACAAAATCGTATTCTGAAAAGAAGAGTGACCACCTAAGTTGTCGAGGTGATAGTGTTCGAGCTGATTTCAAAAACAGAAGATTTCTATGATCAGTTAAAACGGTTACTGTGAATCTTGCTCCTAACAGATAATGCCTCCATTCCTGAAATGCCTTCTTGATTGCTAGGAGTTCTCTGTCAGTAATCGTGTAGTTCACTTCTGCTGGAAGCAATTTCTTAGATAGATAGGCCACAGGATGCAACTGTCCAGTTTCAGGATGCCGTTGAGAAAGCACAGCTCCAATTGCAACATTAGAAGCATCTGCCTCCACAAAAAATGGTTGTGAAGGATCTGGGTGTAATAAGATAGGTCCAGATGTAAAACAGTTCTTCAATTTTTTGAGAGCTTGTTCCGCTTCATCTTTCCACTCAAATTTCATTCCTTTCTTCAATAATTTGGTGATAGGAGAAACAGTTTGAGAGAAATTTTTAATGAATCTCCTGTAAACATTTGCAAAACCCAGGAAGCTTTGGATATCTTTAACACAAGTTGGAGTTGGCCACTGTTCAACTGCTTTAATTTTCTTCATATCCATTTACGAACCTTTGGGAGAAATCATAAAACCTAAAAATTCCACTTCCAAGGTATGAAATTGGCTCTTTTCTAACTTAGCAAATAGTTTATTCTGCCTTAGTCGCTGTAACACTTTCTTTACATGTTCTTCATGTTGCAGTAGATCCTTAGAGTAAATGAGAATGTCATCTATGTATACTACTACAAAGATGTCAATAAAATCTCTCAATACCTCATTTATAAAAAATTGAAAGGCCGCGGGAGCGTTACACAATCTGAATGGCATTACTTGATATTCGAAAAGACCAAATTTTGTTCTAAATGCCGTTTTCCATTCATCACCTTGACGTACCCGCACCAAATGATATGCACCACAAAGATCTAGTTTGGTAAATACTGAGGCTCCTTGAATCTGGTCTAACATTACTGATATTAAGGGCAGAGGATATCTGTTTTTAATTGTTATCTTATTCAATGCCCTGTAATCTATGCATGTCCGTAAAGTGCCTTCCTTTTTGGGAACAAAAAATAGTGGAGAAGCTGCTGGCGATTGAGAGTGCCTGATAAACCCCTTATTCAGATTTTCTTGTATGTAATCTTTCAAATGTTGATTCTCTTTTTCTGTTAAGGCATAGATTCGACTGCAAGGAATGTGGGCCCCTGGTTCTAAATCAATTTTACAGTCATACTCTCTATGAGGAGGTAATTCATTAGCTTCCTTTTCACTAAACACATCATTGAAATCATGGTAACACTTTGGTAATTCTCCAATTACAGCCCCTATAGAATGTACTATGGTTCCCAAGTTCACCAAACCTTCCACTACTTCTGAACAATTACTACTAGAAACATTTTCCTGAACTACTTCTTTACAACAATTTGTAACACAAAAAGCAGAATCCAATTTCACCACTCTTCTTCCCCAATCAATCTGAGGGTTATGATACGTCAACCAAGGCATTCCCAAAATTATTTTCAACTGTGGAGTGTCAATTAATTCAAACACAATTTCCTCCCAGTGTCCTCCAATTTCCATTTCCAATGGGATTGTTTCGTGTGTAATTAAACCTGATGTCAGTTGAGACCCATCCACCGCTCTCACATACTCTGGTATATTTTTTACAATTTAAGGCACATTCATATCTTTAACCACATTCCAATCCATGAAGTTACCAGTGGCTCCAGAATCTATTACTACTGGACCACTTCCCTTTAATTCCTCTTTAATATACAAGGATACATTCAATGTAATATGTGGTACCGGTGCTTGGATTGTATTTGCCACTTGTTGATTTCTGGAGCTGTTAGTAGATGAAGAGGTTTTTGGACACCAAGGGCAATTTCCAACAAAATGTCCTGATTTCCCACAATATAAACATAAATTATTCTGTCTTTGCCTATCCTTCTCATCCTTAGTTAAAGGACCTCTCACTTTATGTACTCTCTCTGCATTCCCAGTTCTCAATTCTTTATTTCCAAATTCAAATCTTCCTTTATCAACTCCCAGGAAAACTCTGGGTTGCTCAACTCCTCCTCTTCTACGCTCAGCCTTGCGTTCCCATAATCTATAGTCAATTTGTATGACTAGATTAATTAAATCTTCACATGAAGTGGGTCTATTAACAATTGTAGATAAGGCATCTTTCAACTCCTCCTTCAAGCCTCTATAGAAAAAAGAGGATTGCTTCTCTTCTGGCCAATTGCTCTCTAATACTAAAGATCTGAACTGTGTGATGTAAGACACTAACAGGCCGATTCATGGAATAATTAGCGCGGCGCAAGTGGGCAAAAACGTGCGAATCGCAGTGGAATAGCGAAAATCGCAGTGCAAGTGCGAAAATCGCACGAAAAGCAGCGCACGTCGATTCATGGAAGTCCGTGCGCGAGAAAACCAGCGGATGTGCGATAAAAAAGTGCGCGGCGCACGTTGGCGCACAGGCCATCTAACAGCGTGCGCCAGGTCACAGCGAAAATCGCACAGGCCACAGCGAAATTCGCACATAGCGCGGCGCACGCAACAAAAGTAGGCGGAACACGGGCGTAACACTCGGAATTGGGAACAACTTGCCAAAACGTGGGCGTCACGGGGGAAGTACAGGGCACAAGTGCACGGAACGCCCACACGCTCGCCTACAACACATATTCATGGAATAGAATAGGGCAAAAAAGCGCACGCTCAAACCAGCGCACAGGCACAAACACGACCGCCACAAGAAAGCAGGCGGTAGCGTCTCTGCGGCTGTAAGAAATGTGCGCCAAAAGGTGCGCCAACAAATAGCACCTATATACTGCCATGATGAATGTCCTATACTGTGGCCCTCCAGGACAAATGACGTGCAAAGGGGTACCCACAAACACGGACACCCGCTGACAAAAAATACGTGTGCGTGTATACCGGGGTGCGCGGGAAGTCTCACACGCGATTTGGCCGGGTACGTGGATTTCAGGGGTGCGCGGGAAGTTCCACATGCGATTTCAGCAGGGTACGTGTATTTCAGGGGTGCGCGGGAAGTTCCACATGCGATTTCAGCAGGGTACGTGTATTTCCGGGGTGCGCGGGAAGTCCCACACGCGATTGGGCCAGTGCGAGCAGGGTACGTGTATTTCAGGGGTGCGCGGGAATTTCCATACGTGATTTCAGCAGGGTACGTGTATTTCAGGGGTGCGCGGGAAGTTCCACACGCGATTTCATCAGGGTACTGTATTTCAGGGGTGCGCGGGAAGTTCCACATGCGATTTCATCAGGGTACGTGTATTTCAGGGGTGTGCGGGAAGTTCCACACGCGATTGGGCCAGTGCGAGCAGGGTACGTGTATTTCAGGGGTGCGCGGGAATTTCCACACGCGATTTCAGCAGGGTACGTGTATTTCAGGGGTGCGCGGGAAGTTCCACACGCGATTTCATCAGGGTACGTGTATTTCAGGGGTTCTGGGGAGTACCACACGTGAATTGGCCGTGTGGGCCCTCCCAGGTGTACGCTCCACAACCTCCACGGACCCTGCAGGCAGCCCACACCACGGGGGACTACCCTGCACCCATGCTCATGTCCCGCAGGCAGCCCATCCACCATGGGCATGCCCCCCAGCCAACCCACATGTCACCTTGCACTACTGATCAACAATGCATGTCTCCCACCACCCCCACCCCCCTGCCACCATGGGCAGCCTCCACCAGGCCCCCACTCATGTCTCCCACCACCCCCACCCCCCAGCATCCAGGGTCACCCTCCACCAGGCCCCCACTCATGTCTCCCACCACCCCCACCCCCACCCCCCAGCATCCAGGGTCACATTCCACCAGGCCCCCACTCATGTCTCCCACCACCCCCACCCCCCAGCCACCAGGGGCACCCTCCACCAGGCCCCCACCCATGTCTCCCACCACCCCCACCCCCCAGCAGTGCAGGGGCAGCCTCCACCAGGCCCCCACTCATGTCCCCTATCACCCCCACCCCCCCGCCACCAGGGGCACCCTCCACCAGGCCCCCACTCATGTCTCCCACCCCCCACCCCCCAGCAGTGCAGGGGCAGCCCCCACCAGGCCCCCACTCATGTCTCCCACCACCCCCACCCCCCAGCCACCAGGGGCACCCTCCACCAGGCCCCCACCCATGTCTCCCACCACCCCCACCCCCCAGCAGTGCAGGGGCAGCCTCCACCAGGCCCCCACTCATGTCCCCTATCACCCCCACCCCCCCGCCACCAGGGGCACCCTCCACCAGGCCCCCACCCATGTCTCCCACCACCCCCACCCCCCAGCAGTGCAGGGGCAGCCTCCACCAGGCCCCCACTCATGTCCCCTATCACCCCCACCCCCCCGCCACCAGGGGCACCCTCCACCAGGCCCCCACTCATGTCTACCACCACCCCCACCCCCCAGCCACCCTGGGCAGCCCCCACGAGGTCCTCACAATCCCCAATCATGTGCGTAATGGACAGCCTCCACAGCCAAAAAGCCCTACCAAGTAACCCATTCACCCACATGGAAATGGAAATCGCATGTTACACCCCCAATGTTCATTAAGCTAATGAACCCATGTCCGTCACACACAATGGTTGCAATTGAATGGGAAAACACACAACATGACATGCATGAAACCAATGAGATGATACCACACAGTGAAGTATGGAAACAAAATTGTATTGAAAAAAATAAAGAATGCCAAAGAAAGAAAACAAACTACAATGTGAATGAGAAAAAAAAAGCTGCATGTCCGTATAAAAACACAAAACTGCAAATCAGAATCCAAAAAATATTTTCCCAAAGTCAAAAGTTAAAAAATCTCCATGCAATAAAGAACAATGTAAAAAACTACCAAGGGTCCATGAGCCCAACTGAACAAAGGAAAGCTACTAAAAAACCTACCTAAAAATCAACTATATACAAAAAGTGGAGCAGAGTCCGTCGACTCCAAATCATAATAAGAAAGAAAGGAAACCTAAAACTAAAGAACTATATACAAAGGCGGCGGGCAAGTCCAGCGGCTCACTCCGTGGTGTCCCGGGCCAGGGCATCATCGAACACCTGTTCGATGTCCCGGAGGCGGTCCAGTTCCATGGCCCCGAGGGTCCGCAGGGACGACGCCGTGTCCTCCTCAAACCCCCTGCGGATTGCCTCGAGGCACTCGGCCCGCCTCAGGGCCCTCCGCATGGAGTTCTCCGCCCTGACCATTGTGAGCCGCGCCTCTTCCGCCCGCCGCCGCTCCGCACCTAAGGCGTGGCCCAACCGCTGCCACACGGAAGACACTCTCTGTCCTGGGTCCCCCTGCCCTCCGGCCGATGCCTGCCCCTCCGATGTCGAAAGCCCCGAGCCTTCATGTCTCCCACCATGTTGCTGCTGCTGCTGCTCTGCCTCTGCCCGTGCACTGCCTGCACATTCTCCGCCGGCTGGGGTGCAGTTGTTGATGTGGCCACCCCTGCTGGACCTCCGACTCCCGACTGTGGCAGGGATGCCTCCTCCACCAGCCTGGCCGCACCGTCAGAGGCAGCTCCACAGGGCACCCAGGTGACTGATGGGTGGGAAGATGGCACAGAGGACGACTGGCGCGTAAGGGGTCCAGTTGAGGAGGGGGTCGGAGCAAGCCCCATCAGATGGAGGAATCCGACCTGGGTGACCTGTCCCAGCAGGCTGACGTGGTCAACGAGCCATTCGAGATGACGTGCAGTCTCTCCATGAAAAGACTGCAGTTCACCTCGCATGGCCCGTTGACGCAACGCCACACCAGCCAGGACAGGCTCAACCCGGACCTGGATGGCCACGTCCGCAGGCAGAGGAAGGCCAGTTGACGTCAGCTCATCCCCTGCCTGAAAACGGGTCTGGACGTAGGCATCCCTGCTGGTGCAAGATGATGCAGGGACAGGATCGGGGACAGGATTGCACACAGGCACCTCCGCGGCCGCCTGTGCTGCCTCCTGTCCCTGGTCCTGCACTGCACCACTAGCACCAGTGGGATCCCCACCTCCAGACCCCGTCTCTGGTGCTTGCACGGTCCCCTCCTCCACCAAACCCCCCACCAACCTGGATGACTCCGTGCCATCTTCCCCTGTTGGGCCCTGTGGGGTCCCAGCTGCCCCTTCTGCTGCCGAGGAGTCCAACTGCAACCTCCGCCTCTTGGACCTCCTCCCGGCAGCTGCGGCCTGGGACGCGGCACCGGACTCCTCACTCCCCGACGAGATGACAACACGGGAGGGGAGCCGGGCCTTGCGTCTCCGGCTGGCGGTCGGATCCCCGGCGCTGTGCTCCACAGCACCTTCTCCGCCCTCTTCATCAGTTGACGCTGCAGACAGGGAGAAACAAAACACAGGCATCAGGGCACTGTACAATGGACACATACACGCATGACAGTTGCACATGAGTGGCATTGGCAAACCTCAGACATGTCATCACAATCCCCAACACACATGTCATTGCAACTCACACACATGAGCCATACCACAGCCATATCGCAACTGCCACCACCATCCCTACACATACAACAGCATCAGCAGCCAAAGGGGAGCCAGACATCACATGCAACACAGGAAGTGCACCACACATGTACACACAGCACCACACTTGCATGCATGTCTACACCTCTGCCAAGTGTTGCACTGTTCAGACGGGCATCCATGTCACATCTGCCAATCAGGCTTCCACATACCGCTGTCACATGCATCCATGTTGCATCACTGTTGCACCCTTGACAAATACACACACATGCACATGTACACAGTGCTCATACATGCAGCCGAAAACAACATACATGTCTGACATCACGGACATGTCTACTTACATATGCATTCATCCAAACATGTGTGCACGCACAACTGCATTTGCCATGCAAGCCCACACACACAAGCACCATCCATGTCTCACACATTACAGCCCTCGCATGTGTCAGACCCACGGCCCTGTACACCCCCACCCATACTCGACCCCATACAAACAGATGTGCAACTGGCACAATGCCGAATAATCACCACACGCACTGCTCACAATCAGGATGCATGTACACTCACCGCTCGACTCCAGACGAGTCTGCTTCTCTAGGACCTGGACGTGGAGCGCTGGGGATATGCGTTCCAGGACCCCCATCTGTTCTTCCGACAAGTGGCCCCGGCGCCCCTTGGCATCCGCTGCCTTCAAGAGGCGTCGGGCCTTGTTCAGGGTTCTGGACCTGAAGTCCTCCCAGCGCTTGTATGACTAGATTAATTAAATCTTCACATGAAGTGGGTCTATTAACAATTGTAGATAAGGCATCTTTCAACTCGTCCTTCAAGCCTCTATAGAAAAAAGAGGATTGCTTCTCTTCTGGCCAATTGCTCTCTAATACTAAAGATCTGAACTGTGTGATGTAAGACACTAACAGGCCGATTCATGGAATAATTAGCGCGGCGCAAGTGGGCAAAAACGTGCGAATCGCAGTGGAATAGCGAAAATCGCAGTGCAAGTGCGAAAATCGCACGAAAAGCAGCGCACGTCGATTCATGGAAGTCCGTGCGCGAGAAAACCAGCGGATGTGCGATAAAAAAGTGCGAGGCGCACGTTGGCGCACAGGCCATCTAACAGCGTGCGCCAGGTCACAGCGAAAATCGCACAGGCCACAGCGATATTCGCACATAGCGCGGCGCACGCAACAAAAGTAGGCGGAACACGGGCGTAACACTCGGAATTGGGAACAACTTGCCAAAACGTGGGCGTCACGGGGGAAGTACAGGGCACAAGTGCACGGAACGCCCACACGCTCGCCTACAACACGTATTCATGGAATAGAATAGGGCAAAAAAGCGCACGCTCAAACCAGCGCACAGGCACAAACACGACCGCCACAAGAAAGCAGGCGGTAGCGTCTCTGCGGCTGTAAGAAATGTGCGCCAAAAGGTGCGCCAACAAATAGCACCTATATACTGCCATGATGAATGTCCTATACTGTGGCCCTCCAGGACAAATGACGTGCAAAGGGGTACCCACAAACACGGACACCCGCTGACAAAAAATATGTGTGCGTGTATACCGGGGAGCGCGGGAAGTCTCACACGCGATTTGGCCGGGTACGTGGATTTCAGGGGTGCGCGGGAAGTTCCACACGCGATTTCAGCAGGGTACGTGTATTTCAGGGGTGCGCGGGAAGTTCCACATGCGATTTCAGCAGGGTACGTGTATTTCCGGGGTGCGCGGGAAGTCCCACACGCGATTGGGCCAGTGCGAGCAGGGTACGTGTATTTCAGGGGTGCGCGGGAATTTCCACACGCGATTTCAGCAGGGTACGTGTATTTCAGGGGTGCGCGGGAAGTTCCACACGCGATTTCATCAGGGTACTGTATTTCAGGGGTGCGCGGGAAGTTCCACATGCGATTTCATCAGGGTACGTGTATTTCAGGGGTGTGCGGGAAGTTCCACACGCGATTGGGCCAGTGCGAGCAGGGTACGTGTATTTCAGGGGTGCGCGGGAATTTCCACACGCGATTTCAGCAGGGTACGTGTATTTCAGGGGTGCGCGGGAAGTTCCACACGCGATTTCATCAGGGTACGTGTATTTCAGGGGTTCTGGGGAGTACCACACGTGAATTGGCCGTGTGGGCCCTCCCAGGTGTACGCTCCACAACCTCCACGGACCCTGCAGGCAGCCCACACCACGGGGGACTACCCTGCACCCATGCTCATGTCCCGCAGGCAGCCCATCCACCATGGGCATGCCCCCCAGCCAACCCACATGTCACCTTGCACTACTGATCAACAATGCATGTCTCCCACCACCCCCACCCCCCTGCCACCATGGGCAGCCTCCACCAGGCCCCGACTCATGTCTCCCACCACCCCCAGCCCCCAGCATCCAGGGTCACCCTCCACCAGGCCCCCACTCATGTCTCCCACCACCCCCACCCCCCAGCATCCAGGGTCACATTCCACCAGGCCCCCACTCATGTCTCCCACCACCCCCACCCCCCAGCCACCAGGGGCACCCTCCACCAGGCCCCCACCCATGTCTCCCACCACCCCCACCCCCCAGCAGTGCAGGGGCAGCCTCCACCAGGCCCCCACTCATGTCCCCTATCACCCCCACCCCCCTGCCACCAGGGGCACCCTCCACCAGGCCCCCACTCATGTCTCCCACCCCCCACCCCCCAGCAGTGCAGGGGCAGCCCCCACCAGGCCCCCACTCATGTCTCCCACCACCCCCACCCCCCAGCCACCAGGGGCACCCTCCACCAGGCCCCCACCCATGTCTCCCACCACCCCCACCCCCCAGCAGTGCAGGGGCAGCCTCCACCAGGCCCCCACTCATGTCCCCTATCACCCCCACCCCCCCGCCACCAGGGGCACCCTCCACCAGGCCCCCACCCATGTCTCCCACCACCCCCACCCCCCAGCAGTGCAGGGGCAGCCTCCACCAGGCCCCCACTCATGTCCCCTATCACCCCCACCCCCCCCCCCGCCACCAGGGGCACCCTCCACCAGGCCCCCACTCATGTCTACCACCACCCCCACCCCCCAGCCACCCTGGGCAGCCCCCACGAGGTCCTCACAATCCCCAATCATGTGCGTAATGGACAGCCTCCACAGCCAAAAAGCCCTACCAAGTAACCCATTCACCCACATGGAAATGGAAATCGCATGTTACACCCCCAATGTTCATTAAGCTAATGAACCCATGTCCGTCACACACAATGGTTGCAATTGAATGGGAAAACACACAACATGACATGCATGAAACCAATGAGATGATACCACACAGTGAAGTATGGAAACAAAATTGTATTGAAAAAAATAAAGAATGCCAAAGAAAGAAAACAAACTACAATGTGAATGAGAAAAAAAAAGCTGCATGTCCGTATAAAAACACAAAACTGCAAATCAGAATCCAAAAAATATTTTCCCAAAGTCAAAAGTTAAAAAATCTCCATGCAATAAAGAACAATGTAAAAAACTACCAAGGGTCCATGAGCCCAACTGAACAAAGGAAAGCTACTAAAAAACCTACCTAAAAATCAACTATATACAAAAAGTGGAGCAGAGTCCGTCGACTCCAAATCATAATAAGAAAGAAAGGAAACCTAAAACTAAAGAACTATATACAAAGGCGGCGGGCAAGTCCAGCGGCTCACTCCGTGGTGTCCCGGGCCAGGGCATCATCGAACACCTGTTCGATGTCCCGGAGGCGGTCCAGTTCCATGGCCCCGAGGGTCCGCAGGGACGACGCCGTGTCCTCCTCAAACCCCCTGCGGATTGCCTCGAGGCACTCGGCCCGCCTCAGGGCCCTCCGCATGGAGTTCTCTGCCCTGACCATTGTGAGCCGCGCCTCTTCCGCCCGCCGCCGCTCCGCACCTAAGGCGTGGCCCAACCGCTGCCACACGGAAGACACTCTCTGTCCTGGGTCCCCCTGCCCTCCGGCCGATCCATGCCCCTCCGATGTCGAAAGCCCCGAGCCTTCATGTCTCCCACCATGTTGCTGCTGCTGCTGCTCTGCCTCTGCCCGTGCACTGCCTGCACATTCTCCGCCGGCTGGGGTGCAGTTGTTGATGTGGCCACCCCTGCTGGACCTCCGACTCCCAACTGTGGCAGGGATGCCTCCTCCACCAGCCTGGCCGCACCGTCAGAGGCAGCTCCACAGGGCACCCAGGTGACTGATGGGTGGGAAGATGGCACAGAGGACGACTGGCGCGTAAGGGGTCCAGTTGAGGAGGGGGTCGGAGCAAGCCCCATCAGATGGAGGAATCCGGCCTGGGTGACCTGTCCCAGCAGGCTGACGTGGTCAACGAGCCATTCGAGATGACGTGCAGTCTCTCCATGAAAAGACTGCAGTTCACCTCGCATGGCCCGTTGACGCAACGCCACACCAGCCAGGACAGGCTCAACCCGGACCTGGATGGCCACGTCCGCAGGCAGAGGAAGGCCAGTTGACGTCAGCTCATCCCCTGCCTGAAAACGGGTCTGGACGTAGGCATCCCTGCTGGTGCAAGATGATGCAGGGACAGGATCAGGGACAGGATTGCACACAGGCACCTCCGCGGCCGCCTGTGCTGCCTCCTGTCCCTGGTCCTGCACTGCACCACTAGCACCAGTGGGATCCCCACCTCCAGACCCCGTCTCTGGTGCTTGCACGGTCCCCTCCTCCACCAAACCCCCCACCAACCTGGATGACTCCGTGCCATCTTCCCCTGTTGGGCCCTGTGGGGTCCCAGCTGCCCCTTCTGCTGCCGAGGAGTCCAACTGCAACCTCCGCCTCTTGGACCTCCTCCCGGCAGCTGCGGCCTGGGACGCGGCACCGGACTCCTCACTCCCCGACGAGATGACAACACGGGAGGGGAGCCGGGCCTTGCGTCTCCGGCTGGCGGTCGGATCCCCGGCGCTGTGCTCCACAGCACCTTCTCCGCCCTCTTCATCAGTTGACGCTGCAGACAGGGAGAAACAAAACACAGGCATCAGGGCACTGTACAATGGACACATACACGCATGACAGTTGCACATGAGTGGCATTGGCAAACCTCAGACATGTCATCACAATCCCCAACACACATGTCATTGCAACTCACACACATGAGCCATACCACAGCCATATCGCAACTGCCACCACCATCCCTACACATACAACAGCATCAGCAGCCAAAGGGGAGCCAGACATCACATGCAACACAGGAAGTGCACCACACATGTACACACAGCACCACACTTGCATGCATGTCTACACCTCTGCCAAGTGTTGCACTGTTCAGACGGGCATCCATGTCACATCTGCCAATCAGCCTTCCACATACCGCTGTCACATGCATCCATGTTGCATCACTGTTGCACCCTTGACAAATACACACACATGCACATGTACACAGTGCTCATACATGCAGCCGAAAACAACATACATGCCTGACATCACGGACATGTCTACTTACATATGCATTCATCCAAACATGTGTGCACGCACAACTGCATTTGCCATGCAAGCCCACACACACAAGCACCATCCATGTCTCACACATTACAGCCCTCGCATGTGTCAGACCCACGGCCCTGTACACCCCCACCCATACTCGACCCCATACAAACAGATGTGCAACTGGCACAATGCCGAATAATCACCACACGCACTGCTCACAATCAGGATGCATGTACACTCACCGCTCGACTCCAGACGAGTCTGCTTCTCTAGGACCTGGACGTGGAGCGCTGGGGATATGCGTTCCAGGACCCCCATCTGTTCTTCCGACAAGTGGCCCCGGCGCCCCTTGGCATCCGCTGCCTTCAAGAGGCATCTGGCCTTGTTCAGGGTTCTGGACCTGAAGTCCTCCCAGCGCTTCCTGACATGTTGTAAGTCCCGGACTGCCACCCCCTCCGCGTTGATGGCAGTCACGATGTCAGTCCAGATCCGAGTCCGTCCTTCCTTGTCGCCGCGGGAACTTCCGAAGAGGGCATCATACTGCCCCAGGACTTGCTCCACCAGGACACCAACTTCGGTGGCACTGAAGCTGGTGCCCCTCTGCCTCTCTGGCCGGGGGTTGTCAGTGGTCACAGATGGTGTTTGCCCCGACATGACAACCCCAGAGGCAGGAGTGGGTGGGCAACTGGGTCCTGGGGCTGGGCTGTGGAGCGATGGAATTCCAGTCGGGAGTCTTCGGTTCCAGCAGGGGTGGTCACAGCAACAGCACCCCTGGCTGATGTGCAGGCAGCAAATGGCAGTGCACGTGGGCAGTAGGCAGTCAGGCAGCAGCAGATGGCAGGTGGGAGCGTGCTCGGGGCTCTGGGGGGCAGTAGTCCGGCCTTCTGGGCAGAAGCGTGGTCTTCCGTGTGCTTACGTGTGGCCAGCTTGGTACGGAGTGATTTGGCACATGAACATCCTGCACGTCAGCGTGAAAACCGAGGAAAGGCCCTTAGCGCGTAAGTGCGTCAGCACGCATACGCGAATCTATTGGACCAAAGGCCCTCAGTGCGTAAGCGCATCTGTGACGTGACCCGCACGGGTGTTTCCCACACAGCACGTGATGACAGAGCACACGTGGAAAGACTGCACGTCAGAGTGTCATCGCGTGTAATTGGACAGCACGGCAGAGTCTCATTGCGTGTAATTGGACAGCACGTCAGGGTGTCATCGCGTGTAATTGGACAAAAGTGCGCGTACACGCGATTGGCCTATGTACGTGTATATCAGGTGTGCGCGGACACTTACACATGCAAGTACGTCAGCGCACCTGTATCCCGGTGTGCGCAGGAATTTCCACACGCTATTGGACTGGGTACTGGATTTCAGGGGTGCGCGGGTCACACGCTCGCCTACAACACGCGCAATGCATTAATTTGCGCGCTAAAAAAATAACAAGCTCAGACCCAGGATGAACATACCGTTCCTAGCAGAAGTGGGCGTGGCCTACCAAAGGAGGAGGAGGAGGAGGATAGTCAGGGCCAGAATATTCACACCCAGAACCAGCCTTTTCGGGATGCCTGATGACCAGGTGCATGGGAGGTACAGGTTTCCACCACACATCAAACTGGACCTGGTGAGTGAGTGGGAGGATGACCTCACATCACCCACCCTGTGCTCCCAAGCACTCAGCCCCCTGGAGAAGGTCCTCAATGTATTGCACTTCTTAGCCACTGGATCATTTCAGCGGACAAGTGCCATTGTGGGTGGTGTATCACAGGCCACCCAGTCACGCTGCCCACACCAGGTCTTGAACATCATCACTGCACCCCCATCAGTCCGCAGGCACATATACCTGCCCAGAACCCCTGCAGAAAGGCATGCTGCCGCCCTGGATTTCTACGCTGTGGCACGATTCCCCAAAGTGCTAGGTGCCATCGACTGCACCCATGTGGCTCTACGTCCCCCCAGGGCATTTGAGCACATCTATAGGAACCGCAAGGACTGGCATTCCATCAACGTGCAGGTAGTATGTAATGCCAAGGGAATCATCACCTCATTATATGCCAACTATCCCGGGTCCACCCACGACAGCTTCATTTACCGAATGTCCACCCTAAGCCGGGACCTAGAAGCTGGGCGGTATGGCGATACATGGCTGCTTGGTGAGTATGAATGCCACTGCACATGCATGCATGTCAGATACTGAGCAAGGTCACAACCCCACCAATGATACCAATCACCACCTCCACAGGGGACAGTGCCTACCCTCTCAGCCCCCACATGATGATGCCAATTCGGAACCCCACCACGCCACCCCAGGTAAGATATAACGCAGGCCACATTACAACCCGGGGCATAGTGGAGCGCACATTCAGAGTGCTGAAGTCACGCTTTTGCTCCCTTGACCGTTCTGGCGGGCAGCTGTTGTACGCTCCCCCAGTAGTGTGCAGGATCATAGTGGCAGCATGTGTCCTGCACAACGTTGCAACACGCCGGGGCCTGGCCGTGGACATGGTGGTGCCCCCTCATCCCCAATCACATGCACAGCCACTGCGCATGGGAGGGGAAAGGGCACGGGGGGAGACAGCCCGTACACAGCCAGTGGCTAATTACTTCACATAGAAATCACACCCCTGTGGAGTGCACACTGCCCTGCCACATTCCATCTGACAATCAATGATGACTCAACCTGACACTGACCCTGAATGTCTGGAGAAAGAACCGTGAAAACCATATCAGCCTGAGATTGTTCACCTGGAAGTGTCACAATGTGTGCATCCCTACCCACACAGACACCACCAATGCAGTTTTGTGTAGTTGCACATTCAAGCAGCTAAAATGAATGCCCACTTGCAAAATGCAACAAGAGGACAGTACCATGTCAGCCAACCCAACCCCAGCACCGCCACACCACACACCGTGCCATGTCATGCTATTTGCAGGTAAACAAAGTAATCCACACAACATGACACTAGTGTCACAATGTACAGTGTCCCTATTAGATACTTGCAACACCTGAAATGCTCACAGTAATGCCGGACCAACAACAAACTTGAGCACGTACTACCATTAACATGACATCACTAATGTCAAATATTAGTAGTCTCACCACCTGGAAATGCCTGCACTCCCACCACTACCAACTGTGCAGAGTTGGCGCCATGTAGAGTTGTAGGTGCACTGCTGCCAACATGGACCACATCTCCAGACTAGAGGTCCTTGTGTAGACATGAGGAAGGGACCTGCAAATTGGGAGGTAGACACAGAAGATGAGTTACACATCAATGCAACATGCAGTGTACAACACAACAGCAATATGCCCTAGGAATGTATACACAGTATTGACTACAGACTGCCCACACAGCTCATGGGAGTCCAACGTCACTGTGTAATTCACTGTCACTTGGGCACACCCTTTGCAAGCCCATGGCAACGGGAAGCAGGAGGGGTGTGTGTGACTCAAACCCAAGCATCTGAACCAAATACATTACAAGCCTGCATGTGCCCAGCCACAATGCAGCGTATGCCCACAGGAACCACGGAAGCCAACAGATCGTCCCAAAAAAATAGGGAATAAAATAAATAAAAATAAAAAAAAAAATAAAAAAAAATCACAAATGGCCATTGAAGGGCCCGGGGGGGTTGGGGAGGCCACCCAGGAGGTCCGAGGACAGGATGTACACCAGAACCCACCTGCGTGGATCCTGGGAAAAAAAAACACCTCCATGGGCTCATGGCCCACACGGCTACCCTATTGTGGGAGTATCACTGCTGTCGCTATTATCACCCTGTGCAGCTGCATCCGGAGGTGGTTGCACTATGGGAGGCAGCCCATGCAAGGCCCTAGTCTGCTCCTCCATGGCTGCAAGCATGCGGGTGTGGTAGGTCTGGTTCTGGAGGATGAGTGTGCGGAGGTCCCCATGCAACAACTCACGGGATGCCCGGACCTCCGCCCTCGTAGCCTGCATCTCAGCTGAGAGCGTACGGGTGAGACGCTCCAGCTGCTGTTCTGTCCTTTGGTGTGTTGAAGCCTCAAACTCAACAAGAGTCGTCCTGAGGTGAAGGAGCTCCTGCCTCAGGGCTTCCCTGTGGCCCTGGGACTCAATGGAGATGGCCTCCTGTAGAGTCGCCAGTGCCGCCCGCCTGTCCCTGTTGGACCCCAACATGTCCTCCCTGTGTGACTGGCAGATGGAGTCGGTTGCCTGCTCTAGTCGCTCCATCAGCCTTTCAGGGGGGACAATGGAAGTGGCCACCCTATCCATGGCCTGAGCCATCATCTCGGATGATGCTGCCTGTTGGGTTGCCATACCGTAAATGGATTGCTCCCATGCGGTATTGCCAGGTGGCGTACGGCCACCACGTCGGCGGGCACCACACCTGTCTGGGGCAAGGCAAACTGCGCCTTGCTGTGCCGGCACTGCCTGAGGCTGCAGGACTGCATTCCCCCTCTGATCTGCTGGCCCAGGAACAGGATCAGATGTCGCGGAGTGTGACCCTGCATCCGTAACCACCAAAGGCGTAGCTGCCAACACTGACATCCCCATTGAGGGTTCTGACCCTGGTGCAGGTGGGTGAGACAGAACAGAATCCCTCCCTGGAACACTCACCTGCGACGGCACGTAGGTCTCATCCGAATCAACACCTGAGTACAGCTCGGGGGAGGTGCAGCCAGAGACACCCCTTGAGGACAGGACCTGCAGCACTTGTGGGTTCTCACCCACCACCACACCACGTCCCTCATGGTGGTTGGTCGGCCCTCGGACCCGTCCTGGGTCTGCACCATCTCCACAACCCCAGCAGTATCAGGTGCGTCTTCCCCTGCAAAGACATAAAAACAAAGAAATGGAAACAGGCATTAGCACCATGGCACACAATGAGGGCTGAGAAGCAAGAGAACCAGTACTTGTTTGACACATGTCCCACATGACTAAAACCCTCCCATGCATGCACCCTCACTGCGTATGAAGGGCAGGCAAATGGCACACACTGATGACACCAAGATGGAAGATGAACACATTTTCTGCATGCTGCCTGGCAGTGGCATCACACATTGGCCTGTGATTGGCAGGTGAAACACACATGCCATCACACAGATGGCATGTACCATTGCTATTGAGTGAAGATGGAGAGGAGGGCAGCACCTATTCATTCAGTCCAGTTCCCACATGTAATAGCTTTTCTAATTCAAACAGGTCAGATTCTTCACCTGGAGCTGCCAGTCCGAAATGGTGCAATTGCACAGGGACATGTTTGTACTAATGATATCCAGGTAACAAAGTCACTCCACTTTACGATAGCCATGTCAGACATGTGACTAGAGGACTGCGACATGCCTAGTAATAGTGGTGGAATACAAACAATCTGACTAAATAAACAGTGAAAAATCAAGCAACAATGTTGTGGCAAGGTGACACTTCAAGGGCAACTGGCGTGCAGTTGGGCTAGATGTCTACTGTTGGCAGAAGGGATACTGCTATGGCCAAATGCAGCTGCGCAGGATGTATTGCATGAAGCACATGGCTGACCCATACGACTCAGGCGCACACACTCTCACCTGTCACACAAACAGAAGCCCTCACACACACCATGCACATGGATGACACACACATGCATGTGCACTCACCGGACAATGCCTCGTAATCAGCCAGATCTCCCACGCCTTGGATCTGTTCCTCCGTGACGTAGGTCCCAGCGACTAACTCATGTGGAGTGAGTTCCATGTCTACTACTGGAGACCCACCTCCAGTCACTAGAGTTGCGGCATGACTTGAGGCCAGCTTACTCTTTGCCCTGCGCTTTAGGTCATTCCAGCGCTTATAGCAATCATTGGCTGTGCGCCTCACGATTCCAAGGGCACTTACGATGTCCGCAACGGTCTGCCAGTGTGCCTGGCGTTGTGCAGGTGTGGTCTTGGATCCTGCAACAATGACCATCTCGTTGTCATGTGCGGACACATACTCGACAAGTGCATTCAGTTCGTCATCCGTGAAGCTGGGCTTCCTGGATGGGCCGGACTGTGTAGCCGTGTCTGGGGCATCAGCCTGTGCCGGACGAGCACTCTTCCTCTTCCGCTTGGAAGGTGGTGGTGATCCTGAGTGTCCTGCGCCGCTCTGGACACTAGGGGCAGGAACCCTGGTGGACTCTGTATCAGGAGTGTGGGATTGCACACTCAGCATGGGAGTTGGTTCAGGCATTGGCTCTAGTGTGATGGTGTCAGGGGGAATGTCAGCAGCATGGACTAGGACCGACACTGTCCGGGCTGGGTGTGTGAGGGCTGGGGTGGATGGAGCCGCAGCTGCCCCTGCAGCCTCTCCGCCCTGCCTACTTGGTGCAGCAGATGACCTTGCTGCCCCAGATGCACGTTGCATGGTGACATCAACGTGCACCAGCGCACGTGTCATAGGCCTGTTGACCTGGAAGTCAGCCATGGAGTCAGCCAGGTCTGGTGCCACAATGGGCTGGTCCAACAAGGGCTGAGCATGGATGGTGTCAGCCACATCAGCCTCAACAGGAGGGGGGGGGGATTATGGGTGCCCTTGACTGGTCCTCCACACATGGGGGGACAGGCTCACCCTGCAAGTAACGACCACGTCCCCTACCGGATCCACCACGGCCACCACTTGTGGCTCTTCCACCTTTGCCACCCTTACGGAATCCTCGCCTCCCAGCCATGGCACTGATGTTAATGTGCGTATGGGAGTGGCTGTAAAATATTGTGTTGGGCAATTGGGGGTCAAAGGGGTTGGGTACCAGATGGTAATTGTACCCTAGTGCTCTTGCAAGGCTGATTGTAACCCCTGGGGAAAGATGACGGGTCACGCTACGCACAGGAGCCCCAAAAAAGGGAGATGACGTGCACGCAACCCCTCCTAGACCACGTGTGCAGAAAGAAAAACCTGCACTACGCTGTGGCACCCAGTAACACAAGAATGAACGTATGCGTGTCACACGCAGCCTAGAATGACCTCTGAAGGGATAGGCTACACACGGGGCAAGCACAGATGTTAGATACGTGCGTGACTCACCGTCTGCCAGGTAAAAGAGCGTGAAAAAGGAGCGCGTTTGGTTGGCAACACTCCCGCCAAAAGAAGATTTGTACGCTGTCTGAGGAGACAGGACAACAGTAGAAGGGAACACTGTTTGAGGGAACAGGCCCAGGTAAACCAGTAAAAGAGAAAAAAGAGAAAAAGCTGTCAGAGGTAACAGGGAATACGAACTTGAAACGCTGTGAAGTAAATCGCGTGTGAAACGACAAGAAGTACAGAATTCACCCACTCGCTCTCCACAAAAAGCATGTACAAGGAAATGGTGTTCTACACGTACCTTTTATACAGGCCCACACGTCCAGCGTCACTTACGCGGCGTGTATGCGCTAGGGCCATTTCCACCAATCACACGTGATTACACTCTGACGTGCAGTCTTTCCACGTGTGCTCTGTCATCACGTGCTGTGTGGGAAACACCCGTGCGGGTCACGTCACAGACGCGCTTACGCGCTGAGGGCCTTTGGTCCAATAGAATCGCGTATGCGTGCTGACGCGCTTACGCGCTAAGGGCCTTTCCTCGGTTTTCACGCTGACGTGCAGGATTTTCACGTGCCAAATCACTCCGTACCAAGCTGGCCACGCGTAAGCACACGGAATACCACGCTCCTGCCCGGAAGGCCGAACTACTGCCCCCCAGAGCCCCGAGCACGCTCCCACCTGCCATCTGCTGCTGTGGGGGTGGTGGTAGACATGAGTGGGGGCCTGGTGGAGGCTGCCCCTGGTGGCGGGGGGGTGGGGGTGATAGGGGACATGAGTGGGGGCCTGGTGGAGGCTGCCCCTGCACTGCTGGGCGGTGGGGGTGGTGGGAGACATGAGTGGGGGCCTGGTGGAGGGTGCCCTTGGATGGTGGGGGGTGGGGGTGGTGGGAGACATGAGTGGGGGCCTGGTGGAGGGTGCCCCTGGATGGTGGGGGGTGGGGGTGGTGGGAGACATGAGTGGGGGCCTTGTGGAGGGTGTCCCTGGATGGTGGGGGGTGGGGGTGGTGGGAGACATGAGTGGGGGCCTGGTGGAGGGTGCCCCTGATTGGTGGGGGGTGGGGGTGGTGGGAGACATGAGTGGGGGCCTGGTGGAGGGTGCCCCTGGTGACTGGGGGGGTGGGGGTGGTGGGAGACATGAGTGGGGGCCTGGTGGAGGGTGCCCCTGGTGGCTGGGAGGGTGGGGGTGGTGGGAGACATGAGTGGGGGCCTGGTGGGGGCTGCCCCTGCACTGCTGGGGGGTGGGGGTGGTGGGAGACATGGGTGGGGGCCTGGTGGAGGCTGCCCCTGCACTGCTGGGGGGTGGGGGTGCAGGGGGACATGAGCAGGTGTGCAGGGTAGTCCCCTGTTTTGTGGGCTGCCTGCAGGGGCCGTCGAGGGTGTTCAGGGAACACCTGTGAGGACCCAACCAGCCTAATCGCGTGTGGAGCTTCCCGCGCACCCCTGAAATACACGCGCCCAGGCTATTCGCGTGTGGAACTTCCCGCGCACCCCTGAAATACACGCGCCCAGGCTATTCGCGTGTTGAACTTCCCGCGCACCCCTGAAATACACGCGCCCAGGCTATTCGCGCGTGGAACTTCCCGCGCACCCCTGAAATGCACGCGCCCAGGCTATTCGCGTGTGGAACTTCCCGCGCACCCCTGAAATACACGTAGCACGCTGGGAGACATGAGTGGGGGCCTGGTGGAGGGTGCCCCTGGTGACTGGGGGGTGGGGGTGGTGGGAGACATGGGTGGGGGCCTGGTGGAGGGTGCCCCTGGTGGCTGGGGGGTGGGGGTGGTGGGAGACATGAGTGGGGGCCTGGTGGGGGCTGCCCCTGCACTGCTGGGGGGTGGGGGTGGTGGGAGACATGAGTGGGGGCCTGGTGGAGGGTGCCCCTGGTGACCGGGGGGGTGGGGGTGGTGGGAGACATGAGTGGGGGCCTGGTGGAGGCTGCCACTGGTGGCTGGGGGGGTGGGGGTGGTGGGAGACATGAGTGGGGGCCTGGTGGGGGGTGCCCCTGGATGGTGGGGGGTGGGGGTGGTGGGAGACATGAGTGGGGGCCTGGTGGAGGGTGCCCCTGGTGACCGGGGGGGTGGGGGTGGTGGGAGACATGAGTGGGGGCCTGGTGGAGGCTGCCACTGGTGGCTGGGGGGGTGGGGGTGGTGGGAGACATGAGTGGGGGCCTGGTGGGGGCTGCCCCTGCACTGCTGGGGGTGGGGGTGTTGGGAGACATGAGTGGGGGCCTGGTGGAGGGTGCCCCTGGATGGTGGGGGGTGGGGGTGGTGGGAGACATGAGTGGGGGCCTGGTGGAGGGTGCCCCTGGTGACTGGGGGGGTGGGGGTGGTGGGAGACATGGGTGGGGGCCTGGTGGAGGCTGCCCCTGGTGGCGGGGGGGTGGGGGTGATAGGGGACATGAGTGGGGGCCTGGTGGAGGCTGCCCCTGCACTGCTGGGGGGTGGGGGTGGTGGGAGACATGGGTGGGGGCCTGGTGGAGGGTGCCCCTGGTGGCTGGGGCGTGGGGGTGGTGGGAGACATGGGTGGGGGCCTGGTGGAGGCTGCCCCTGCACTGCTGGGGGGTGGGGGTGGTGGGACACAAGTATGGGGGCCTGGTGGAGGGTGCCCCTGGTGGCAGGGGGGTGGGGGTGTTAGGGGACATGAGTGGGGGCCTGGTGGAGGGTGCCCCTGCACTGCTGGGGGGTGGGGGTGGTGGTAGACATGAGTGGGGGCCTGGTGGAGGCTGCCCCTGCACTGCTGGGGGGTGGGGGTGGTGGGAGACATGAGTGGGGGCCTGGTTGAGGGTGCCCCTGGTGGCTGGGGGGTGGGGGTGGTGGGAGACATGGGTGGGGGCCTGGTGGAGGCTGCCCCTGGTGGCTGGGGGGTGGGGGTGGTGGGAGACATGGGTGGGGGCCTGGTGGAGGGTGCCCCTGGTGGCTGGGGGGTGGGGTGGTGGGAGACATGGGTGGGGGCCTGGTGGAGGCTGCCCCTGGTGGCGGGGGGGTGGGGGTGATAGGGGACATGAGTGGGGGCCTTGTGGAGGCTGCCCCTGCACTGCTGGGGGGTGGGGGTGGTGGGAGACATGGGTGGGGGCCTGGTGGAGGGTGCCCATGGTGGCTGGGGGGTGGGGGTGGTGGGAGACATGGGTTGGGGCCTGGTGGAGGGTGCCCATGGTGGCTGGGGGGTGGGGGTGGTGGGAGACATGGGTGGGGGCCTGGTGGAGGGTGCCCCTGGTGGCTGGGGGGCGGGGGTGGTGGTAGACATGAGTGGGAGCCTGGTGGAGGCGGCTCCTGCACTGCTGGGGGGTGGGGGTGGTGGGAGACATGAGTGGGGGCCTGGTGGAGGGTGCCCCTGCACTGCTGGGGGGTGGGGGTGGTGGGAGACATGAGTGGGGGCCTGGTGGAGAGTGCCCCTGGATGCTGGGGGGTGGGGGTGGTGGGAGACATGAGTGGGGGCCTGGTGGAGGGTGCCCCTGCACTGCTGGGGGTGGGGGTGGTGGGAGACATGGGTGGGGGCCTGGTGGAGGCTGCCCCTGCACTGCTGGGGGGTGGGGGTGCAGGGGGACATGAGCAGGTGTGCAGGGTAGTCCGCTGTTTTGTGGGCTGCCTGCAGGGGCCGTCGAGGGTGTTCAGGGAACACCTGTGAGGACCCACCCAGCCTAATCGCGTGTGGAACTTCCCGCGCACCCCTGAAATACACGCGCCCAGGCTATTCGCGTGTGGAACTTCCCGCGCACCCCTGAAATACACGCGCCCAGGCTATTCGCGTGTGGAACTTCCCGCGCACCCCTGAAATACACGTACCCTGCTGAAATCGCGTGTAAAAGTTCCCGCGCACCCCTGTAATACACGTACCCTGGCTAATCGCGTGTATAACTTCACGCGTACCCCTGATATGCACGTTACCCGCTTTGCGTTCCTTGTTTGGCAGCCCTGTAAACTGGTCCAGGGTTAGCGCAGCCCTTTGCGATGATTTAGCGATTTTGATGGCTTTCCCTTGCGCGAGGGCGTTCTTGGGGGCGTTACTGGCGCTGCTGCAAGGTCGCTGCGATACTCTGCGCCACGGCTGGTTTGGGAGCCTAGAATACGCTGTGCGCGGAAATCGGTTTTAGCGCACGTGCCTGGCGCAGACAATCGCACGCGGACACTCTGCGCCAGCCGCTTGCGACACTTTTCTGCGAAATTCTATGAATTACCCTGGAAATCTTTGGTTCCCTGTTTTAACTCTAATAGTTCTCCATCAACTTCTTGAGATAATTGGCGTCTGTCAAACATCTTTTTAAATTCTAACTTGAAGGCTAACAAGTTCTTTAGTATAGGATTCTCTTGACCAACTAATAATACTGACCAAGTTGCCGCCTCACCAGTAAGGTAAGACAGCATAAAAGCTATTTTAGTAGCATCTGTATTAAAAGCTTCAGGTCTACAAAGGAAATGAAGTTCACACTGTGAAAGGAAAATCTGGCATTTCTTCGCATCTCCCCCAAAACATTCTGGAGGTGCTAAGGGGACTGGACCCATAGGTATATTCAAACTTCCCCTACTTCTTCCCTGAGAACTCGTTCCTTCACCCAAATCCTCTCTAATTAACACTGGTAATTCTCTACTAGGATTCTCTGAATCTCTTGACTCCAAAGAAATTTCCTCACCCTTACGGGTAACCTTAGAGTTTAACTCTTCAAACTTGACTTGTAATTCCTGGTTTCCTTTTCGCACAGCCCTCATTTCCTCCTTTAACTCTGAAAAAATGTCCCTTATGGAACTTGCTAGTGCTTCTATGGGATCCATATCAGATCAGGTGGAAAAAAATATCGTGGGCCTTTCATCCTGTCAGGGTCCGGATTGACTGAATTCCACAGGAGCCGATTCTGGCCCCACAGAGCCTCACTAGGAGTTCACCTCTCAACCCTTAAGTATAAGCTGAGCTGAAAACCCCAAGAAAGGGAAAGGGGAATTTGGAGAAAATACCAACGGAGACACTGCAGCCCTGCAACCTTCTGGTAGGCTCTGGTATCTGTAGTAAACAAATACACCTGGTTACCTATATGATAATATAAACTTCTTTTCCAAAATTATTCTAAACAAACTCTAAACTCTTTACCTCTTAAACCACAGTAAAAGACTTAGAGGCTAATAATCTGTGTGGAATATCTTGTAAATAATATCTTGTTCAGTGCATATAGTTCAAGTCACTCAAGTCTCTTTAGAATCCTAAAGTGATGGCCCTTGCAAACATCTTACAGACTTAGATATTCTTCTTGCTTTAAAGTTCTTTTCACTCTATGTAGTTTTCAATGCCTTTATAAAATGCAGTCTTTCTCTGAAGTATTGAATTCCATTTGCATAAATTACATTAAATAGATACTCTTTAACTTTCTGGAATGCTGCTTTCCTTCTGCGTGTGAATTGTTTCCTTATTTACACATAAAAACATATAGTTTCTTTCTTGATACGCGTGTGCGTCAAACACGTGAATTCAGAAGACGTGAAGAATTGTCCTCACGTTTAAAATACGCACGCGATTCTTAACAAAACACGCACATGTGCAAAAATACGTAAACGCGATAAAAATAACACGCGCTAGTTAAAATGGACTCGCGCTCTATCGCTACCGAACACACGCGGAGAAATGAAACGTAATTCACGTAAAATAGTTCACGCATTAAAAACAACTTGCGCTTAATTAAAATGGACTCGCGCTCTATCGCATCCCAACACGCGTTTTCTTATGAAACGTCTTTCACGTTAAAAATGTACACGCGCTAAAATTCACTCACGCAATTCATTTGGGCACGCGCTCTATCGCTCTAAATACCCGCGTGCTTCCAAAAACACGTAAACGACGACACACGAACTCGCGCACACATTAAACAGTCTTGAAGTACATTACACGCAGTTAATAAACTTTAAACTTCAACGCACAATCTTCAAGCTTGTTTCATTAAAGTAACTTAACTGTAAATGTCTCTTTTTTCAAATAATTTTGAAACTTGTTAACTCTTTAAGTTTTCTTATAAAAGAAAATGAAAGTTCACTGTGAAAATCTTAAAATCTTTAAAAGAACGATCCCACCTGATGTCTTCTTGTTCATACAGGATCAGCAAACAATATTCTTACTTCTTTGGAAGATTTTCTGAACTCTGAAAGGGCCTTACTTAAGGAGCTTAACTAATGTACAACCAGCCACTGAATTTCTATGGATGAAAGGCAGTTTAGAATCTTGCTCACCTCCCAAGAAACAAACCCATTGTCCTTTCCACCAATCAGGCAAACCAAACATATCATTGTTCCTTTAACCAATCAGATTAAGTTTCTTTCTCTCCATCTTGACTTGGGCAAACACAATGTTAATTCTATGTACAAACTCTTCCTGTTACTAACCCTGCCAGCTCTGAAAGCACAAATAACCCAGCCAGCTCTGAAGGCACAATGTTAATCCTGTTACTCATCCTTTTACTAACCCAGCCAGTCCTGACAATCCTGTTACTCATCCTGTTACTAACCCAGCCAGTCCTGACAGGAAGAATGCAACCACGAATGACAAGTTCCAAGAATTCATAGCAAAACACCCAAGTTCCAGAATTCATTTTCATAGGCGGGAGTTTAATAGTTAAGTCAAAGCATCGACAAAACCCCAGTTGAGAGATATGGGGCCCATGGGGGACAAGGTATTGGGAAGCAGGAGCTGAATAGTTTAAGAGCCTACTGAATGACATAATGCAATGGGCAAAATGGGCAATCTTTTGCAAGGTTCCAGGTCAAAAGCAATTTTGAGCACAATACAGAGGAGGGAATGAAGAATGGTCCAGAATTAAGAAAAGGTCAAATAAGAGGAAATCCAAGATCATGAAACAGAGCCAAACTGTGTATAGCAAGAAGGAATTGAGTGCATCCATCACTGAGAAGTGATGTTTTCAATAGATTTATGGAGTTCCCACTACGCTGGAGTCATTTGACCAGAGACCACTGAGACTTGTAGTCCTTCCAGTAATGCAGACTCCACTCTGGTCAGCATAGAACATTCAGCAGTGTCTACCATGTGACATTTGCGCAGCTGCTGTGATTTTGGAGTATGTTGCTTTAGAGCAGGATAAGAGTAGATTGGCACTTAGGGTACCCTTACATTGTTATTAATAAGAGTGGGGTAAGGTGTATTTAAAATAAATGATTTGTTGGCTTCTGTCTAGCCACTATTTTCTTTTGAGCATTACTTACATCTACCTTTGGGTTGGTAGGAAAATTAAAGTGTATTACTTGATATTTTCACTGGGTATTCCACTGCAAGAACATGCAACGTTTACTGCATGATTTATCATATTTCATGCTGTATTTTAAACATGCATCATTTTCCATTTACTGATTTTCATAATCACTGTCTGTGCAGGCAATGTGAAATGATGTTTATGGTAAAAACAAGCACGTAAAGGGCAAAAACATGTGTTAGCACTACCGCAACACTGATAATGAAGTTAATATCAGGATATTTTTCAACCTGATATGAGAGGATACCAGGTCTGTAATATTTATTATTACCTGGTAGGGTCAATGAGCTTGTTACCAGCAAGTTGCATAAATGTCTGATGGGAAAGAATTGCCATCAGACCTTGGGTCGCCAATTGTAGTGAAGACTACTGAAGGAAATTAAATTCATTCATATTAAGTAAATAGATACGTTGTAGAAAATTGTGCCTGAAGGCACAAAAATGCTCTTGAAAAAAATGTATCCAAAACAAAACTTTTAGTAAATTGATTCTTTACTTCATTTGTTAAGAAGAAGCAGAAATGATGTGCCAATGCATTTCGGACCTATACTTGGTCCTTCATCAGGGCGAATTTCTGCTCAGCGATTTGCACTTCCTTTTTGGGCCGCATCAGCCCTTCTGCAGCTCTGCATCATCACTGCCACTGACTTCCGCCTTCTGACTTGTTACCAGCAAGCTCATTGGCTCTCGCCAGGGGCTTACCTCACAGAGAATGCTCTGAATCCTCTGCTTCTCCGCTGTGGAATCCCAGAGTGGCTGCCATGGAAAGGGAGAAGAGACTACGTGTAGCACCTTCGCCCCATCCATGGCAGTCATTTTTTCATTTACTTTTTTAACTTTTTTTTCTCATTGGTTTTAATGGCCTTCATGGAAAGGGAGAAGGGACTATGCTTTGCTCGGGCTTTTGGCCCCGGGGGCATTACCCAACCAGTAATGCCCCCTCTCCTCGGGTCATATTGCGAAACTCCTGCTGAAGTTCGGTTTTGTTGGTGTACTCATTAATGCCTATACTGCTGAACTTTGTAGGTATCAGATGATAAATCGGTACTAGGAAGGATGATTCAATGATATATATAGTTTTTCATTTCAAACTATAATTCCTGACTTTCTCTTGTAACTTAGAGCTCACCTGCCAGCCCACAGAAAATTGACAAAGTCCTCCTGGGACTAGTAAGTAGTTGTAAAAAGCATAATAGTTTTACTAAACATTTCCTTTCCTCATAAATCCCCTATTCCTATTCAACATGCTTTCAGCAAGAGTTAAGGAAATCTTTGACTGTAAGGTGCACACATAAAGGATTCTACTTCAATTCATTTTGTTTTCCATCATTTAAATCTACCTGTTGAAAAGTATAGTTACGCTTCTCCAAGCACCTTTTTGGGCTCATTCTACCAAACCCCGTTATAATAAGGGTATCCATTTTTGGGAGCGAAGCCTTTCATCTACCCCCTTTGGTTTGCATTTTCAGCCCCGAATTTTTTCTATCTTATTTTTTTTTCTTATCTAATTCTTTCATGGTTTTGAGCATTTTAAACCTATTCAGTAGATTGGCAAAATATGTTTCTGGAGAACTAAATGTAGTCCTATTTCTGTTCTCTCTGTATGACCATTACTTCTTTTACACACTAAAATCTACCCTTTTTTTATATGGATGTGTCCCACAAAAATCTTGATCGGAGCAGTAAATTGAATTTGATGTAGATCCATGAGATGTTATTTTCAGAAACAAACATTCGCGAAAAGCTACCGATTATATATTATGACTCATGCTCTTAACCACCGATGATAGATCAAGAAGGGCATACCAATTTCTTTGTTCACAATGATCAGTTCGAATTCCTTGCATTTGATGTATTAAACCAGAAAATGAAAGAGCTCTTTATGTATTTGTACTTAACATTATTTGTGTTTTTGTTTTCTTTTAGGATCCTTTTGAAGCTGACCTCAGCATTGAACAAACACATGAGCCCCCTGTTGAGAGGGTAACTATATTTATTGTTAGTTATTCCTGTAATGAAGTTCCAATTGTGCTCATTCCAAAAGAGATTCACACTTGTATTCAATATAGATTCTTAGCATCCTTTCTGGATCATTGGGAGCACACAGTTAATCAGAAACCAGAATTTCTCTGTACTGTTCCTAATTAGTACCCACAAAATGTGCCTCGCTAATGACAGCTGCATCAAACGTCCACTGTGTCTGCTTGCCCTCACTTTTTCTGCATGTCTCCATGTTGCTCTCAGTGCTGGACTTGAACCCAGCCGGCAAACCTGGGTCCTTCTTCTTCCTCTGCAACGGGCATGCCACAACATCTGCTGCTCTTACTCCTCTCTCTCATTTCTGTGTCTAGATTTTTTGGTGCTCTCTATGCTGATGTTTATCCTACCCTTCCACCCTGTCAATACCCCACTAATGCCTGGAAATGTCAACAACCAAGATCATTGGCCCTCGCCAGGGCCTTACCCCACCGAGAAGGCTCTGAATCCTCTGCTTCTCCGCTTTGGAATCCCAGAGTGGCTGCCATGGAAAGGGAGAAGAGACTACGTGTAGCTCCTTCGCCCTTTCCATGGCAGTCATTTTTTCATTTGTTTTTTTAAACTTTTTTTCCCAATGGTTTTAATGGCCGCCATGGAAAGGGAGAAGGGACTATGCTTTGCTCGGCTTTTGGCCCCGAGGGCATTACCCAACCAGTAATGCCCCCTCTCCTCGGTCATATTGCGAAAATGCTGCTGAAGTTCGGTTTTGTTGTTGTACTCATTACTGCTAAACTCTGTAGGTTTCAGAAGAGAAATCGGTCCTAGGAGAAATGATTCCATGATATATATTGTTTTTCATTACAAATTATAATTCCTGACTTTCTCTTGTAAATTAGAGCTCACCTGCCAGCCCACAGAAAATTGACGAAGTCCTCCTGGGACTAGTAAGTAGTTGTAAACAGCAGAATAGTTTTCCTCATAAATCCCCTATTCCTATTCAACATGCTTTCTGCTAGAGTTAAGGAAATCTTTGACTGTAAGGTTCACACATAAAGGAATCTACTTCAATTCATTTTGCTTTCCATCATTTAAATCTACCTGTTGAAAAGTATAGTTACGCTTCTCCAAGCACCTTTTTGGGCTCATTCTACCAAACCCCGTTGTAATAAGGGTATCCATTTTTGGGAGCGAAGCCATTCATCTACCCCCTTTAGTTTGCATTTTCAGCCCCGCATTTTTTCTATCAAATTTCTTTTTCTTATCTAATTCTTTCATGGTTTTGAGCACTTTAAACCTATTCAGTAGATTGGCAAAATATTTTTCTGGAGAACTAAATGTAGTCCTATTCCCCTTCCCTCTGTATGACCATTACTTATTTTACACCCTAAAATCTACCCTTTTTTGATATTGATGTGTCCACGAAAATCTTGATCGGAGCAGTAGATTGAATTTGATGTAGATCCATGAGACGTTATTTTCAGAAACAAACATTCGCGGAAGGCTACCGCTTATATATTATGACTCATTCTCTTAACCACCGATGATAGGGAAAGAAGGGCATACCTATTTCTTTGTTCATAAAGATCAGTTAGAATTCCTTGCATTTGATGAATTAAACCAGAAAATGAAAGAGCCCTTGGATGTATTTGTACTTAATATTATTTTTGTGTTTTTGTTTTCTTTTAGGATCCTTTTGAAGCTGACCTCAGCATTGAACAAACACCTGAGTCCCCTGTTGAGAGGGTAACTATATTTATTGTTAGTTATTTCTGTAATGAAGTTCCAGTTGTGCTCATTCCAAAAGCGATTCACACTTTTATTCAATATTGATTCTTAGCATCCTTTCTGGATATTTGGGAGCACACAGTTAATCAGAAACCAGAATTTATCTGTACTGTTCATAATAAGTACCCACAAAATGTGCTTCGCTAATGACAGCTACATCAAACGTCCACTGTGTCTGCTTGCCCTCACTTTTTCTGCCTGTCTCCACCTTGCTCTCAGTGCTGGACTTGAACCCAGCCGGCAAACCTGGATCCTTCTTCTTCCTCTGCAACTGGCATCCCACAACATCTGCTCCTCTTACTCCTGTCTTTCATTTCTTTGTCTAGATGTTTTGGTGTTCTCTATGCTGATGTTTATCCCACCCTTCCACCCTGTCAATACCCCACTAACTCCTGGAAATTTGAAACTCGGTGACAGCATGTCAGCTTATTGGGGCTGTTTTTGGAATGCCCTGGCTTTTGTACTCCACATCCTCTCAACCCAAAGGATTGAGTTCCAGACACTTTGTGGTGGCATTAGATCAACTTCTGCCGATCTCCACTTTATGCGTTAGCTTAGATTTCAACCATTTTATAGTTTTTCTTCATGAGATGTGACAGCCTCCAGATGTGAGTAGTTTAGCCGACAATTGTTTTGGTATTCGGTTCAAGGCTCCTTTGTAGATCATACATGCAATGTTGAATATGATCCTGTTAGAGGGGGAAGCCAGTGAAGCCACCAGAGTGTAACCTAAAGACACCTAAGTAAGACCTTACGATACCGAAACGCATAGACAAATCGGGTTTGTATAAGAAAAAGAAATAGATCTGGAGGTCACAACAGTGCACCCAACGGAACACAGACAGTAATCGTAAGGGGAAAGTGCAGTTTCCACAAGAGTTCAACTGTCTCCAAATATCCAAGTATTCACAAGATTCCAACTGTACACAACTGCCCAATATTTTAAACAATACTAGTGAGGGTGGAATGCAACCTTGAATGCTAAGTTCTGAGAATTCATAGCAAAACACCCAAGTTCCAGAATTCATTTTTAAAGGTGGGGAGAGTAATAGGTAAGTCAAAGCATAGACAATACCCCCAGTTGAGAGATATGGGGACCATGGGGGATGAGGTATTGGGAAGCCGGATCTGAATAGTTTACACAGCCTACTGATTGGCATAATGCAATGGGCAAAACGGGCAATCTGTTGCAAGGTTGTAGGTCAAAAGCAATTTTGAGCTCAATACAGAGGAGTGAATGAAGAATGGTCCAGAAGTAAGAAAATGTCAGATAAGAGGAAATCCAAGATCAAGAATCAGAGCCAAACTGTGTATAGCAAGAAGGAATTGAGTGCATCCATCACTGAGAAGTGATGTTTTCAATAGATGTATGGAGTTCGCACTATGCTGGAGTCGTTTGACCAGAGACCACTGAGACTGGTAGTCCTTCCAGTAATGCAGCCGCCATCTGGTCAGCATAGAACATTCAGCAGTGTCCACCATGTGACATTTGCGCAGCTCCTGTGATTTTGGGGCATGTTGCTTTAGAGCAGGATAAGAGTAGATTGACACTTAGGGTACCCTTGCATTGTGATTAATAAGAGTGGGGTAAGGTGTATTTAAAATTAATTATTTGTTGGCATCAGTCTAGCCACTATTTTCTTTTGAGCATTACTTACATCTACCTTTGGGCTGGTAGGAAAATTAAAGTGTATTACTTGATATTTTCACTGGGTATTCCACTGCAAGAACATGCAACATTTACTGCATGATTCATCATATTTCATGCTGTGTTTTTTTTTTTAAAACTTTTTTTTATTATTCAGCGTGGCAGCAAAACACAGGCGAACAGCGGCAGGCAAATAAAATATGAAAGCAGAAGTACACAATATAGGCACGCAGAGGTTGCTTCAAATATAAACATAAACAATGGGCATTTTCATAACCTGGCCAAGAGGACAGAGAGCTATGATAGGGGTGAGTGCCCGAGCTGGTGAGGGGAGGCAGCTGGGAGAGATGCATCCGGTGTCGTATTCAGATCAGCCATATAAGATCGGAATCTGAGCCAAATATTCCTAGGTCTGGAGTGGGTGGGTTGTAGGTGAGACCAGGCTTCCTCAGAGTCAGAGGCCCACGTGACCGCTCTTAGCCATTGGGCATGAGTGGGAGGTGAGGGGCGAAGCCAGCAAAGAAGGATGGATCGTACCGCGAGAAGCATGCAGAGTCCCGCTAATTTTTTGGAATTCCGGGAGAGACCCGGGAGATCATGGAAGAGGCAAACCACCGGGGAGGGATTTATGGGGTGGTCGAGCATATCAGATACCGTCGAGCAAACTGCTTCCCAGAACTGTGAGAGGCGTGGACAGGACCAAATCATGTGAATGTAATTGGCAGCATCCTGACCGCATCTAGGACAACTAGAGGGGTGATCACTGGACATGCGGTGCAGTCTGATCGGGGTGTAGTGGAACCTATGTAGTACTTTAAACTGAATCAGTTTGAAACGGGAGTTGAAAGATACCCGGTGTATGCGTTCACACAAGTGTGCCCAGTGCTCATCAGACATTTCAACATCAAGGTCCGCCTCCCACGCCCACTTCAGCTTAGTGAATTCTGGAATAGATCTGGATTGCAGCATAGTGTATAGTCTAGATATTTTACCTCTAGTGGGTGAGGGGGAGGTGAGTTCCTCGATGGCAGGGTCGTCAGGTGGTACTGCTGGGAACATCTGGTAATTACGTTTAAGGGTCCTGCAAAGAGACAAATATTGTAGCCATACACACTGGCCACTCCTTAAGGACAAAGGGAGGTCAGGCCATTCAACAAATATACCCTGCTCAAACACATCACACAGCAACTCATATCCCACTTCAGCCCAGTGTCGAACCATGGCCGGAGGCACACGTGGGACCCCCGGAAGAAAGTTCCAGAGAGGGAGGTTACCATGGAAGGGGTAAGCAGTACCGGTCAGCCTCCATGTTTTCGCCAATGCCAGGGATGTGCAGGCGATCAGGCTCTGTGAGTCTACCGCCAGGTGGGCGGGTTTTAACACCAGGGAGCGGATGTTGCGGTCGCAGACCGCAAGTTTCTCGAGTCTGACATGTGGGTGGGGGGGGCTCTGTTGTGTTAAACCAGTAGGATGGATATTGGATTTGGGATACCAGCCAGTATTTGAGGAAATCAGGGGCGCCAAACCCCCCGTAAGTCATAGGGATAGACAAGGTATCAAGTTTAAGGCGGACCGCACCCGAGTGCCAAAGAAAGGAATTGACTGTGCGGGTCAGTTCACGGAAGAAGCCCCCCCTGGCCACAAGGGGATATTGGTGAACCTGTAAAGTAGCTGGGGCAACACCACCATTTTCAGTAGACCTATTCTGCCTGCGAGGGATATTGGGAGTTTGTCCCAGACTAGAACTTTAGACGACAGGTGTGTAAGATACTTCTGGTAGTTCTTGAAAGTCAGCGCTTGATGGCGCGTTACCTCAATCCCCAGGTAAGTAATCGTAGACTGAGCCCATGTGAACCCCTGGGTGTCAGGAGGGGGGAGGGTGCACTCCGTAAGTGGGAAGAGTGTGGATTTCGAGCAATTCACCTCAAGGCCCGAGATTCAGCCGAAATGAATGACGTCCTCCAGCATCGGGGGTAAGTTGGTGGAGGGGGAGCGTATAAACAACAGTGCGTCATCAGCATATAGGGACACTATGTCCGCCTGGCCCGCCGTGCGGAGAGCTCTATGTGCATGGAATTGGCGGAGCATATCGGCGAAAGGTTCTATTGCTATAGCAAAGATCAGGGGAGAAAAGGGGCATGCCTGTCTTGTCCCCCTGGCGATCTCAAAGAAAGGGGAGCAACGGTCGTCAGTACGTACCCTGGCCACAGGAGCAGAGTAAAGCAATCTAACCCAGGAGAGAAAGGAGGGACCAAATTTACAGCTCTCAAGGACGCGCCACAAATACCTCCATGAAACCGAATCAAAGGCTTTTTGCATGTCTAGCATGGCAGCAACCGCCTGTGTCTCGGGGTTTATTCTGTTAATTATATTAAAGAGACGCCTTAGGTTCAGAGAGGTAGAGCGACCTGGGATGAAGCCCCCCTGATCTGGGTGGATGATAGATGGTAAAAAGGGAGCCAACCGAAGCGCCAGTGCCTTGGCGTATATTTTGACATCACAATTTATAAGTGAGAGCGGGCGGTATGAACCACATTGCGATGGGGATTTACCAGATTTAAGTAATACTGTCATTGTGCTTCACGGAGTGAAGGGGGAAATACACCGGCCTCCACCGATTCCTCCCAGAGAGCCAACAGGTGAGGAAGCAATAGTGATTTATAGCGCTTATAAAATTCGACAGGGATGCCGTCTGAGCCAGGGGCTCTCCCCGAGGATAAGGAGTCCATAGCCTCCGAGAACTCCTCAAGCGTAAGTGGGGAGTCAAGGGAACCTGCGGTCTCCGGAGAGAGAGTCGATAGAGGAAGGGAATCGAGAAAAGAATCAATCTCCACCACCGACACCTCACCTGAGTTGGAATAAAGGGCTTCATAGAACGCGAAAAATTCCGTATTGATGTCCTGTGAGGTGACAGCCATAGAGCCGTCAGGTCTCTCGATCCCAAGAATATGCGGGGACCCCGTCGCATGATGGATCAGTCTCGCCAGGAGTCGGCCAGGGCGCTCACCCTCCCCGTATCTCCTCGCCATGCCAGGGTTATCCAAAAATTTCTGTTCGCGCTCCGCAAGGGATCGGAACGTATCCAGCTCCGCCCCGATATCCGCCAGGGTACCCGGGGTGGAATGAAGTGAGCACTTAGCCTCCAGGATTGATAATTTAGATTCACTCCCGGCGAGGTCTCGCCGAATCGATTTAAGGACACCGTTCTCCTTTGACAGCGCTATCCCTCTAATATAGTCTTTGAAGGACTCCCACAGAGTGGCCTGTGATGGTACTGAGCCCGTGTTTGTCCCGAAGAACTCCTCAATAGACAACTCGAGCTCGGAGCAAAACTCCGGGTCCAGAAGGGAGAGGGGTTTCAACCACCAACATCGAGTACGGCCGGAATCCGGCCCCCAACCTATAGTGACGGTTACAGGAGAGTGGTCAGACAGGGTTCTGGGGAGGATCATTAGCTGGATAACATTCTTAATCAATTCGTTGGAGATCAACCATCTATCAATACGGGAATAGGAATCATGGACTGAGGAGTAGAAAGAGTAGATACGAGAATCCGGGTAGAAGAACCTCCATGCATTAACCATGACGAGACGGGGTAGGGATGATAGTGCAGCATAGGCTGCCCTGGAGAGCTGACGGGGCCTGGACCCAGATCTATCGTGGGCTACATCAAAAATTGTGTTGAAATCACCCCCCCAGAGGATGGGGACAAGGGGAAAGCCCTCGAGGAGGGAGGTGACCTGTACATAGAAATCCGGGTCATCTATGTTAGGGCCGTAAATGTTCAGCAGGACTACTTCCTTGTTTTGGAGTGAGGCATGAAGCAGTACATATCTGCCTTGAGGGTCTGTTTGTGAAGAAATAAGAGTGAACTTGAGACTCTTATGGATGAGGGTCATGACCCCGCGGCTTTGGGTAGAGAAATCAGTGAAAAATCTATGGGGGCCCCAGGTCTTGGCAAATCGCATACACTGTTCCGTGCGGGCATGCGTCTCTTGTAGAAAAAGAATCTTGGACCCATGACGCTCAGCCTGCAACTGGAGCTGTCTCATCTTTTTGTGATTGCCCAACCCCCGTACGTTCCAGCTCATGAAGGTCAGGTCACTCTCACTCATAGATGCAGTGGCATTGGTAACAGAAAAAATGTCAATAACCCACGGGCCAGTTTAGAAGCCCTGCGGCACCAGTTCCTGAGTATTGCTACGCGGTCCGCCTTTGCTGCCAACGCCATGTTTTCCATAACATAACCCCAAACATGACCCATCCCCACCCACATCCCCCCCAAACAGAGGGATGACAATCCGAAAACCCCTCAACCACAACCAAACCAGAGGCATCAGTGACTGGGGGCCTGTAGTCCGGACTTGCCACGTCACTCCGGGCAACGGCAGATCCAATAAAGCAAAAGGTGCGCACAGTAGGAATTTGTATGTAACTTGGACACAGTTTTTGCACATATTGATGTGGCACATATTTGTAAGATGAAACAAACCAAGCAGATTACAGAATGGAAGATCAGTGTACCCCCGATGCAGGAAGGAGGCCGGGCCTGGCATCTCCCCGACGGGACAGAAGGATAACTGTAGAACCATGATCAGAGAAGGTGGATCAGCCCGGGAAATGTTCGTCCATAAACCTGGAGGCCTCCTCCGGGATCGTGAAGAAGAACACCTGGTTAGCATGTTCTATGCGAAGTTTGGCGGGATAGAACATGGCATATTTGATCGAGTGGTCTCGCAGCCTACGCTTCACCGCTTGGAAAGTCTTGGGTTCACGTTGGACGGCCATTGAAAAGTCAGGGTAGAGATGAATCCTAGCGCCGCCCAGTAGTAGCTCACCCTGGGGCCTCGCAGCGTTGAGGAGAGCATCACGATCACGGAAGTTCAGCACACGGGCTATGATGGGCCGGGGTGGAGCACCGGGTTTGGGTTTGGCCGTCAGGGCTCGGTGTGCCCGCTCTATAGCGAAGTGCGGGGAAAGCTTGGGTGAATTCAGGAGCGACAGTAATGTATGCTCAACAAAGTCCTCCATTGGTTCATGAACTTCATTCTCGGGAACACCGATAATGCGGAGGTTGTTACGCCTTGATCGGGATTCCAAGTCCTCGTTCTTCTTTTCTACATCGAGGACTCGGCTGGAGAGAGCGACAACCTCAGAGCACAAGGCACCCAGTGCATCCTCTGCGGAGCCCACCCGTGTCTCGACCTCCGACACTCGGCTATCCATCCTCTCAATGTGGGCCTTAATAGAGGATATAGTGCCGTTCATGTCATCTATTTTTGAGTGGAGTGCGGTGAAGCCCTCGCGGATAAAATCCATCATATTTTGGGATTCTGGAGCTGCGACGGACGATGACGCGACAGGGGCCTGTTCGGCGGACTCCTCTGGCGATCTCACCGGTGTCTTCGCAAACATGTTGATGGAGCTCTGTTTCCTCGTGCCCCCCTTGGTCATCTTGACGATGTTGGCAATCGAGTAGGGTGAGGGGGATCCTAGCAGCTCTAGAAGAAGGGTGAGGGGAGCTCGGACCATGCACCCCGTAAGACAGTATGCAAGGTATGGTGTGAGGCAGGAAGTCTTGCAGAGGGACCAGTGGCTGTGGATCCGTATAAATGAGATTTTGCGGTTGCCGGGAAGAACTGTGGGGACTCAGCTAGCCCCGGGAGACGTGGAGGGCACCGGCCGAGGACCTCGAGTGTGGGTGACCCCGGGGCTGGTGATGATGATGCCTTACGGTCACTGTGAGAGCAGGGGTCCCGATTGATTCCACCCAGCGCAATGCTCCGCCGGTGAGGCAGGCATGTCGCAGCCCCAAGGACAGCGATGTAGGTTATAGCAGGCCCCAGGTAGTTGACAGGTCCTGTGTGGAGCAGCGGCCCCGAGACCACCGCGACCTGCTCAGGAGGCAGGAGTCCCCCAGGAATGGAGATATGGGAGGCCAGCGAGGCCCAGGGCACCTCCAGTGAGGCGAACGGATGATGGCAGATCCGCAAGGCAGAGGGGCACTCGGGTGAACACAGGCTGGGGGAGGATCGAGCATGCCAAGCCCGCAAAGCACCCAGAGTAAATCATGCGCATCATGTCCCAGAGCCAAGCAGGGGGGGAGTTAGCAGCACCCCCCCTACACGTACCTTGTTTATGCCGGGCTTACACTGTATGAGCCAGCCTGGGAGTACGGCACCCGGCGTCCGAGGGCACGCCGCAGCTCCACACAGCCTCCGGAGTCTCCCTGCGGAGGGGGTCTCCGGTAGACGGCCCCCGTGGCGAGCCCGGCCAAGTTCAGGAGGGGCCAGGCCACAGCAGCACTGACGGTGTCCTCCGATGGAGCGCCAAGATGCGCAGCAGCAGCGGCCGCAGACGCGGCGCCCCCACGGTAGTGGGGGGCGGCCAAGGGGCCAGCGCAGGGCCGCAACTCCAAAGGCCCCGTCCTCACGGGATGGGCTCCAGCAGATGCAGGCGAGGGGGGCCCGGGACCCCGGGGCGTCCCACAGGTCCTCCCCGAAGCGATTGGCAGGCTCCGGGGTGCAGAGAGGCCCGGCATGTCTCCCTCAGTCAGGCAAGATATTGGCGTGAAGCCGCAGCGCCGATGGGGGAGGGGAGAGAGACGTCCGGATCTCGGGGTCCCCCGCTCCGATTTTGACTTGAATCAAGACAGGTGGTGCCACGTCACCTCAGAAGCAGAGTTGTGCCCTCCAGGGCTGAGTGCCAGAGCAGGAAGGTGCCAATAAAAGGATTGTGGGATCTGCCTGCCGCGGAGAGTAACGCTAAGGCGGCCATCTTGTTCGGCGCTCAACAGCGCCCCTCATGCTATGTTTTTAACATGCATCTTTTTCCATTTACTGATTTCAATAATCACTGTCTGTGCAGGCAATGTGACATGATGTTTATGGTAAAACAAGCACACAAAGGCAGAAACATGTGTTAGCACTACCACAACACTGATAATGAAGTTAATATCAGGATGTTTTTTCAACCTGATATCAGAGGCTACCAGGTCCGTAATATTTATTATTACCCAGCTAGGGTCAATGAGCTTGTTACAAGCAAGCTCATTGGCCCTTGCCAGGGCCTTACCTCACCGAGAAGGCTCTGAATCCTCTGATTCTCCGCTGCAGTATCCCAGAGTGGCTGCCATGGAAAGGCAGAAGAGACTACGGTGTCGATTCATGGAATTAATGTGCAACGAAAATTCCCGCGGAGAGGTGCCAAAACGTGCGATTCACAGTAAAAGTTCGAAAAACGCAGTGCAAGTGCGAAAATCGCAGGGAAACCAGCGCACATCGATTCATGGAAGGCCGTGCGCGAGAAAAATATCAGATGTGCGCTCAAAAAGTGCGCGGCGCATGCCGACGCACAGGATATCTAACGGCATGCACCACGGCCACAGCGAAATCGCACATAGCGCGGCGCACACAGCAAAAGTAGGCGGAACACGGGGCGAAACACTCGGAATGGGGAACAACTCGTCAAAATGTGGGCGTCACGGGGGAAGTACAGGAGGCAAGTGCGCGGAACGGCCACACGCTCGCCTACAACACGTATTCATGGAATCCAATAGGGCAAACCAGCGCACGGGCAAACCAGCGCAAGGTCAAACCAGCGCACAGGCCCAAACACGTCCGCCACAAGAAAGTAGGCGGTAGTGTCCCTGCCCCTGAAATAAATGTGCGCCAAAATGTGCGCCAACAAAAAGCACCTATACACAGCTATGATGAATGTCACATACTGTGGCCCTCTAAGACAAATGACGTGCAAAGGGGTACGCTACAAACACGGACATCCGCTGTGTGAAAAATAGCGTGTGCGTGTATTCTGTGCTGCGCGGAAAGTCCCACACGCGATTTGCCTGGGTACGTGTATTCTGGGGTGCGCGGAAAGTCCCACGTGCGATTTGCCTGGGTACGTGTATTCCGGGGTGCGCGGGAAGTCCCACACGCGATTGGCTGGGTACGTGTATTCCGGTGTGCGCGGGAAATTCCACACGTGAATTGCCTGGGTCCGTGTATTCCGGGGTGCGCAGGAAGTCCCACACGCGAATTGCCTGGGTCCGTGTATTCCGGGGTGCGCGGGAAGTCCCACACACGATTGGCCTGGGTACGTGTATTCCGGGGTGCGCGGGAAGTTCCACACACTAATTCTGCAGGGTACGTGTATTCTGGGGTGCGTGTGAAGTTCCACACACTAATTCTGCAGGGTACGTGGATTCCGGGCTGCGCGGGAAGTTCCACACGCTAATCCTGCAGGGTACGTGTATTCTGGGGTGCGCGGGAAGTTCCACACGCGATTTCAGCAGGGTACGTGTATTTCGGGGGTGCCGGGTAGTACTACACGTGAATTGACCGTCTGGGTCCTCTCAGGTGTTCCCTCTACACCCTCCACGGCCCCTGCAGGCAGCCCACACCACAGGGAACTACCCTGCATCCCTGCTCATGTCCCGCAGGCAGCCCATCTACCATGGCCATGCCCCCCAGCCAACCCACATGTCCCCCTGCACCCCCACCCCCCAGCATCCAGGGGCACCCTCCACCAGGCCCCACTCATGTCCAACTCATGTCTTCTAGCACCCCCACCCACCAGCAGCCAGGGGCACCTTCCACCAGGCCCCCACTCATGTCTCCCTGCACCCCCACCCACCAGCATCCAGGGGCACCTTCCACCAGGACCCCAGACATGTCTCCCACCACCCCCACCCCCCAGCAGTCAGGGGCACCCTCCACCAGGCTCCCACTCATGTCTCCCTGCACCCCCACCCCCCAGCAGTCAGGGGCAGCTTCCACCAGGCCCCCACTCATGTCCCCCTGCACCCCCACCCACTAGCAGCCAGGGGCACCCTCCACCAGGCCCCCACTCATGTCCCCCTGCACCCCCACTCCCAGCAGTCAGGGGCACCCTCCACCAGGCCCCCACTCATGTCCAACCCATGTCCCCCTGCACCCCCACCCCCCAGCAGTGCAGGGCACCCTCCACCAGGCCCCCACACATGTCTCCCATCACCCCCACCCCCCAGCAGTGCAGGGCACCCTCCACCAGGCCCCCCTCATGTCCAACTCATGTCCCCCTGCACCCCCACACCCCAGCAGTCAGGGGCACCCTCCACCAGGCCCCCACTCATGTCCAACTCATGTCCCCCTGCACAACCACCCCCCACCAGTGCAGGGCACCCTCCACTAGGCCCCCACACATGTCTCCCATCACCCCCACCCCCCAACAGTGCAGAGCACCCTCCACCAGGCCCCCACTCATGTCCCCCTGCACCTCCACCCACCAGCAGCCAGGGGCACCCTCCACCAGGCCCCCACTCATGTCCCCCTGCACCCCCACCCACCTGCAGTCAGGGGCACCCTCCACCAGGCCCCCACTCATGTCCCCCTGCACCCCCACTCCCCAGCAGTCAGGGGCACCCTCCACCAGGCCCCCACTCATGTCCAACTCATGTCCCCCTGCTCCCCCACCCCCCAGCAGTGCAGGGCACCCTCCACCAGGCCCCCACACATGTCTCGCATCACCCCCACCCCCCAGCAGTGCAGGGCACCCTCCACCAGGCCCCCACTAATGTCCAACTCATGTCCCCCTGCACCCCCACCCCCAGCAGTCAGGGGCACCCTCCACCAGGCCCCCACTCATGTCCAACTCATGTCCCCCTGCACCCCCACCCCCCAGCAGTGCAGGGCACCCTCCACCAGGCCCCCACACATGTCTCCCATCACCCCCACCCCCCAGCAGTGCAGGGCACCCTCCACCAGGCCCCCACTTATGTCCCCCTGCACCCCCACCCACCAGCAGCCAGGGGCACCCTCCACCAGGCCCCCACTCATGTCCCCTTGCACCCCCACCCACCAGCAGTCAGGGGAACCCTCCACCAGGCCCCCACTCATGTCCCCCTGCACTCCCACCCCCCAGCAGTTAGAGGCACCCTCCACCAGGCCCCCACTCATGTCCAACTCATGTCCCCCTGCACCCCCACCCCCCAGCAGTGCAGGGCACCCTCCACCAGGCCCCCACACATGTCTCCCATCACCCCCACCCCCCAGCAGTGCAGGGCACCCTCCACCAGGCCCCCACTAATGTCCAACTCATGTCCCCCTGCACCCCCACCCCCAGCAGTCAGGGGCACCCTCCACCAGGCCCCCACTCATGTCCAACTCATGTCCCCCTGCACCCCCACCCCCCAGCAGTGCAGGGCACCCTCTACCAGGCCCCCACACATGTCTCCCATCACCCCCACCCCCAGCAGTGCAGGGCACCCTCCACCAGGCCCCCACTCATGTCCCCCTGCACCCCCACCCCCCAGCAGTCAGGGGCACCCTCCACCAGGCCCCCACTCATGTCCCCCTGCACCCCCACCCACCAGCAGCCAGGGGCACCCTCCACCAGGCCCCCACTCATGTCCCCCTGCACCCCCACCCCCCAGCATCCAGGGGCACCCTCCACCAGGCCCCCACTCATGTCTCCCATCACCCCACCCCCCAGCAGTGCAGGGCACCCTCCACCAGGCTCCCACTCATGTCTCCCATCACCCCCACCCCCCAGCAGTGCAGGGCACCCTCCACCAGGCCCCCACTCATGTCTCCCATCACCCCCACCCCCCAGCATCCAGGGGCACCCTCCACCAGGCCCCCACTCATGTCCCCCTGCACCCCCACCCCCCAGCAGTGCAGGGCACCCTCCACCAGGCACCCACACATGTCTCCCATCACCCCACCCCCCAGCAGTGCAGGGCACCCTCCACCAGGCTCCCACACATGACCCCCTGCACCCCCACCCCCCAGCAGTCAGGGGCACCCTCCACCAGGCCCCCACTCATGTCCCCCTGCACCCCCACCCACCAGCAGCCAGGGGCGCCCTCCACCAGGCCCCCACTCATGTCCCCCTGCACCCCCACCCTCCAGCATCCAGGGGCACCCTCCACCAGGCCCCCACTCATGTCTCCCATCACCCCACCCCCCAGCAGTGCAGGGCACCCTCCACCAGGCTCCCACTCATGTCTCCCAAAACCCCCACCCCCCAGCAGTGCAGGGCACCCTCCACCAGGCCTCCACTCATGTCTCCCAGCACCCCCACCCCCCAGCATCCAGTGGCACCCTCCACTAGGCCCCCAATCATGTCCCCCTGCACCCCCACCCCCCAGCAGTGCAGGGCACCCTCCACCAAGCCCCCACTAATGTCCCCCTGCACCCCCACCCCCCAGCAGTGCAGGGCACCCTCCACCAGGCCCCCACTCATGTCCAACTCATGTCCCCCTGCATCCCCACCCCCCAGCAGACAGGGGCACCCTCCACCAGGCCCCCACTCATGTCCCCCTGCACCCCCACCCCCAGCAGTGCAGGGCACCCTCCACCAGGCCCCCACTCATGTCTCCCAGCACCCCCACCCCCCAGCATCCAGGGGCACCCTCCACCAGGCCCCCACTCATGTCCAACTCATATCTCCCACCACCCCCACCCCCCAGCAGTCAGGGGCACCCTCCACCAGGCACCCACACATGTCTCCCACCACCCCCACCCCCCAGAAGTCAGGGGCACCCTCCACCAGGCCCCCACACATGTCTCCCTGCACCCCCACCCCCCAGCAGTCAGCGGCAGCCTCCACCAGGCCCCCACTCATGTGCAACTCATGTCCCCCTGCACCCCCACCCCCTAGCAGTCAGGGGCACCCTCCACCAGGCCCCCACTCATGTCCCCCTGCACCCCACCCACCAGCAGCCAGGGGCACCCTCCACCAGGCCCCCACTCATGTCCCCCTGCACCCCCACCCCCCAGCAGCAAGGGGCACCCTCCACCAGGCCCCCACTCATGTCCAACTCATGTCTCCCAGCACCCCCACCCCCCAGCAGTCAGGGGCACCCTCCACCAGGCCCCCACTCATGTCCAACTCATGTCCCCCTGCACCCCCACCCCCCAGCAGTCAGGGGCACCCTCCACCAGGCCCCCAAACATGTCTCCCATCACCCACACCCCCCAGCAGTGCAGGGCACCCTCCACCAGGCCCCCACTCATGTCTCCCTGCACCCCCACCCCCCAGCAGCCAGGGGCAGCCTCCACCAGGCCCCCACTCATGTCCCCCTGCACCCCCACCCACCAGCAGCCAGGGCCACCCTCCACCAGGCCCCCACTCATGTCCAACTCATGTCCCCCTGCACCCCCACCCCCAGCAGTGCAGGGCACCCTCTACCAGGCCCCCACACATGTCTCCCATCACCCCCACCCCCAGCAGTGCAGGGCACCCTCCACCAGGCCCCCACTCATGTCCCCCTGCACCCCCACCCCCCAGCAGTCAGGGGCACCCTCCACCAGGCCCCCACTCATGTCCCCCTGCACCCCCACCCACCAGCAGCCAGGGGCACCCTCCACCAGGCCCCCACTCATGTCCCCCTGCACCCCCACCCCCCAGCATCCAGGGGCACCCTCCACCAGGCCCCCACTCATGTCTCCCATCACCCCACCCCCCAGCAGTGCAGGGCACCCTCCACCAGGCTCCCACTCATGTCTCCCATCACCCCCACCCCCCAGCAGTGCAGGGCACCCTCCACCAGGCCCCCACTCATGTCTCCCATCACCCCCACCCCCTAGCATCCAGGGGCACCCTCCACCAGGCCCCCACTCATGTCCCCCTGCACCCCCACCCCCCAGCAGTGCAGGGCACCCTCCACCAGGCACCCACACATGTCTCCCATCACCCCACCCCCCAGCAGTGCAGGGCACCCTCCACCAGGCTCCCACACATGACCCCCTGCACCCCCACCCCCCAGCAGTCAGGGGCACCCTCCACCAGGCCCCCACTCATGTCCCCCTGCACCCCCACCCACCAGCAGCCAGGGGCGCCCTCCACCAGGCCCCCACTCATGTCCCCCTGCACCCCCACCCTCCAGCATCCAGGGGCACCCTCCACCAGGCCCCCACTCATGTCTCCCATCACCCCACCCCCCAGCAGTGCAGGGCACCCTCCACCAGGCTCCCACTCATGTCTCCCAAAACCCCCACCCCCCAGCAGTGCAGGGCACCCTCCACCAGGCCTCCACTCATGTCTCCCAGCACCCCCACCCCCCAGCATCCAGTGGCACCCTCCACTAGGCCCCCAATCATGTCCCCCTGCACCCCCACCCCCCAGCAGTGCAGGGCACCCTCCACCAAGCCCCCACTAATGTCCCCCTGCACCCCCACCCCCCAGCAGTGCAGGGCACCCTCCACCAGGCCCCCACTCATGTCCAACTCATGTCCCCCTGCATCCCCACCCCCCAGCAGACAGGGGCACCCTCCACCAGGCCCCCACTCATGTCCCCCTGCACCCCCACCCCCAGCAGTGCAGGGCACCCTCCACCAGGCCCCCACTCATGTCTCCCAGCACCCCCACCCCCCAGCATCCAGGGGCACCCTCCACCAGGCCCCCACTCATGTCCAACTCATATCTCCCACCACCCCCACCCCCCAGCAGTCAGGGGCACCCTCCACCAGGCACCCACACATGTCTCCCACCACCCCCACCCCCCAGAAGTCAGGGGCACCCTCCACCAGGCCCCCACACATGTCTCCCTGCACCCCCACCCCCCAGCAGTCAGCGGCAGCCTCCACCAGGCCCCCACTCATGTGCAACTCATGTCCCCCTGCACCCCCACCCCCTAGCAGTCAGGGGCACCCTCCACCAGGCCCCCACTCATGTCCCCCTGCACCCCACCCACCAGCAGCCAGGGGCACCCTCCACCAGGCCCCCACTCATGTCCCCCTGCACCCCCACCCCCCAGCAGCCAGGGGCACCCTCCACCAGGCCCCCACTCATGTCCAACTCATGTCTCCCAGCACCCCCACCCCCCAGCAGTCAGGGGCACCCTCCACCAGGCCCCCACTCATGTCCAACTCATGTCCCCCTGCACCCCCACCCCCCAGCAGTCAGGGGCACCCTCCACCAGGCCCCCACACATGTCTCCCATCACCCACACCCCCCAGCAGTGCAGGGCACCCTCCACCAGGCCCCCACTCATGTCTCCCTGCACCCCCACCCCCCAGCAGCCAGGGGCAGCCTCCACCAGGCCCCCACTCATGTCCCCCTGCACCCCCACCCACCAGCAGCCAGGGCCACCCTCCACCAGGCCCCCACTCATGTCCCCCTGCACCCCCACCCCCCAGCATCCAGGGGCACCCTCCACCAGGCCCCCACTCATGTCTCCCATCACCCCCACCCCCCAGCAGTGCAGGGCACCCTCCAGAAGGCCCCCACTCATGTCTCCCATCACCCCCACCCCCCAGCAGTGCAGGGCACTCTCCACCAGGCCCCCACTCATGTCACCCATCACCCCCACAGCCCAGCAGTCAGGGGCACCCTCCACCAGGCCCCCACTCATGTCCAACTCATGTCCCCCTGCACCCTGACCCCCGAGCAGTCAGGGGCACCCTCCACCAGGCCCCCGCACATGTCTCCCATCACCCCCACCTGCCAGCAGTGCAGGGCACCCTCCACCAGGCCCCCACTCATGTCCCCCTGCACCCCCACCCCCCAGCAGCACCCTCCACCAGGCCCCCACACATGTCTCCAATCACCCCCACCCCCCAGCATCCAGGGGCACCCTCCACCAGGCCCCCACTCATGTCCCCCAGCCAACACGTCATCACAATCCAGATCCCAGGCTCCTATGCCCACCCAAATCCCACCCCACGCCACCCCAGTCCAAACACCCAACCAAGCTTTACATCCATTCAAAATGGAAATACCCATTACATGATAGATAACAAATAAGCAGTATGCGCATGAGTACAAGTCCGTCAGACCCACACCATGGGAACACATGACTGTGAAAACCCACATTCTGACAGGCATGAAAGCAATGAGAGAAGTCCACACATTAAAGTAAGAAACAAACATGTATTACAGTGTAAATGAAGTGAATGAAATATAAACAAACAATAATGGCAACAAATATTAAAAAGCAGCATGTCCACAAAAATAATAAATAACGAAAATGGGACTCCAAAATAACCGTAAAGAAATTGTGTCCAAAGTCACTGTCCAACAAAGCAAATCCAAAGGGAAAGTAAAGTGAAAATCCATTGCTCCATGGTAAAAAAAATAATAAAAGATGAAGGTCACAAATCCACTGTCAAACTATGTACAAAGAGCAAATCCAGGGTCCATGATCCCAGCGATGTAAATGAAACCTACAATAAAACCTACCTAACTAATAACTATATACAAAAAAGTGGGGCATAGTCCAAGCGCCCCAAATTAAAAAAAAGAAATAAAACCTAACACTAATTAACTATGTACAAAGGCGGCGGGCTAGTCCAGCGGCTCACTCCGTGGTGTCCTGGGCCAGGGCATCATCAAACTCCTGTTCGATGTCCCGGAGGCGGTCCTGTTCCATGGCCCCGAGGGTCCGCAGGGACGCCGACATGTCCTCCTCCAACTCCCTGCGGATTCCCTCGAGGCACTCGGCCCGCCTCAGGGCCCTCCGCATGGAGTTCTCCGCCCTGACCATCGTGAGCCGTGCCTCTTCCGCCCGCCGCCGCTCCGCACCTATCTGCTGGCCCAACCGCTGCCATACGGAAGACACTTCCCGTCCTGGGTCCTCCTGCCCTCCGGCCGATGCCTGCCCCTCCGATGTAGATTGCCTCGAGCCATGATGCCTCCCACGTTGACTCCGCTGCTGCCTCCGACGCAACTGCCTCTGCCAGCACGACGGCATCCAGGCTGATGGAATCCACCAACGCCGTTGTGCACGTGCCCTGCCCAATGATGCCGGCACATCCTCCATCTGCTGGGGTCCAGTTGCTGTGGTGTCCACCCCTGCTGGACCTCCGACTCCCGACTGTGGCAGGGATGGGATCCCCACCAAGCTGTCTGCGTTGGTCAGGCATCTGGGCCGGAAGACGGCATGGAGAACGACTGGCGTATAGTCTCCACAGAGGAGGAGAGGGCCGCCAGATTGGTCGACACATGTATGAAACCCCCGACCACGGCCGATCCCAACTGGGCCAAGTTGGCACGGTGCTCTTCGTGATGACATGCAAGCTCCTCCCGGGAAGCATGCACGTCATCACGAATGACACCCGTGTGCAACGCGACACCAATCAGGACCTTCTCCATACAGCCACGGGTCCCCTCGTCCGCAGGTAGAGGGGAGTCAGATGACATGGACATCCCCCCTACCTGCGGACGGGCCTGGGATGGGGCATCCCTGCTGGTGCATGGTGGTGCAGTTACAGTGTCAGGGACCTGTGCTGCCTCCTGCCCCTGGACTGCACCACTTGCACCAGCAGGGATGCCCCCACCAGGCCCCATGTGCGCCTCAGTAGCGGCCTCCTCCTCCTCTGTGGAAACCACCAACCTGGATGGCTCCACACCGTCTTCCGCCGTTGCAAGCCCCTATGAGGGCTCACCCACCACTTCCCCTGCAGCCGTGGGGGCATCCCCGCCGCTTTGCTTCACAGCGCTGTCTCCGCCCTCTTCTTCACTTGCCGCTGTGTAGAGGGAGACATAGAACACAAGCATCAGGGTACTGTACAATGGTCCCCTAGACAGGAAGCAATAGCAGATGAGTGGCACTGTCAAAGATCACTTCCATCATGTCCCTCCACAACACATGGGTCAGTGCAGGCAAAACACACGCAGTAACAGGCATGGCACATGCTATGGACATTTGCATACATGTCCAAGGGACTCTCCAAACATACAATGTTGGTATGGAACTCACATGCATCATGGGTCATGCCTATCACATGCACACACATCAACGTAATTTCATCCATCTGGCCTTGTACACCCCAGACACAGTGGATAAAAGGATAACTAGGCAGCATCTGTGAATCTGTACATTGTCACAGACATGTGTCATGCATCCATGGCATTCACAAGTCACAGACACGCAGGTCAGACACACAGACATGGATACCATACATGTACATGGCATCAGCACTCATCCCTCACCCCCACCCATGTCCAGGACAGAGACTGGCATGCTCTCATGTGTCCAATCCGCATAGGGCTCCCCATGATGCATTTAAACACATGCACCAACCGTGTGGTTCACACATTACTGGTCTCACATGCATGACCGTGATGTCCCTGCACACATACATGCGTACATGGCCTATGTCACACATACAGGCAAGCATCAGACAACCAGCACACTGCAACATGGCCTGTCTCACACAGCAATGCTTGCCCACTTACCGCTCAACTCCAGACGGGTCTGCCTCGCAAGGATCTCGGCGTGGAGCGCTGGGTCTACACGTTCCAGGACCCTCACCTGGATGGTACTCATACGGCCCCGGCCCCCCTCCACGAGGCGCCGGGCCTTCAAGAGGGTCCTGGACCTCAAGTCCTCCCAGCGCTTCTTGACTTTCTGGATGTTGCGGGTTGCCACCCCCTCCGCGTTGATGGCAACCACCAAGTCGTCCCAGATCCTGTCCCGTCCTTCCTTGCTGGCGCGTGACGATCCGAAGAGGGCATCATACTGCCCCAGGACTTGCTCCACCAGGACACCAACTTCAGTGGCAGTGAAGCTGGTGCCCCTCTGCCTCTGTGGCCGGGGGTTGCCACTGGTGCCAGATGTTGCAGTGCCCGACATGGCAACCCCAGAGGCAGGAGTGGTTGGGCAACTGGGTCCTGGTGCTGGGCTGTGGAGCGATGGTATACCAGTCGGAGTCTTCTGTTCCAGCAGGGGTGGACACAGCAACTGGACCCCTGCACAAAATGGCAGGGCACGGTGGCAGCAGGCAGGCAGGCAGCAGCAGATGGCTCGTGGGAGGCTGCTCGGGGCTCTGGGGGGCAGTAATTCAGCCTTCTGGGCAGGAGCGTGGTCTTCCGTGTGCTTTCGCGTGGCCAGCTTCATACGGAGTGAATTGGCATGTGAAAATCCTGCACGTCAACGTGAAAATCAAGGAAAGGGCCTTAGCGCGTAAGCGCATCAGCACGCATACGCGATTCCATTGGACCAAAGGCCCTCAGCGCGTAAGCGCGTCTGTGACGTGACATGCGCCGGTGTTTCCCTCATAGCACGTGATGACAGAGCACACGTGGAAACACTGCACGTCAGAGTATCATTGCGTGTAATTGGATGAAAGTGCGCATACACACAATTGGCCTGGGTACGTGTATTGCAGGGGTTCGTGGGAATTCTCACACGCGATTTGCTTGGGTATGTGTATTACAGGGGTGCGCGGGAATTCTCACACGCGATTTGCTTGGGTACGTGTATTACAGGGGTGCGCGGGAATTCTCACACGCGATTTGCTTGGGTACGTGTATTACAGGGGTGCGCGGGAATTCTCGCACACGATTTGCTTGGGTATGTGTATTACAGGGGTGCGCAGGAATTCTCACACACGATTTGCTTGGGTACGGGTATTACAGGGGTGCACGGGAATTCTCACACGCGATTTGCTTGGGTACGTGTATTACAAGGGTGCGCGGGAATTCTCACACGCGATTTGCTTGGGTACGTGTATTACAGGGGTGCGCGGGAATTCTCAAACGCGATTTGCTTGGGTACATGTATTACAGGGGTGCGCGGGAATTCTCACACGCGATTTGCTTGGGTACATGTATTACAGGGGTGCGCGGGAATTCTCACACGCGATTTGCTTGGGTACGTGTATTACAGGGGTGCGCGGGAATTCTCACACGCGATTTGCTTGGGTACGTGTATTACAGGGGTGCGCGGGAATTCTCACACGCGATTTGCTTGGGTACGTGTATTACAGGGGTGCGCGGGAATTCTCACACGCGATTTGCTTGGGTACGTGTATTACAGGAGTGCGCGGGAATTCTCACACACGATTTGCTTGGGTACGTGTATTACAGGGGTGCGCGGGAATTCTCACACGCGATTTTCTTGGGTACGTGTATTACAGGGGTGTGCAGGAATTCTCACACGCGATTTGCTTGGGTACGTGTATTACAGGGGTGCGCAGGAAGTTTTACACGCTCGCCAACAACACGTATCCATGGAATTGAACGGGGCTAAGGTATGCGCACAAAAAAACATGCTAATCCGGAAACACGTACGACAGCAGGAAGCAGGCGTACGTCGACCCGCGCAGCATAAAAGTGCACGCAAACAACAAACAAGCTCAGACGCCAGGATGAATATACCGTTCCTAGCAGCAGTGGCTGTGGGTTACCAAAGGAGGAGGAGGAGGATAGTGAGGATCCGAATTTTTACACCCAGAACCAGCCTATTTGGGATGCCTGATGACCAGGTGTATGGGAGGTACAGGTTTGCACCTCACATAATACTGCACCTGGCGAGTGAGTGGGAGGATGACCTCACATCACCCACCCTGTGCTCCCAAGCACTCAGCCCCCTGGAGAAGGTCCTTAATGTACTGCACTTCTTGGCCACTGGATCATTTCAGTGGACAAGTGCCATAGTGGGTGGGGTGTCACAGGCCACGCAGTCACGCTGCCTACACCAGGTCTTGAACATCATCACTGCACGCCCATCAGTCCGCAGGCACATATACCTTATCCCGGGACACCTGCAGAAAGGCAGGCTGCCGCCCTGGATTTCTACGGTGTGGCACAATTCCCCAAAGTGCTAGGTGCCATTGACTGCACCCATGTGGCACTACGTCCCCCCAGGGCATCTGAGCACATCTATAGGAACCGCAAGCACTCGCATTCCATCAACATGCAGGTAGTATGTAATGCCAAGGGAATCATCACCTCAGTATATGCCAACTATCCAGGGTCCACCCACGACAGCTTCATTTACTGAATGTCTACCCTAAACCGGGACCTAGAAGCTGAGAGGCATGGCGATACATGGCTGCTTGGTGAGTATGAATGCCACTGCACATGCATGCATGTCAGATGCAGAGTCATGTCACTACCCCACTAATGATACCCATCACCTCCTCACCAGGGGACAGTGCCTACCGTCTGAGCACCCACATGATGACGCCAATTCGGAACCCCATCACACCTCCCGAGGTAAGATACAACACAGCCCATATTGCAACCTGGGGCATAGTGGAGCGCACATTCGGAGTGCTCACGTCACGCTTTCGCTCCCTTGACCGTTCTGGCGGGCAGCTGTTGTACGCTCCCCCAGTAGTGTGCAGGATCATAGTGGCAGCATGTGTCCTGCACAACGTTGCAACACGCCGGGGCCTGGCCGTGGACATGGTGGTGGCCCCACATCCCCAACCACATGCACAGCCGCTGCGCATGGGAGGGGAAAGGGCACGGGGTGAGGCAGCCCGTACGCAGCTGGTGGCTAATTACTTCACATAGAAATCACACCCCTGTGGAGTGCACACAGCCCTGGCACATACCATCTGATAATCAATGATGACTCGACCTGACAATTATGATGAACAAAGGGACAGTCAACTGTCAGAACCATAGCAGCCTAAGATTGTTCATGTGTAAGTGTCACAATGTGTGCATCCCTACCTACACAAACACCACCAATGCAGTATCATCAAAAGACACACTTCCATGCGCAAAAAAGAATACCCACTTGCAAAATACTACATGAGAACAGTGCCATGTCACCCAACCCCTCCCCGGCACGGCCACACAACACACCATGGCATGTCATGCAATGTGAGAGCAAACTAATTAATCCCCACAACAAGCCCCAAGTGTCATCAACTACAATGTCCCTAATGGAAACTGGCCACACATGAAATGTTCACAGTAATGCAGGACCTACAACACACATTACCAAATACTTACCAAGAATACCAATCACCTACACAACCTCCAACCTACCTTAAACATGACAGTACAGACTTAAAACATTGGTAGCCTCACTACCTGATAATGCCAGCATTTCGAAAACTTCCAAGTATACAGTGTTAGCGCCACGCAAAAGTGTAGGTGCACTGCTTACAACATGGTCTCCAGTTCCAAAGTAGACCGCCTTGTGAAGACATGAGAAATGGACCTGCAAATTAGGAGGATGAGATGTATGCAGAGGCACATATCAATACAGCATGCAGTGTACAATACAACAACAATATGCACTAGGAATGTATACACAGTATTGATTACAGACTGGCCACACATCAAATGGGAGTCCAACGTCACTGTGTACGTCAATGTCACTTGGGCACACCCTTTGCAAGTCCATGGAAACGGGAAGCAGGAGGGGTGTGTGTCACACAAACCCAAGCATCTTTCCCAAATTCATGACAAGCCTGCATGTGCCCAGACACAATACAGCGTATGCCCACGGGAGCCACACAAGGCAACACACTGTCCAAAAAATTAAAAGTAAAAAAAAAATAAAATAAAAAAAATAAATAAAAAAATGCCCATTAATGGGCCCGGGGTGGGGGGGTGGGGGAGGCCACCCAGGAGGTCCGAGGACATCGTGCACACCAAAACCCACCTGTGTGGATCTTGCGAGAAAAAAAAACACCTCCATGGGCTCATGGCTTGCACGGCTACCCTATTGTGGGAGAATCGCTGCTGTCGCTCTCCTCACCCTCTGCAGCTGCCTCAGGAGGTGGTGGCACTATGGGAGGCAGCCCACGCAAAGCCCTAGTCTGGTCCTCAATGGCAGCAAGCATGCGGGTCTGGAAGGTCTGGTTCTGGAGGATAATCATGCGGAGGTCCCCATGCAATAACTCATGGGATGACCGGACCTCCTCACGAGTTGCCTGCATCTCAGCTGAGAGCGTACGTGTGAGACGCTCCAGCTGCTGTTCTGTCCTTGTGTTTGTTGAAGCCTCAAGCTCAACAAGAGTCGTCCTGAGGTGACGGAGTTCCACCCTCAGGGCTTCCCTGTGGCCCTGGGACTCTATGGAAATGGCTTCCAGCAGAGTCGCCAGTGCCGCCGGCCTGTCCCTGTCGGACGCCAACATGTCCTCCCTGTGTGACTGGCAGATGGAGTCTGTTGCCTGCTGTAGTCGCTCCATCAGCCTTTCTGGGGGGACAATAGAAGTGGCCACCCTATCCATGGCCTGAGCCATCATCTCTGATGCTGCTACCTGTTGGGTTGCCATACCGTATATGGATTGCTCCCATGCGGTATTGCCAGGTGGCGTACGGCCACCACGTCGGCGGGCACCACACCTGTCTGGGGCAAGGCGAACTGCGCCTTGCTGTGCCGGCACTGCCTGAGGCTGCAGGACTGCATTCCCCCTCTGATCTGCTGGCCCAGGAACAGGATCAGATGTTGCGGAGTGTGACCCTGCATCCGTAACCACAAAAGGTGTACCTGCCAACACTGACATCCACATTGAGGGTTCTAACCCTGGTGCAGGTGGGTCGGACAGAACAGAATCCCTCCCAGGAACACTCACCTGCGACGGCACATAGGTCTCATCATCTGGATCGACACCAGAATACAGCTCGGGGGAGGTGCACCCAGAGACACCCCTTGAGAGCACCACCTGCAGCAGTTGTGGGTTCTCACCCACCACCACACCACGTCCCTCACTGGTGGTCGGTCAGCACAGAGACCCCTCCTGGGTCTGCACCATCTCCACAACCCCAGCAGTATCAAGTGCGTCATCCCCTGCAAAGACATAAAAGAAAAGAAATGGAAACAGGCATTATCACTATGGCACGCAATTAGGGCTGAGAAGCTACAGAAACAGTACTTAATTGACACATGTCCCACATGACTAAAACCCTCCCATGCATGCACCGTCACTGCGTGTGAGGGGGAGGCAGATGGCACACATTGATGACACCAAGATGGAAGATGAACACATTTGCTGCATGCTGCCTAGCAGTGGCATCACACATTGGCCTGTGATTGGCAGGTCAAATACACATGTCATCACACAGATGGCATGTACCCTAGCCATGAAGTGAAGAGGGAGGGGAGGGCACCAATTGTTCATTCAGTCTAGTTTGCTCATGAAATTGATTTTTTCATTGAAATGGTTCAAATGTTTAACCTGGAGCTGCCAGTCCAAAATGGTCCTATAGCACAGGGACATGTCTAAACAAATGATATCCAGGAAACAAAGTCAGTCCACTGTACCATAGCCATGTCAGACATGTGACAATAGGACTGAGAAATGCCTAGTAAAAGTGGTGGAATGCAAACAATCTGCCTGAATAAACAGAGAAAAATAAGCAACAATGTTGTGGCAAGATGACACTTCAAGGGCAACTGGCGTGGTGTTGGGCTAGATGTCTACTGTTGGCAGAAGGGATACTGCTATACCCAAATGCTGGTGCGCAGAATGTATTGGATGAGGCACATGGGTGACCCAAACCACTCAGGCACACACACCCTCACCTGGCACCCAAAGAGAAGCCCTCACACACACACCATGCACATGGATGACACACACATGCATGTGCACTTACCGGACAATGCCTCGTAATCTGCCAGTTCTCCCACGCCTTGGATCTGTTCCTCCGTGACGTAGGTCCCAGCAACATGCTCATGTGGAGTGAGTTCTATGTTCTCTGCTGGAGACCCACCTCTAGTCACTAGAGTAGCGGCATGACTTGAGGCCAGCTTATTCTTTGCCCTGCGCTTCAGGTCATTCCAACGCTTGTAGCATTCAGTAGCTGTGCGCCTCACGATTCCAAGGGCACTTATGATGTCTGCGATGGTCTGCCAGTGTGCCAGACGTTGTGCAGGTATGGTCTTGGATCCTGCAACAATCACCATTTCGCGGTCATGTGCGGACACATACTTTGCAAGTGCATTCAGTTCGGCCTCATTGAAGCTGGGCTTCCTTGACGGGCCGGACTGTGTAGCCGTGTCTGGGGCATCAGCCTCTACTGGATGAGCACTCCTCCTCTTCCGCTTGGAAGGTGGTGGGGATCCTGAGTGTCCTACGCCGCTCTGGACACTAGGGGCAGGAGCCCCGGTGGACTCTGTACTAGGAGTGTGGGATTGCACACTCAGTATGGGAGTTGGTGCAGGCATTAGCTCAAGTGTGATGGTGTCAGGGGGAATGTCAGCAGGATGGTCTAGGACCGACACTGTCCTGGCTGGGTGTGTGAGAGATGGGGTGGATGGAGCCGCAGCTGCCCCTGCAGCCTCCCCAGCCTGCCTTCGCGGGGCAGCAGATGACCTAGCTGCCCCTGATCCACGTGGCCTGATGACACCAACGTGCACCGGCGCACGTGGCCTAGACCTGCTGACCTGGAAGTCAGCCATGGAGTCACCCTGTGCCAGGTCTGGTTCCACAGTGGGCTGGTCCAACAAGGGCTGAGCATGGATGGTGTCAGCCACGTTACCCTTAACCAGAGGGGGGGGCATGGGTGTCCCTGACTGGTCCTCCACACATGGGGGCTAGGGGCACCCTGCAAGGCACAGCCACGTCCCCTACCAGATCCACCATGGCCACCACTTGGGGCTCGGCCACCTTTGCCACCCTTACGGCTTGTTCGCCTCCCAGCCATGGCACTGATGTTATTGTGCGTATGGGAGTCGCTGTCCCACTATTGTCCTGGGCAATTGGGGGTCAAAGGGGTTGGGTACCAGATGGTAATCATACCCTAGTGCTCTAGCAAGGCTGTATGTCACCCCTGGGGAAAGATGACGGGTCACGCAACGCACAGGCACCCTAAAAAGGGAAGTAAGGTGCATGCAACCCCTCCTAGACCACGTGTGCGGAAAAATAAGCTTGCACTACGCTGTGGCACCCAGAAACACAAGAATGAACGTATGCGTGTCACACGCAGCCTAGAACGACCTCTGAAGGGGTACGCACCACACGGGGCAAACACAGATGTTAAAAACGTACGCGACTCACCGTCTGCCAGGAAAAAAAGCATGAAAAAGACGCACGTGTGCGCATTGGCAACACCCCCGCCAAAAGAAGAATTGTACGCTGTCTGAGGAGACAGGACAACAGTAGAAGGGAACGCTGTTTGAGGAAACAGGCCCAGGAAAAAGAGGAAAAGAGAAAAAGCTGTCAGAGGTAACAGGGAGTACGAACTTGAAACGCCGTGAAGTAAATCGCGTGTGAACCGACAAGAAGTACAGATTTCACCCACTCGCTCTCCATGAAAAGCACGTACAAGGAAATGGTGTTCTACACGTACCTTTTATACACACGTCACAGACCCGCATACACGCTGAGGCCATTTCCACCAATTACACGCTTTGACACTCGGGCGTGTATTTTTTTTTTACACGCGCCATTCTCTACGGCCATGCGCGTGACATCATAGACGCGCCTGGGAGCCTTTGGGCCAATGAATTAACGTATGTGTGCTGACACGCTTACACGCTAAGGGCCTTTCCTCGAATTACACGCAGACGTGCTGGATTTTCACGTGCCAAATCACTCCGTATCAAGCTGGCCACGCGTAAGCACATGGAAGACCACGCTCCTGCCCAGAAGGCCGAATTACTGCCCCCCAGAGCCCCGAGTATGCTCCCACCTGCCATCTGCTGCTTCCTGACTGCCTGCTGCCCACGTGTCCTGCCATTTGCTGCCTGCACATCATCCAGGGGTGCTGTTGCTGTGACCACCCCTGCTGGAACCGAAGACTCCCGACTGGGATACCATCGCTCCACAGCCCAGCCCCGGGACCCAGTTGCCCACCCACTCCTGCCTCTGGGGTTGCCATGTCGGGCACTGCAACATCTGGCACCAGTGGCAACCCCCGGCCAGAGAGGCAGAGGGGCACCAGCTTCACTGCCACCGAAGTTTGTGTCCTGGTGGAGCATGTCCTGGGGCAGTATGATGCCCTCTTTGGAAGGTTGCGCGCCGACAAGGAAGGACGGACTCGGATCTGGACGGACATCGTGACTGCCATCAACGCGGAGGGGATGACAGTCCGACTATTCCATCATGTGAAGAAGCGCTGGGAGGGCTTCAGGTCCAGGACCCTCAAGAAGGCCCGGCACCTCCTGAAAGCAGCGGATGCTAAGGGGCGCCGGGACCACTTGTCGGAAGATCAGATGAGGGTCCTGGAACGCATATCCCCAGCGCTCTACGTCCAGGTCCTTGAGAGGCAGACCCGTCTGGAGTCGAGCGGTAAGTGTACATGCATACTGATTGTAAGCTGTGCGTATGGTGGTGTGGCAGGAGTGTGCAGGTTGCACATGTGGTTTTATGTGGCCAAGTATGGGGGGTACAGGGCCGTGAGGCTGACACATGCGAGGGCTCTCATGTGTGACACATGGATGGTGCTTGTGTGTGTAGGCTTGCATGGCAAAGGATGTGGAAGAATGATTGGCAGAATTGACATGGATGCTGATCTGAACACTGCGACAGTTGGCGGGGGTGTACACATGCATGCAAGTGTGGTGGTGTGTGTGCATGTGTAGTGCACTCCCTGTGTCACATGTGATGTCTGGCTCACCTTTGCCTGCTCATGCTGTTGTATGTGTATGGATGGTGCTGGCTGTTGCGATATGGCTGTGGTATAGCTCATGTGTGCAAGTTGAAATGACATGTGTGTTGGGGATTGTGATGGCATGTCTGAGGTTTTCCAATGCCACTCATGTACAACTGTCATGTGTTTATGAGTCCATTATACAGTGCCCTGATGCGTGTGTTTGATTTCTCCCTGTCTGCAGCGTCAACTGATGAAGAGGGCCGAGAAGGTCCTGTGGAGCACAGCGGCAGGGGTCGCACCACCAGCCGGAGAGGCAAGGCCCGGCTCCCCTCCCAGGTTGTGATCGCGTCAGGGAGTGAGGGGTCCGGTGCCGCGTCCGAGGCCGCAGCTGCCGAGGGGAGGTCCAGGAGGCAGAGGTTGGAGTTGGACTCCTCGACAGCAGAAGGGGCAGCTGGGACCCCACAGGGCACAACGGAGGAAGATGGCACGGAGTCATCCAGGTTGGTGGGTGGTTTGGTGGAGGAGGAGGCCGTGCAAGCAACAGAGGTGGGGTCTGGAGGTGGGGATTCCACTGGTGCTAGTGGTGCAGTGCAGGACCAGGGACAGGTGGCAGCACAGGCCGTCGCGGAGGTGCCTGTGTGCAATCCTGTCCCTGCTCCTGTCACTGCATCATCTTGCACCAGCAGGGATGCCTACCTCCAGACCCGTTCTCAGGGAGGGGATTGGCTTACACCAACTGGCCTTCCTCTCCCTGCGGATGTGGCTATCCTGCAACAGGTTGAGCCTGTCCAGGGTGGGGTAGCGTTGCGTCAACGGGCCATGCGAGCTGACCTGCAGTCTTTCCATGACGAGACTGCACGTCTTCTCGCATGGATCGTTGAACGCGTTGACCCACTGGGACAGCTCACCATGGCCGATTCCTCAGTTTCCTGGACCTTGTTCCGACCCCCTCCTCAACGGAACCCCCTATGCCCCAATCGTCCTCCATGCCATCTTCCCACCCATGTATCACCTGGGTGCCCTGTGGAGCTGCCTCTGACCGTGCGGCCAGGCTGGTGGACAACAGATCCCTGCCACAGTCGGGAGTCGGACGTCCAGCAAGGGTGGCCACATCAACAACTGCACCCCAGCTGGAGGAGGATGTGCAGGCACCATCGGACAGGGCACATGGACAGCAGCAGCAGCAGCAGCAGCAGGAGGCTGTAGGTGGGAGCCACGATGGCTCGAGGCCTTCGACATCGGAGGGGCAGGCATTGGCCGGAGGGCAGGAGGACCCAGGACGGGAAGTGTCTTCCGTGTGGCAGCGGTTGGGCCACGCCATAGATGCGGACGGCAGCGGGCAGAAGAGGTACGGCTCACGATGGTCAGGGCAGAGAACTCCATGCGGAGGGACCTGAGGCGGGCCGAGTGCCTCGAGGCAATCCGCAGGGAGTTGGAGGAGAACATGTCGTCGTCCCTGCGGATCCTCGGGGCCATGGAACAGGACCGCCTCCGGGACATTGAGCAGGAGTTCGATGATGCCCTGGCCCGCAACATCCAGAAGTGAGCCGTTGGACTAGCCCGCTGCCATTGTATATAGTTTATTAGTGTTAGGTTTTATTTTTATTTTTTTATTTGGGGCACTTGGACTATGCCCCACTGTTTTGTATATAGTTATTAGTTAGGTGGGTTTTATTGTAGGTTTCATTTACATAGTTGGGATCATGGACCCTGGATTTGCTCTTTGTACATAGTTTGACAGTGGATTTGTGGCCTTCATCTTTTATTATTTTTTCACCATGGCGCAATGGATGTTCACTTTACTTTCCCTTTGGATTTGCTTTGTTGGACGGTGACTTTGGACACAATTTCATTACGGTTATTTTGGATTCCCATTTTAATTATTTATTATTTTGGTGGACATGCAGCATTTTGATTTTTGTTGCCATTATTGTTTCTTTTGATTTCATTCACTTCATTTACACTGTAATACATTTTTGTTTCTTACTTCAATGTGTGGACTTTTCTCATTGGTTTCATGCCTGTCAGAATGTGGGTTTTCACAGTCATGTGTTGCCATTGTGTGGGTCTGACGGACTTGTACTCATGCGCATACTGCTTATTTGTTATCTATCATGTAATGGGTATTTCAATTTTGAATGGATGTAAAGCTTGGTTGGGTGTTTGGACTGAGGTGGTGTGGGGTGTGATTTGGGTGGGCATAGGAGCCTGGGATCTTGATTGTGATGATGTGTTGGCTGGGGGACATGAGTGGGGGCCTGGTGGAGATTGCCATGCACTGCTTAGGGATGGGGGGGTAGGGGTGATGGGAGACATGAGTGGGGGCCTGGTGGAGGGTGCCCTGCACTGCTGGGGGTGGGGTGCTGGGAGACACGAGTGGGGGCCTGGTGGAGTGTGCCCTGCACTGCTGGGGGGTGGGGGTGATGGGAGACATGAGTGGGGGCCTGGTGGAGGGTGCCCTGCACTGCTGGGGGGTGGGGGTGATGGGAGACATGAGTTGGACATGAGTGGGGGCCTGGTGGAGGGTGCCCCTGGATGCTGGGCGGTGGGGGTGCTGGGAGACATGAGTGGGGGCCTGGTGGAGGGTGCCCTGCACTGCTGGGGGGTGAGGGTGCAGGGGGAGATGAGTGGGGGCCTGGTGGAGGGTGCCCCTGGATGCTGGGGGGTGGGGGTGCTGGGAGACATGAGTGGGGGCCTGGTGGAGGGTGCCCTGCACTGCTGGGGGGTGGGGGTACTGGGAGACATGAGTGGGGGCCTGGTGGAGGGTGCCCTGCACTGATGGGGGGTGGGAGAGCAGGGCGACATGAGTGGGGGCCTGGTGGAGGGTGCCCTGCACTGCTGGGGGGTGGGGGTGCTGGGAGACATGAGTTGGACATGAGTGGGGGCCTGGTGGAGGGTGCCCCTGGATGCTGGGGGGTGGGGGTGCAGGGGGACATGAGTGAGGGCCTGGTGGAGGGTGCCCCTGGATGCTGGGGGGTGGGGGTGCTGGGAGACATGAGTGGGGGCCTGGTGGAGGGTGCCCTGCACTGCTGGGGGGTGGGGGCGATGGGAGACATGAGTTGGACATGAGTGGGGGCCTGGTGGAGGGTGCCCCTGGATGCTGGGGGGTGGGGGTGCTGGGAGACATGAGTGGGGGCCTGGTGGAGGGTGCCCTGCACTGCTGGGGGGTAGGGGTGCAGGGGGACATGAGTGGGGGCCTGGTGGAGGGTGCCCCTGGATGCTGGGGGGTGGGGGTGCTGGGAGACATGAGTGAGGGCCTGCTGGAGGGTGCCCTGCACTGCTGGGGGGTGGGGGTACTGGGAGACATGAGTGGGGGCCTGGTGGAGGGTGCCCTGCACTGATGGGGGGTGGGAGAGCAGGGGGACATGAGTGGGGGCCTGGTGGAGGGTGCCCTGCACTGCTGGGGGGTGGGGGTGCTGGGAGACATGAGTTGGACATGAGTGGGGGCCAGGTGGAGGTTGCCCCTGGATGCTGGGGGGTGGGGGTGCAGGGGGACATGAGTGGGGGCCTGGTGGAGGGTGCCCCTGGATGCTGGGGGGTGGGGGTGCTGGGAGACATGAGTCGGGGCCTGGTGGAGGGTGCCCTGCATTGCTGGGGGGTGAGGGTGCTGGGAGACATGAGTTGGACATGAGTGGGGGCCTGGTGAAGGGTGCCCCTGGCTGGTGGTGGGTGGGGGTGCAGTGGGACATGAGTGGGGGCCTGGTGGAGGGTGCCCCTGGATGCTGGGGGTGGGGGTGCTGGGAGACATGAGTGGGGGCCTGGTGGAGGGTGCCCTGCACTGCTGGGGGTGGGGGTGCTGGGAGACATGAGTGGGGGCCTGGTGGAGGGTACCCTGCACTGCTGGGGGTGGGGGTGCTGGGATACATGAGTGGGTGCCTGGTGGAGGGTGCCCTGCACTGCTGGGGGGAGGGGGTGATGGGAGACATGAGTTGGACATGAGTGGGGGCCTAGTGGAGGGTGCCCCTGGATGCTGTGGGGTGTGGGTGCTGGGAGACATGAGTGGGGGCCTGGTGGAGGGTGCCCTGCACTGCTGGGGGTTGGGGTGCAGGGGGACATGAGTGGGGGCCTGGTGGAGGGTGCCCCTGGTTGCTGGGGGGTGGGGGTGCTGGGAGACATGAGTGGGGGCCTGGTGGAGGGTGCCCTGCACTGCTGGGGGATGGGGTGCTGGGAGACATGAGTGGGGGCCTGGTGAAGGGTGCCCTGCACTGCTGGGATGTGGGGGTGATGGGAGACATCAGTGGGGGCCTGGTGGAGGGTGCCCTGCACTGCTGGGGGTGGGGGTGCTGTGAGGCATGAGTTGGACATGAGTGGGGGCCTGGTGGAGGGTGCCCCTGGATGCTGGGGGTTGGGGGTGCTGGGAGACATGAGTGGAGGCCTGGTGGAGGGTGCCCTGCACTGCTGGGGGGTGGGGGTGCTGGGAGACATGAGTGGGGGCCTGGTGGAGGGTGCCCTGCACTGCTGGGGGGTGGGGGTTATGGGAGACATGAGTGGGGGCCTGGTGGAGGGTGCCCCTGACTGCTGGGGGGTGGGGGTGCAGGGGAACATGAGTTGGACACGAGTGGGGGCCTGGTGGAGGGTGCCCCTGGATGCTGGGGGGTGGGGGTGCTGGGAGACATGAGTGGGGGCCTGGTGGAGGGTGCCCTGCACTGCTGGGGGGTGGGGGTACTGGGAGACATGAGTGGGGGCCTGGTGGAGGGTGCCCTGCACTGATGGGGGGTGGGAGAGCAGGGGGACATGAGTGGGGGCCTGGTGGAGGGTGCCCTGCACTGCTGGGGGGTGGGGGTGCTGGGAGACATGAGTTGGACATGAGTGGGGGCCTGGTGGAGGGTGCCCCTGGATGCTGGGGGGTGGGGGTGCAGGGGGACATGAGTGGGGGCCTGGTGGAGGGTGCCCCTGGATGCTGGGGGGTGGGGGTGCTGGGAGACATGAGTGGGGGCATGGTGGAGGGTGCCCTGCACTGCTGGGGGATGGGGTGCTGGGAGACATGAGTGGGGGCCTGGTGAAGGGTGCCCTGCACTGCTGGGGTGTGGGGGTGATGGGAGACATGAGTGGGGGCCTGGTGGATGGTGCCCTGCACTGCTGGGGGTGGGGGTGCTGTGAGACATGAGTTGGACATGAGTGGGGGCCTGGTGGAGGGTGCCCCTGGATGCTGGGGGTTGGGGGTGCTGGGAGACATGAGTGGGGGCCTGGTGGAGGGTGCCCTGCACTGCTGGGGGGTGGGGGTGCTGGGAGACATGAGTGGGGGCCTGGTGGAGGGTGCCCTGCACTGCTGGGGGGTGGGGGTGATGGGAGACATGAGTGGGGGCCTGGTGGAGGGTGCCCCTGACTGCTGGGGGGTGGGGGTGCAGGGGGACATGAGTTGGACATGAGTGGGGGCCTGGTGGAGGGCGCCCCTGGATGCTGGAGGGTGGGGGTGCAGGGGGACATGAGTGGGGGCCTGGTGGAGGGTGCCCTGCACTGCCGGGGGGTGGGGGTGCTGGGAGACATGAGTGGGGCCCTGGTGGAGGGTGCCGCTGGCTGCTGGTGGGTGGGGTGCAGGGGGAAATGAGTGGGGGCCTGGTGGAGGGTGCCCCTGGATGCTGGGGGGTGGGGGTTCTGGGAGACATGAGTGGGGGCCTGGTGGAGGGTGCCTTGCACTGCTGGGGGTGGGGGTGCTGGGAGACATGAGTGGGGGCCTGGTGGAGGGTGCCCTGTACTGCTGGGGGTGGGGGTGATGGGAGACATGAGTGGGGGCCTGGTGGAGGGTGCCCTGCACTGCTGGGGGGTGGGGGTGCAGGGGGACATGAGTGGGGGCCTGGTGGAGGGTGCCTCTGGATGCTGGGGGGTTGGGGTGCTGGGAGACATTAGTGGGGGCCTGGTGGAGGGTGCCCTGCACTGCTGGGGGGTGGGGATGATGGGAGACATGAGTGGGGCCTGGTGGAGGGTGCCCTGCACTGCTGGGGGGTGGGGGTGCTTGGGAGACATGAGTTGGACATGAGTGGGGGCCTGGTGGAGGGTGCCCCTGGATGCTGGGGGGTGGGGGTGCAGGGGGACATGAGTGGGGGCCTGGTGGAGGGTGCCCCTGGATGCTGTGGGGTGGGGGTGCTGGGAGACATGAGTGGGGGCCTGGTGGAGGGTGCCCTGCACTGCTCGGGGGTGGGGGTGATGGGAGACATGAGTGGGGGCCTGGTGGAGGGTGCCCTGCACTGCTGGGGGTGGGGGTGCTGGGAGACATGAGTTGGACATGAGTGGGGGCCTGGTGGAGGGTGCCCCTGGAAGCTGGGGGGTGGGGGTGCTGGGAGACATGAGTGGGGGCCTGGTGGAGGGTGCCCTGCACTGCTGGGGGGTGGGGGTGCTGGGAGACATGAGTTGGACATGAGTGGGGGCCTGGTGGAGGGTGCCCTGCACTGCTGGGGTGCAGGGGGACATGCGTTGGTGGGAAGTAGTGCAAGGTGACATGTGGGTTGGCTGGGGGCATGGGCATGGTGATGGGCTGCCTGCGGGACATGTGCAGGGTAGTCCCCTGTGGTGTGGGCCGCCTGCAGGGGCCGTGGAGGGTGTAGAGGGAACACTTGGGAGGACCCACACGGGCAATTCACGTGTGGTGCTCCCCGCGCACCCCTGGAATGCACGTGCCCTGATGGAATAGCGTGTGATACTTCCCGCGCACCCCTGAAATACACGTACCCTGCTGCTTTTGCGTGTGATACTTCCCGCGCACCCCTGGAATACACGTACCCTGATGGAATCGCGTGTGATACTTCCCGCGCACCCTTGAAATGCACGTGCCCTGCTTTTTTTGCGTGTGATACTTCCCGCGCACCCCTGGAATACACATGCCCTGATGGAATTGCGTGTGTTTCTTACCGCGCACCCCTGATGTACACGTACCCAGGACAATCGCGTGTGAAACTTCCCGAGAACCACTGAAATACACGTTCCCCGCTTGGCGTTTGCTGTTTGGCAGCCCTGTGAACTGGTCCAGGGTTAGCGCAGCCCTTTGCGATGAATTGGGAATTTTGAAGGCTTTTCCTTGCGCAAGGGCGTTCTTGGTGGCGTAACTGGTGCTGCTGCAGGGTCGCTGCGCCACTCTGCACCACGGCTGGTTTTGGAGGCTAAAATCCATGAATACGCTGCGCGATAAAAAGGATTTTTTCGCACGCGGCTGGCGCAGTGTATCGCACGGGGACACTGTGCGCCAGCCGCATGCGCCACTTTTGTGCGAATTTCTATGAATTTCCCTCTACGTGTAGTCCCTTCGCCCCTTCCATGGCAGTCATTTTTTCATTTACTTTTTTTTAACTTTTTTTCCCATTGATTTTAATAGCCACCCTGAAAAGGGAGAAGGGACTATGGTTTGCTTGGGCATTTGGCCCTAGGGGCATTACCCAACCAGTAATGCCCCCTCTGCTCGGGTCATATTGCGAAAATGCTGCTGAAGTTCGGTTTTGTTGGTGTACTCATTAATGCCTATACTGCTAAACTCTGTAGGTATCAGAAGATAGATCGGTACTAGGAAGGATGATTCCATGATATATATTGTTTTTTTCATTTCCAACTGTAATTCCTGACTTTCTCTTGTAACTTAGAGCTCACCACCCAGACCACAGAAAATTGACGAAGTCCTCCTGGGACTAGTAAGTAGTTGTAAAAAGCAGAATAGTTTTACTAAACATTTCCTTTCCTCATAAATCCCCTATTCCTATTCAGCATGCTTTCAGCAAGAGTTAAGGAAATCTTTGACTGTAAGGTTCACTCATAAAGGATTCTACTTCAATTCATTTTGTTTTCCATCATTTAAATCTACCTCTGGAAAAGTATAGTTACGCTTCTCCAAGCACCTTTTTTGGCTCATTCTGCCAAACCTTGTTGTAATAAGGGTATCCATTTTTGGGAGCGAAGCCATTGATCTACCCCCTTTGGTTTGCATTTTCAGCCCCGCATTTTTTCTATCTTATTTTTTTTTCTTATCTAATTCTTTCATGGTTTTGAGCATTTTAAACCTATTCAGTAGATTGGCAAAAAATTCTACTGGAGAACTAAATGTAGTCCTATTTCCCTTCCCTCTGTATGACCATTACTTCTTTTACACCCTAAAATCTGCCCGTTTTTGATATTGATGTGTCCCAACAACATCTTGATCCGAGCAGTAGATTGAATTTGATGTAGATTCATGAGAAATTATTTTCAGAAACAAACATTTGCGGAAGGTTACCGCTTATATATTATGACTCATGTTCTTAACCACTTATGATAGGGAAAGACGGGCATACCAATTTCTTTCTTCATAATGATCAGTTAGAATTCCTTGTATTTGATATATTAAGGCAGAAAATGAAAGAGCCCTTTTCTGTATTTGTACTTAACATTATTTGTGTTTTTGTTTTCTTTTAGGATCATTTTGAAGCTGACGACAGCATTGAACAAACACTTGAGTCCCCTGTTGAGAGGGTAACTATATTTATTGTTAGTTATTCCTGTAACGAAGTTCCAATTGTGCTCATTCCAAAAGAGATTCACACTTTTATTCAATATTGATTCCTAGCATCCTTTCTGGATCATTGTGAGCATACAGTCAATCAGAAACCAGAATTTCTCTGTACTGTTCCTAATAAGTACCCACAAAATGTGCCTCGCTAATAACAACTACATCAAACGGCCACTGTGTCTGCTTGCCCTTACTTTTTCTGCATGTCTCCACCTTCCTCTCAGTGCTAGACTTGACCCCAGCCGGCAAACCTGGGTCCTTCTTCTTTCTCTGCAACTGGCATACGACAACATCTGCTCCTTTTACTCCTGTCTCTCATTTCTGTGTCTAGATTTTTTGGTGTTCTCTATGCTATGCTGATGGTTATCCTACCCTTGCACCCTGTTAATACCCCACTAACTCCTGAAAATGTGAAACTCGGGGACAGCATGTCAGCTTATTGGGGCTATTTTTGGAATGCCCTGGCTTTTGTACTCCTCAGCCTCTCAACCCAAAGGATTGAGTTCCAGACACTTTGTGGTGGCATTAGATCAACTTCTGCCAATCTCTTCTTTATGCGTTAGCTAAGACTTCAACCATTTTATAGGTTTTCTTCATGAGATGCGACAGCCTACAGATGTGAGTAGTTTAGCCAACAATTGTTTTGGTATTTGGTTCAAGGCTCCTTTGTAGATCATACATGCAATGTTCAATATGATCCTGTTAGAGGGGAAAGCCAACACAGTGTAACCTAAAGAAACCTAAGTCAGACCTTACGATACAGAGACACATGGGCAAATAGGGGTTGTAGAAGAAAATTAAATAGATCTGGAGGTCACAACAGTGCACACAACGCAACACAGACAGTAATCCTAAGGAGAAAGTGAAGTTTCCACAAGTGCTCCACTGTCTGCAAACATCCAAGTATTCAAAAGATTCCAACTGTACACAAGTGCCCAAGAGTTTAAACAGTACCAGTGTGGGAAGAATGCAACCACGAATGACAAGTTCCAAGAATTCATAGCAAAACACCCAAGTTCCAGAATTCATTTTCATAGGTGGGCAGAGTAATAGGTAAGTCAAAGAGTAGACAAAACCCCAGTTGAGAGATATGGGGCCCATGGGGGACAAGGTATTGGGAAGCAGGAGCTGAATAGTTTTAAGAGCCTACTGATTGGCATAATGCAATGGGCAAAAGGGGCAATCTGTTGCAAGGTTCCAGGTCAAAAGCAATTTTGAGCACAATACAGAGGAGAGAATGAAGAATGGCCCGGAAGTAAGAAAAGGCCATATAAGAGGAAATCCAAGATCAAGAAACAGAATCAAACTGTGTATAGCAAGAAGGAATTGAAGTGCATCAATCATTGAGAAGTGATGTTCTCAATAGATTTATGGAGTTCCCACTACGCTGGAGTCGTTTGACCAGAGACCACTGAGACTGGTAGTCCCTCCAGTAATGCAGCCTCCACTCTGGTCAGCATAGAAGATTCAGCAGTGTCTAGCATGTGACATTTGCGCAGATGCTGTGATTTTGGAGTATGTTGCTTTAGAGCAGGATAAGAGTAGATTGGCACTTAGGGTACCCTTACATTGTGATTAGTAAGAGTGGGGTAAGGTTTATGTAAAATAAATTATTTGTTGGCATCTGTCCAGCCATTATTTTCTTTTGAGCATTACTTAAATATTTCTTTGGGCTAGTAGAGAAATTAAAGTGTATTATTTGATATTTTTACTGGGTATTCCAATATAAGAACATGCAAAATTGACTGCATGATTTATCATATTTCATGCCTTATTGATAACATGCATCATTTTCCATTTACTGATTTCAATAATCACTGTCTGTGCAGGCAATGTGAAATGTTGTTAATGGTAAAAATAAGCACAAAAAGGGCAAAAACATGTGTTAGCACTACCACAACACTAATAATGAAGTTAATATCTGGATATTTTTCAACCTGATATCAGAGGCTACCAGGTCCGTAAATGTATTAGTACCCGGCTAGGGTCAATGAGCTTGTTACAAGCAAGCTCATTGGCCCTCGCCTGGGCCTTACCTCACGAGAAGGCTCTGAATCCTCTGCTTCTCCACTGTGGAATCCCAGAGTGGCTGCCATGGAAAGGGAGAAGAGACTACGTGTAGTCCCTTCGCCCGTTCCATGGCAGTCATTTTTTCATTTACTTTTTTTAACTTTTTTTCCCATTGAATTTAATGGCTGCCATGGTAATGCCCCCTCTCCTTGGGTCATATTGCGAAAATGCTGCTGAAGTTCGGTTTTGTTGGTGTACTCATTAATACCTATACTGCTAAACTCTGTAGGTATCAGACGCCAGAATTTCTCTGTACTGTTCCTAATTAGTACCCACAAAATGTGCCTCGCTAATGACAGCTGCATCCACTGTGTCTGCTTGCCCTCCCTTTTTCTGCATGTCTCCACGTTGCTCTCAGTGCTGGACTTGAACCCAGCCGGCAAACCTGGGTCCTTCTTCTTCCTCTGCAACTGGCTTACCACAACATCTGCTGCTCTTACTCCTGTCTCTCATTTCTTTGTCTAGATTTTTTGGTGTTCTCTATGCTGATGTTTATCCTACCCTTCCACCCTGTCAATACCCCACTAACTCCTGGAAATGTGAACAAGCAAGATCATTGGCCCTCGCCAGGGCCCTACCTCACCGAGAAGGCTCTGAATCCTCTGCTTCTCCGCTGTGGAATCCCAGAGTGGCTGCCATGGAAAGGGAGAAGAGACTACCTGTAGTCCCTTCGCCCCGTCCATCGCAGTCATTTTTTCATCTACTTTTTTAAACGTTTTTTTTCCCATTGGTTTTAATGGCCACCATGGAAATGGAGAAGGGACTATGCTTTGCTCAGGCTTTTGGCCCCCGGGGCATTACCTAACCAGTAATGCCCCCTCTCCTCGTGTCATATTGCGAAAATGCTGCTGAAGTTCGGTTTTGTTGGTGTACTCTACTGCTAAACTCTGTAGGTATCAGAAGATAAATCTGTACTAGGAAGGATGATTCCATGAAATATATTGTTTTTCATTTCAAACTATAATTCCTGACTTTCTCTTGTAACTTAGAGCTCACCTTCCAGCCCACAGAAAATTGAAGAAGTCCTCCTGGGACTAGTAAGTAGTTGTAAAAAGCAGAATAGTTTTACTAAACAGTTCCTTTCCTCATAAATCCCCTATCCCTATTCAACATGCTTTCTGCTCGAGTTAATGTTATCTTTGATTGTTAGGTTCACACATAAAGGATTCTACTTCAATTCATTTTGTTTTCCATCATTTAAATCTACCTGTGTGAAAAGTATAGTTACGCTTCTCCAAGCACCTTTTTGGGCTCATTCCACCAAACCCCGTTGTAATAAGGGTATCCATTTTTGGGAGCGAATACATTCATCTAGCCCCTTTGGTTTGCATTTTCAGCCCCGCATTTTTCAATCTTATTTTTTTTTCTTATCTACTTCTTTCATGGTTTTGAGCATTTTAAACCTATTCAGTAGATTGGCAAAATATGTTTCTGGAGAACTAAATGTGGTCCTATTTCCCTTCGCTCTATATGACCATTACTTCTTTTAGACCCTAAAATCTACCCTTTTTTGATATTGATGTGTCCAACGAAAATCTTGATCGGAGCAGTAGAATGAATTTGACGTAGATCCATGAGACGTTATTTTCAGAAAAACAAACATTCGCGGAAGGCTACCCCTTATTTATTATGACTCATGCTCTTAACCACCGATGAAAGGGAAAGAAGGGCATACCAATTTCTTTGTTCATAATGATCAGTTAGAATTCCTTGCATTTGAAGTATTAAACCAGAAAATCAAAGAGCCCCTTATGTATTTGTACTTAACATTATTTGTGTTTTTGTTTTCTTTTAGGATAATTTTGAAGCTGGCCACAGCATTGAAACCTGAGCTCTTTCCAAAAGAGATTTACACTTTTATTCAATATGGATTCTTAGCATCCTTTCTGGATCATTGCGAGCACACAGTCAATCAGAAACCAGAACCTCTCAATATTGTTCCTAATTAGTACCCACAAAATGTGACTCCCTAATGATTGCTGCATGAAACATCCACTGTGTCTGCTTGTGTCAGTACTTGCCTGGCCCTGTGCAAACTGGACTTCCAAGGCAGTTGAACTCATGGTGTAGGCGACAAGTTCTTCCTACCAATGTACCCCTCTGGATGAAGTGTTTACATACAGAGGGATCTATTAATTGGAAGAGGGGACACAACACGAACACCATAGGCTGCAAAGAAAAATGAATGCCGTCAATGGAGCAGAAAACTAACACTAAGCTGAAGTTGAGTAACCACAGAGTGAAGATGCCAACCTGTGCGGAATATACAATAGGAATCTCAGAGAGGAGGTTTTCATTCCAAACTCCCTTCCCTGAGTGTGGATGGCGTACCTGCAGTACACATTCAGGAATTAGTGATACGGAAACAAAGGGGAGAGACTAAATGTAGTGGCCAGTAACAGTACCGTATGTGGAATACTTGAGGATACAAGAATAAAAGACCCAAATCCCTTAGCACGTGGTGAACAGATGAAGTGATCCAACAAACAGACTGTCCCAACGGCACAAGGATGAATAAATTGCAGAGTGGCAATCAATCTGTAGTCCCAGATGAGCCACCTAACTCGACGACACGAGGACGACTAAAGGCACTGTGAATGAGCACAGATAGAAGTCTCTAGTCTGTGTGAAGACAACAAGAAACAGAATGGCAATGTCTTTTCCAGCAATACCAGAAAGCAATCCAGATAGAAACAGGGTCGGCAACAAGCAGGCAGAGTAGTTTACGACATGAGGCCAGGTAATCCAGATAGCGGTCCGAGTCGGCTTTACAATGGGCCTCATTACGACCCAGGCGGATTTCGCGGTGCTAAATGCACCGCGAAGCATGGCGGAAAGCCGCCGATAGCGCCATGGGGGTTGGCGGATTTACCGCCCCATTCCGACCTCGGCGGAGCGGTAAATCCCCAATCCCCATTCTGCCCTTCCCCATTCCCATTTTTGCCCCATAGGGTATAATGGGAGTGGGGAAGGAGTTAATTACGCCACCGTAAAATACGGTGGCGTAATTAACAACGAGGTCCCGTAGCGCCATGGTTTTCTCCGGCTGGTAAAACCAGGCGGAGAAAACCTCCATGGCGCTACGGGAACTCGTAGTATGGCGGAGAGGTACGCCATGCACTACGCTGGCGTAATACCCTCTCCGCCAGGGTCCTAATGAGGCCCAATGACATGATACAATGCAAGGATGAGACAAGGCAGCATCCAGGGACAGGCAAGGGTTTGATAAGAAGGCAATACGTGATTCAAAAGGCAAGAGAAACAAAGATATATTCACAAAATCAGAAGCACCGGATATGCAGATAAGAGGAGCTTAAGTACACTTAGTTGTGTGACTACACCCTGCGCTGATCCCAGGACAGAACACGTGACACCGAACATGTAGGGGATGACAACGCTTCCATGGCAACTTCCAATGCTCACCGAAACACGTCCTGCCTCCAAGTGCGTTTGGTATTTGGTAACGAGGAAGTCGATATATGGAGTCCAAAGGGGTACTACGGCGTATATCACTGCCGTGGGATCTTTGCCTTTATGCACTGTAGATGCATCGGAAGATTGCACTTGGCGTGAAGGGGGTGAACCAGTACCCGGAATCCTGGCAGCATCCTCCCCCAAAGAACCCCTCACCCTACGGGAGGACCAAAAACTAGAAAGCAGACGTCGGCTCCCATGTCCGGTTTTCATTACTGTAACCCTTCCAGTCAATGAGGTATAAACGAACACCCCTACGTACCTTGATGTCAATGATCCGGTTCACTTCGTACTCATCTGAACCCTGCACCGGGACAGGACGGGGGCGAGACAGAAGTCTTGTAGAATGGTGAAAGAGTTTCACTAGAGACACATGGAAAACTGGATGGACCTCCCATGAGATGGGAAGGGCCATCCGTACGGACACAGGGTTGATCAGTTCCATGATAACATAAGGAGCGACAAATCGAGGCAAGAGTGACTTGCGGCCGGGAATACAGAGATTCTTAGTTCATAACAACACCTTTATCCATACTTGATACTCTGGTGCAGGGGCTCGATGAGGGTTGGCAAAAACCTTAGCACATGTCTGTGCTGCATGCAGGTGTTGATTAACACCCTTGCGCAGCTCCGACAAGTCGCAAACACAAGCATGGGCAGCGGGATTGCTCAGAGAAACCACAGGATGCAAGGGAAGGGTATGAGGGTGGCGACCATAGAGGGCATAGAACTGCGATGAACAAGTGGAGGTATGCAGAGAGTTGTTGTAAGCAAACTCTGCCATCACCAGAACAGTAAGCCAGGAGTCCTGATATTGAATCATGAGGCAACATAAGTATTGTTCGAGAGTGGCGTTCAAATGTTCTGTTTGATCATTTGTCTGCAGATGATATGCGCTAGAGTATTTTTCATCGATACCAAAAGAGTGAGTGAGAGCAAGGGAAGTGAAATGGGATCCCCGATCCATGATGATGATGTCGGGCAGCCCAAAAAACCTAAAGACATGCTGCAGAAATGGATCCACCAGAACGGGTGCAGTCGGAATGCCCCCGATAGGGGATAAACAAGGCCATCTTTGTGAAATAGTCAATCACCACCCATATGGTATTGTACCCCCAGACTGACGGTAGTTCAACAATGAAATCCATAGAAAGCATAATCAATGGGTGCTCAGGGACGGGAAGTGGCTGCAAAAGAACTACAGATTTGGCAGTGGTACTCTTGCTCTGAGCGCAAACAGCACAAGAAGCAATATACTCCGTGTCATCACTACTCATTGACGGCCACCAACACCACCGTCGTAATAGATCTAAGGTTTTCCTTTTGCCTGGGTGGGCTCCGAACTTAGAATCGTGACACCATTGCAACACGGTTTGGTGTGTGTCCGCATCCGGCTTATAGACCCTACCCTGTGTATACGGCAAGGACTGCACTAAGTCCATGTTGATTTCTGGAGGACTCCTCCGCACCCAATCCTGAATCGAACACTTCAGGGATGATTGCAGTGTACAGCCACACACCACCTGTTGGGGGAGGAGGAGTGAACCATCCAATTCATGCCATGTGGGGAACCATGAATACGAGACAGTGCATCTGTCTTAGAATGTAAGGAACCAGGACGTTATGTAATGACAAAATTAAACATGGAAAAGAACTCATGCCAGCCGGCATGACAAGCTGTAGTACACTTGACAGATTGCAGGGCTAGTAAGTTGTGATGATCTGTGTACACCTGTACGGGAAGAGCCATACCCAACAGGTGGTGTCTCCAAACCAGAAACATATCCCAGATTGCCAACAGCTCTCTTTCGGTGATAGTATAGTTATTTTCATACTGTGTCAGTTTCCGGGAGTGATAGGCAACTGGGTGTAAACTACCAGAATCGGTGCATAGTTGTGACAAAACCGCACCTATGGCTACATCAGAGGCATCAGTCTCAACAACATAAGGTGAGGTAGGGTCTGGGTGTTGTAGCACCGGTGTGGTCGTAAAAGCTGCCTTGTGTACCTCAAAAGCCTGCTGGGCTGCTGCATCACAGATGAAAGCTTTCTTGCAGCTAGTAAGGGCAGTTAGAGGAGCTACTATCTTTGAGAAGGACCTGATGAAACGCCTGTAAAAATTGGCAAAACCAAGAAATTATTGAAGGCCTTCAGAGTGGTAGGAACAGGCCATTATAGCACTTCCTCCACCTTGGAGGAACTCATCCGAACCCCTTTGTTAGTGATGTCATAACCTACGAATTCCACCACTGTGGCATGAATATGCACTTTTCATGTTTTGCATGCAAGTGGTTCTCTCTGAAAAATCAAAGTGAAGTGTTTAGCATTGGATTCATGAGAAGCAGAATAAATCAGGATATCATCAAGATATACAATGAGAAACTGATCGAGCATGTCCCGGAACACATCATTTATGAAGTGCTGGAAAGTAGCCGGGCCGTTGCACAGGCCAAACAGCATTACGCAGTATTCGAACAGGCTATGTCTAGTCTTGAAGGCAGTCTTCCACTCGTCTCCCTGGCAGATCCTGACAAGGTTGTAGGCCCCTTGGAGGTCTAACTTGGTGAACAAAATGGAAGATCCCAGTTGATCCAAAAGTACCCATATCAGTGGGATAGGATACTGGTTGTGTATGGTGACTGCATTGAGAGCACGCTAATCAATACATGGCCAAATGTCTCCCTCCTTCTTGGGTACAAAGAACAAAGGAGAGGCCGCTGGGGAACGAGAAGGGCGAATGAAACCCGTACTCAAAGCCTTATCGATATACTCCTTCAGGATGGCATCCTCCTTCTGAGTCAAGGAGTAGACACGTCCAGAAGGTATCTTCGCCCCTCGTACTAGATCGATAGGACAGTCGTAGGGCCCATGCGGAGGTAATACGTCTGCACCCTTGGCACCAAACACATCCCTGAAAGCCTCATATTCCTTAGGTAGAGGTGTGGCTGTAAGCGCCCCTATTGGTAAAGGTGATATCCAAAAGCGGACGAAAGGGCTCTTTAGGGCAGTGTCAGAACCCAGACAACTTGATTCACAATAATCTGAAAAGAAAGCCACTTCACCAGACTGCCAATCAACAACTGGGTTATCTAGGGTCAACCATGGTAACCCTAGAATAAGCCTGAACTGAGGTCTCTGTGTGGCCGCTGTCCATGGTCATGACTAGATCCACTGTGCATACGGATAACCAATCCGGAAAGCAGGCCGGTACCATCGAATGCATTGACGAGCTCGGGACGGGTCTTGAGTACGACAGGGATGCCCAATTCATGGGCATATTGGCGATCAACATAATTACCCGTAGCCCCCGAATCAAGTATGCCCGCTGCTGTCTAAGACGACCCAGGTGGGAATGAGAACATTGCAGTGACCGTAAACAGGGCTGACCCAACGGGTTCTGGGGACATAGAGTTCAGCAACTGGACTACATCTATTGCCGAGCTTTGGCGTTTCCATGCTTCTTTGGTTTCTTAGGGCAAAGCTGTAACAGATGTTTTGATGAACCACAATAGAAACATAAGTTGTTTTTTCTCCAATGTCCCTCTCATCGGAAGACAATGGACCCCATACTGCTGTGATTTGCATGGGCTCACTGTTCCAGGTGGCCAGGCTCTCTGATGTCAAGGACATAGGAACTAGGGACCTTCGCTCTCCCTTCCTCTCGGCCTTCCTGGCATCCCTGTAATACGAGGTCTAGGAGTTCTGGAAAAGCAGTAGGAACCACAGGAACTGTTAGGCAGAATTATATGCAGTACCTTTAGAAACACCACACACAATTAAGACTACAAGTGACAGTACAATTTCACCTTTGGTACAAGCCTGTACTACACAGTTATAGTGGTAACAGTAGCGGAGCAGCCAGACTTATCTCAAGAGTAAGTGAGCAGTATCAAATAGTTACACAAAGGACAGCAATTACTATGATTCAGGCAAACACTGACTCAAAGTTTTCAAGTAAAAGAATATACATTTATTTCACTCTTCAGTTATATAACAGTACACTATTATAAGTAGTCTAAAAAATCACACTCTTAATACACCACAAAACTTCCCTTAAATTACAGACAAGTTAAGCTCACAAAAAGTAGTGGTAGCAAAATGGCACTCCAGCAATTTAAAAGGGAGGGAAAAACAAAGTTATTAGAAATTAGGTCAAACCAACAGGTAAGTACTCAGGGCAATTGTACAAGGGGAACTACAGAGATAGAATTAGGTAGAAAAGGCTTAGGGCCAAAGTCAATGGGTCAAAAGTCTTTTGCTCAAGATCACACAGTTCAGGGTAGTTCGCGGTACAGTTTGTCGCACGGTTTCTGGACAAGGTTGGTTGATACAAAAGTTAGTTCAAAGAGAAGAGAAGGACAAGCCCTCGGATTGGAGAAAGATTTCAAACACTTTCACCGCGGTTGAACGAAATGGACATACGGATTTGCACAGTACCTTAAAACGGAGAGGAAGCTGTAGCTGAGGCGGACGTTCCTGGTATTTCCTGCAGGCTCCCGGTTCCTGAAGCGACTGTCGGACTGACAAGAAGTAGGAAGACTGGAGGGTCCTGCACTACCAAGGGAAGAAACCAGCAGCAGAGCAAAGCAACAAATAAAAGGTGCGCTCCTTAAAACCCAAGCAGGGTCCAACCTTCCTGGCTATCCGGCCCACTGTAGCTCGGTACAGCAAATTCAACCAGAGGAGGGGTCCTGGCTTGTAGTTTGGACTAACTGGTTGGTCCCACTAGCTCAAGGGAAGAAGTTTCCTGGAGGATCTTCTCTGTCGTCGGATTCTGGAGATTCAGACTTGCAGCAGGGCTTCACCGGGCGGTTCAGTCGTTGTAGGGGTCCTCTTCTGACAGTTCCTCGTTGGTTCTTTCGTTCCAGTGGCGACTCTGCCTTTCCAGTCCGAGAGACCTGCTTTTTATGCAGTTTTCCCCCATTCATACAGCCTGGCTGTCAATCATACAGCAGGGTGGCTGTCCTGGCAAGGACAGTCCCCTCAGCCAAACAGGAGTGTGACTTGGGTTACCAAGGGAACCCAGGGCAGGGGTCCGAAGATCCCTCCCTAACATCCTGCATACCTAGACTTTCAGGCACCTTAGGGAAGGCCTCTGTGCAGAAGCACGCGAAAAGACAGCGAACAAAGGAGTCATCCCTGGTTTGGCGCGCAGAGAAAAACACGAGAAAGACTTTAACAAAAAGAAATGGTGAATAAACCCAGCTGGAGCCAAAATAAAATGTGTTTGGTCAAGCGGGTTTATGTTTGAGGCTAATATAATAGCCTAAAACAATACCACGTTTATATAAGATAATCGCGGTAGAAAAGTTAGGGTAGATACCACAGGTAATCGAAGGCCGGAAGACACCAGGCATTCTGAAATGTGCTGACTATCTGCTGAATGTGGTGAGCTTTTCTCGCGGACACATCCAGGACCGCTCCGATGAATTGAAGCTTTTGGGAAGGTATCATGTGGGACTTCTTGAAATTGAGGGAGAAGCCCAGTTTGTGGAGATAATGTCAAGTTACGCTGAGATGTTCCAGGGCCTCGTCGGGAGAATGGGCCCTGATCAGCCAATCGTCCTGGTAGGGGTAGACATGAATCTCCCTCTCCTGAGATTTGTTGCCACCACCACCATCAACCATTGAAACTGATAATGAGAACTGCTGCCTGCAGACCTCAGGTACTTTCTGTGCTTGTGATTCATAGGCACATGAAAGTAAGCATCCTGAAACCCCAATGACACCATCCAATCCTGAAGCTGGAGAGTTTGAAAGATCCAAGAAAGGTTAACCATTTTGAACTTGCCCTTCTTGAGGAACTTGTTCAAGTATCTCAAGTTCAAAATGGGTCTCAATTCTCCATCCTTTTAGGGGATTCTATAGCACCTTTCTCTAGCAGACTCGAAATTTCCTGCAAGAGGAACCGATCTGGAATTTTGCAGGAGTGTCTCTCCGGTGAATGATCCTGAAACCTTCTTAAAAAGGTGAGGCATTAACCCTGGGCTACTGTTTTCAAGGCCCAAGCATCTGAAGTAATGCCTTGCCATCCTCCAGAGGCTGAATGAGCCTGCCTCCTACTGAGGTCCTATGGATTAAGGCCTCAGAGTGGTGTTGATGCAGCTGAAGCAGTGGCTGTGGTTAAAGAAACTGTTGACTGGGTGAGCTTAGCACCCCTCCCTTGTCCACCACAAGGGAATTTCTTTTGACTGCTTTGACTGGCCAGTCCTCTCAAGCTTCCAAATAAGTAATAGTGAAAGGACTTACCCCTGCAAGTCAGTGCACTGGGTTGGGAAGGTTGTGGTTGTTTGATGGCGGCACTGAGTAACTTGGTCGCCACTTTTGAGGTCTGTAATTTCTCTAGGCTGTCATTGACATTGCTGTCAAATAGATGAGTGCCATCAAAGGGCATGTTGAGAGGTCTAGATTGCACATCAGTTGCAAAACCAAACCTTCTCAACCATGCAAATCTGTGTATAACTGTGCTCGCCACCATGGCTCTGATAATGCTGTCGGCAGAGTCCAAACCTGATAGGAGAGACTCACACATAGCATCTTTCCCATCTTTCAAAATATTTAGAAATCCCTCTCTCTCCTCTCCTTCAGGGATATGTTCAGCTGCCATGGAGATGCAATCCTACAAAGTGTGGGTACATTTTGCAAGGGCACAAGTGACGTTGATAGACTTCAAGATCATACTACCAGCCGAAAATATTCTTTTTTGACAAAGCTTTGAAACGCTTGTCATCTCTGTTGGTGGTATTGTAGGATATGCTGCCTGTCTTGAGGTGGACGTTGCAGCTTGTACCACAAGGCTTTCCAGAGTAGGATGTTTTGACAGATATTCCGGATAGCTACTGGAAGGTCTATACTTTTTTGTGAAATTGGTATTCACAGCCGGGCTTGTCTCCGGTAATTCCCAATGAGCCTTTATCCTTTTCTGAAGGGCTAAACAAAAAGTTAAACCAGGGTTTTTTTGGGGACCCTTATCTCAGATGTCTGTAAGGTCATCTTGTTCAAAAGGTGAAGCTGGTCAGCCCCATCCCAGGTACTCCGTTACCGTGTTCATCAACTGTTTATAGGACACCTCAGCCTTCTCAGATGGATCAGGTTTTCCAAATTCCAACTCAGGTCAAGTGTCAAGGCTACTTGCACATTGCAAATTATCATATAAATCTCTCCACCTTGATTCCTCAGAAATCAAGGCATCAGGAACATTGGGTGTGCCATATTTCAAACCACAAGGTGGTGTTTCCTGATTAGAGGTATCATCTTCTTTGAAAATTGAAGAAAGGGACTTGAAAAACTCTTTCTTCGGAAGTGGTTTGAAAGATTTTTCAATTTCCTTCAAAAACGTTGAAAATGTTGACTGTTTCGGCGTTGAAGGTATTGATTTTGAATGGCTTGACCTGCAATCCGAAGGAGTCTTCAAATGATGAGGGTTGGGCCTGTCCTCGACTTGATGCCTCGAGGGCTCTCGATGGGTCGGTGGCTTTTCACCCGGACGTGAGCGCAACCACGTTTTAGCTTATTTCTTTGCTTATCAGCCTTGGGAGATGTGACAGTGTCATGGCTTTTCACCTTTTCTTTCAAGAGGGCGGAGTCCGTCTTCTCGAATATGTTTAACATTTCCAGTCTAAAAGCCTCCCATTCAGACTTTGTTGCTGACTTACCAGGGCAGGCAACTCGGCATTCAGGTAAGGAGTCGGAGGATGAGGATGTGGATCTGTGGCGTTGTTTCTTTGATTTCATTGGAGGAACAACTTTTAGTGGAAGGGGATTTTAGTGGGGGACTACCCTTTGTGTATTTCCCATTGCATTCCCTAAGTGCCTTACCTGTCATAGATTGGCAGGATCTGCAGTCAGCTGTCGTGTGGTCAGTGCCAAGGCACCATAAACAAATGAGATGTAGATCAGTTTAGATCCACAGTCAACACATTTCTTGAACCCGGTTTTAGGGATAGAAGAGGAAGACATGTTTCAAGTGTGATGAAGTTTTGTGTGAAACCGAGCGCGCCATATCCGAATCAGAAGCTATGCGGAAAAACGGAACTGAAGTGCTATTTATACTATCGATGATGTCAAACCCAAAGGGAGACGGAGGCCACCAAGGGACATCGAATTGAAGACGAAGATGCACAGTGCCCTGTGCCGCAAAAAAATATCTAAAGCAGCTGACGCTGGACGGAGGAGATATCCTAAGATGAGAAATACGTGGGAAAACACAATCCATTTGAAAGCGTTATTTGCACTGTGTAACAAATATCTATATGTCCATGACCTGCAACACCCTGAGAATAGGAACCTGCCAAATATCCTCTCAATTAGAAAAGGAGATAGGGAGAATATTTGCCTGAGGTTGCTCTGTATGTTTCCAATGTCTGGTAAAGAAATTGCACAGCGGGACTATCTGTAAACAAAGCTTACAAATTCCCATATTCTCTTCAACTAATTCATTTGGGTTAATGTTGAAAGCACATAGCGTAGACTAGTTCATTAAACAATTGATGATTAGGCTCTTTTTCTTTCATGCTGCACCCCACCAGCAACTGTGCATCACGTCCTATGCCAGATGACAAGATCATTTGTTGAATGTGTCTTTCTTTTGATTTAGTTGTACCTTCTAGTGGTCCTGATCCAAACGTGAAGTTCACAGCACACAATATTACCCAATGGTGAGGGCTGTAACACTATTAGAGCTTGTGCAGGGGGGAAAAGACAGTCTCAACGGGGGCTTTGTCAAAGCTTGCCCATGTCTCCTCGCCCAGTATTCAGTGTATTCACTTCATTAAGCAAGCTTGAAATGAAGCAGTCACAGGTGACCAGTGCTGTTAGATGGTGAAAAAGGTGCAGCATAATGTATCTCTATTGTGACACAGGTCTATTTAAATAAAAGTGGAACCCACTCTTTTTACACAGATAAAGGCCAGGGCCATGACCTGTCAGCCTTTTCAGAAGTTCTGATTACATTTTGTTCACGTTCATTTTATGAAGTACATGTGCCACGCTCGGACATCAATTTCAATTTAGCAATCATTCAGCAAAAACAGAACAGAACCAGAAATTACCTTTACCTAACATCTTGTAAGACTTTAAGAACATGCTGTCACTCAGCAAAACAGATTGTTGTTACTTCATCCTTTTCCCTTAGTCTGTCTTTAGCCAGTGTTAGGATTTCTTTAAAGGTCCTTATATCTTTCAAGCAGCATATTCAGCAGAAATTAAAGCACATCTACTGTAAACTGAAAACTTCTTTTCTCCCTATTCCCTTGCTGTATTTACTCTTATTTCTCTCATTTAGATCTATACACTGATTATAGTTTTCGTATGTGCTTGTCGCTCTATAGTGCTTTTTTTTCAACAGAATTATCTCGTTTTACCTGTCAAACATCTACATTATTTCTGTAATACTGTTAGGCTTTATTATTTAGAAATGTGGCATGTTTTCGACCTGTGAGATTTCACCCAACACCTCTGACTCCAAATCATGTTGTAGGTAGTTTTCTGTTTTACAAAATGACTTTTCTGTTTTAAAAAATGACTATACATTGTCATGATTTCTTTATTCGGCGCAAAACCATTAAGAATTCATCATGAATACATATACAACATTAAGACATGAACACATGATATTAAGAACAGCCAGGTATAATGTAAAATGTAATATAAAACCCAATAAAAGGCTTTTACATGGTAAATTATAATATAAAACCACACTACAAGTATGCATGCTTTCAAATGTAAAAACATTATATTTCAGGGAGAGATAACTCACAGCCCTTCAGATTCATTGATTATTTAGTTAACTTCACACAGGAAGTGGCTAACCAGGCCAAAGGCTGACCAAGCACTTGGGCCATCATTGATCCCTTGGCCTCATCAACCAAACACAAGGAATACATTTTGCCACTGAGCCAACAATAACCGGGTCCTGGGTGCAAGCACGACATGGCATTGCTTCCATGATGATCGATGCAGCAGCCGCTCTCAAGATAGGCTTCAGGTAGGAAGGCCTTTAAGCTCTAAGACTTGCACAAAAAAACTAAACTGACACGTGCTCTCCGCACTGGAGATACATAGAGAACATATATCTGTTCCTCCAATGCTCCAAGATTTTGTGAATAAAGACAGTCTCAAGGTGCCCATACGGAAATCGAAGTATAAAGTATGAGCATATGGAGGGTCAATATATATGATACGGGATCGAACCTGTGTTGCTTCGTTTTGTGTCTTTCGTACACAGAGGTTTATAAGCGCATATCCGGGGATCAAACCTCTGTTGCTTCGTGTCGTCTTGCTTCCAAGGTGAGCACATTGCGGCTGAGCTATCCTCCCGGGATATAATCCATATACCCTCCGAACCAAATTCAAATTTGTTCTCAAGGAATCTCAGGCCCCAATTCAATTGTTGACAGTTTGCTATAATGTTCTTCCTGTTGTGGAGGACTATGGCTTTTTTAACTCTACTGATAGCAGATGTGTTAATACTTGCTGGATAGAACCAAATATCCTGTTCATTCAATGCAACCAGGATTTTCGTCACATGCATAACCCAGGCAAGCCCCTCCCTCCATCCAGATTAACCAAATGCACAAGAGCATCAGGATGTAATTCCAGACGAGGCTTACACCAGGATCTTTACCAGTATAAAACTGGCTTCATTGTGAGCTTGCAAGCAATGGGAAATAGGTCAGCCTCCATGTGTATAAGGGCATTAGATGACCCGTGGTTAACAAAAATAATCTCTTCAAACGTTTGTTCTTACGTAGCTCCAAATGTCCACCCTGAACGAGGCAGATGTAAGTGGCTGTTTCCTGTACAGTTCGAATGCTGGAAAGAAAGCTCTTCTGCCATGTTAATTATAGAAAATCAACACCCCACCACTGCATGTTTCCAGGCTTGGACTTGCTTTGTCAATTTGGTAGGTCCAAAACCACCTGTTCTCGTGGAATCTAATCCCCAGATAGTCACAAAATATGACATGCTGAAACACACAGCCTTCCACTTTAGCAGTTTGATAAACTTGGGCTTGAACACCAATGAATTGGTTTTCCCTATATTTAGGGTGAGTTTGAGATTCCCACACTTCCTCACAAATGACGCCAAAGTCACCTCAATTCCCTGAGGCAAAGTAAATAGTAATACAGCGTCGGACGCAAAGAAGAATGTCAGATATCTCTCAGTAACTAGTTTTTGGGGGGGGGTCCAAACACTTCTCAAACAATGTTATAATAACCTCCTCGATGTACACAGAAAACAAAAGGGGGGCGATCACACGCCCTCCCCTTTTGGTCACCTCAAATTGGGTTGTTACCACCGCTGCCAGACCATAACAGACCACAGCTTTATTATTATTGTAAAGAAAAAATACAGTCGATAGGAGGTTACTTGGCATATCTCTTTTATGTGAGGTCTGCCAGAGTACGTCTTGTGGGACTCCTTTGAAGGTCGTTTTGAGGTAAATAAAAACGACGTATAAGTTAATCTTCCTCAGTACAGAATATTTCTGCACAAGCACAAACACGCGAAAAGTGCCTTTTCCTTTCTGGAAACCCTCTCGAATTGTGTGGATGATATTTTTCTTATCAACCCACTGCTGAATAGGTTTTAAAATTACTTTGGCAAATATTTTGCCAGCACTTTCAAAAAGGGAAATTGGCCAATAATTAGCTGGGTGTTCTTTCCCCCTTTCTTATATAATGGGACAATTACGGCATGTCACCAAGAAGTGGGGACTGTGTTCAAGCTAATACAGGCTGTAAAAAAATTCCAAGAGCCCAAATCAAGAGTTTATCCTTGAAAATATCAGCAGGGACACTGTCAGGCCCAGGGGCCTTCCCCCTTTTTCGTGATTTAATACCAATGATAATTTCATCCAAACCAAGTTGCAGAAGAACACTGCATTCCATTAAACTGCCTTGAATATTCCCAGCTTCTGGAATTTGCAATGTGTTAATGGAAAAATTCAATGCATGTTGTCTGATACTGAATCCCATGTGTATTCTCTATGTATTCATAGAAGGTGGGGTTGCACATAAAGGTGAGAGGGGCAGTGTGCACAATTCAAACTGAACTAAACTGAAATATGTACATTCATTTGGCAAAATGTACCACCTGCATTGGTTTCAGAAATGCTCTTATTATATACTGACACTTTGGCTACAATTAGAGGGGGAGTAAGAGGAAAAAGTGAAAGTGCGCTAAGGGGTTTGCCAGGGATGTGTGCTTCATCTGCCCCTATTTTGTTTATATAGCAACGAAATTGCCCTAGAGCTAACATATTTTCCCCAGTTTTCCCCAGTGCTCGTTTCAGAGAACATTCAAGGATGAGATTACTGAATGGGAGTTGATTTACACAGTCTTTATCTTCCATGGTGGATCCGGCTGCCACTGAAATGGCTACATTTTGCATCCTGCATATACACCACCAATAGAAGTAAACTTTAGTGGTTTCAGTGGCAAAAGATCCCCATAAGAATATAACGATTGTAAAAATCAACTCTCATTGCGTAGTCTCATCCTGATCAAGAACATCAGTGAATATGTACCCAAGATGAGGCATCAAGCAGAAAGTAGCACTCTGCAATTTGACCCTGAATTGAGAAGAATCATGGGTGGATGGCTAAGCTCCTCAGGAATGCAACCCAATATCTAAGTTGCACAAACCCGTCGGCTGGATGTTAGGGACATTCTTTATTTGGTGGGGATGCCCTATTTGAATAACTATATAAATCCAACGAACAAAACTTTGTTAAAGGGACGTTATGGTTTAGTTGCACTAATAAAAACCTATGAAATTCAATGAAAAACCTTTGTTAAAGGGACGTTATGGTTACAAGTAAAACCAGAAAACCCCAGAAATTCGCCAGTTATGGTATATGTCAGTGACCAAAAACATGAGGCCCAGATCTGTGATGTCATCAGTGATGTCATCAATGACATTTGCAATGTCATCTTTGATGTCCTGGGTGTTAGTCTTAGCAGTGCACTGTGGTGGTGCGAGTTATGGTTGCTTAGTTTACCATAACTGGCGAATTTCTGGGTTTTTTCGCTTGATCTGAATTGTATTACTGTGTCCTACATCACCAATTACTCCCTGTAGTGTTTAAGTCTTGAGCTCAGCCAAGTAACCAAACAGTATGCCTGGAGCACATTAAGAAAATCTTGCTTTATGCCTAAATACGAACAGCAGTACATTGTTGCTGAAGATGCTTGGATTTGCTTCTGTTTGGCCAGTCATTTCCTTGCACTGACACATTTGTCAATGATGAAGTTGCTATTTGGTGCTCAGTTGTCATGCTGTTCACAGATTTCTTGTGATGGTACACCCATCTGGGAAACCGGGGAGTAATTTGGAGAAGAGTACATTATTTGTTAAATTTATTGCTATTAATTGCGTCTGTTTCCCACAGGATACTTCCATCAGCTCTAAATACACAGAGGCCAACCTGATCATTGTAAGTTGCTTTATTGATAAGCATATATATTAAATTGTGATTATAGAAAGTTATTTCTTGTAATGGTTTGATACTTCTTCTTTAGTCTAATCTGCTAAAGGATAAATAGATAAAACAACTACTCCAAAAAGAATGTATATTCATATGATATCATATGATGTGGCATTTATAACGCACCTATGCCCATGTGCTTCAAGGTGCGACAAGGCAAGGGAGGGGAACAAAGGGAGGACAGACAACGATTCTACTAGGTCAGGTATCATTCAGATTGCGCAAGTGCGTGGGAAGGGGGGGGCGGGCAATACAAGAAGATAACAATAAGTAAGTAGCGGCCAGAAAGTGGCAAGTGCAAGGGTAAGTGCGGACATCAGGTGTCAGGGGCTGGTAGTCAGGGGTTGCCAGGGGGGCAGTGCAGGTGTGAGAAGGCGGGGAGGGACCTGGGCCCGAGATCAGAGGGTGTCCAGGTAGCCAGCATAGTTGAGGTTTCAGCCAGGAGGTCAGCAGAGGGAGGAGAGGAGGAGAAAAGGCAGAAGCAAAGAGAAAGGTTTTGAGGTGCTTCCGGAACCGGAGATGGTTCTCCTCAAGTTTAAGGGGGGGGGGCTGTTCCAGAGGGAGACACCAGCCGAAGAAAGAGATCTATCACCAACTCATTGCTTGTAGAAGCGACTGACCCTGAGGGAGTTGGAGGCGGATGAGCAAAGAGCTCGAGAAGGAAGATATTTAGGAAGAGAGAGCTGAAGGTATTGAGGACACAGGCCCCAGAAGGCCTTGTGGACAATGCAGAGAGTTTTGAACTTAATCCTCGCAGCCACTGGGAGCCAGCGCAGAGATTTCAGTCCTGGAGAGATACGATCCCCGGGCTTGAGGCCAAGGACAAGTCTCACAGTCCTGGTTTGGATAAGGCAAATTCTAAGCAAGTGCACCAAACCTGCATATGGAAGTTGTGTTTGCATATTCCCATCTGCTTATGCTTTAGGTTTTTTACTTAAAGCACATTGAACTGCCATCTCACGACACACTCTGTGCTTGCAAAGCCCCCCAAATAACTTACAGTATTAATTATACACTATACATAGTATCTTTTAAAGTGTAACTGGTGGGACCCTCAAATCTTTTGGGTGAAATTCATTGTATCATACAAGTGCAAAACTAGTTGTCGGCTGGGTAAAATTCTAGTTCAAACTTGCAGCTTGTTCCCATGTCTCCCTCATTCATTTGTGCTCCACTAAGGAGCCTCAGAACTCCAATCAAATCTCTAGCTTATTTGACAAGTTGTTCAGCCAATCAAAATCGTTTTGAGCTGATTCATCAACTTTGTTCTGCCAATTCGAACACTTAGAACTCCAAAAGGAAGCTGAACTGTCTATAAACTATCTATAAAAGACACACCAAGCAGCTCACAATTGGAGGATGTTTGGTGCATTTTAAGAAAATAACGTAGCTGTAGAAGCAATTTTAGTAGTTGGGTGCCATGTTGCAAAGCTTCTCCTACGATTTAAGTCTATAGGCGTGTCCTCACTTAAATACTCTCTGCTTCCACCCTTTGGTGGGGAGACATGTAAGTGATCTAATGGAAACAAGCACAGTGACAATGGCCTGACAGACCACTTGCAGTACTAACACTATACTTTATCCTGTCATCATCCCTTCCCACAGGTGAGGTGATCAGTAGATATACATCATGCATCTGTGCACCCGATGGCGGCATGTCTGTGCATGTTGATGACCCATCTGCATTTAAGATGACCACACCACTTATAAGGGTCTCCCATAGAATCTCCTCCCTGTAGGGTGAACCCACTCTACTTACAATTATTTCAGCAGGTGTCTGATGTACTGTCCATTGATACCATACATCATGACTTCAAGCTTCGAGTGTAGTTGCCAATATTTGGGGTACTTGACTTTTTGATTCCTACATTCATATGCAAGCTCTGAAGCAAAGAACACTTGCACATTTGCACAGTGCCTCCACCGTTTAATGTTTATTGCAAGTCCGCTCCCTCTGACACTGACATATATGGATGAAAAGTATCCAATTCTGTGTCCATGAGAGTAGCCATCAGGTTACTCAGTGTCACATTTAAATTGAACTACCTGTGAACCACCATATAATGTTGAAAGCAGCTTCCCCATCATTTGTGCCACTGCTGCTGGTAATGGAAGAAAAGGTCACCCAGTGTGCTGTGATGGCCAGATAGTCCAAGATCTGGTTGATGGGCCACATGACCATGGTGAAGTGGATTGTTTAGCACATGTAGTACCCACTCGCAACAGCCATAAACCTATCATACAATGCCAGTACCACCTTGCAAGAGAAAATAATCCAGTCCTGAACGTCCCAGCAATGGTTGCCTTTTTGAAAAATCCACTGGAAATCAGTTTGCTACAGAAGAGTAGGGTTGGACCTGTATTATAAAGTAAAATTCAAGTTTGCATTGAGTAAGCACTATTTGTCACATGACCAGTGATATGTTTGTCCATGCTCAAACCTTTCCACAACACTGTCTGACACAATGGAGGATTACTGCCCTTCATTGTTCAGCACAGGCATTGGGGCTCAGTGTCCAACACAGTGACATGTGTGTACTAGTAGTGATATGCTGATGTTATGGGGAAGAATGCACTGCAAATATTTTCACTTCAGTATCCATCAGAATATGGGACTGCATACATGTGGTCCCCAAGTTGGACCCTGCATTTCCTAAGCACACTGTTTTCTGGAAGGTTTGGTTGTTGTTTATTCTGCATGAATTACTTTGACACATTAGGCTTACAGCATACAGGCTAGGCTTATTTGGGCACAACAGAGATGGCAGTGGTGGTGCATTAAATGCCACATAATTATGTGATGTATTTTCTGACGTGTGCTAGAAAGGCGATTTCTCAAAGAGTGTGTACATAGCTGGGCAGCAGAATTCTATTACTACTGCAGCCACTCTATCTGTAATGCCATTCTGCTCTGCAGAGGTACTAGCCCATTTGCTGGACAGGCTCATGTGTCCGTGTTTTATTTTACACATTTCACCAAACAAGTAGACAAGGGGGGCTTAGGTTTAGGTATATATTAGGTGGGGGGGATGTGGCAGGGGTCGCAGTATTGTTGTTTTCAAGCATGAACACAGAGATTGTTGTTTGAAGTTTGATGGATCATATTCTTTGTCTTAATCATCATCCATATCATCTTCATCATCTGTTTTATCATTAGATCGGGCCTGCCGATGTAAAAACCTGGAATTTTCAGTATCCTTCCACATTTCAACAATTCCTTGTGTTGCTCTTCCCTGATCTTCGCTGAATAATATCTGCAACACATTTCCTGAAAGAGCAACCTCTTCTCTTGGTTTCAGTGAATATTTTTTTTATTTGCATTAATTTATGACACAATGTTTACAAAAGAGAAAACCAAAAACATATATACATAGTCCTCCTATATCCATGTCCTTTGCCAAAGCTCATGGGAGTCAGTAAAAATTCATAGACTCTTGCTGCCTGAAAGCTTAAAAATCAGAGAGCATGGACGAGGGAAGCAATAAGTAGAAGGAAAGAAGTGGAAAGAAAGACAAGAAAAGGCAAACCAGGACATATGTTGATCTGTAACCCACTGAACACTCGGGTTCTGCGCCAAAGGATTCCCCTATGGCAGAATCTCAGTCATAAAGGTTATTATTACAAGGATCACCTTTTCTCCACTTAATACACATGCCCACCACGAATACGCACTCAAGGTTCCGGTGTATTTTTAGGAATTATCCAACATGTTTGGTTCTGTTTTCAGTCAGTCCTGTGCAAAACAGTAGAATATGTTTCAAAGTTCCTACTTGGTTCTTTCCTGTGCAAAACCGACATTTGCTGTTTCTTGGTGATTTTGAAGGTGATCTTGCCCCATTTATTTCTTTTGTCCGATAAAGATTTAATCTGAACGTAGAAATTGGTCTCTGTGATATCTTGACGGGAAAAACGTCAAATTTGGGTACATGGCCAATGCCCTTGATTCGTTCACTTTCATGCAAAGTATCTTGTAGGCAGATACTTAGTTTGTGGTCTGAATCCAGTCAAGTTCCCCCAATTTTGTTGTAAGCTTTGATGGCTTGGTGTTCAGGTCACTTACAGTGGATCCAAGTTTAATTAATTTAGCTAGGTTTCCTTTGACCCATTCTTTCAGAGCCCCGTTGTTGCCTTTCTCGATTTCCTTGCAAAACAGCTCCATTGTGGGAGTTTTAGACGGAAACAGGCACTTCGTGTATAGAGCTAGTTGCTTCCACGCCACAATTGATCTCAATGATTGAAGCCCTAGTTCATTCCTCAGAATTTGAATAGCCAGGGACCTTGGCACCCGCAGAACTTTATTTCAAAAGATACCTTCTAAAATGGACTAGATTTTGATTGGTACCCCCAGCGTTGCATGTGAGCTATATGTTAAGGTTGGTGCCACTTTTGTTTTATAAAAGTTCAGGAAAGGAATCACAGAGAACCAGCCACATTTTGTATTCAAAACTGTTGCTTGAGTTGCCAGGGATTTTGCCTTCAACCGGATGGAATCTTGTTATCTGAGCTTTCTTGTAGCTGTTGTTTAACAGCACCCCTAGATAATTGAATACTCCAACTTGATCTATTTTCTTCTGATCAATTTTCCAAACAAAGTTTTATTTTAACTTTTTTGATTTCTCCAGGACTAATATTTTTTTCTTGGCTATGTTTATCTGGAGATCGTTTCCCTCCACGTATTTATGTAATTTGTATAATTGATGCTGTAACCCGATCGGAGTGTGGTTAATTGAGACCAGGTCATCAGCATACCAAAGGCAGCTTAGTGGACATCCACCTATCCGTGGATCCCTAGAGGGAAGCTGTTTCCTGTGTCCAAAGTTAAGTTGATGTTTGCCAAGCATAAGTTAAATAAGGTAGGCGCCAAACGACATCCTTGTTTTTGGCCTCTGTATGATGGTATTTATTGTGAGAGGAGGCCACTTTTGTTCAATCTGATTTTCATGTTGGTATTTGTAAGGTCTAGGATTGATGATGGACAGTTCCAAGTCTGTAGTTTGTTCCACAGACACGCTCGACCCACTTGCCCAAAAGCTTGAACAAGGTCCACAAATGCTAGATAGATTTTTGAGTTTATTATCCCAAACCATCCCCTTCATGATGCTGAAGGCTAGAATGTTTACCCCGGTGCCCCTTCTTCAGACCATTTGTTTACATTTTTGAGGAGTAGTGAACCAACATTTTTCCCAATGACGTCAAGGAGAGCAATAGGTCTATAATTCTTGGGGTCTTCCCTATCCCCCTTCTTGAATATTGGGACAACTATTGCAGTCAGCCAAGAGTCCGGAAGGCGCAGAGTCTCCAAAATGCATCTGAATAGGAGATGGATGAACCTAGCCCAGAGCACTTGAATTTGCTTGAGTTTGACGTTGGTCATGCGGTCTGGACCCAGAGCACGGGTGTTACTTAGGTGCGCCACTTTCTCTGTAATTTATTCAATCTCATGCGGGACATCCCATGTCTTCCAAAACACTGTTTATCTCTGGTAGAGACCGCTCCCCGGCACAACTTTTAAACAGTGACCAGAATTCAGCAGACCTTTTCCCACACATTGCCTTTAGCATTTTCTCTGAGTTTTGCTGGTATAATTTCAGCCTGTGTGCTCAGACCCAATATACATCATTGTGGTGCAGTAGGCATGCGGGTATTTGTACTGGATTTGGATGGCACCTTCAAGTTTCCACCCTCAATTAAGACCATTAAGAGAACATCTGTTCATGATTCATTTGGAGCATGGTGACCTAATGTGTTTTACACTGTGTCTCCTATGTCAGACCTGCACTTTCTACCACAACAGACACACATGAGCAAGAATCTCAGAATAACACCCTCAGGGATTCTCTGCTCCTCCTCCCAAATGTGACCTGATGACAAGTATCCCGTTTGTTCGCTTCAAGTGATGGTCACTATCGCTCGACCTGGTATCCCACGTTTTTCTGTATATCTGCTTCTTTCTCCCACAAAAACCATGCAAATGCAATTCTACCACAAGCTGCCCTCAGAGGTTCCCTGCTCCTCTTGCTCTCCTCAAAAGTGCTACCCGATGGTACATATGTCATCAACTCAGTTCAAGAGAAGGGCACTGACTCATCTCGTCCATGAATCTCTATTACTTTCTCTCACAAAAATCACATGAATGTGAGCCTTATACCAGCTGCCATATACTTCTCTGCTCTTCTGGCTCCTCATCCCAAGTGTCAGCAGATGGCATTTGTGACGGTCCCCCACTTAACGAGATGGGCACAGTCTCCCACAAAAATCATGCAAACATAACCCTCAAACAAGTTGCCCTCAGGAATTTGCTACCCCTCCTCCACGAGTGAAGCTCAAGGTTGCAAACTGTTGCTTTTTTTTCGTATTGCACTTGCATCACTTAAAGTCACTAAGTCAAAGCATAGTTGGCTTCTCCTCCTGGCTCCAACAACACTGTTGTGTTCTCCAAATGTCTATAGATGTCACAGAAAATCAAAAGTCATGTTCACTTAACTCTCTCAGTCACTCAGGCTGCTCTCACTCTCAGGGACCTCTCTTGCTACTCTTAATAGAGGGCACATATTTTGTTCAACTAAAACCTACCCTAATTCTAGATCTCTGACTGAATGCCCAGTGTATCATTGGGCACCTGTCCCTCTCGTTCTTCCTTCTCAGCTATTTAAACTTTTCTCCCTCTTATTAGCACTTTCCTTCTTTTTGCTAAGCCTACCCTTGCAACAGCCTGCTGCCTGAGTGAAAGCTGTCTAAGACTAAACACAAACTGTGTTTCCCTTTAAAGGCTGTGTGGTTGGACTCAGTCAACTTTCTTAAAAAGGTCAAATGAAGTTTGACCTACTCAAATCACCCAATATTCATATGATTTGAGCTTCTAATGGTATAATTCCTCCAGGCCTACCTCTTACTTCCCTCTTGGCCTCAAGGTGTCCTAACCATTATACAGTAAATAATACAGAAAATGTATAACAATATGATAATAATCTAAACTGTAAAAAAAAGATGTTTAATTCTGAAGCGCACGATTGTCTCCCTCATGTGAGCCCTCTTAGAGGATAACTGAAAATATGTATGTAACCCTTGAGGATATTACCTTTCTTGCAATTTAATTGGCATTTGTTTCATGAATCATAAGGCTGTGTTTACAATACCAAAGAAAATGGCAGTCACACATATGTATAACATGTGCAACCTGTGCCCCCAATGTCAACATACCGGAGAGTGTTTCACACAGCCATACTGAATTAACTGCAGACCCATTTGGCATTCCTTTGCAAAAATTATGAGCATACATGCCTCTTACCACTTACAGGGTTTTACTGGTCATAGACCAAATCACCAGTAGAGCTGCTGAAAAGGTTCTTGCTATGAACACTATGCCGTAAGGAAATTGGTAAGTGTCTACAGGGACAATGTAAACATGTATCCCATTCTTTATGTTGTTAACATTTTCTCACTTTTCTGTTCCTCCTAGGTTGTGTCCCCATCTATGCCAGAGTTGGTGGATGATGAGGTGACCAGAGTAAGTAGAATTTCATTTTTAAAAACAAAAAAAATAAAACCCACATATGTATACAGCGTTGTTTCAGATTGCTTGGTTCTTGGGGGTTGTTCCAAAAAAAGCTCATGACATAATTCTGTTACATTGTCACTGGTGGCACATTTGTGTGGCATGTGTAACCCCAGGGTCTGCAAACGTTAGCTCTCTAGTTGGATTGGACTGCAACTCTCATCATCCCTAGCCAGCATAGCCAGTGGCGAGGAATCATAAAGTTGTGGTCCAAAACATCGGGAGAGCCACAGGTTGCATACCCCGGGATTATATGCGGGGAAAAGGCAGAGACATTAAGGGCCTGATTCCTGGAACTTTTAGCATGGTGCAAAGTGACTTTGCACTGCCAACAAACACCCTGATTCACAGAGTGGTGTAAAGTCTATTTTTGCAGTGCAAAGTGACTTTACACTGGGGCAAAGTGACTTTTCACTGCAAAAATACTAGTGCCAAGTGCATTTTCACTGCGAAAATACACTTTGCACCACTCTGTGAATCAGGGTGTATGTTGGCAGAGCAAAGACACTTTGCACTGTGCTAAAAATTCCATGAATCTGGCCCTAAGTCTTTGAACATGATGTTTAGAATCAGGATAGACAGGTTTTCTGTCTTCTGTGAATATAGTAGAAAGTACTTTTTAGGTATTATTAATTAAAAAAATGTGCAGGATTCTTGAAAAGAAATTCTTAAATACTTAAAACAGAATTTAGCATTCCTACTCCAATGTGCCCTCTCCCAGCAGCCATTGATCTGAACACTATAACAAAACAGAACACCCTCCTTCAGCATGTTTGCTATTGAAAAACACCTGTGATAGCTTATTCTTACTGGTTTGATTTAAATCATTCGGAAACTTCAAGGCCTAAGAATGTGTACTGTATTACCCTGCTCCCTTCCCGCCTTGAAGCACTCCACCTGTGTATAAGCACAGTATAGATAAACAATTATATTACATTACATTATATTACATAATATATGACCCTTCTGAGCAGATGTTCTAGGTCAAGCTCTTTGCGTTGACTCCACTTATGGTAAATCACAGGCACATTCCTTTATTTCCTTCTCTCTGTGCAATCACCCTCCAATGTTTCACTCCACAACCAATTATTTTGGTTGATAGGAGTATGGAACCATTGGATCTTTGACAGTGTTCGCAGTCCTGTTTTTTCATTATTTCATGTGATTGAAATATAGAGTGTCCTGCACACAGATGGGCCTGATGAACATGCTGTGACTGATTTGTATGCATTGTTATCAGGAACTGTCCTGAAAGCAGGAATAGAGTGCATTAAGTAGCACCTAAAGTTCTTTCAAACTTAAACTGTGTGAACTCGTATAGGGCACCCAAAGGTCCAACCCAACGGTTGGGTAAATGCATGCTGTGTTTCATTTGTTGTTTTGAGGCCAGTGGCTGTGATTTAAAGAGAGGCAGGATGTTGTTGGGTACTATCATACAGCCTAACTAGATACCCGGTGCTCACTTTTGTGACACTGAAATCCTTAATTCCATGACATTGAATCCCATACTTGGCTACAGTGGTTGTATGTTTGGAAGGCACTGTGTCCCGTTGTGGATAAACTGTCCCTTTTGGTGAGTGTGCACGCCTGTGTGTGTGTGTGTGTCAGGTGAATGCTGGGTTTCACACTCTATGCTTGAATGATTGATTGATTGTTTTATTTTACTATGCGCTTATACACAGTGTTTCAAAGCGCAACCATTCATGGGAGTGGAAGACATAAGAAAGACAAGACAGCTGATCTTAATAGGCATAGTAGATTCAGAACATGCAGGTGCACAGAACAGGAAGTGTGTGGGGGTGCAGTAGGGACTAAGTGTGCCCAGTCCAGTCAGAACTTGGGTTAAGTGCAGAGAGATACCAATCTCATGGGTCGTAACCAAAGTGCAGTAGTGCTGCGGCAAGTGCAATGCCCGGAGGCAAGTGCAGGAGACTGGCGGGAATGCTTGGGACCTGTGAGGCTCTGAAGGTACACCAGGCCACCAGTCAGCGAAACTGAGCAGAAGTAGAGTAGAGAGAGTTAAAGAGCAAAAAGAAGTGGTTAGCAGGGGAGCGGTAGAGAGGAGGAGGCGAAGAGGAAAGTCTTGAGGAGTTTCCAGAACTTAAGGAGATCCGGTTCAAGGCAGAGAGAGGCAGGGAGGCTGTTCCTCCAATGCTCACGCCAATAGGCAGGTGAAGCATTGTGGTGACTTTCATCTTCTGCCATGCCTCATTCTTTACCTGTCTGATAGTTACTGTGACATCCCCCAATTTATGTACATTGTTTACATTTGTTGAACATGTATGGAAATGCATGTGAATGAGAACTACTGTTAACCAGTTGTAGTAGGGGCCACTATTACAAGTACTATTATCCTTGTCTATAACTGCTTGTAACTACCTAACATTGCCAGAGCCCCTTTCCTCCCAGTTTCACACCTGAACTTCATTTAGGAGTGTTTTACTACTAGTGTACTTTGGTTTTCCTGAAGGGCCCATCTCTCTAGAGCCCTTTGGTGCCTGGTTCACATGCAGTATATATACAAAATAAATACATACATCAAATGTTAGCTAAAGAAGCTACAGTGATACATTTTTAGTGGTCCTCAAAACATATTGTGAACTGCCAACCTTCCCTCTGCCATTTTGCTGGAACTTGAATTGGCATATGTTCCTAAAATCGCTTTGTTCCAATTAATAGTAATGTGTATTCTGACATTGGAAAAACATTCTGGAGGTAGTCTTCTGTGCTCTGGGGGGGTGGGGTCTACTGATAGTTTGCTAATTAAAGCGAGGTAGCTGCGTCGTCTCATTTTCTAGCATAAACACAGCAGGACACTTAGAGTGGTCTTAATTGCTTCTTGTTCCACACACTTTGGGTCCCTAATTGTGTATACTGACCACAAGTACAATAGCAACTACATATGATGCAGCGTCTCTCAGAAGGGATCATAAGGATGGAAGTGGCTTTAGGACAATGCCTATTCCAACCAGCTGGAGTGCTATGCTGATGTAAATGCAAGTTTATGAAATGCAATGCAGCATATAATGTGTTTTGTCTTGTGCCAAGCAATAGATAAATAAATATATGGTTATTTTAATTTTAGGAGGAACCTTTTGAGGATGACGAGAACACCCTGATGGAAAAGGTATGTTGAATTAACAGAAGACTTGTTTTAGTGAAAAGCTTACCCGTTATCATGCTACCCTCAGGAAACATGTGCGTTCCTTTTTGAGTTATTCTTCTTTCAGGGCTCAAGCCCTAAAAAAAATGAGGTCGTTACTCTGGCACATGCAGTGTGGAGTGAAGTCACAGGCATTGAACGTACATTAAAAGGCATTTGCATATTTCATTGTAAGATGTCTTTCCCAACTCAAAAAAGTCCACAGTGCAAATTAACATCTCTCAATAGAAGATGATTTCTTAAAACATTGCTTACTAAATAGAAAAGGGTGCCCTTTTATATCTGAAAATGTGTACCAAAGCCTGTCCTGAATGGTAGAAGTCAATATGAGTGTTACACAGCAACCTGTTAGGAGATACATGTGGTCTTGGGGTTAACTTCCTAGCTAGCCATGCAATCCAGGTTTGAATCGTGGGCACGGTACTGTGTTATGGATATAGACATGTTTTATAATAATAAAACATGAACTAATTGAAAACACAGAGGTGGGGAGGCATACGCTCCGTGAAAAATGTGGGTGGACGTCAACACCCGTGTGTTGCCTCCACTTAAGCCCTGACCACTTTAGTTACGAATCCCATCTGGAATAGTGCAAGGCAAAGTGTTTGCAGCAATTTAAAAAATAATCAGAATCTAAATGGCCATTTGAAGACTTAGAGGCATCTGCATTCATCTTGTTTAATTGTGCTGCCTTGGAGGGGAGTGCTGTCACGATACCATTGTGGGTCCGGGGGTGGCAGGTCAATAGGAAGGGGGGATTCCCCTCTAGTAAACTAGGGAGGCAGTGAACAGGGATGCTGGATGGCTGATGCAAAGGTGTGGCTGGACGCGACCCTGTTGCAGCCTGTGAGGAAGGGCTAAATGCAGGGAGGGCACCGGCCAGCACAAGCCGAGGAACATTAAGCACGTGCAAGCCCAGCACATTCAGTGAATTACCTGGCATGTGCAAGAAGCCAACACCCCTGTGCATCTAGCTCTGACAGGGCACGGCTCAGGGCTATAAAGCCATGCCCCAGACTGCACCCTGTGCTTAGAATTTCGTCTGCTCCTAGCAAGAGTAGTGTTCCACTTACCGCTCCTGTGTTTAGCATCTTCTAAGTTGAACTTCTTGGTCTGCAGCATCCTTCAGTATCCTGTTAGGACCCTCCAGTTCTCCTGCATCCTCAGCAATATTCAGTATGCTGGGTGGCCTTCGGCATCCTGGCTGTGGTCTCTGGTTCTTCCTTGCACCTCTGTTCGGACTCTGATCCTGTCTTTCGTCGCAGAGGCTAGTCTTTCTTCTTGTACCCGATGCCCTGTAAGAAAGCAAGCAACAGGGTGAGCATCTGAATCCAGCTGCCTTTCCCTTGCACCTTAAACCTCTTCTTAAGAACTCAAGAACTCATCTCTGTTTGAGACTCAGTCCTCCTCCTTCGGTGCGTCGCTGCTGATACAACGCCGGTTGCTCTGCTCCTGGTTTGTGAGAAAGACACAAGATCGTTAGTGGTGGATCAACATCCGGAGAACCATCTCACATCAGTGCCAGACCTCCTTTGATCGCCAAAGACACTTACCTGTTCGGGGCCACGCACAACACGCCGTGGCAATCACTGAGACACTTACCTGTTTTGCATTCCCTGCTGGCATCTCTTCGACAAATAACTTGGGGAATGTCCATCTCAGAAGCCTGAGTCATCATTACAAAATCACAGGGACGCGTTCCAGCCAGCCTCATTCCTTAAGGGGATAGAAGGGAGGTGGGGAACCCCAGTTATTATTCTATAGTAGATTTACCCTGCGTTCATCCCTAGGTGGACCCGACATTGCTCCAGAACATCCATACCAGAAATGTTTTGCTTCTGAATTTTACTTCACCAGATAGCACTGTGAGTCGATGCAGTCTACTCAATGTCCCTCTAGGGCCTCTGTCTCTAGTATGATGTCATTGCAGGCATATATAGCATGTTGGCTTCAGTTCAGTTTTTCCAAGTAAGCTTACACTTCGTGGACTGCAGAATGCTTCAGTACTTCCTTTGCAAAAATATATTTGTATTCAACACCCTCAACCCCGAAGAGCGGGTTTAAGAAGTGTCCAGACTTCAGCTCCAAGATGTCACTAACCGATCCGCATTCAATATGCTTGTGGTGTCTCAGTGTGGAGCACAAGACCTCAGCCTGCTCGAAATGTCAATCGATGACCGGAAAAGCTCTGAAGGAGTGTAAGAGGAAATTGACGGTAGGTAGAAACCCTCGGAAATCCCCACTGACTACCGCAAAGTAACCTTCTTCTTGCGATGCGAGAGGCGACTCTCCTCGGAGAAAGAACGCAAAAAGGTCTCGGTCAAAGAGTGACCCCCACACTCCTTGTTGTCGTAGAGGTAGTCATCGAAGAGGCAGCATAAGCCGCCTACTTCGATGTCCTCGTCCGACTCATCTCCTGAGAGAGCTATATCCGCTCCCAGTAAGGCCTCCACTCTTGCCGAATGGGAAGCATTCAGGTTAGAAATGCTCAAAATGTTTGAAAAACAAAAACCCTTGAGAAGCCATGCTCCTACCGCGGCTTCTAAATCCAGTAAGGAAAGGGCTTGAGCCAAATCCTGCACCCCTTGAGCCCTGGACGGAGGCCATACCCGCACCGAGAGCCGTTGAGGTCTCGACACGATCAGAAAACATTGAAGGATCCTTTGAGTTATAGGTCGAAAGATAGGTTGAAGTCGTCAACACCATCGACGCTAGCTGAGCCATCGATTCACACCAATGGCGCCATCGACATCATCTATGCATCGAAACCTCTGGTGCCATTGAAGATGAAAAAATCTTCAGCGAAGACATTTACGACTGCTTGTGCATTGAACTCAAAGTTTTTGAGCCTTCAACACCCTTACTAGAGAAAACATTCACTCCTTTACCAAGAAAAGATTACTTTAAGTCACTAACCTCTATTTATGAGGACAATGAGCCAACTGATAATGATGCGCCATTTGTGTTACAGTATGGTACACATAATGTCCCTGATAGTTTTATATCAGAGGAATTCAGGCTAAAGGACCCTTATGAAAATGTGCAAACAGTCAGTGGAGTGGGAACTTCAACAGAATTAGAATTTGGTAAGCCTAAGTCTGATGAACATGCAGATGCCTCATATAGGCAGTTGATGTCTGGGGTAGTAGATTACCTGGGATAGAGCAGACCTGCCCTCTCCTTGGAGCACAATGATCTCACAAACATCCTAGATAAAGGTCCTCAAAAGGATGCCATTTTACCTTGCCACATTGCTCTTCAAAAAAGGGTGAGCGCCAATTAGGAAATGCCGGAGTTAAGTCCGGCAGTGAACAAGAACTTGACAAGAAAATACCGCCCATCTAGTAGTGACCTAAATACTTATCAAAACACCCCACCCCAGAAAGTCTGGTGGTGCATATGAAAGATGAGGAATAAGTGGGAGGACACAATCCATTCTAAGATTGATTTTTTTGTCTATTTTATTTATTTAATTTGTGTCGCTCCCGACCTGTGGGTATCACGGCACGTGAACCTGAGCATGTATAAAAACGGAATGAAATGATGGTATATTAGAAGACACCAGGAATCAAGTTAATCAAATTTGTCAAACAACCAGGTTTTCACTGGTTTTCTGAATTTACGGTAGGAAAGTTCCTTTTTGATGGTAGAAGGGAGTGAGTTCCAAAGATTGGGCACCATGACACGAAAACTAGAGTCTCCTGCTCATTTGTTTTTGAATCTGGGAGTTTGCAGAGTGAGGCTGGAGGATGACCGCAGGGAGCACAAAAAAGGTTTTGTGGATATGCAGTGATTGAGGTACGAGGGAGCACTGTTATAGATACAATGGTGCATAATAGTCAAGATTTTGAACTCAATTTATGCTTTAATGGGGAGCCGGTGGACATCATGTCTGGTTGATGAGATGTGGGCCAAATGCTGCAGACCTGTGGCCACTCTAAGGGCCTTGTTTTGTAGTAATTGCCAGAACGTAGGACACAAGTAAAGTGAGTCAACCCGTGCACAGCAATCTATACTTGAAATAATCATATAAGGTTGAAAGACGTGCAGTGAGTAGCTAGGCCGAGGGAGGCACTGCGCAAGGGTATCTCATGTATAATAGAACATAAGAAGCCTGCGCTGACCTGTGATGGTCATGTAAGAATTCATTGAATCGCCGAAAGTAAAATGGGCAAGTAGTAAAGTGCTGATTGTCATTTATTGTATGTTTAACCAACACATATTTCAACCGTTGATATGATATGATATGGCATAGGTAACACGCCAATATACAAGTGTTTCAAGGCATGCATAGGTAAGGAAGGGGGAATACAGGGAGGACATAGACAATGATCTTACTAGGCTAAGTGACATTGAGATCACGCAAGTGCAGGGGAGGGGGAGGGGAAAAGTACCTGAGGAAAGGGGACGGAGGCAGTGCTGTACATGGGATCAAAACAATAACAAGAAGTGCGGCCAGCAGGTGCCAGGTGCATGGGTATATGCAGACAATAGGAGTCCAAAACTGCAGGTAGGGGGCCTGTATGGTTACAGATACAGACCCAAGTGCAAGGGTTGCCGAGAGGCAGTTCAGGTGTGCAACTGGGTGGGCAGGGACGCGGGCCCGAATCAGAGGGTAGCCAGGTGACCAGTGCAGTACCAGACAGGAAATCAGCAGGGGAGAGGAAGAGAGAAGCAAAAAGCAAAGAGAAAGGTCTTGATGTGCTGCCAGAACCAAAAATGGTTCTCCTCAAGTTTCAGAGAGGCAGGCAGGCTGTTCCAGAGGGAGGCCCCAGCTAAAGAAAGAGATCTACTACCAACTTGTTGCTCAGAGAAGCGACTGACCCTGAGGAAGTTGGAGTTGGAGGAGTGAAGAGCTGGAGAAGGAAGGTATTTGCGAAGAGAGAGTTGGAGGTATTGAGGACACAGGACCCAGAAGGCTTTGTGGACAATGCAGAGGGCCTTGAACTTAATCCGTGCAGCCACTGGGAGTCAATGCAGAGATTTCAGTGCTGGAGAGATACGATCCCCGGGATTGAGGCCAAGGACAAGTCTTGGAGTCCTGTTCTGGATGAGTTGCAGAGGGCGGAGAGTAGAAGTAGGCAGATTTAGAAAGAAGCTGTTACAGTAGTCCAGCCTAGAGAGAACCAGAGCTCTAGAGACAGTGAACTTCTGGGGGAAGGAGAGGAAAGGAAAAATACCTCTGAGGAGGTGCTGTTGGTAGATTGACTTCTTAGAAAGGTCAGAGATGTGAGGAGAAAAGGAGAGTGTTGAATCAAAGATGACCCTGAGGTTCTTAGCCTCACAGGTGGGATCAGGAAGAGGGCCAAGGGTGGCCTGCCAGAGTGTTATATGAAAGGAGGGTGCAGGTGTGCCGATGAGAAGAGTCTCCATCTTACTGGCATTAAGGCAGAGATCGCTGGTGACACACAGGTGGCAGAGCAGAGCCTGAAAACAAGCTGAGTCTCATCCGCATAGCACATTAAGTTGGAGCAGAGAGCGGCAATGCAGTGGGTGAGAGGTGCCAGGTATTGGTTGAACATTCAGGGAGAGAGGTTAGACCCCTGGGGAACACCACAGGTAGAGAGCGAGATAGAGGAAAGGAAGGACCCAAGTTGGACCTACGAGGGTCGATCAGAGAGGAAAGAGGTCATCCAGGCTAGGGCCTGATCAGTGATATGCAGGTTATCACAGAGACGATTGAGCAGGATAGCATGCTTGACCATGTCAAAGGCAGAAGAGAGATCAAGTAAGTTGAGGCCAGAGGGGAGATTAGAATCACGGTTAGACAGCAGGTCTTTGTGGATGTTCAAGAGAGCAGTTTCCATGCTTCTGGCTGCTGTGAAGCCTGACTGATGGTCATAGAGACAACCAACAGATTCAGTGTGAAGATTAAGCTGGGAGATGGCCAGAGTTTCCAGGAGGTTGCCCCGGAAAGGAGTGATGGAGATCGGGCGATAGTTAGCCTGGCAGGAAGGGTCAGCTGAGGGATTCATGAGAAAGGGGTGCACAAGAGAGTGCTTCAGGGGGGAAAGGAAGGCTCCAGTGAGGAAGGAGTGGTTGCAGAAGTCAGCCAGGGCAGGAGCAAGGGTATCAATGTGGTCCTTGATGGTTGCATAGTCTTTATCAAGGCTGAATATAGGATTAAATCATATATGACCCAAAATATATTACGACAAAGCATTGCAATAAAGAACATAAAATTATGACATTTTTCAGTCAAACCATGAATTACATGATAAGGATAAGAACGTTACCAAAGTGACCATCAATTGTAGACATCAGATCCAATTGTGAGGACAATTGAAAAAGCACTGAAAAAACATAGGATAAAAAGATCAGAAAGGTGCGTGCAGGGAAGAAAAGACAGAGAAAATTACATTTGTATTATTGGTGAATGATTCAATGAAATCAAATAAAAGGATGCAACAGTGGTGAAAAGAGTAAGGCACTGGGAGGGCTTACCAAAAATGAGCTAGTCTCAAAATGATGTGTTGAAGATGCAAGAAAACTGAACTGGAGTCATGTGGTTGAATCGTGGGAGATATGATAGACTGGTGAGTAACAGTGAGACAAGTATGACCTGTCTGAGGACAGAAAGAAAGATCAGTGTGCTTAAAAATGACAAGCAGTGAAATGAAAGGTGTCCATCGTCAGAAATGACATACCTGACCAAGTTGGATGGATTCCAATTGCGTGATTTCAGGTCCTGCCGGTGGCCAATAGTAATTCACAGGATTGGAAGGTTTTTCAGCAGGGATGAATGTCAATTGTGAGAGTTACAGGCATTATTTAATTATTCCATTTACTTGTAATTAACGGTAATATGAAGATCCCAAGCCAAGATGGAGGGGCAGTGAACCATTTTGATTGGCTGCCTTTCATCCAATGTGTGTAAGAGGCAGGTTGTGTTTTCTTAAGCTTCTTAACTTATTGCCTAATTATAGAATTTAGAAGAAGTTTAGCAGAAGAAAAAACGATTTCAGCTCCTAGCTGAGGTTGGGAAATCAGTAGTCCTAAGGTGGGAGCACTGCAGTTTAAGTGTGAGCATTAACAGTAGAAGTTTGGAACTAAAAACAGGCAGAAACAAAAAAAATAGAGTGTATTGAATCAAGTGTAGATAACATTTCGAAAGGTTTTTTCGCAACAGCAAATGTATGATGGATAAAATAATTTTTGATTAAACAATCTTAGTAAGTTGCCTAAGCACAGTTTGTTTCCGTATGCGTAAGGAAGTATTGTGCAAGTGTTCTGAAGGTGGAGAGAGTGCTTCATTACTTCCGAGCAGGAAGAAGCTCCGTAATGCAGCGCAACGTTAGAAAGTGAAACAGACTTAATTTCTGAAGAAGCATGCTCAGAGCACTGCATGACACTGAAAGGCTGTGTGTGTGTGCATGCAGCAAATAAAAACCTCATTTACTCAGAGCGGGAAGATGCTTGTGAGTTTAAAAGAGATTGCAAATGTACACGCTGCCATAAAAGCATCATCAACTCGAAGCGGGAAGACTCTTCGAGCTTCAGTGCAATTTGAAATGTACTAATGAACTCTTGTAGAAGAGGACAAAGGTTCATTCAAAGTGAAACTGTGGGTGTGTGCAGCAAGAGAAAGTGTAAATAAAGGTTTACTTCTTTTGTGAATGCCCACAGAGTTGAATAACCGCAGTAGTGAAAGTCACTATCTAAATCCTCACAAAGGTTCAGAGAAGGAAGAGACAATTCCTCATTCACATTTCTCTCATAATTAGAAATTGAAGAAAGACTCAAGCAGTGTCAATCTTCTTCATCACAGTGATCCGCCATTTCGAAGTCAGACTAAAGCCAGAACTGCCGGCATATCCGCAGGGAGGTTAGATAATTCAAGTAGAGACACAGCTTGCAAGAGGAAGAGAAGCGGACAGAATAAAGTAAAGCAACCAGTTATTTATGGACAATATTTATTAGGATAGTTTATTTAGGGATAGTTAGTTATAGGGATTAGTTATTTCAACTTCCAAGAAAATCAAGACTAAAAGCTTGCTACAGTTCTTCTAAAGTGTTGTCTCTGAGCTTAAAGAAGAGACTAACAGGTAAAAGAGGAGAAACGCAGAAGGGACGTTGCATATTGGGGATAGTAATGAAATAGTAGGAAAAATAATAATGTTCTGTGTTTTTTTCCACTGCAGCTTCCCAACTGTTAGCCATTAAGAATGTTTTTCAAGAATGGAGGCATTACATGCGGGGGGCCTTGTATCCAGTAACCTTTTAACTGATCAAATGAATTCACTTTTTTTCAAGTCATCTAGAACATTGTATCCCCGAAAATTACATTGGTCACTGTTCTTTGCAGACTACGATTTTACAATTACTTTCAAACCAGGTCACTTAAATGGGAAATCAGGTGCCTTGTCTAGGCAGTTTCCTGGTAGTAAAAAGGAATCGATAAGCAGAGTGGAACTGTAATCGCTGAGGATCGATTTGTAGCAGTGTTGATGTAGGAGAAGGATCAGATTCAGAAGAGGTTGCTAACATACAAGGTTTGTGCCCCAGCTAATTCAGGACGGGGAGAGCCACATCACTGCTTATGCCCCCAGTCCTTAGTATACCTTTTCCATGGATTTCATAATAGGCCTACTTAAGCATGAAGGTTGTACTGTAGCGTTGGTGCTGGTAGATCTGTTAACGAAAGCTAGTCATGGGCGATACAGTCAGCAGGGCAAGTAAGGGACACAACACATGTTTATTTGGAAGGCCAAAGGCTGGATTTATTTCAAGTCCTGCATCCCCAAAATGCAACAAAAAAGGGACATACATCCATTAAATCCTCCAATGGTCACATCATCGTGACGAAAAACAGCGTCATAGTTGCAGCATCAATTACATCATCATAAGGTACTCTAGCGATGGGGGAATGACCACCTAAACCAACAACCAGTTCCACTCACCCCATGCACAGACCAATGAGGACTGCTCTAAGAGCCCCTGGCCTGCCACCTCACTGTTCCGCGCCGAACCTAGGAGCCTAATGTAAATCTGCAATCACTCTTCCTTCCAGTGACCCAAAAGGTTGAGCCCCTTGCTGAATCCAATGCAATGTGCTCCAACCTATTGCCACAGTGCCCCTGGTCTACCAGCCAGGGACACTCCCCACCACTGTCAGCAACAGGTCACCAGCCAGTGGCCCTCACTACCCATGCCCATCACATAGCACCAGATATGGCCAGGCTTCCTCTCCCCCCACACCCCCACTCCACTGGACCCCAGACACCCCGGGAAGGCCCACCTCACTGAAACATGGAAAAAGCATTAGTCCATGGCGAGAGCCATCCGTAAAGGCTTGGATGCTTTGACGTTCGGCCCTTCAAAACAGACATACATGTAGAAAGACATTAGTCTGTGGGGTGAGCCATCTGGAAATTTATGGGTGATCTATTCCAGGTTGGGCCGACTGCCACCCTCGTCATTGGCTGTGGTGAGGCCTGCAGATATTATTACCGCCCCAAGAGCAGAACCCTTATTAAAGCCTGTTGACTTTTCTCCATCCATGGCTGGGGTCATACTCCATGTCATTGGGTGTCATCTAGAGGAACAAAACATGGCATGTTAGATACATATAAAATTATAAACCAGTCAACACCACAGCCACTTGTAACATGGACCCGAGAGCCCATGGCCCGCACCTACCGTATATAACTAACTCTTGACACTCAACCTATTGGCCCAGAGTCCCTGAAAAGGGGCAGCTCTCCTTCCATCTGGTCTTACCCCAAATGATGCAGGAACCCCATCCATGCCCCTCCGGTACCCCACCGGAGTGTGTGTCACGTCAACCACCTTCCCCACCATTGGGAACACCCCTGCCCAACATAAGGCGACCTCACCGTCACCCAGAACATGGCAATCCAACAACTGCAACCACTCACAACCAATGTCGAACACACTAACCCCACACCAACACCAGAAGTGCCAGGCACCACCCAGAGAAGAAACACTTTGGGCCCTGTGCTCCAACGAGGTTACCCACAGATGCAACCCAGGATCCCCTTCATCCAATGGCGTGTTTGCCACCTGTGCACTAGCCACCAGTGTGTCAGTTCCTGAGAAACAATACCCTGGGGGACCACAGACACTAGGCCAGCATCCAGCACCCCTGGATCTCTATCTCCTGGCCCCCAGTCCCTTCCTGCCTGAAGTCATCCACGCCCCATACAACATGGAACCACCCATACCAATGACTTCAGGACCCAGGCTCTCACCAGGGGGGAAAGCATCTTCCACAACTAAAAAAACAAAACTGGCCACCAGTCCGCGAGGCCTCATCTGCCTCCAGGCCCCTGCCCCTGTTATGCTAGGGAACCAGCTTATCTTGCACTAGCCCCCACGCCAAACTGCCCCGCACCGGCACCTGTCACTCGGTATGAGCATAGCCCAGGAGAAGGGTGACAACCCCACTCCCCACAAACCTTCAGGAAGAGATACCCAGGGAGCCCCCACAGACCCTCTGTCCACATCCCAACGTCCCCGGATTCCGAACTCATGGCTCCTGCAGGTCATATCTGCCCCACATGACTTGGGACCCACACATAATGGGCTTTGGAACCCAGGAGGCCCACCTTCATCACCACCAGTCATCCAAGACACAGTAATTGTCACTTAGCCGGGGCTGAAGCCCACTAGAAAAATGCAGCTCTTTTACAATCACACCTCTTCAAACTGATACCCGAGGTGCCCCGGAGCCCTGACATGCATAAAGCATCCTCGAAAACCAATCTCCAAGCCCCCGCCTGCCCGTATCCCACCAGCCCCACTCCAGTTAGGACCACCACACTATAATGGCTCTGTGCCCTAGGACTGTCAACCTGAACCATTGTAGTGCAGTGGTCCCAAGTGCCTCAAACACCAACCCCACCAACACAAACACCACTGAGAAAAACCTGCCCCTCATCATGGCCATGCCCAACAGAGACTATGGCCCCTAATGATGACCAATGATCCTTCCACCAAGAATTTTCCTTTCCATCATCCTTTCCATCTTTGCATTACTCAATCCATGTGTAATCCAAGGGAGAGAATATTTAAATGTACTATTATTTCTATACGTTTCCTTTTGATTCTATAGGTACCACCTGTCAGGCTTACCTACCCAGAACTGAGGCCTGAAAGGCTTGCCCTGCCTGCTCACCCCCAGGCAGCGTGCCTCATGCACCCGCCAGGGAAAATACCACATGCCTTCATATAATAACTACCAAGCCCAGTGCGATATCCCTGGTACCATACCCTCTTCATGTGTGGCCCTCCCATGGCGAGATACCTAAAGCAAGTGCAATCTGTGTGCCATTTCGACGATACCGCATCATCAGTAAGAGACCTAAACTTTAACATTAAAGTAGTCCCACACTCATATACTGGTGGGTCCTCCATACTCGAACGGATTCTCCTGCACCCCCCAATTAACACCCACCACAGGCTGAGCTATCCCTGACATCATTTGACTGCGATCTGCAGAAACCACCTAGCTCGCTGTGAGCGTTTAACCTGCTGGGCTATTTTTTTCCACTATACACCAGTTATCGGCTTGCAAGCCAATAATACTTCACATGGCGAGCGCTATAATTAGCATCCCCACCGTAGTTGGTACTCATTGATCCACCTTGGATAACTGAAAGGACAGTCGCCCTATCCAGGATCTGAACCTGCCTCGTACAGACTTCACACCACTTGCTGCTGCAGGCGCACAACCCTCTGAGCCATCTCAACCTTGGTCAGCCAGCAACATTGGAGGAACCGCCAATACTGTAACGCCCGCACCCTGCGATGACAGTCTGCCCCCCCACTATATTAAACCATGCCAATGACAATCTGTCACCTTTGGTACAGATGCCCCTCCTTATGTCTCCCTTCTATACCCCCTGGTAGGACCGAAGATGTAAAAAACGCATTGGCTACCAATTGTCCCATCCACTTTTTAATCCTGCAGTAATTGTTTAACTCACATTTAGCAAACGAAGACCTCAACTGTAAACCAGACCGCTGTGTTAGACAGGAGATTACTAATACTGGGGAAATTAAACTTGCTGAGCTATCTCACCTCTTAAATAGAAAGTCTGCTGTACCCCAACCCCCTGGCACATAGCCTGCTGTAAAAATATATTTTGCATGAATACAGCCTGATAGTAAACATTGGCCTAAGCACATTCGCATCGCATTGTAAATCGCATTTGAATGTACCTGAAAACAGGCTGACTACAACGCCATTTTAAGTTATTCAACATTTTGATTACCTCCTGCTTTCTGTTCCATGTTAGAATTTGTGTTTTCGGCACCAGCAGAGCAAAATGAACGTAGATAAACATGCTGAAGCTGCTGAAGTGGGTTGTTTGTCCTGCACTAAGGAAACCTTGTAGCTAAACAGGAGCCATACAAATCAGTAATTTAGATGCCATCTGCAACAACAGTGCCTTCCCCGTTCAAATAGCAAAACAGAATGATGAATAGCTGAACATGTGCTTTTGCAGAAATCTTTGTTTTCGCTCCTTGAAACTAAGCTGACTTTAAACTTAAGAACAAATGGTAGACAAATATAAGCAAATGAAATAAGGACTGTTACCTTTGTGTCCAATGTTTGAAAAACATATGATGTGTTTAACAGAAAACAACAAACTATTCAAAGAATGTTTAAACATGTATTAGTTATGTGGAAAGGCTATGTACCCTATGTAAATGTGTTACACGAAGAGGGGCTGGACGATGTGTCTGGGATTGTGAAAAAACTGTATAAATACTCTTGTTTTTGAAATGTCCAGCACTCTCTCATCTCACGGTGTCTGCTTGCACACATTGCAGGTTGTGTTGAGAGCCAGACAGCTGTTCTGTTAAAATAAAGTGTACTTGTACCTTAGTATTCGTGACTGGCATATTTCAAATATGTTCTATTAATGTCATGATCTCTGCTTCCAAAAGGTCAGGGTTTTCCCAACTCCCTTGGAAGCAGATCCATAACCCAGGTTCCGAGTGCCAACCAGTACCAATTGGGACCTTTTGGACCCAGTCCTGGCGCCAGTGGCACCAGGCTCATAAATATGCCCAGTCCCAGCGCTGGAAGCGCCGGGCTCATAATGCTTGGGTGGACTTACCTGCAGCAGACCATGCTGCTTACTTGCCTGCCAGTTGAGCCTCTGATCCTCTTCTGTTTGGAACTACTTTTCCTGTTGGGTGGGGCAGGAGCCACTCCCTAGATTCAGAACACTGGAACTCTTCTGGAAAGCAGGAACTCTTTTCTTACCTAGGCGTGGCTGTGGAAGGAGACACCTAAGCACTACAGGAGGCTATTTAAACCACACCCGATGGATGAATCTTGCTTTGCGTTATTCTGCATCCTCTGCAGCAGAACGCTCATCGTGTCTTCTGCATCTGATCCTGGGCCTAAGGGAAAAGGCTTACCATCCTGAATCCAGTCTTCAGCAACACCTATAAAGACAAGAAAGAACAGGTTAGCATTACGGTCTTCAGTGACAGCTCTTCACTTACCTGGTCCATCGGCTGTCACCAACGCCTCGCGCTGCATTCCGGCATCTGAAAGACAAAGGCTTACCTACTCTTCGTGCGCTCCGGAGGTCTTCACACTGCATTCCGGCATCTGAAAGACAAAAGCTTACCAACTCTTCGCACGCTCCGGAGGCCTTCAGTGCTGCATCCCACATCTGAAAGACAAAACAAGGTGCGTTTAAAGACATTGGGGAACTTTAATACTCATGTGCCATTACTCCTTTCCACATCTAACCCAGTGGGTATTCCAGCACCCTGCAGCCGCTCCGAACTTGTACCTGCAAAATAAAAAGACAGTTAGAGCGCATCGTGAAGCAGGCAACAAGCGCTTACTTACGTGCTTCCAGGCGCTTCTATTCATCACACGGGCTCCATTTTCAACTCACTTCAGCCCGTCATCCGCCATCGCCGGAACCCTGCAAAACAAGAGACATCATTACTAAAGACTTTAAAGACATTAGAATTACTCGAAACTTACCGTTCGTGCAGTAAACGACGGACAGCAGTCCTCTGAAGTCAAGAGGCCTGCTCCCCTTATCCAGTGAAGAAACTGGTTACAGCACCCTGCCCCGAGGCAGATGGAGAGCACGGCGTTCACTTACCTAAGGTGAGAGCGTTAACCTTTGGGGTTCTACAGGAGAAGAGAAAGGGAAGAAGAGAGAGACATTCAATAACCCAGTTCCTTAATCCCATATTTTCTATCTGCAGACATCTTACCCTTCGAGTCAGACATACAGTGCACAGAGGTCCAGCCCAAAGAGCCAGCCGTGTGTTACACATCACCTTTGAAGATACGGTATACGCCCAGTCAAGACCGGCGCCTCTACGGGAATCAGGTGAGCGTTACAATTAAGCCTCAATATTCTTTTAATCTTTAGATGGCGCCCAAATAGGGACCCTCAGGATTGATGTCACATCGCTAGATGAAGACGAGGCTGCCGGACCGGGATCGGAGAGGGACAGGGGCCCTGCAAAGTGACACGCAATTCCTCTGCAGTACTGCACCCTCGATCCGTGAACGGTGAGCAGAGTTTAGTAGGACATCACAACGAGGGTCCCCGTATCGAGGCCTGTTTTGCAAAAACGCCAGCCACAACGATTTGTGATCTGATCGGACCCCTTTGAAATTTTAGGTGAGCCGTGCTCCGATTCTTAAAAGTCCTGATATTGGTTGCAATTTTGTTTTTGCAAATGCAAACGACACCAGGTAAAGACAGTGATTTGATATGCCTGGGAAATTGTCATCCTGTTTCAGGGTATTATTCCGCAGAGAGAGACAATCTGTGAAACAAGGCCAACCGGCGCCACCTGATGGGTCGCCGGCTTATTTAATGTATTGTAAGTATGGCCTAGGAACTATAGTATTTAATGAAATTTGGCACAGACAGACCAGACATGTTTCCAAACTTCAGTGGCCAGTCTATGGTAGTTTTGAAATTGCACGCCTAGAGCATTTAGAAACTGTGTTGCATTTTGCATTTGATGCGGTTAGAGAATGGAGGAAGGAAGCTATGTAGCAACTCAAAAGTAGAGAAAAGCATATACATAGACACATGACGAATGCTGAGAAAGCAATGCTGTTTGATCAGCAGGTACAGTCAGAATCCATTAGAAGTATGGATAGGGCTTTTCAACTAGATATTTCCTCTCAGGATTTTCATACATCAGATGAGTTGCTTAATACATTATTGAATGAACATAGAACTGTTTCAACTGCACCACCTCCTTATGTGCCTCCTCCCGTTGTTGTTGCTCCTCTTCCCATTATTGTTCCTCTTCCTCCCGTTGTTGTACCCCCTCCTGCACCTGCACCCTTACCGACAGTTGCTGTCCCCATAGTTCCGTCTGCACCGCCAGCGGTATTGCTTCCGCTGTCTATTGACTCTTTGGCAGGTGGTTCTGCTCCACCTGTAGTGATTGAAGGGGCGGGAGCTGATCCAAGAATAGTGACATGCGGCACAATATCTAAAGGCAGAAAGAGAGAATTGTATACGTGGGCTAAAAAGTACATACAAAGTATATCGAAGAGGGTGATGAATCAGCTATTTTAGTTGCGATTTCTGATGAAGGGGGTATTCCTGAACAGAATATTTTGATAGAACGGATGGGAACGTATTTAGTAGATATATGGAGTGATTTAACGAACATGAATGTCCCACTGGGTTTGAGGGATTTGAATGTCCTTGCCCGCTCAAGGGACACTGCGGAGAAAGTATATGAGCATTTAGAGAAGGTATTTGAGTTTCAAAGTGATTACAGAAAAATTAAATGGATGGTAATGAATGGCAAGCTTCATATGTGCAGAAGCAATTTCTTCCTCCACTGAAACCAATGAGTGAAGCAATGCGCATCTGCACAAGAGACGCTCTTAGATGAATTTCGGATGTTTCAATTTCTCCCATTGAAGTGCATGACACGTTTAGTCAGTATGCTCCGGCAATGCAAAGGAAAGTGTTACAGGTGATGGTAGAGTATCTACAAGATGAATTTATGAAGAGAAAGGAATGTTGTTCCGCAGATTTGATGGTTATTTATAAAAGAGCATTTTTTCCCGATACTGCTTTGACTACTTTGTCACTTGATCTAGCCTTGGCGCATAATAGACGTTCGGATGTGCCTACTTTACAATTGCTGATGAGGGAGGTTCCTCCGACATTTGTTTCAAAAGTAGAGATTCCAGCTAATGCCTGCCACTATTATTGAAGCACATTATGTCTCACAGTTTGTCCATGTTCCATTTTCTAGACAGGAAGTGAATACCATTAGGCAATCAATTCCAGATGTTAGGAAGAATCCAACAGGATTTTATAAAGAAATTGAATCTGTTTTGCATTTGTCAGTTTTCACACTGGGTGATACATAGCATGTCTTAGTATGAATAGATGGGGAAAGGAATGCCGGTGAACAACCGCTACAGGTGATACTGATGTTTCCACTAAATTGAAAACTCTGGTTCCTGAAAAAAGAATCATATGGGATAAGCTTATGGCTTGCATGCAGTTGATGTCAGAGGGTGCAACTGAGTTTTTTAACATATTTGAGCAAGTATGTTGGGATTTTAGTGGTAAAGACTTAAATACAGAGCCAGGAAAGAGGCTGTTTGTTGATAGGTTTGTTGACAGGTTTGTGCCTGGATTATTGCCTGAAATCCAATCACAGATCATGACTTTTGAGAGTGCATGGCAAGCAAAATCACAATCTGAAGTGTTGCACATGGCTCAGTACTATTAAAATAGGGTTACTACAGAAAAGAAGGTAGAAATGAAGAAGGGAGACCTGAAGACTAGAGCGTTATTGCAGAAAATAGCTAGAGGAGCCAGAGGTGGGAATACACCGTTTAGAGGCCAAATTACACCACAGGGTGGCGCACGACTGGGTCCTGTACATATGAACCAGTGTGCATATTGTAGACAGGAGGGTCGTTGGCGATGACAATGCCTAATCCTTCAGCAGAGATCGAATAGCACCTATGGTGCCGTGGGTACATGATCCATAGGCCGTCCTGGGATAGGGGCTCCTGGTAGAAGTCAGTTTGCACAGAATCAACAGACACCATCAAAAGATAATCAGCAACAGAGTGTTACTAGTGGGAATATTTTTGATAATCCTTCGACTGTCTATTTTTCAGAGGATTTTGGATCTGACGATATACTGTTCCGTTAGGACAGCCCGAAGCAGCGTCTGGAACCAATACCTAGTCACGTTGATCAGAAGGGGCCCTATGTTGAAATGAAGTTGGGTAATAGGGAGCATCTCTTTTTGATAGATACAGGTGCACAGAAGTGTTCTATTGATCATTTACGGGTTCCAGATATTCCAATGTCAAAGCAGAACAACATTTCTGTAGGGTTCTCTGGACGCCAGTGGTAAGTCCGGTCTCCCGGTCGGTACCAATTTCACTGTGTCAGGGTCCGGCTTGACTGAATTCCACAGGAGCTGATGCTGGCCCCACAGACCCTCACCAGGACTTCACCTCTCAACCCTTAAGTATAAGGTGAGCTGAGAACCCCAAGAAAGGGAAAGGGGAATTTGGAGAAAATGACAACTGAGACACTGCAGCCCTGCAACCGTCTGGTAGGCTCTGGTATATGTAGTGAACAAATACACTTGGTTACTTATATATTAATATAAACTTCTTTTCTAAAATTATTTTAAAATAAACTCTAACTTCATTACCTCTTAAAACTCTGTATAAGACTGAGAGGTTAATTATCTGTATGGAATATCTTGTAAACAATTATAATGCTTAGTGCATATAGTCTCAAGCCATTCAAGTCTCTTTAGAATCCTAAAGTAATGACCCTTGCAAGCACCTTACATATTTAGATATTCTTCTTTGCCTTTTAAGTTCGAGTTTTAAATGCTTTTGTGAAATGCAGTCTTTCTTTGAAGAATTGAATTCCTTTTGCATAAAATTACATTAAATTGAAACTCATAAACTTTCTTGAATGCTGCTCTCCTTCTGCGTGTGAACCTTTTCTTTTTACACATAATAACGCATAGTATCTTTCTAGGCACGCGTTTGCGATAAACACGCGAAATCACAAGGCGTGAAAAATTGTCCTCGCGTATAAAATTCACACGTGCATATTAACAAATACACGCACACGTGAAAACAAGTGTATGCGCGCTAAAAACAACTCGCGCTAAGTAAATGGACTCGCGCTCTATCGCTACCAAACACACGCGGTTATACGCAACATCACTCACTTAAAAATTGTACACGCGTTCAAAACAACTTGCGCTTAGTTAAAAATGGACTCACGCTCTATCGCAACCCAACACACGCTTTCTTACGCAAAGTCTCTCACGTTAAAAATGTGCACACGCTCAAAAAACACTCGCGCTATTCATTTGGACACGCGCTCTATCGCTCAGAATACCAGCGCGCTCCCATAACAACATTACTGACGTCACACGGACTCGCGCACACGTTTAAATAGTCTTGAAACACTTTTCATGCAGTAAACAACTTTAAAATTTGAGCGCACAGTCTTTACACGTGTTTTCTTATAGTAATAGAACTGTAAAATGTCTTTTCTCTCAATAAACTTTAAAACTCGTAAACTCTTTAAGTTTTTCTTATGAAAGATGAAAGTTCACTGTGAAAGTCTTTTAGCTTTTAAAAAGAACGTTCCCACCTGATGTCTTCTAGTTCACTCTGGCTCAGCAAACGATTTTCTTACTTCTTTGGTGAATCTTCTGAACTCTGAAAGGCCTTACGTAAGGAGCTTAACTAATACACAACCAACCACTGAATTACTATGCATGAAAGGCAGTTTAGAATCTTGCTCACCTCCCAAGAATCCAACCCATTATCCTATCCACCAATCAGACAAACCAAACATACTATTGTTCCTTAACCCAATCCGATTAAGTTTCTTTCTCTCCATCTTGACTTGGGCAATCACAATGTTAATTCTATGTACAAACTCTTCCTGAATACTACTCCAGCCAAACTCTTCCTGATTCCTACTCCAGCCAGCCCTGACACACTGCCACCAATGGATTCTTGTCCGTTTCTATTGACGACAAATTGTGGTGAAAATGTGTTGGGATAAAATTGGAATGCTGTGATTTACTGTTCTCCAGATGGAGTGTACGTAACGATTTTGCCCTAACAAACTTCTGTTCCACACTTTTTGTCTATGCCTTTACTGATTGAATTGAATAAGGATTCGGCATGTTTATGGGCAGTTAGTGATAATGACGTTGGAATTTTACAAATTGAACCTGTTAAAATTGAGTTGAAAACATGAGTTAAATTGCAGCGTATTCCGCAGTATAAGATTTCGGTCGAAGGTGAACAGGTTTATTATTTTTGATTTCGTACATCAAGGTGTGATTGAGGAAATTGCAGGAAGTGTGTATAATAGTCCAATTTGACCAGTTTACAAGAAAGGGGATAATGCGATTCCTTTTTGTTTTATTATTGATTTGCGCGCAATTAATAAGGTTGTTGCTCCACAGTTTCTGATTGTACCCGATGTTACCACAATTCTTACTATGATTCCAGCCACGGCTACACATTTTAGTGTTGTGGATTTGAAAAAGGCTTTCTTTAGTATCCCTGTGCATGTTGATAGCAGATATTTGTTCGCGTTCACCCTAGGAGGACGCTTGTTCAAATTCACTCGTGTGCCGCAAAGGTACACTGAGATTCCAAGCATCTATAGTAGAGCGTTGAAAGAACAGCTTGATATGCTTGAGTTACCTTCCACTTGCACGTTGTTGCAATATGTTGCAATATGTTGATGATCTACTTCTACCTGCTGATTCTGAAGCTGCTTGCAAAGAAAGCACCGTGTTGCTGCTTATTCATTTAACAGAGCATGGGCATAAGGCTTTGTTGAGAAGTTTCAGTATTGTTGACAGGAGGTCGCCTATTTGGCCTATCTTCTGTCGAAGGAGGCAAGAACACTGACACCTGAATGGATCCAAAGCATCTCTGATATGTCTGTTCAAAATACACAGAAAGAGGTCAGAGTTTTAATAGGCATGGCCTCATATTGTAGACCCCGAATCCCGAATTTTTCTTTGTTAATAAAACCTATGTTGGCACTGACAAAGAAGGACATTGCTTTGCCTTTACCGTGGAACCTGGATTGCCAGAACACTTTTGATCTGCTTAAGGCTGTGCTGTGTTCAGTACCAGTTTTGGGCACAAAAAATTACGAGAAAGGCTTTGTTTTTTACGTGAATGAACGTGATGGATGTGCTTTGGCTGTTTTGACACAGGAACAAGGGGGCAAGAATAGGCCGTGCAGCTATTTTTCCTCCATGTTTGACCCTGTTGCATGCGCTTTGCCAAGATGTTTGAGAGCTGTAGCTGCTGCATCCGTAAAACAAAGTGAGGGTATGGTTTTAGCTCATTCTTTAACCCTGATGGTACCCAACTCCATAGACATTGTATTAAACAGAATGCTGACGCAACATCTCATCAGCCCGATTAACAAGATATGAGCTGATTCTATTTGCTCCGCATATCCAAATTAAGAGATGATGTTCATTGAATCCGGCTGAATTATTGCCTTCTCCACAAGAGAAGGATTGCATTGACAAAATATCACATGACTGCCTCTTTATTACAGAACAAGAAACTAAGAACAGAATTGATTTAATTGATACACCCTTAAAGAATCCACAAGGGGAGCAATTCTGTGATGGCTCCTGTTTTAAACTTCCGGATGGTACATCCACCGCTGCTTCTGCAATCACCACGTTATGCACTATTGTGGAGACTAAACGAATTCCGCATAATTCTGTGCAGGCCGCAGAGATTATTCAGCTAACCAGAACTTGTGAAATTTCTGAAGGGCTTAGTGTAAATATATATACAGATAGTCAGTACGCATATGGGGTGGTTCATAATTTTGGTCAACTATGGGCTGAGAGAGGATTCTTGACCTCCCATGGAACAAAAATTGAACATGGCGCTCTGATACTCCGTTTGCTGTCATCACCTGTGCTTCCTACGCAACTAGCAATAACGAGCGTGCCACACACCAGAAAGTGACGGACGATGTAGGAAAAGGGAACATTTTGCTGACAGATTAGCCAAACAGACTGCTATCGATTTGCACTCAAAGATGTACGTGCTCGATCCAACAAGATGGGTCACTTACACTTGTATGGTGGACGAAGGGATTAGCTGTATAAAAGAAATTCAGGCTGAAGCTACCCCAGAAGAAATCAAACAGTGTGCTGAGGGTCCAGCGGGACTAGATGATGAGGGTTGTTGGGTGGATAATGAGAAGTAAAGATGGATGCTACCCAATGCCTATGTCAATGCTGTGGTCACCATGGCTCATGGCCCAACATACATATGTGCCAAAAAGATTTGCCAACAGTTAGATCCCGTCTGGTATTACACTAATATCCAGAAAACTGCTAAACGTTTGGTCAAGAGTTGCATGATATGTTTGCAACATTACATTTGGAAGGGAACACTGACACCGAAGGGCAGTTTTGGTCCCCCCTCTATGCCTTTTGAGGTGATCCATTTTGATTTCATTGAGATGGAACATTGTCAAAACTATAAAGATGTTCTAGTTGTGATCTGTGCCTTTAGCAAATGGGTTGAGGCTTTCCCACTGAAAGATTCCACAGCAATGTCAACGGAAAAGACCATGCTTAAGGAATATTCCGTAGGTTTGGCTTGCAGAGAGTAATTTGGTCTGATAATGGTCCACATTTTATCACTGCTATCATCCTGCAAGTATTTGCGGGATTACAGATTGATAAACGCTTCCACTCAGCCAGACATGCTCAGAGTGCCGGCCTTGTCAAACGCCATAACGGAATTCTAAAGAACGCAAATGCCAAGGTGTGTGTGCACAGCAATCTGCAATGGCCTGACGCTTTTCCAATAGCCTTACTATCAATGCGGATGACCGCGCAATCAAAGACAGGTCCCTCCCCCTATGAGATTGTCATGGGGAGACCAGCCAATGTATGGAATGCTTCGAGGCCCAAGCAGTTGAAAGATATCGAATATCCGCTTTTGTCTGACTATCGTGATTAGTTAACTCAAAACTTGCGTTTGATTCACCAACCAGTACAAGCAGCCCTTCCTGTAAAATACGAGGATCCAGGTCATCGACTCCGACCTGGTCAGTGGATCCTGGGGAAGAATTTCGAGAGGGGCACCTGCCTTTCACCTTGTTGGAAAGGACCACACCAGATCCTTTTGGCTACGCAAACCGCAGTATAAGTGACCGGAAAGAAACACTGGATCCACACGACACATGTGAAGAGGATTCCTTTTCCTCTGCCCTATGATGAAGGGGAGGAGAAGGGAATTGTTGATCCCAACGCTCAAAACATGCCTGCTTTGATCGACACCAAGGGTATCACGAAAGTCCTTCCTGAGCCTGTGGTGTCTGGGGAGATTGCTGCTTCTTCATTTTCTTCTTCACTGTCAATCGATCTTGTTTCTGCTTCTTCATCTTCTTCAGGAAACAACAACGCTTTGTTCACCGATCAATCAGTACCTGGAGTTGTAAGGTACAATCTGCGACCACAGAACATGATTTAGATTTAGAGTTTGAGGACATTACATTAATGTAAACAGAATAGGAAAATACAGCTAGGTTTCTGTGCCCACAATGAACCGACAAGAAACCACCGTTGAGCCAGTCCCTCGTCATTCCTCTGCTGCACACAATAAGAGGCAGGTACCAGAAAAGTTACCTTCAATCAAGATAGAGTTAAACCAAAGAGTCCCAATCACACCGCACCAAGGAAAGTGCAAAGTTGGAATTGTATTCTGGTATTTATTTTGAGTGGTAATGCATCCTGGCATGTGTTTCAAGCTTTTACTAGCTCTTCATCTGAGGCTGTTGTGTCACACCAAAATGTCAAATTTACAGTTTTTCCACATTGAATTTGAATTGAACAAAAATTGAAATCAAGGTAATATGGTGGATCACACAAGGGACAGATTGCCAAGGCAAGGCAAATATAATAATTGAAGAAAATATGAAGACCACATTTCGTATGTCAATAATAATGCACATTTTTGCAAAAACAAACATAAAGAAAATGGGGGTGATTAGAAACCATGAACATGAAAATAATGAGATAAGGTGGAGAGAGAAAAAAAGAGAAAAAGAGACAAAGGAACAACGTTAGTATCATTGTAGTTAGTTTAAATATGTTATATTTCTCCTCTGTGAAAGATAGTGAACTAAAGACTCTGGGTAAGGCTCTTGTAACCAGGACTCATGTCTGGCAGAGAGTCTCCCAGGACCCCCCTTGTTATTTTCATTGTAGTTAGATCAGCTCGATCATGAACAATTTTACTAAAACCATGTGCAACGTGAAAAGCCATAAAGTTGGACATTTTTACCTTGAGTTGAGAGTTCGAATTATCCAATTTATGGAAGGCAAGAAGCTTGCCAAGTAGTAGTTCCACTAGAATTAGGGGTCAAAGTATTAGTGTTGCGGCCAAAATTAAAGAGTGCAGATTGGTATTAGTATCGAAGTATAATATCTGCACATACATCAAATGCTTCACAATTGCGGTAGGATCTACGATGAGAAAAGAAATTATAAAACTTACTGAGGTCGGATCTAATATGCCTAATACATGGGTACTCAGGAGATGAGAAAATGGATCAAAGAATCAATAAAATTATAAGTTCCTAACCAGATAATAAGCATAATATTTACATCCGCTCACAAAGCGTTATGTGTGCATAAGCCAGTAATCATAGTAATGGGAACACATTAGGGAAGCTGTGCGGGCGCCGTCGTATGGCGAGAAACACAATCATTTCAATAGAAGTCTGGGGCCATAAAAGAACGTCTTTCCTAAGGGGAGACAAAGTCACAACAAACTTTCAGCACGCATCCATGCGCGAACTCAGGGAGATATTAAAGAACTAATCGAACTTCTGGGTGGGGTCGTCTCTAGACCTGATCATGTGCAAAACAATTGTGGCTCAAAGAAGGCCGCCATCTTGGGTGAGGGGATTCAAGCTAAATGCAATGAACAATTAGGTATTAAGTCGGCACTAATGAATTTGCCTCTTAAAATACAGACTCTATGAAGTATAGTTGAGTGCAAATTAATGTGGAGAATTTATTACGAGGCATAACGTGCTAAAAGACATGATGAAAAAAGGGGAGAAAGGGGGAACTAGAAGTCAATTAGAAATTTCATATATGGGGCTCAATCGAACCCTGTAAAGTAAAATTGACTTGGTATTGATATACCAAAAGGCACAATCATAGTTGAGGGGGTAGTAAGGAGAGAAGGTGCTCAGGCACCCGGGACTGCCATAATTATGTGGCAACAAATTGTGATTCACCCACATGATCTTGGCAAAGGATGTCAATAGACGTGTTGTGCACTAACAAATATAATCACAATTGCGAATGGAAGAAAAAGAGATAAGTGCAAGCATTCAAGGTTACTGAACATCAATATAATGGGGTTACATTTGCAAAGCATATAAAAAACAACGACCTAGACTTGCCATTATGTCATTGATTCATATAAAATTGTAGGAATACTGCAAATTCATGGTCCGAGTTGAGGCCATTATATACTGTCCAATATTTGCAGATGAGTCTGGCCTCTAGTTGACGAAGCTTCAAAGTCTGGTTGCCGCCTCTTGGTGGCAATGAGACTTTGGTCAGACCAACAAATTGAATGAAGTCCTTACAATCAAGTTGATGTTGCGCTTGCCAATGACTGGCATCGGGTATTTAGCATCCTGACTACCAATAGTCACCATGTGCTCACAAATCCTGATTTTTAAAGGTCTGATTGTGCTGCCAATATATTTAAGCCCACAGGTGCAGATAATACAATAAACCACAAATTTGGTTTTACAATTAATAAATGATTCCACATTATGCTCGCCCTGGAGTCCAAAAGAAACCAATGCCGTTTCTAGTGCATATTTGCACATATTACAGCATCCACATTTGTAAAAAAGTTTAATTGGCGCAGAATGGAGCCATGTAGTTGTGTGACTAGGCATGCCCATAAATGATGGGCATAGTTTGTTTTTTAGGGTCTTCCCTTTACTGTAAGTAACAATAGGTTTGGGATAAAGCCAATTTGAGATGTCTGAATCGAGATGAAGTAGGTGCCAATGTTTTCTCATTATATTGTGTAATTTATAACTATCTGAGTTAAATCTTGTAATCAGCCTAATTTCCTAGGTGGCTGATGTTTTGGTTTGAGGTTTTGGGACTAGCAATTCTGATGTACTTCTTCTGTAGTTTTAGCAAGGCGAGTAGTTTCATACACTCTAGCTAGAAATCTTGATTTAATGAGATCACTTTCCAAAACCTAATCATGCATTTGTGAACAATTTCTCCTAGCACGAATAAATTCCCCTTTTAGGATTTTGTCAATTACCTGTTTCTATGGCAACTTTGAGCATGCAAAGTTGCATTAACGGAAGTACTCTTACGGAATGTTTTGGTTGACAGACCGTTTTCAGTGAGTTGGATGGTGAGGTCTAGAAAATCAATCTGAGTTTGACTGCTAGTAGAAGTAAATTGGATTCCCCAATCATTACTGTTAAAAAAAGAGACAAATGATGAAGCATATTTTCTGTACCTGTCCAAATCAAAATAACATCATCAATATATCGTTTCCATAGATGTGTATATGGTTGGAAGTCAAGATTAGTGAAGACAAATGTTTGTTCGAAATGATGCATGAATGCATTTGCAAGGGACGGGGCAAAACTAGCTCCCATTGTGATGCCAATCAGTTGTTTAAAATAGACATTGTTGAACAAGAAAACATTATTTTGCAAAGTAAATAACAGGAGTTCTTTCACCATTTCTATGTGTTGAAAATAGGAAGCAGAGGATTCATGAAATAAGAAGTTGACACATTGTATGGCTTACAAATGATCAATTGAGGTATACAATGCTTTCACATCAAGGGTCACCAGACAGCACATGTTCTGAAAATGAAGTTTGTCCAATATTTCTAATCCATGCATTGTGTCTCTAATAAATGTTGGGGTCAATAGTACAGCTGGCAATAGAAACTCATTGATGTAAATTGGAATTGGTTCAAGAACGCCATCCCCTCCACTTACATTAGGTCTCCCTTCCAGGATGTCTTCAAACCCTTTATGAATTTTGGGTATGAAATAAGCCGTAGGGCCCTGAACCATACGGAAATGTCTTCCCACGTATGTTAGTACACCCAGTTTTTGCCATTTCGATATTAATTGGTTGGCCAGAATTTTAATTTCATGCAATGGATTGTTTTTGAGTGCTAGATAGCAGCCTCCCAAATTAAGGTTTTGCAAACACATGATGATATAGTCAGATCTGTCCATCACAACAACGTTGCTGCCCATATCTGCCTCTTTAATAATTAGGGCAGTTTTGGTTGCCAATTGTTGTAGTGCCTGGTATTCTGATTTACATAAATTGTGAATAGGTTGAGATGAACCGTGCAATCTATTGTCTGCCAATTTATGTGTATCTTTTATCATCGCCTGATAGAAAATATCAATAAAGTTGTCCATTGGAAAAATAGGTGTACATTTTGATTTCTTAGTGAGTTCTTTAATTTGCACATTTTGTTGAACAATATCCAAGTCTGAAAGCACTTGCGTGATACTTGTTTGAGATTGTGACTCTTGGCCTCCAAGGTCATTAGTACATGTGTGCTAAGCAGTGTCTGAAGTGAGATTTGAGAGGGTGTTGGTATTGGAGATAGCGATTTGAAATATTTTACTTGTGTTGCAAAAACATTTTTGAGCTTGAGTTTACGGACACATTTAAATAGATCAATTTGAATATCCACTTAATTATTAGTGGCTGCGGGTACATTAGAGAGGCCCCTGTTAAGGACAGCTGTTTCAGCTGGAGAGAGCGAATATTTGCTAAGATTGGAAATCAAATTCAACGATTAAGGATGGTGAGTTGTTGCTGATATGTTGCTCTAGTGAGCCTTCGAGGCGGAGGTGCGTTTCCGCTGCCTGGGCTTACCGCCCCTTGTGCCTCTGGTTGTTTGCCTGGGGTTGCGATAGTTGTAGCTACTGGATTTTGGAAACATACTCTTTTTGCTGCAATTTGGTTGCTCTTTTTGTATCGCCTTAACTGCTCTAAAAAAGGAGATGGGCCTGAAGGTACTGGTTGGGTAGATTCTAAATCTTCTAAATCTTCATGTAGTTCATCATGTGATAAGGAGGGATCATCAGTTTCTAAATTTAAAGGATCTGGGATCTGTTTCTCTGAGTCACTGTCTACATCAGAGCTAACTGGTGACGAGGCAAAGCTGTTAGTTCGTGATCTAGAGACCTCCTCATATTTGGCCTGATAGGTATATATTCTATTATCTCGGTAGTCTCTGTCATCTCTCGAAAATGTGTGTGATTTCCTCATCTTAACTTCGTCTTGATGTTTACGAAGTATATCATATAAAGTCTTAAAATTCTTGTCGATAGTTGCACTTGGTGCATCCAATAAATGGATTTCTTCTTTTAATGTATCTATTTCTGTAACGGTACATGCATGCTCATGAGAGGCATGTTCCACTAATAGTTTCAACTTATTATTAGAACTGATAGTAAGATTCATTTCCCATTCAGAAATCAGGTCCGTATATAAAGGATCATCAAAATCTGGCAGAATTAATATTCTGAGGCCTCTAGGAATTTCCTGTTCTTGGAGATAGTGACTTAGAGTTGTCCTCTCCCAGAATGTATTGATTTCTTTAATACTGAGTCTTTCAAGTTTAAAGAACATTGATCATAGGTCGGTTTTTGCAGTACTGAGTCTTTTGAAGGGATTAAGGGTTGATCCCTGTGGGGCAAAGAGTGCTTTAATGTCATCTTCTCTAGTAAGTAAATATTCCGCTGATTCGGCCATAGTACAGCTGCTGGGAAGTGTGACTTAGAGTACTAAAGGACAACTGTTGGCAGAGTAAGTCAATATTATCCACAGTGCAGACTGGGACCCTTTGGTTTAACTGTGTCTTTGCAGTGGTAGTATACTGGCAGTATACCCACACTTCCCAGACAAACGCAGTCCTGTGCTATTTTATTGTTTTGTACAAGCGCTGTGGATAATATTGACTTACTATGCCAACAGTTGTCCTTTTTTTTCTTCAATCAAGATAGGCCAAGTGGTCAAGTGCCACCCACGGATGAACTAAAAGAGCCTAACTGTGAGGCTTCTTTACGGACGCTGAGAAACTATGCCCATTTTAGAGGCCACTTGTACTAAAAAGGATCTTGATCATTTTGCTGATAATGAGTTCGCCCATCAAGGGTCATGGTCCCTGAGGACCAAATGGATACTGATCACAATAACAGCTTGTACTGTAATTACATTGACATTCAGGTTTTGGTATCTGGAGAGTGTACATCCGTTTGATGTTTTATTGCCAACTGCAAGTGTCTCCGCTGTGTCTCCACTTTATGTGCGTGTACACACTCTTGGTCCTCGAAACCTCTAACATAGAGGGGGTTATCATAACAACACTCTCTTGATGATCAGGACCACAACCCATGCCATTCCGAATAAGACCAATTGTTGGATATGTTCACATCTACCACAACATGGGGAAAAGGGATTGGGCTGGTATATACATCCACTCTCTCTAACTAATGCATGTTCTGCTTCACTAAGGGCATTATTCTTTGGCCGATGGAACGATAGTGCCACTGGGAATTTTTATGGGAAATGAAACGAGTTTTAGCACCTTTAGGATGTTCTCTGTTTGCGAATAGGAGCAAGCTAAATGTTGCATCTATTAGGCCTTCTGATAGACTTTCCAGACCTTTCCAATCAATGATTACCTTTAAAATGGCTCCCACAGGTAATAGGGGTGCCATGCCTCCTTCCTATACCATAGTGCAAACTCTGTTCTATTTTGCATATGAAGAGAAGGTTCCCAACCAATGGTTACATTTGAGGGATGTACGAATGTTGCTGTGCTAACTAGTGAAGATAGACCTTTATATGTAGGCGATCCCGCTTACTTTTTTTGCGGTAATGAGGCATATCCTTGGTTGCCAAGAGATTGGAAGGGTACTTGCTATTTAGCTATATTATTACCAAGCATATATGTTGCCACCACTGCTGAAGTTTCTAAAACTCGTCCCAGGCGGGATGAGGATGGTGACACTCCCTCAGAGATTCTGGGTGACGTTGCTAAATCCTTTGTGCTATTTTGGGGACAGATAATAAACTCCCAAGATATTAGAAAATTGGTGAGGGTTTCAGAGAAAACTATCAATGAAACCACTGACATCCTAGACAACATGACACTAGACAAAAAGGCAATTAGATTAGTGGCTCTTCAAAATATGATGGTGCACATCATTGTAGCTGAGCGTGTTGGGGTGTGCAAAATGGTGGCATCTGCTTGTTGTGTTTTTGTACCTGATTCCCCCTCCCACTATATTTAAGGTAATTAAAAAATTGCAACCCTTAAGTACTGAAGTACACATTCCAGAGGGAAACTGGGGCATTAGCACATGGTTCTGGGACTTGTTACGATCTTGGGGCTGGAAAATCTTTGCAGTTCTAATGGTGATCCTTGGCATTGTACTTTTTTTCTGCTGTTGCATACAGTGTCTTCCTGTCATTTGTTCTATGATAGGGTGGAAGTTGTGCACAAGCGGTTGGTAAACTAAAACCTAAGACACATATGACCGGAAAGATTGCTAATGCCTTGGTAATGCAGGATATCGCTATAAAGGAGTTAATGGCGATCAATGTTTTTGAGGATAGCAATTCAGGATGTTCTGACGATGATACATGGTCCTCGGATGATGCTAATGTTTGAGTAATGCTCTTGGTTTAGGGCAAAAGGTGGGTTTGTAAAAATATATTTTGCATGATTACAGCCTGATAGTAAACATTGGCCTCAGCACATCCGCATCACACTGTAAATCGCATTTGAATGAACCTGAAAACAGGCTTACTATGCCACCATTTTAAGTTATCCGCCATTTTGATTAACTCCTGCTTTCTGTCCCATGTTAGAATTTGTGTTTTCGGCTCCAGCAGAGCAAAATGAACTTTGTACTGTGTCAACGTAGATAAACATGCTGAAACTGCTGAAGTGGATTGTTTGTCCTGCACCTTTGAGCTAAACAAAAGCCGCACTAATCAGTAATTTAGATGCTACCTGTACCAACAGTGCCTTCTCCGTTCAAAAATCAAAATAGAATGATGAATAGATGAACATGCTCTTTTGCAGAAATCTTTGTTTTCGCTCTTTGAAACTAAGCTGACTTTAAACTTAAGAACAAATGGTAGACAAATATAAGCAAATGAAATAAGGACTGTTACCTTTGTGTCCAATGTTTGAAAAACATATGAAGTGTTTAACAGAAAACAACAAACTATTCAAAGAATGTTTAAACATGTATTAGTAATGTGAAAAGGCTATGTACCCTAGTAAAATGTGTTACATGAAGAGGGGCTGGAAGATGTGTCCAGCATTGTGAAAAAACTGTATACTCATGTTTTTGAAATGTCCAGCACTCTCTTATCTCACGGTGTCTGCTTGCACACATTGTGGGGTGTTGAGAGCCAGACGTCTGTTCTGTTAAAATAGAGTGTACTTGTACCTTAGTACTCTTGACTGGCGTATTTCTATTATGTGTTATTAAGCCTTGATATTCTTTAAATCTATCACTGCGGGCATCATCCTGTACTGGGTTTAACACATATCACAGCATCAAGCACTGTACCCACTAAGCTGTCGGGCGTGCCATACATTCTACCTACGTGTCGGCAATGGGGCTACCTCCAAATCGAAATTCAACCCCATTAACTCCTGGCCAAGCTCCTTCCAGAGCGCAAAAACCCGCTCACAGCTTCCACAAGTATGTTTCTCATATTCTCCTCTAATCCCTGTTCTACTGCTAGTGCCCAAGATATTAATTCTCATTTTTCTGCAGCGCAAGATTGAACAGGTCTCTAGGGACTTGCTCCTCCCATTTCATAAGACATCTCTCATTTTTTAACTGCTGCACTGCAAGTTATTCACCTTTCAGAATTACCGGGCTGTGACATGTCTAAGCCTAGAAAAACCACGTATTTAACACAAGTTTGCCATCGTACACGTAGATAAACCCGACGTTTAGAGAAAAGTGTCTAAAGCACAAAACGGTCATTATAAAGTACATCCCATCTGCCCAATTGTTGTGATGTTTCCTTGATACAGGGTCATGCAGCAATTTTTACATATACCACCTATATGATGTAAATAAATATTGTAATGCCACCCATGGCACCTGGGACACGCAGAAACGCAGGCAACATCAAGACAGCAAAGACGTTCAAAAATCCCTTCTGATATAAGTTAAGCCCACTTTCAAACCACAAGCAGAGTGCCCAGACGCGCTTTGAAAAGTGTCCCTGACACTTTCCAATATCCATGTACAAAGCACAGGGAAGGTAGTAGCTTACAAAATTATCCGAGACACTTTCAAATCTCCCTTCACAAAAACCCAGGATAAGTAACAGCACTCAGTGGCCATGTGCAAGCACACCATCAGATAGTCCCAATCACAAGATGAGGGTGCCCAAGTCCTCATTGCAGATCACCTCTCCTGAGCAAAACATAGAGTAGAAACTTAGGTAAACCAGATAAACACATTTTTTGCCCTGGATCACAGTATAAATAAACCCTGAAGTTGAAATTGGTTCTATTTATCCACTGAAAGACAATCCCTAATACCTAAACCGGAACTAATCAGGCTTCTTTGAGCTCCCGTTTCCAGCCCCACAGCAGAACTCACATCACAACATGTTTGTGTAAACTGGACACATCGACACTCGAGTGGTCAGAGCCAAAACAACCAGCCACTCAACTCGTGAAAATACCTGCACCACCATTTAACGAATATCCTCCCGAGAATGAGGAGTCCCGATGGGCCGCGAAACATTCACTAATACTGTCCCCTTATTGCATAAACCGTTCCTGAAAATGCATGCCCAGCTGCCCACTCCCACCTGTTTGCTAGCTAAGAGCTACTGCACTAAACTCACAGAGCACAGGGACGAATGCCAGTCATTACCGACCACAACCCATGCTGCAATGACGCTGCGTCTCCCCATTCCAGAGAGGTATGATAGGCACTGAAAACCCACTGCAACCACAAGAAATGTGCACAATTCAAGGGCACCTCTCCTGGGCAATAGGCACCGACAATGTCCCACAACTATGAACCCTGCTTGGCCTGCACATACTTCAACAAAGAAATGTGGACTAAACAAAGAAGAACCACCGTACATACAATGCGGCTCCCCATTTTTTGCCGCTCCCCACAGTTCACTTAAAGTGAGAGACCACGTGCTGCCCTCCACTGAACCAGCACACACAAGGAAAACAGTGACCTTTTCAAGCTCACACAAATGCTCTCACCCGCACTACCACAACCTTGACACACCAACACGCCACCCCAAGCGATCCCCTCTTCACCTGATGCACGTTCCCAGGCTGAGGGCCAACTCTCAACACGCAATGAATTCCCTCAACCCAGAGGTGCCACCGGGCACAGAGGGGCAGCAACAAATGAAGGGAGCAAAAAAACAAAACATGCTGCCACGAGCAGCACACCAGACCCAGGTGGCGACAAAGAGAAGGGGGCACATTGTGCCCCCTTGCTTTATACCCACCTGGGACCCTAGCCCTATCTACTTCTGGTGCCGGGCAGTGGCGCCAGGACATGTTTTCGCCCTTCAACCCAACACTGAGGGGGTGCTTCCACCTCATGGTGTCCCTTCCTATTGGCCAGCCTCTGCGCCTCCCAACCCGCTGTGCGGGCAAATGTTGCCCGGGGCACTTTTGTTTTATCCTTATGAAAGAAGAGTTAACAGCAAAGGTTTAAGCTAAACGTTTTCTGAAAGAGGTGGTTAGGTTACATGGTCTACTCACTCAAATAATTTTGGATTGAGGGTCATAATTTATTTCAACATGTTATAGGGCCTTCCATAGGGAGTTGGGATTGAAGTTCAGTTGTCTTCAGTTTATCATCCACAGACTGATGGGCAGACAGAACAAGTTAATCAGGAGATTGAGTAGTATTTAAGATGCTTCTTGCAGGGTGAGAGCAGTTGCGTAGATCTACTCTGGTTAGCTGAATTTAGTTACAACAACTCAGTGAAGGACTTGTAATTATGGGTTTGTACAAGGGGTCCTCTGATCTTGCCATATACAATTGTAATCCAAAAAGGAGCACACACCGGTCAAAAATCAAAGCAGTTTATTACGGATGAGCGAGCACAAATCAAACAGAGCAGTGGACTGTAAATGAATCATGAGAGCTGACATCTGGGCATACAGCGAACATTTGTTTTATAGTACAAATACAAATGGTCAAGGCATTGGAAACAGTTGCAGCAAAAAATCTTCATATTTTCAATGTTTCCCAAGAAACTCATTGGCTAAATTACATCATATCCTTAGAGCTAAACATATGTTAGTAGAACATGATTGGAGGTAACAGATCAACAGTATACCAACTCATCGCCTCCCCATGTGGCACTACATCGCTTTTCAGACCTCCCAAAAACAGTTTGCAATTAGTAAAATAAGATTTGCGCTAACCGCTGGTATTCTATTATTGCACCATTGGTCAGCACGATTGCAGAAGGAACATGAGACAACCTGCTTCTAGTGGGAATGGAGACATTCACACAGCACTTGCTGGATAAAGGCTGTCACAAACCTTGTGGTGGATAATCTGAAGGCTGGCCACCTCCTAGGGACACAGAAATCTACACTTTGATTGGGCCTCCCAGGAACACCACTCTGTGGAGCTTCCCCATTCCCAAATCCACCTGCTGAAAGACACTCGTGGTGATGTGAATGGTTCTCTGGCTCGGGTACACTTCCCCTCTGTGCCTGAGTACCTGTGGGATTGGCTTGCCACCCAGTCATTCCCTCACCCAGTGCTGACCCAGCTACTTCGGTCTGCCAGTGACCCACAGCCTGAGCGTCGTCTCCTCCTCCCTAATCCATAGTGTGTTGATCATGTGTTCAAGGCAGGTTTCCCGGGTGAGGCCCAATTTGGGGGCAGCCCTGCCAAATGTGTTTACCTGGGATTTGTACCTATTTTCTAGTAATATAAATAAGCTCCCTGGGTCGATGGCATAAACAGTGCAACCCTACCCCTATATTTCCCAGCAAGGCCTCCATTTATGGTGTTACTCGTTTGTTTGTTTGCCTGTGTCCCCCCCCCCAGGAGGTGCCCCATACCCTCTTGCTTACTCCCAAAGGTGGTAGGTGCACCCCCCTATATGGGCTGAGGTAGCACCTTTATTACAGGTTTAATCCACATTTTTTTAAATACGTTTTTCCTGAGGAGAGTCGTAACCCAGATGTTGAAGACAGACTAAAATATATTAAAGAGAATTTGGCTGTAGCTCGTAAGAGTAAGTTAAAGTACAAACAATTTGCTGACTGAAGACGCCAGGTTAGTCCACAGTATGTATTTGGGCAGAAGGTTTGGTTATCCACTACGTATTTATGACTGAAAGGAAAAACATAAAGTAGCCCTCTCTTTGTTGGACAGTATGAGGTAGTGGAGATTATTAATCTAGCTACAGTGATCTTAAGGTTACCCACTAGAATGAAGAAACATTCTACTGTTCATGTAAGTTTTATTAAAACATGTTCAGAAAGAATGTGATTTTGCAGTCGATTACTGAAGATAATGGTGAAGAGTTTGTGGTTAAGGAAATTCTAGATTCTGGGAGTATTAGAGGGACGCTTCAATATTTAATTGACTGGAAGGGATATGGACCTAAGGAAGGAAAGGTCTTGGGAAGCAGCTGAGGATGTACACACACCCCATTTGATCGAGAAGTTTCACAGTAAATATCCACAGAGCCCTAGCCCTGAGAAGTGCTTTGCTGGGGGATGGCGGTATTGCCAGTCCTGCAGGTGGCCAATAGTAATTCATAGGATTGGAAGGTGTTTTGGCAGGGCTAAATGTTAGTTGTGAGAGTTACAGGCATTATTTCATTATTCCATTCACTTGTAATTAAAGGTAGTATAAAGATCCCAAGCCAAGATGGAGGGGTAATGAACTATTTTGATTGGCCCAGAGAACAATGCATATTCAAATATTTTTTGAATACTTTAAGGACCTTTCATCCAAAGTGTGTAAGTGGCAAGTTGTGTTTTATTAAGCTCCTTAACTTAAGGCCTCATTATAGAGTTCAGAGGAGGTTCAGCAGAAGAAAGAAGATTTCAGCTCTTAGCCGATGTCGGGAAATCAGAAGTCCTAAGGTGGGAGCGCTGCAGTTTAAGTGTGAGCATAAACAGTATAATTTTGGAACTGAAAGCAGGCAGTAAAAGAAAACAGCGCATATTGAAAAAAACTGTAAATTAAATTGTAAAAAGTGTATTCACTCAGCAGCAACAGCAACCACATAGTGGATAAAAGATTTAGGGCCTCAGTGTGAATTGGGCGGTAGCCCTTAAATGCTTTGGTAAACTATTACTGCTGCATTCAAGGGTCCACCCATTCATGGGTCTGGCAGCATTTACCCCCCAGCTATAAACTGAGGGTAAATGTGCCTATATAACACCCATTTTCAGGTCCAATTAGCGCATTTCATCACTGATTGTGATGAAAATGCGGAATGGGGAATACCCATTAGCGCCCAACCCTTGATCCGGCGCCAGACAAGTTGGCGGCAACGCTATTAGCCCAGGTGGTATTCCGGCAGTAATACTACCAGGATAGTGCCCAACTCGTGATGAGGCCCATATTGTTTAATCAAGCTCAGTAAGTTGTACAAGCAGAGCTGGTTTCTGTATTCATTGGGAAGTATTGTGTGAGCACTGTGAAGGTGGAGAAAGAGAGAGCCTCATTGCTCCGAGCAGGGAGAAGTTCTGTAATGCAGCGCTACATTAGAAAAGCAAAACAGACTTAATTTCTGAAGAAGCACTCTGAGGGCAGTGCGCATCAATGAAAGGCTGTTGTCTGTGTGCATGTGGCAAATAAAAGCTGCATTTGCTTGGAGCGGGAATACACTTGTGAGTTTAGAGAAGAGACTGCAAATCTGCATGCTGCCATAAAAGCCTAAAAATCCAAGAGCAGGAAGACGCTTGTAACTAAGGTTGCAAATGCACAAACGTCCATAAAAGCCAACTCTGAGTGGGAAAACGCTTCGAGCTTTAGTGCTAATTGAAATGTACTAATGTAGAAGAGGCATGCAGCAATTGTAAGGTTCATTCAAAGTGAAACTGTGGGTGCGCGCAGCAAGAGAAAGTAGAAATAAAGGTTTACTGCATTTGTGAATGTCCACAGAGTTGAACAAGCGCAGTAGTGAAAGTCACTGTCTAAATCCTCACGCATACACAGAGAAGGAAGAGACAATTCTTCATTCACATTTGACTTATAAGTAGAAATTGAAGAAAGACTCAAGCACAGCGTCATCTTCTTCATCACAGTGATCCACCATTTTGAAGTCAGGCTAAAGCCAGAACTGCGTACATATCTGCAAGAGGGTTAGTTAATTCGAGTAGAGACAAAGGTTGCAAGAGGAAGAGAAGAGGACAGAATATATTAAATCAATCAATAATTTATGGAAATATTTATTAGGATACTTTGGTTAGGGATAGTTAGTTATAGGGATTAGTTATTTCAACTTCCCTGAAAATCAAGTCTAAAAGCTTGCTACAATTCTTCTAAAGTGCTGTGACTAACAGGTAAAAGAGCGGAAACTCAGAAGGGAAGTTGCATATGGAGATAGTAATGAAATAGTATGGAAAAGAATAATGTTTTGTTGTTTTTACCACTGCAGATTCCCGATAACCAGATCATAGAAGTGTCTGTCGTTTTTTATTTTATCCATTACCTCTTTCCCTTCCCTGGGGTTGCTGACTCAGCTGTAAATTATTCTTGGGTTGAGTTGGGAACATCCATAGAGGGTCTGTGGGATCTGCAGCTCCTGCATTTCCCGACAAGCCAGACCTGAAAGGTGAAAGAAATATGGTGCATAAACATATCCTCCGCAATGGGCTTGGTAAACTCAATGAACACATTTGGACAATCCTTAAAAGGGAGATCAGGAAGTGAAAAACTGCCCTCCAACTGAAGTGTGTGTGAGGTACACACCATGCTGGTTGATGATTACCTGGGAGTGACGGTAACATGCAATCCCCTGCTTTTCGGTGGCACATGTTCTTCAGCGTCCCTTAAGCATCCCATCTTGTGGGAACTAATTATGGTAACTGGGGACAAAACGTACGGTGTTTATCACGTCACTGTAAAATTTAATGTTTTGCCGCTAGCTGCTTTCCTCTACATGTCGAAGGAGCAAAATATAATATCTAATGGTGCTGCGTGAGTCAGAGTAAATATCACTGCTGTGAACAAAGCATGTCGAGTGTCTATCCCAAAAGACAAATTACCATTAACTAAATGAAGGCAAAACCTATTATCACAAATAGAAAACATTATAATACTATTACAAATAAAAAGTGTCTTGCAATATCTTGCAGGGGAAACAAAGAAGCTCAATAGACTGTACCTTTACTGTTGCTGTATCAATTTCAGCAAGGCCTTTGATCTGGTTGCACAAGCTTTGCTCTGGGACAAACTCACAGCCTGGTGTATAGATGGAGATTTGCTGTATTACATACAAGGCTGTGTGCTGGGACCAATTTTGTATAATCTTTTCACAGCAAATTGCCCCTGAGTATGAATAGCATAAAGATACCGTGGCTATCATATGCCGATGATATTATAATGCTCGCTCTTACCCCAGTCGGCCTGTAGAGCTCCATAAATGCCTTAGCAGATTATGCTAAAAAGAACACCATGGTTATCAATATATCCAAAATATTGTGTATAGGCAAAAAAGGAACTGACAAGGGTAAATATACTTGGCGTATAGACGAGACGCACCTAGACAGAGTGCTTTCATATAATTATCTGGGTTTCTCTATCACTTCAAACTCTCGTGTCACCTACTATCAAGATAAAATTGCCCCGAAAGCGTGGAGAAAATGGTCAGCCCTCAAATATTTTATCAAGAATCGTGGCGGGTATAACATTAAAGGACTACTGGAGGTATATCGTACCAGCATAGTACCTACCATACTATATGGTATGGTCATTCTGACAATAAACAGGTCGCTTGGTTGGAAAAGTTGGAAGGTAAAATATTGAAATCGGTTATAAACTTTACTAACTGTGTCCCTGTAGAGGGGCAGCGATTAGAGTTTTTCGAGTCACCTCGTTGAAAACTTCTTGGTACATACAACAAACCCTTTTATACATGAAGTTTATTGGTAGTAAACAGACCTCAAATTATCTATTTCTGGTTATGGGTAAAGAGACAGATCATGGCGATAAAAATAGTTTTCTTGGCATACTCGCGAAAACATACGCAACGACATTGGTCTGAGAACTGAGCTTAATTGCTGATGTGCTTACCTCCAACCCCAATTACATAGAAAATATTAAAAGAAAAGCTAGACATTGGGATATGGCAAGTAATGTTAATAAGCTTGTGGCAAATCCAGATATAACGACTTTTTAAAACTAGGTTTCCATATACATTCACTGTCTACATATTTGTTAAAGTCTTGTACTAATGAACTTAAATGTTTTATTATCCATTTACGATTGAACTTGCATCCCCACTATGGATCCACTTGGAGCTTGGCAAAACATTAGTTGACCATTATTCTATCAATTCAACCCTATGCATTATACTGCTGTAACACAAGCATATTTTATGCCAAGTGGTTTGGGTATTGATATTGGCCAAGAAAAAAACAAAGCATCTGAGATTGTCTTTCCTACACCCTTTGAACAGTCTTGAGAACTGATGTTACTGTAATATATTTTCACCCATATGGCCGGATACCAGTGTCAAAGAATTTGGATGGTTTTGGGTCTCATGATTCATTAGAGATACAATTTGAAAAAAATGGAAATCTTAGAGGGACACAGGATCTGTTACACTCATACATACTGTGTTTTTGCATTGTTAATGACTGTTAATCGCTTCTAGGATCTGCCAAAGCCTACTGCAAAAATTGAGAAAGACTACTCAGGCAGAATGTCATTTCACCAAAATGCCAGGGGTAGCGGAAGTGACATCACATGACCCTTGACCTCTGATGACATAACAGGAAGTGATGTCACTTGACCCACCCCGAAGTGATACCACAGGAAGCGATGGAACACAACCATTTACCCCTTGACAAAAAAGGAAGTGGCATCACATAGCATTGTTTCTAAGTACACTATAAAACATATGGTTACAATATCACTGTAACCTGATATACATTTCATACAAGAATGCACCACCATACGTATCGGCAGAAAAAAAACATGCTATAACTGAAACTTGCGAAAAGCAAAATACATTCTACTCTAAATGCTTTTTGGAGTATTTTGCCTGCATTGAGGTGTATAAGAACAGACAAAATCAGTGACTCACCCCCTGAAGTGTGCCTGAAATAAACCTTTAATGAATATAGCAATAATTGTATAGAATTCCAGAAAGTCAAATTATTTGTTATTCCTATTATTATTTAGGGTCACTGCTCTAAGTGTTACACTTGTGGAACCCGCTGTTCTTTTAAGAAGCCTGAACAAGAATGCCTGCCACTCTAGAAACAAAGAGGCACATGGCATCGGCTACAGCCCTATAGCTTCAATTTGTTTAAAAAAAAAGAATGTAAAAAACGTTTTTTCCAAAAATATTTTTTTAGGGGTAGCAATGGAGACTACATGATAGCAAGGGAGTCCTCAGGGGTCAAAAAAGTGTGACCCCTGCCGACCCCTAAATGAAGTCCCTGTAAGCCCTTTTAAAGAGGTGTAAATAAATAATTTGAGATAATGTTGAGTTTTTACCCAAACGTTTTTTTCTCTTTCAATCACACCTTCAAGCAAAATGAAGGGCAACAAACAACCAGGGCCATTGGAATTATGTGTTAATGAATGACTGAATATCCTGCACGATGTACATATATTGATCAACAAGGAAAAGGCTATTTAAGAAACCCATTAAAAATGTAAATCCAAGTCAAGCGCTAACTTCCATGGCATTCGTTTTTATTTTTAATGTACTGGGATGCTGGTCTGAAAGAAAATCACCATATTTTTATAAAACAAATTAGCATTGGACATTGTTCTGCTGTCATTCAATATATTATCTGTAAGAAGTAGTTTTCTGCTCTCACCAACACCTTTTTTACGATACTGTCCTGAGAAAGTATTTTCTGCCTGCCATGAGTTTATTTTCCAGCCATATCCACACAGGTGGAAATGCAAGGAGGGGAGAGGCTCCATTTCCACTTTTGAGTGACAAAGCTCTGACTGTGCAATGTTCATTATTTCTGTAATTCAGGACAAAGCAATCATGAAAAACTTTGTTTTCAGGTATTACAACCCCTGTTTCCGCTTTGATAAAAAAATCAACATTTGTATTTTATTTATTTATTGTAAATTTGTATGGCACCAATACGCAAGTGTTTCCAGGCGCCACAAGACAAGAGGTGGGTGGACATGGGAATCACAAAAGTAGAACAAAACCGGTTATATTGGTCTTTTGACATTACTACCATGCAAGTGCATGACAAGATGGTAAGTGCAGGGGTGGAGGGGGTGGTGGCAGAAGTGCAGGAATGGGGTGCTCACAAGGGTGGGGTTGGGCAAGTACTGGGCAGGCCAAGGCAACAAGTGCCAGGGAAAAGAGGGGGGAAGGGAGGATGAGTGCGGTGGACAGGGGGGAACCAGGTTGGGCTAGTGAGAAAGTGAGCCCAAGGGCAAGTGCTGGCAAGGGATGCCGGGGGGACTGGTAGGAGGTGGTCTGGCCCCTCTATGATTCTGAAGGGACCAGGCACCAATCACAGCAGCAGAGGGAGAGTTAGCATGGGAGAGGGAGAGGGAAGGAGGAGGAGAAAAGGAAAGTCTTGAGAAGCTTCTGGAACTTAGAAGATCCGGCTCAAGTCTGAGGGGGGCAGGGAGGCCGTTCCAGAGGGAGAAACCAGCTGAGGAAAGGGATCTACCTTACACTCTCTGCTTGGAGAAATGTTATACCTGCGGAGAGTTGGAGCCAGAGGACCGAAGGACTCTGGACAGGAAGATTTAGGGAGGGAGAGCTGGATGTTGAGAGGTCCCAGGTCCCAGGCCCCAGACAGCCTTGTGGATGATGCAACAGGTCTTGAATCTGATCCTTGCGATCACCGTGAGCCAGTGGAGAGATTTTAGGGCTGGAGTGATACAGTCTCACAATTAACATTTGTGGAAAGAATATACAATTGATTCCTTGGGAATATGTTTGCTATTACATTTTTGGAGAGAGCAGGTGGATTTCACTACGAGCTGTTAGTTTATCACCAGCAGGGCCTCTTACCTTGGTGATATTTGTGGTAGATTCAGTAAGTTGAATGTCAAATCTGGCAGACATTTGGATTCCATTTATCTTGGCAAATCCCACTGCTAAGTGAATGAAAATAGTGAGGACTGAAGAAAATGGTGGTAACACATTGCTGCCACTTTAACTTCCCTCTGTCCCAGTCAGCAGGGCTAGCTAAAGGCCACCATATTTCATGTCCACTTTTTGCATTAACCCCCTTATTGTCCCTTGCTGTCTTTTGCTCGCCAGCTTGTTTCAACATATTTCCTGTTGCTATCTCCTAGTTGTATTTACTTCAATTTGCATCCATCGCTGAGCATTATTTGATCAATTTAACCCAAAGCATGAAACTGTTTTAACACAAACACAATTTATATTAAGTTATTGTTGGTTATTGACATTGGCCCAGAAACATCTACAGCTTGTGGATCATACACAAATATTTGTCTTAGAAGTTTTGAGATCGGATGTAGCTGTAATGTATTTTCACCCATATCCCTGGAAACCTGCGTCAAGGAATTTGGAAGATTTTGAGTCTCAGAATTCATACCTGATAATACTTGAATGAATTGGGAATCTAAGATGATAATAGCACTTATACATTCTGTTTTACGCATTGTTAATGAGTTGTTAAATGCTTCTAGGATCTGCCACATCTTCCTGGGCAAGTTGAGGAAACCTACCCTGACCTGGTAAGCATGTTTAAAGAACATAACACATTTGAGATACTGTTGAGTATTCACCCAAACTTCATTTACCTTTCTATTTTTGGAGCAAAATGAAGAGCAAAGCATAGCCAGGCCGAATGGAATGATGTGTCAATGAAAGACTAGGTTATCTATCAAGCTTTGCATATTTTGAAAAACAAAGAAGTGTTAATTTTGAAATTATTATTCTGTTTTAACAAGCTTAGAAATTGGTATGAACAAATCAACATACTTTTAGGAAAAAAGACATTGGGCCTCATTACGAGTCCGGCGGTAACCGTGCCTGAAATTCTGGCAGGTTACCGCCGGACTCGTATTACCATGCCGCCTCTGTGATTCCCGGAATTACAGGGGCATTACGACCCTGGTGACCCGGGAATTTCGGAGGCGGAATTCGGTAAATCCCCATTCCCTTTGAGTCCAATTGGACTCAATGGGAATGGGGAAGTGGAAACACCGGCACCATCTTGTGATGGTGCCGGTGTTTCCACGTCCGCCTGCAGGCGGGTGTTGTTAAACCCGCCAGGTCAGACCTGGCAGGAATGACACCTCCCACCTGCAGAACTCAAGATACTCGTTCTGAAAACAACGGTGGCGGCGGGTTTACCGCCACCGTTGTTTCCAGACTGGGTGACTCGTAATGAGGCCCATAGACCGTTCTTCTACCATGCAATATATTATCTGTTACAAATGGTTTTCTGTCCACACTAAAACCTTTTTTAATACTGTCCTCGTAAATCATTTCTGCCTCCTAAGGAATCATTTTGCAGCTATTCCCCTCCCCCCCGGGTGGATATTAGAATATTATGTGGCGGGGAGAGTCTCCATTTGTACTCTCGTTCTACAAAACTCTGACATGCAATGTTTATTATTTCTGAAATGGAGTGCAAGAAACATGTTAAACCTGTCAGTTACAGGTTTGAGACGTTCATTTTCCACACTGGGTCAAGAAAGTTTAAAAAAACCTCCCAAAATTCTCTTTAGACTCTTTTAGAATCTGCCTGCTATTACCATGTAAAAATAAGCAAGTGGATTCCATTGGAATGTACTGGTTTAACACCAGCTGGAAATATTTTGTTCATGATATTGCAGTGGATATGGTATGCGGATTGTAAAATATGGCAGACATGTTGAGGCTATTCATCTTCGCAAATCCACCTGCTAAATTAATAAAAATCCTCAGGACCGGACATAATGGTGGTAACATGTTTCTGCCACTTTCACTTCCAGTTTTACAGATCAGCATGGCTTTGCAAATGATCCCCAGTGTGTGAATTTCAATAGAGCTGTCAGGAATAGGTACCCCAGCCAAACTCACAGCAAGCTGCTTGCCAAGATGCCAAGATCATTCAGCAAATCAACCATTTGGCAATGCTTGACAATGTTTACTGAAACATTTTTCAAGGGATTACTCTGTGGAGTCACATGTTAGATTAGGATTTCTGACCAAAATCTGTAAATACAAGAAGGACAATTTGATCCTCAAGCTATACATGGGCACCTGTGAAGCCATTTTTATTGGATGGCACTAAAAGAAAGGTTCAGATGAGCCTGTCAGGTTTCTTTTCCTTTATCTCTTTATTATTATTATTATTATTATTATTATTATTATTATTATTATTATTATTATCCCTTTTAGATTGGCCTTATGTGGTTGGGAAGTTTTCTATTGTAGTTGGTTTGGCCTTAACTTCTTAATACAGAATCCTGATTCTGACCCAAGGCAAGATGGAGTTTCTCAGTGACTGCTCTGATTGGCTAGGGAACCCTGCAGAACAACAATGAACATTCTAAACTGTCACTCTTTGCCTTTCATCATCTAACCCCCAGCTGAGAGGACGTGTGTAGTGGCTGCTCCTGCTTTAGTCTTGGGCCTGGTGGATTTTGTCCTTCAGGCGCTAGCAGTTGAGCGGCTACTCTCTAGAGGGTGTCAGGAGAAGATCTTTGTTTGCCAGGAAAGTGATCTGAAGACAGGAAACCCTGAAGATATTTAGAAATCATTTTGGAGATAAGTGACTATCTTTTGAGATTTTAAATCTACTGCTTTGCCTTCATCTTGAAGTCGTTTGAGAGAGAACTCATAAAATGTTTTCTTGGAGCCTGTAACTTTGAATTGTTTAAGTGCGTGAACTTTGGTGTTCGTTTGAAAGTAAGCATGAGGTTTAACGTGTGTTATGTGCGTGAGCTTTCTATCGCGAGAATGCATCTGCGCGTGAACTTGTCTGCGCGAGAACTCTACTGCTCGTGTGTTACCAGCGCGTGTGTTTCTTAGCGCGATAATTCGTCTGCGCGTGAACATAAAAAGCACAAGTGTGTTATGCGCGTGAGATTCCTATCGCGAGAATTCCTCTGCGCGAGAACGTGTCCACGCGAGAACTCTACTGCGCGTGTGTTTACCAGCGCGTGTGTTTCCTAGCGTCAGAATTCTTCTGCGCGTGAACTCTGCTGTGCGTGTGTTTTCAAGCGCGTGTGTTTATGCGCGTGAACTCTGCTGTGCGTGTGTTTTCAAGCGCGTGTGTTCTAGCGCGTGAACTCTGCAGTGCGTGGACTCTTCAGCGCGTGGGATTTTAGCACGTGTGTTCTTCTGCGCGGGTGCCCTTCAACACGTGGACTTTTCAGCACGTGTGATTTTAGCGCGGGTATTGTTCAGAGTGGGTGAGCCTCAACACGTGGACTTTTCAGCGCGTGTGATTTTAGCGCGGGTATTCTTCAGCGCGGGTGCGCCTCAAGACTTGGACTCTCCAGCGCATGTGATTTTAGCGCGTTTGTTCATCAGCACGTGTGCTTCTTTGCGCGCGATTCTTCAAGAATCTACGTACTCTATTGTATTGTAAATAGTTTGAAACTTAAGAAAAGAATAAAACAAAGGCATTTACTAAAGACAATCTAACTGGAACAATTTGTCAACTTTGAAAAGGCAAAGAGCAAGTCTTCTCAGGTTTGCCATAAATAAGAAGGTGCTGTAAATTTCAAGAGACTCAAGTAAGAAAGATTTTCAGCTACTTCTGCAATCTTCTCTGAGACATTTTAGGAGAAGAACCAAGTATGATTCTTAACTTATTAGTTATGGATTTAAAGTCAATTCTAATCCTTGAAGTTAAGTAAGTAATAAGAGGATTTGCATCTGTTTTCTTGTATTCTCTGCAGATTCAGTTTCGGATAGTCTTGACGCAGTCAGACTGGTGTTTTTATGTTATCCACTTCCCCCTTTCCCTTAGGGGTGTAGTTAACAGAGCTGAGTTGTATTTCTGGTTTTGAGAATTACACTTCAGGGGGATTGTCGGGGGTTCAGCAGCTTCCTCGGACACAGGACCTCTCAGCCTGGCAGAATGAAAGGCCAATAACTTAGTCCACCTGAGCTGTCATGAACCCTGACGAATCCATGGAGGCGTTGGGATCTTTGATCAGGGAGTTACGGGAGGAGTTGAAAATATCCCGTGATAAGAATGCTTTACTTAGTCAAAAGGTGGATGACTTAAGTGTTAAAGTGATACAAATTCAACAGATGGGAGAAAGGAGAGAGGATGAGGTGTCTGGGGGTGCTGGTTCTCCGCCTGAGTTAGAAAGGGAAGGAGGTGACCGGTTACCACAAATACAACGGACCCCCCCAGTTACAGAAGGGGTTAGAAGCTTAATTATGCCAGTTCCTTTGGCGCCACCAGAACATTATCAAGGGGACTCCAAGAGGTTTAGGGTGTTTTTGACGCAATGTGAGTTAAATGTTATGAGTAGACCAGAGATCTTTCCCACGGATGCATCCAAGGTAACTTTCATGTTGTCTTATCTTTCTGGGGAGGCATCTGCTTGGGCTGGGTTGTTGGTGAATCAAAAGAGTGCGGTTCTAGGAAATTACACCAATTTTTTAGAGATTTTCAGAAAAATGTTTCATAGAAGGCAGCTATCTCTGGAAGTGGATGGTGAACTTTTAGAACTAAAACAAGGTAATAGAGATTTGGTTGCTTATATAACACAATTTAAGTCCCTTGTGTTAGAAAGCAGATGGCCCGAGGATAAACAGGCCTCGTTGTTTTATCGGGGCCTTAGAGATGAGTTAAAGGATGCCTTGTCAGGAGTGGTTGAGCGCCCCTCTACTTGTGAAGCTCTAATTAATTTGGTTATCCAATTAGACTTTCGTTTGAGTGAAAGGAAGGCAGAGAAGCGACATAGTCAGAGTGATTTTAAGTCTCTAGTTAAAGTGGATAGATGTAAAGTAGAGGACCCTGGAAGGAGGGAATAATCCTCCTTCCAGGGTCCGAGGTCCTTTAACTATAGAAGAAAGGGCTAGGAGGAGAGATAACCATCTGTGTTTATATTGTGGAAGAGGTGGACACTTTTTAGGGAATTGTCCTTACACTCCAAGAAAGACTACTACTTCAACGGCCAAGGTACAACAGATCGCCAACACTGTGCAGACAGCTACTATTCATAATCCTTTGATAGATTGGAGTGCCAGGACAGTTAACATGCAGTCAGCTTTCTGTCAAGAGAATTGCTTTTCAGGAAGTCTCTTTGAGGAAGATGTCAAACAGAGTAATTCTGTGTCTAGTTTTCTGGCTGAGTTTGGAATTGGATGTCATGATGTGGGAGCAGTAGTGGGTCAACTTCCCCAGTGTTACCAAGATTTCTGGGATGTATTTGATGGGAAGGTGGTGGGAGAATTACCACCTCATAGGCCCTTTGATTGTAAAATAGAGCTAGAGCAAGGAGCAATTTTGCCTAGTAGCAGAGCATATGCTCTTACTGAGAAAGAGAATGATTATTTAAAAGAATATTTAACAGAAAACTTGGCCAAAGGTTTTATTCGCCACTCTAAGTCTCTGGCGGCCTCTCCTTTATTTTTTGTACCAGAACTGGATGGAACACTCCGAACTTGTATAGATCATCGAGCAGTCAACAGAGTCACTGTTAAGAACCGGTATCCTCTTCCTCTCATCTCAGATATGCTTAATATGCTTAATCAAATACAAGAACTATTTTTCTAAATTAGATTTGAGAGGAGCTTACCATCTAGTGCGTGTGCAGGAAGGGGACGAATGGAAGACAGTTTTTAAGACCAGGTTTTGGGTTGTATGAATATCAAGTTATGCCATTCGGTTTATGCAATGCTCCAGCGGCTTTCCAATTTTTTATTGACACAGTTTTTAGGGAATTCCTGGATATTTTTGTTGTTGTGTACATCGATGACATTTTGATTTTCTCTTCTGACTTGGATCAACATCAGAAACATGTTCGGTTAGTTTTACAAAAGTTGCGAGAAAATCATTTGTTCGCCAAACTGGAAAAAAGCCAATTCCATACAGATTCAGTGGAGATTTTAGGTTTTATAGTTTCACCAAAGGGTTTAGAAATGAATCCTAAAAAAGTTCAAGCAGTTCTAGAATGGCCTACTCCAACTAAGGTTAAGGAAATACAAAGTTTTTTAGGGTTTGCAAATTTTTACAGGAGATTTATCGAAGGATTTTCTCAGCTAGTTGCTCCTATAACGGGACTGTTGAAAAAAGGAGTGACATTTAACTGGGACCTTGAAGCAGAAAAAGCTTTTCAAGAGTTAAAGGAAAGGTTTACTTCTAGTCCGATTCTAATACATCCAGATCTTTCTAAACCTTTTTTTGTGGAGGCGGACGCTTCAAATTTAGCATGTGGGGCGGTACTTTCACAAAGACATGAAACTACTGGTCAGTTAGATCCAGTTGCATTCTTTTCAAGAAAGTTTTCTGCAGCGGAAGTTAACTATACAATTTCAGATCGTGAGCTGCTAGCAATCAAGTTCGCTTTTGAAGAATGGAGACATTTTCTTAAGGGAGCAAGACACACGGTAACGGTTCTTACTGATCATCGAAACTTATTGTTTTTAAAATCTGCAAGAACTTTGTCTCCATGACAGCTTCGTTGGTCCTTATCTTTTGCGGACTATGATTTTGTCGTGACCTTTAAACCCGGAAGTTTGAACAAAAAAGCTGATGCCTTATCCCGCCAATTTCCTGGAAGTGAGGTGAGAGAGGTTCTGGAGCCAGAACCTCTTATTGCTCCAGAACGTTTTTTGTTATCCGGAGTCATTAAAGGCATGGACGTCTTGAACGAAGTTCGCCAGAATATGTCCTTGCAGAAGATGGAGGATTGGGTGAGACTAGATCCAGCCAGAAGTTTAAAAGACGGTCTACCATTTTTTGACATTTTTCTTGTATTCTCTGCAGGTTCAGTTTCGGATAGTCTTGACGCAGTCAGCCTGGTGTTTTTATGTTATCCACTTCCCCCTTTCCCTTAGGGGTGTAGTTTACAGAGCTGAGTTGTATTTCTGGTTCTGAGAATTACACTTCAGGGGGATTGTCGGGGGTTCAGCAGCTTCCACGGACACAGGACCTCTCAGCCTGACAGAGCCACCTGGTACAACAGAGTAATCAGTCATTATTATTATTTTAATTATTATTTGGGTATTTATTGAGCGAGGATCTAGCTTCAGGAAGCAACCGAGCACTTTATAAGTAATAGGATAATGTGTAGTGTGAGGAAAGCAGAAACATAAAGGAGAGCAACGAGAGAGTTGGAGGCGGGATCTGGCAGCAAGGGATCTACAAGCTACCAGGAAGGGAACCAGGGGGAAGCAGATCACCCAGTCCCAGGTTTGGTTCGGTGTGGAGTGGAGCGTTTGTGGACCTAGGTGTTAGGAAGTTTTCCTTACTAATTAACAGCTCTGTAGAGCGAGGCAGGAAGTCATTGTGGTCCTTTCCCCAATTGCACTGTGGGGGGCAGCTTGGTTTGTTGATTTGTGCAAAATAATCCCATCTGTGCAATTGTAATCCTTTCCACTATGTAGCAAAAACTAAAACAGGCAAAATTGTCTTTACTCTTCAATATTCCCAAAAAGGGGGAGGGGGCATAAATGCCTCCTTGCCTCCTTCAATTACTGATAGTGAGAATCATTTACATGGAGCATATCTGCCTGTACCAAGTGATGAATTCAAACAGATTCTAAAAGAATCCACCGATTTACAGTCATCATGAAAATCTCATGTTGTCAGTAGAACATTCAGATCGATCATGCATTGTGGGACAAGGTTTGGACATGAGCACAAATTCTGGCACGCTATCCATCTCCACCAGACACTCGTCACCATACTATTACATTACCACCTGCAATAAAATACAGGCTGGCCGTAATGCAGACACAGTTGATAGGTGGACTAAAATTTTCAGTAAGAGGAGGACATTATACATCTGTTAAGGAAAGTCCCAAAGTATCCAAAGCACTTGGAGTAGTTTGTAATTAATTATTATTTCTGATATGGAAAAAAAAAGAAAATAATACTGGATTATAGGAAGCCTCAGTGCCATTCTGTAAATCCATCTTGCAGACTTTTGCATGCCCCCTTATGACATGTGAAACACTAAGGGGGTAATTCATAGAATTCGGCACACAAGTGGCGCACGCGGCTGGTGTACAGTATGCGCGTGCGGCAGCCTGCGCCACCCGTGTGCACCAAAACCCATTTCAGCGCACAGCGTATTCATGGATTTTAACATCCATAAGCAGCCGTGGCGCAGAGTGGCGCAGCAACCCTGCAGCAGCGCCAGTTAGGCCCCCAACCCCGCCCCGTATGCCATGACCAGCGCACAAATCCAGTACATGGTGCAAAGGCCAGTGGACCAGCATACAACCCCCCCAACCACGAAAACTCCCCACACACCCCTCAGAATACACGTACCCCCCCCGCGGCAGCGAAAACACGTGTAAAACTCCCTGCGTACCCCTCTGAATGCACAAACCCCGCTCGCGCCAGGTAAATAGCGTAGAAAAAACACCCCCCTGTGGCGTGGGCTGCCTGTGGGGCATGCCCAGGGTGGATGGGGTGCCTGCGTGTATTCTGGGGGTGCGCGGGGAGTTTTACACGCGATAGGCCTAGTGCGAGCAGGGTACATGTATTTCAGGGGTGCACGTGAAGTATCACACGTGATAGGTCTTGTGCGCGGGGGAAACGTGTATTCTGAGGGGTGAGCGGGCCATTTTACATGCGTTTTTGCTGCCGCAGGAGGGGAACGTGTATTCCTGGAGTGCCCCAACGTGAATTGGCAGTGTGTGTCCTCCCAGGTGTGCCCTCTCCCCCCTCCCCAGGCCATGCAGGCAGCCCACAACACAGGGGACTACCCTGCACACCTGGCCATGCCCCGCAGGCAGCTCATCCACCCTGGCCATGCCCCCCAGCCAGCCCACATGTCACCATGCACAAGTGAGCACGACACATGTCCCCCTGCACCCCCACCCACCCAGCAGTGACAAGCACCTGCCAGCAGGCCCTAAATCATGTCCCTGCACCCCCACTCACCCACCCAGCAGTGACAGGCACCTGCCAAAGGCCCTGACTCATGTCCCTGTACCCACACTCACCCACCCAGCAGTGACAGGCACCTGCCAGCAGGCCCCAACTCATGTCCCCCAAACACTCACCCACCCAACCACCCACCCACACTGCAGTGACAGGCACCTGCCAGCAGGCGCAACTCATGTCTGTGCACCCCCAGTCACCCACTCAGCAGTGACAGGCACCTGCCAGCAGGCCCCGACTCCTGTCCCCCATCCACTCACCCTTCCACCCACACAGCAGTGACAGGCACCTGCCAGCAGGCCCCGACTCATGTCCCCCCACCCACTCAAGCAGACAGGCACCTGCCAGCAGGCCCCGACTCATGTCCCCCCACCCACTCAAGCAGACAGGCACCTGCCAGCAGGCCCAGACTCATGTCCCTGCACCCCCACTTACCCACCCAGCAGTGACAGGCACCTGCCAGCAGGCCCTGACTCATGTCCCCCACCCCACCCACCAACACACCCACACAGCAGTCACAGACAAAGCATAGCCAGGCCATATGGAATGATGTGTCAATGTAGGACTAAGTTATCAAGCAAGCTTTGCATATTTGGAAAAAACAAATAAAAAAGGCTATTTATGCAACATATAAAAACGTAAAGGCAATTCAAGACACTACTTCTGAGGCATTAATTTTGAAATGATTATTCATTTTTAAAAAACTGCGAAATTGGTATGAGAAAAAATCAATATTTTTAATGAAAAAAAGAAGTAGACCATTCTTCTACCATGCAAAATTTTATCTGTTACAATTGTTTTTCTGTCCACACTAACAATTTTTTTAAATACTGTCCTTGTAAATCATTTCTGCGTCCCAAGTAATTGTTTTGCAGCCATTTGCCCCCCAGGTGGATATTATGTGGAGTGGTGAGGCTCATTTGTACTCTAGTGTGATAAAACTCTGACAGTGCAATGTTTATTATTTCTGAAATATACCTCCCACAATGAATAAGTGTGGCAAAAATGTACCATGGATTCCCGTAGACTCTGCCTGCTATTTCCATGTGAAAATAAGCAAGTGGATTCCATTAGCATTTACTGGTTTAACACCAGCTGGAAATCTTATGTTGATGATATTGCGGTGGATATGGTATGTGGTTTGACAAATATGGGAGACATGTTCAGGCTATTCAGCTTCACAAATCCACCTGCCAAATTAATAAAAATCCTCAGGACCGGAAATAATGCTTGACAATGTTGACTGAAACCTTTTTTAAAGGATTGCTCTGTGGAGTCACATGCTAGATTAGGATTTGTGAACAAAGTTTGGAAATACACGAAGAACAATTAGATCCTCAAGTTGTACATGGGCACCTGTGAAGCTATTTTTATTGGATGGCGCTAACAGAAAAACCCAGACCCAGACAAGGCACTTGGTGCCACAGAGTAATCAGTATTATTATTATTATTATTATTATTATTATTATTATTATTATTATTATTTGGTTATTTATTGAGCGAGGATCTAGCTTCAGGAAGCGACTGAGCACTTTGTAAATCATAGGATAATCTGTAGGGTGAGGAAAGCAGAAACATAAAGGAGAGCAACGAGAGAGTTGGAGGAGGGGATTTGGCAGCAGGGGATCTACAAGCTACCAGGAAGGGAACCAGGGGGAAGCAGATCACCCAGTCTCAGGTTCGATGTGGAGTGGAGCGTTTGTTTACCTAGGTGTTAGGCAGTGTTCCTTACTAATTACCAGCTCTCTAGAGAGAGGCAGGAGGTCATTGTGGTCCTTTTCCCCAAAGTGGAAATTGCACTCGGGAGACCTGCTCTGTTTGCTCATGTGTGCAAAAAAAAATAACATCTGTGCAATTGTAATCCTTTCCACCATGAAGTGGAAAAGCAAAAAAAAAAAAATGGGCAAAATCGCCTTTACTCTTCATTATTCCAAAAAAGGTGGGGGGAGAGTAAATGCCTCCCTCAATTAATGACAATGAGAGTCATTTACACGCGATAAACCTGCTTGAACCAGGTGATACATTCAGAGAATCTACTGATTTACTGTCACCATGAAAATCTCATGTTGTCAGTAGACCAGTCGGATTGTTCATGCAGTGTGGAAAAGGCCTGGATATGGACACAAATTCTGTCCTGCGCTCCATCTCCACCAGACAAATGACACCATACCATTTCATGACAAGGAGGATGACAGCAATAGTGTTTTGCATATGGAATTGCATCCTAGCAAACAGATGCGGAGTGGCAGAGCCCCCCAGAACGTTCTGATGCCTGGTCCCCGTCTGCCAGGTGTGGCCCATGTGTGGGTGGGCCATGTGTCAGGGGGGAGTGGCCCCTTTTCTTATATACAGCCCAGGACGACTGGAAGCGTTGGGTGTTCCCCTGCTGTGGGGAGCACCTTAATTTAATGCATGCCCAGGCTCTGCAGTAGTGACCTTGCTGGCAGCAGTGATCATGGGCGCTCCCGTGCTTGTCATGGGAGTGCTAGAATGAAGGGCCGGGCAGCAGCGGTATGGTATGGTAATGTTTATTTATATAGCGCCTTTGCACAGGTAAGTGTTTCAAAGTGGTCAGGGAGGGAAGGAACGCGGGGAAAAATAAACAGTCTTTCAGAGCCCTTGAATTTCTGACACGATAACGGTCTTTACAGGCAGATTAAGTGAATATGATACATTTAACAGTTTACATACAGCAAAAAGGCCTGCCAGCGATTATGTGTTTTTTCTCAAGTGCACATTAAAGCTTGAAGACAAGGGAGAACAGACAGAACAATCCACAGGCAGGGCTGTACACAGATTGTGCAAGTGCGGGAGGGTAAGGAAGGGGCAGGGGACCAAGTGCGCTCAGTTAGTAGAGACTACTGAAGTGCGGAGAGAGAAGCTCTCATGGTTTTATTACAAGTGCAGTAGGGTGTAGGTCCTTGCGGCAAGTACAGAAGGACTGGCAGGGGTGCCTGGGACCTGTGAGACTCAGAGGTACACCTGGCGGGCAGTCAATAAGCTGTGTGGAAGGAGGGAGATAAGGAAAAGCACAGAGCTAGATTAACAGGGTAGGGTGAGAGAGAAGGAAGAGGAGAAGAGGAAGGTCTTGAGGAGTTTCCGGAACGTGAGAATTTTAGGCTCAAGATGGAGGGTGGCAGGGAGGCTGGTCCAGAGGGAGGCACCTGCTGAGGAAAGGGATCTCCCTACAAATTTCTGCTTGGAGATCCGGCTCCCTCGCAGAAGGTTGGAGGTAGATGAGCAGAATGCTTGTGCAGAGCGGAGCACCTCTCAACACTTTTGATGGAGTGTTTGCCATTGAGACCCCTACGTGGGGGTCACATGCACACCTCCATTCCACAACATGTGGTCTGCAAAAACTCTATAGTTGAATGTCAGGGGCCCACCTTTAATTCTTAGTTATGTATTTCATGAGAAGTAGGATGACAAAAACTCCCTGAATGGTGCCTGGATTTTGAAGAGACATAATCCTATGAAGGTAAGTAACATCATCTTTCTTGACAATTACTTTGTAAATAAGCATACCTCATCGGCACTAAAACAATCTCATCTTTGATATTCAGTATCAAGCTTCAGCTGCTTTAGAATTTGTTTTCTGGCAGAGGGCATTGTGCGTCGATGCAGTGGACTCGATGTCCCTCGAGGGCCTCCGTCTCGAGGATGATGTCATTGAAGGTATATGTAGCATGCGCAGCACCCGTTGGCTTCAGTTCTGTTTTTTCTTCAGTAGAACTACCTGCATCAACACAGGTTTGACAGTAATATGCTCTGAAGGAGTGAAAGCTGTAATAGCATGGGAAATTCTACTGCAGGGTAAAATAGGAGGGTGATGAGGAATATTTGGGAGGAACATCCAGTCGAAATAATGTTACCAGGGATAAGTAACTTGTTCTTCGAATTGATTGTGTCCTCCCATGTATTCCTCATCTTTGATAGACTCCCAAAGCAGTGTTTGTTTTGGTGGAGGGAGTAAGAATGTATCAATGGTTTCGATGAACAGAATAAAGGACAGCTTTTCCAAAGCTTCCATCCTGACTCAGGGAAGAATCAAAGCAGTAATGCTTCATGAATGTGTGCATTGTAGATAACGTGGCTGCCGCACAAATGTTTTTAATAGGAACACATCTTTGCAGATCCGAAGAGGTAGCCATGCCCTTGGTGGAATGGGCCCTCAAGCCTTCTGGAGGATATTTGCCCACCAGCCTTTAGTATTCTGAAAATCTTGATAAGGACTGCTTTGCTACAGCCTGACCCAGTTTGTGACCTGTATAACCTATACAAAGTTGATTATCCAGACGAAGTTTGAACAATCGAGAAATGTAGAAGCTTAGAGCTCTACTTGGATCTAATCTGTGCAACCTCTCTTCCTCCTTGCCAGAATGAGGTGGAGTATAGAAAGTGGGTAACTTTCAAGCCTCCGAAAAATTAATTCGCTCCTTTCCACCGAAATTGGGAGGAACCCGGATCAGCCGCTTATTTTACGCCGACGACCTGATCCTATTGGACCAGACTCCTATAGGTCTCCAACGACAACTAAATAACCTTCAAAGGTATATGGAAGAAAACAACTTGGAAATTAACGTGTCCAAAACCAAAACAATGAGGCTCCAAAAAACTTCAAGGAAAGCAGAAAAGTCCAACTTCTGCCTCGGTTCCATTCAAATTGAAATGGTGAACAGATTTAAGTATCTAGGAGTCACACTAGACAGCTCTGCGAACGACAAATCAATGCAAGAATCCCTCATCGATAAAGTCAAGAACCTCGCGATCCAGGGAAAGGCAATTGATCGTAAGTTTGGCTGTTATTCCTTAATCCCTGTAAGGGACTTCTACAAAAAGAAGGTCATCCCCACAGTAACCTACGGCACAGACGCTATGCCTAACTTACCGGCAGAACTGTGGCCTAAATTGGAAGCCCTATTCTGGAGGAAAATCTTGGATCTCCCGAAATCGACCCCGTTAGCCCCGCTCAGAAGAGAACTTGGGTTGCTATCCTTGGGAACCTCGGTGGCGCTGAACAGTGTTCTACTATACAGGAAATGTATCACGCCAGGGACTCCATACGCTTATCGCCTGATAAATCAGGAACTGGAAATGAAATCATGTAACTCACTGTTGAAATGGGAATCTAACATGCTGGCCCTCCTCCACTCAGCGGAAAGTTGTAAGGAAGAGCTGATAACCAATCCAGTAAAAACCTCAAAAAAAATCAAAGAGTGGGACTGGATTCAAACTATAGAAACAGCAAACAAATACAAACTCACCAGTCACCTCCCGCCTTTCTTCAAAAAACAGGACATATTGCAACCATACCTAAAACTTTTTCCAAGCAGAACAGCTCGTCTGTATTTTCTGAGAATTAGACTAAACCTCTTGGAGACAAACGAGATCTTGGCAATAAGAGGTCGCTCAAATACAAGCCAATGCCGTCACTGTAAATCCCCGAACGAAAAAGAAACGATCCGTCATCTCCTGCTGAACTGCCCTAAGACTCGAGAAATCCGTTGTACCTACTTGAAGAACTGTATCTCCGATTTCTCAGCGACCGACGAGGTAAACTGTTGGAACAAGTTGATTGCAGGTGACAAACCGGGCTGGGCCCTGGCTACCGTAAATATCATGCAACACATCATTAATTTAAAGTGTTCCGCAGAAGCTCATCAGTCAGCTTCTAATCTGTTGACCTCCTAAACAAAAGATAGATACAAGCAAGATCGTCCTGTACGCAACTCCGTCTGACGCACTGGACCTGTTCGTCAAGACACCAGACGCGTCACTACCAGTCAATACCAGCCATTTGCCTTCTCCTGCTTCGAGTTCCGGCACCCACCTGGAGCCAGTAACTAAATATTGAAACTATTTAAAGAGAAACCTCAGTTAACTATTCCCTGTTTTGTAAAAAATCCGAAGTGATTAAACAATAAAAAAAAAAAAAAAAAAAAAGAAAGTGGGTAACACAATCTTTTGTCCTACATGAAGATCTGAAATGATCTTATGCAAAAATGAATGCTTAACCCTCAGGATGACCTTGTCCTTGTGGAAAACTGCAAAAGGTAGTTTAGATGATAGTGCCTGCAACTCACTCTACGGGCTGAATTTAGTGCTACCAACAAAATGGTCTTGAATGTTAGTAACCTTAATGGACATGATTGTAGAGGTAGACATTGTAATACCAGATTAAGGTCCAAAACTGGAACCTGAAAAGGGGATGGAGGGAACACATTGGTGAGACCCTTCACAAATTATATCACCTTTGGGATCCTAAAATATGAAGTTTCTTCAGATGAGCACTTACAGATGGATAGCACCGCCAAATGGCCTTTAATAGATCCTACCTGGAGCCCCAGATTTGTTAGGTACAGTAGAAAGAATAAAACCTGTTTTGCATAGTAAAGGGTCTACATTCTTGGCCCTGCACCAGCTGCTGAATTTGTTCCAATGGCAGCAGTACAAAGATTGTGTTTCTGGCATTCTGGTGGAAAGCAAAATCTCTATTATGTCATCTGGGACGTCTCAATCCTTGTATCTCGGCCTCTCAGAAACCATGCGTGAAGGCTGAGAGTCTTGACCTGGATGGAGAACCCGACCCTCCTCTCGAGAGAAGGTCCTCTCTTTGTGGAAGAAGTATTGGAGTTCTCCATTCTGGCTAGGTGAACTGCCTATAAGGAGATTCCTTCTTAAATTGCCCAGTACCAGACCTGCATCGCCTCTCTGCACAGTGGTAGTGACACTACACCTCCTCTCTTGTTGAGGTAGAACATGGCTGCTGTGTGGTCCATCATTATCAGGACATTGTTTCCCCGCACAGAGTGCAGAAAGGCCTTCAGTGCCGGTCTGATTGCCCTCAGCTCCAAATGATTAATGTGTAGTTTGGCCTCCGATGGAGAACAACTGACGATTGTCAGATCGTTGGTGTCGGCTCCCCACCCCGTTAGCGAGGTGTCCGTCACTACTGTTATCTCCGGAGATGGTTTCCAAAAAGGTTCTTCCTTCAGAATATTGTACTTGCAGGCCCACCACAGAAGATCCTGTGCGACCCTGCCTAGAGACCCAAGCTACTCCTCACTGATGAGGCCCAAAAAGGTTGAAAACATGTTTGGGGATGCTTGTGGTCTCGTGTAGAAGGAATGTGACCTAGCAGTTTGGGTTGGACTGCCCCATTTGGGGTGGGACCAAGCCTGATTCGCATATGGTCTTTCCCCTTCTGTAATGGATTGGCAGGCAAAGAATGATGGTCTGGAGGGTGGCCCAGAGCAATGCCAGAGGTTAAGATTCATTCTAAACCTTCTAGCCATCACCTCTTTGTTTTTGCTTTGTCACCCCGAGTGGGATTGGTATGCCCAGATGTGGATCCTGTGCCTGCTGGGCCTAGAGACTCAAGCTACTCCTCACTGATGAGGCCCAACAAGGCCGAAACATGTTTGGGGATGCTTGTGGTATCATGTAGAAGGAATGTGACCTAGCAGTTCAGGTTGGACTGTCCCTTTTGGGGTGGGACCAAGCCTGATTTGCATATGGTCTTTCCCCTTCTGTAAAGGCTTGGCAGGTAAAGAGCAATGGTGTGGAGGGTTGCCTAGAGCAATGCCAGAGGTTAAGATTCATTCTTAACCTTCCAGCCATCACCTCTTTGTTTTTGCGGCCCTGCTTGGAACCTCAAGTAGATCTGACATGTTGCCTGAGAACTGAGATCATTGTGTCCTGAGAGGCCATTGAAGGGATCTCATTCTCAGCTGAGCCTCTGACATCAGAAAAATGCAGGATGCCATGAGGTCGAGCAACCTCAAAAGGTTGAATGCTGGGAGATGCTGGGCATTCTGAAACTTGGAGACCATCTACAAAATGTCTTGAGCCCTCACCTTGGGTGGCAAGCTCTTTCCCAAGGATGTACCCAGTACGGCCTGATGAACTGGAGCTTTTGAGATGATGTAATATTGGACTACTTGTAAATGAGGAAGAAGCCCAGTCTGTGCAGAGAGTGGCAGGTGACGTTGAGATGATTCAGGACTTGTTCGGGACAATGCGACCTGATCAGCCACTCGTCCAGGCAGGGGTAGACGTGAATCTCCCCTCTCCTGAGACTCGCTGCCACCACCGCCATCAGTTTGGTGAAAACCCTTGGGGCGGAGGTCATCCAGAATGGCAGAACTCAAAACTGATAATAAGAACCACCAAAAGCGAACCGGAGGTACTTCCTGTGCTTTAGATGGATTGGCACATGAAAATAATCATCCTGAAGGTCCAGCAACACCATCCAATCCTGGAGTTGGAGGGCCTGAAGGATTTGAAAAAGTGTGACCATCTTGAACTTGTCCTTCCTGAGTAACTTGTTCAAGTTTCTCAAGCCTAAAATGTATCTCAGTCCTCCATCCTCCTTGGGGATTAGGAAATACAGAGCATTCCATCCTTTGTTCCTCTGTGCTACAGATACCGGCTCTATAGCACCTTACTCTAGCATGGTCATCATTTCCTGCACAATGAGCAGATCTGGAACCTTTAAAGAACGGATGGTTCTGAGGTCTCTGAATGATGGGAAGACAGTAACCTCGGGCTCTGGGTTCTAATGCCCAAGCACCCGAAGTAATGTCTTGCCATTCTTTCAGTTGCTGAGACAATCTGCCTCCCACTGGGCTTTCATGACTCAAGGCCTCAGAGAGGTTTTGAGGGAGGCAGCTGAAGCAGTGGTTGTTGGTAAATATGCCCCTGCTTGAGCAATCTTTGCCCCTCTCCCTCATCCATCACGAGGGAATCTACTTTGGCCTCTTTGACCAGCCATTCCTCTCACTCTTCCAACTGAGGAATAGTAGTGGAAGGATCTACCCCTCCAAGAAGGGCCACTGGGGCAAACATGCTGAGGCTGCCTAATAGATTTCCTTAACCACGCAAATCTGCAAATTACAGTGCTTGCCACCTTGGCTCTGCTGATACTGTCAGCAGAATCGAGACACGATTGAAGAGACTCGGCCATGGCTTCCTTGCCATCTATAACAATGGCCAAGAAACTATTTCTTTCCTACCCTTTTGGATTAAGCTCAGCCGCCATATAAATGCAGTCCCATTGAGTGAATCAAAACTTTGCTAAGGCACATGTGGGGTTGACTGACATAAGAGCCATGCTCCCTGCAGAAAATACTTTTCTTGCCCATGCAATTACCATTTTGTCATCCCTATCTGGTGGGATGGTTGGATAAAATGCTTGTTTTGAGGTTGTGGTTGCTGCCTGCACCTAATACTTTCTTGGGTGGGGTGTTTTGGTAAGTAGTTGGCGTCACTCCTACATGGGTGTTATTTTCTTGTCAAGTTCTTGTTTACTGCCGTACTTGATTCTGGAATCTCCCAATTGGCAGTCACCCTTATTTGAAGAGCAATGTGGAAAGGTAAAATGGGATCCATTTACGGACCTTTATCAAGAATGTCTGTAAGATCATCCTACTCGAACGCGAGGGCAGGTCTACTCCATCCCAGGTAATCTACAACCTTAGACACCAACTGCCTGTCTGATGCATCTGCATGTTCCTCAGACTTAGGCTTACCAAATTCTAATTCTGGTGAAGTGTCCACTCCACTGCCTGTTTGCTAAATTTCATAAAGGTCTTTTAGCCTGGATTCCTCTGATATAAAGCCATCAGGAACATTTAGTGTACCATACTGTAACCCAAATGGTGCTTCATTATCAGATGGCTCATTGTCCTCATAAATAGAGATTAGTGACTTAAAGTAACCCTTTCTAGTTAAAGGAGTGACAGTTTTTTTCTGGTAAGGGCATCCAAGGTTTCAAATTGTGAACTTGATGCTCGAGGAGTCGTCGATGTCTTCGATGAAGACATTTTCGACTTTGATGGCATTGAAGGTTTCATTGGCGCTATTGGTTTTGATGGGTCAGCTGGTGTTCATGGCGCAGCTGCCGTCGATGGCAAAGCTGGCTCTGCTGGCGCAGCAGGCATCGAGGGTGCAGCTGCCGTTGATGACGTTGATGGCATTGACAACCTCAACTTATTCTTTGACTTGTGGCTTGAAGGATCCTTCAATGATTTATCATTGTGTGGAAGCCTCAACGGCTCCCAATGTGGATCTGGCCTTTGTCCCAGTCTCGAGGGCACACAGGATTTGGCTTGAGCCCTTTCCTTACTGGCTTCAAAGCATGGCTTGATGAGGGTTTTTGTTTCTCCAAAATGTTCAGCATTTCTAACCTGAATGCTTCCAATTCGGCAGCAGTGGAGGCCTTAGGTGGACAGGAAATAGCTCTGTCCGGGGAGGAGTCAGACAAAGCCGTTGAAGTGTGCGACTTATGGTGCCTCTTCTTTGACTGCCTTGACGACGACGACGAGTGGAGGGAGCCACTCCTCGACTTGGACCTTTTTGCATTCTTTCGCTGAGGAGAGACTCTCCTCTCGCATCGTCAGAAGGGGTGGTCGATGGGGATTTCTATGGGTTTATACTTATTGCCAATTTCCCCTTACGCTCCTTCAGAGCTTTTCCTATAATCGATTGATTGAGAAGGCCGAGGTCTTGTGCTCCACACCGAGACACCACAAGCATACTTGATGAGAATCGGTTATCGACATCTTGGAGCTGCAGTCTTGAAACTTTTTAAACCCAGTCTTCGGGGTAGATGGTGTCGAAGACTAAGACTTTTTCATATCTTTTGTGAAGGAAATTATTGAAGCGCACCGTAGTTCTCGAAGTGTAAGCTTACTCAGAAAAACAGAACTAAAGCCAACGGGTGCTACGCGTACTATGTATACCTTTGATGACATCATCCTCGAGACAAAGGACCTTGATGGACATTGAGTCAACTGCATCGACACACAGTGTCCTCTGCTGATTTTTCTTTTCTGAAGCAGCTGAAGCTGGATATTGAAAATCAAAGATGAGGAATACGTGGGAGGACACAATCCATTCAAATAGGTCTATTGTGCTCTCACAGACTCGCCACATGTTGATGCAATTGTTAATCAGCCATGGTAACAGAAAATTGGTATATTTCCTTTTTGTGATGTTACAAACATGGGATGTATTACTTCACTTTTTTAGCACTTGTCTGCAGCAAAACAGCAGAGTAAAGGAGACCAAGCTAAAAACACTGGAAGCATGACACCAGTCGTAAGAAGGGTATGTCTACTCTTAATTCCCTGGTGTGTGTACTAGTTTATGTCCTGATGGCATGTTTTTTCACCATTTGACCACTACAATTATATGACCAGCGGCCCCCTCACACTATCCCTTTGTCTGGAAAAATGCACCCCTCCTTTTCAGAATACTAAGTCCACAAACATCTATGTTTTTTTTTATAATGCAGTAAATTGTGAGGTGGCTTTCTAGAATGTTATTTGATGTCAAACAAAAGACTTCAAATACGATTTCCTTTTTTAGAGACAGATTTGCACTAGCCATTCACCTCTCCATCTGCCAGATAAATCAGCACAGGAAAGACACCTTTACTTTATGTGGTTGTACCACAACAAGCAGTTCCATGCATTTACTACCTGTGACATTTTCAAAGCTTTTCTTTTAGATTGTCATGAAGAGTTTGATAATTACCATACTTCTAATATTCATTAGCACCTGTTGTCTTTTTATTTACTAAAAGACTTCTCTCGACGAGGATCAATTACAGCAAAAATGTAATTGATTCCTTCTTTTAAGAAACGTATGCAAAAGGGTGGGTTGTATTTTTTCAGTTGTGCTCTTTGGTGTTGGCACAACAGCTCTTGCGTTGGAATGAACATTTTGCCTTTTTCTTCACCTTTAATGTTTGCCGTATAAAAGTGATTTTTAGGAAGGATCACAAAATATTGCAAAGGTCTGGGCAGTAGTGGGTGTTAGTTTGAAAGAAGAAAGTTTGCTTTCTATCGTAGACCAGTTTGCACTTGCCGTTGTACCGTAGCACCATTGATCATAATCCTTAACCTAGTCTTATTTATCTATGTCTATAAAGGGCCTCCCCAGAATATCGTCCAAAGAACTTAGTGAAATTGATGTGCCCTGTTGGGTTACCAACTGAAGGCTGGCCATCTTTGACCAGTCAATGTGAATTGAAAGAGATACAGGAAACATAAATATATTTGAATTGATAGTATTGTGGGAGTTTTACTACTCACCACAGTGTTTAACTCAGAGCGTCTAACCATGTAGAAGAAAACATGGGACGGCAGAGAGAAGTTTTTAGAGGCATTAGGGTTTTCCATTGAAATTATGTGTAGTGACTGACATGTGTATGAAACTACCTCCATCTGAATGCGCTTCCTTCATGTTGCATTTCTCATTTAAACTGCATATGCATAGAGCTCTGACTCCTAAAAGGCTAGAACTGGGATGCTTCCACAGCTCTGCCTTTCAACCATTCATACTATTTCCTGCTTTTGGCTTTACATTTGAATGCATCTTTTGTAATGGACTTTGTTCTATTTTGATTGGTATTTCAACATTTTACTGACCGTCTTTCCTTCGTTTTTGCTCTTCAGAAGATCAAACCGGACATCGCTTCCTCACAATATTCGGTACGTAGTTTTCAAAAGCACTGAGTGAGCATTAAGGCACATACGATAAAGGATCTGTTCTAGTACATCATCTAAGGGGTATGTCCAAGACACCAAATGGGCAAGCATTGTGTTCGCAGGATGGGCTTTACAATAGGACTTTGAAAAACTAAAAGCTTCCAGAATAAAGTTACAAATCTCTGTCCGGGGAATCACAGGCCATGTGAGCTGAATCACTGAAAACATTAATCCCCCCTTAACCCACAAGCAAACAGATTAGTTACAATCCACGTCGCGTGTTTGTGAACTACGGACTCTAGCTTAGATAAATATATTCATGAAATTCTGGTGAAGAAAATTGGTTAAGAGGCATTATGGTTGCAGTGCAAAACAACAAGACCCCACTTCCTCACCGACAAAACCACAACTTGGCTACCACCATGCACTGCTCAGGAACTCCCAAGCTGTGAAGATTGACATGAGAAATCACATGCATTTTGAGCACAGGAACTGTCACCCAGTGCCCAATGAGTTTCCAGAGTTTTTGCTTTCTAACCATTGGTAAATGTAACACTGTTTCAGAAAAATGTCAGTTAAATGGACAATGTCTAATCCCACACCAATGCCAGTTACGAGAAAATCACTACATTCAGGCCTTTGTAATCCTCCCTATGTGAAAACATAACAGGATATACAATAGGAAAACAGCAGTGTCAAATAAAGCAGGAATTCAGGGGGATTCTAATGATACTTGCCTGATGCCTGTACCATGAATGATAGGTACTCATCTTAGAAAACTAATCAGGCACAGGGAATATATGGAGCTTGGCATTCAGGCAGCCATTAATAAGTGGAAGCTCTACAAGGGCACATCAACTTAAACATTGAGAACACCAAAAGTTTTGCAAATATAGAAGGTAAGACCTTCTTTTTCCAGTGGTGGATTTGCAGAACATTCCTTCCTCCGGCATACACAAAGACAGACCATTTGGCTTTTTTCAATACTTCGGGCCAATTCTCTCTCACTCCTACACCACCAGTACTGCATTTGGCAGCTTTATCTGCAGATCCTCAACTCTAAATCTGTTCACGGGTCCTTGGTGACATTAGCAAGCTTCCTAAGCTGTACAGCTATTGAATGCCGCAGTAGCATATCTCAAGGAGCCCTTGCTATCAGTGCCCCACCCACACCCCAATGGCAGGCTACCATATTGATGGTTACAGCTTTGGGAAGCCATGAGGGGCTTCAATTCTTTCTGTCTGATGTCAGAATGTATGTTCACTTCTGTTTTTAATAAAAACACATGATTCTATTTGGAACAGGAACAGGCCACCCAACCATGGCCCGATAAAAAGAAGAATGTCTCCAGAAATCAAACACAATAATTTAGTATGCACTGCGATACATTTCACACTGGGATCCTGCATCTTTCTATTTAACATTGATCACTATCGCCAGATGTGTAGCGGTGCATGGGGACCCAATTTGCCACAATGTTTGCCAACTTCTCCATGGCATTCTTTTAACGCAAATATGAATAGTATTATTCTAGGAAAAACTTCACAGAAAACATTGCCCTTTGGGTGAACTAAATAGACAGTATATTCATGATCTGGAGGTGTTCACATAGGATTCTTGAGACCTTACTTTCACATATTAGCATTAATGAATATGTTCTAAAATTTGCTCCGTTTAGCAGTAGATAACATTTTTGTTTTAACCTGAACATTAACAATACTCATAAAACATTTAAAGGTAGGATACAGAGGAACGCAATAGTTTTCAATACCCTATTACTTGTCTGAAGTGGTCCCTCTATGAATTGAATTAACAGCATCAGCTATGATTCTGCTTCTTGTGGCTGTCCTGATTTTCTTTTGCTATGACTCCCATGATCCTTAGATCACTTTTTATGCTGGCCTGGAATGATGGGAGTTGTAGTTCAAAACATCTGGAGAGCCAAAGGTTGCAGACCTCTGACAGTACAGCGAACACACAATTATTTTGACCCCTAGAGATAATGGAGATCTGATAAATATGATTAAAGTCCTTACATACTTTTCAGACAAAACAGCAACCTTCTTAACAAACCCTGGTCCTTAGATACCACAGTAAATACCATCCAATTTATAAAGATCATAAAGGTACACACTGCACAAAACATTCTGCCCAGCAGAAACAGACGAATACACAGAATTCCCAGACACTTTATCTCTTTTTTATTTGCATGCAAGTATGGTTTAGCCCTTCGGCATTTAAGTCAGTGTAGTACATATTTGACGTACCTTAACAAAGCAACTGGAGCTCAAAAGATCCTTAAAATGTCTTTTTTATCACCGGATGTGTCGTGTGATATACATTTATGTTTTTATAATTACCAATGTCTTCATGCTGGAGCACTGTGAAGTCAGCACCTGGATTATGCTTGCTGCCTGCCCGCGCTCATAATGGGTGGCGGAACCCTGTCACACACCTGCTTTTCCTTTCCACCTTTCAAACATGCTTGTGTGTGCCCACAATGAGGTTGCAAAAACAGAGATTCAGTGTGTTTAATAGGCCTACTACCAGCACGTTGGTTTAAACTATTAAAGAGAAAAGAAACACCCGTTGGGCACCTCTATGGGAAACTGGGTTCCTGCAGTGATTACGCATTTTTTCACAGAGCAAAAATGTGTTGAGAGAATTGTATCAGACGATTTACATGATTATTTGTAATGGAAAACTTCCATTAACACTGTTATAGTCTTGGATTATTGCATTAAGACTGTAACACATGATTTCTGTATAAAAATGTGCTAGTATAATTTCTGTAAAGACTGTTGCACCAATGTATCATACTTTATGTACTGTGTTCTCTTTCGCTCCCACCAGGCCGACATATCGGGATCCTCTACCCACACTGTAAGTACTTGTAAGGTAGCAATTTAGGGGCCAAATTACAGAAAGTTTGAACGGGTACAAGGTCAATTCTACACTGTATTAGCAGTAGGGGAACAATTGCACAAAGACCTCTGCTTCCAATGCATTTTTACACATTGGCAAATTTCGCCCTAATGCTAATACCATTCCATTTATCACAAGGCCAAACCTCATTAAACTGACTTTTGAGGCAAAATAGTACTGGGAGGCCACTAATGAAAGGTGACTTGCATGTACCTCATTTTGTTCTATGCTGGATGAAAAGCCCCAAAGAGCTTATAAGTAATCCTATATGATTTTAGGGATCTTGTAATGTTGATTTATTTTTTACCAGCAATATTATTTTTATGAATATCACCAAAACCGGCCTTAAGACTACTGGTCACACTTCATGAAATATTATTTTCTGGATTTTGACTTTACAGATAAGGGGCCTCATTACAGGTTTGCCGGTCCGGAAACAAGGGTGTCGGTAAGCTCACGACATTCTTGTTTCTGGACAAGAAAACTATGAGTTTGGAAGCTGAGTCGCTGCACCCAACAGGTCTGACCCAGCTGGGCACAGTGGCCACGATAGGCAGAGTCTTCGCAACGCTGCCCGCGCTTCCAAGTCCCCACTCCCATAGAGTCCTATGGGACTAACATTTTACCGAGCATGAATTTCCGGGCCGCCGGACTTGTAATCTCCAGGTGATGCTAGGAAGTCAGGCGCTGGTAAAATTTTACGAGTCCGGCGGCAACCCACCACTAGCACCGGTAGGGTTACCGCCGGACTCGTTATGAGGCCCAATGTCATGTTTGACAGCCCAATTTTTTGTTCTGCTCTTCCTTCATGTTTTATTGGTTACAACTCTAGAAATATGTGGATATAGAGGCCCAAGTTCATGAAGTGTGTGAAGAAATCAGACTAACACCCATACAGTCCCCCGTGTACACTCCAAGCGAGTTGTGCCTTAACTTCTCTCAGTAACAGACTGATGGTTCTGTTGGGGTTGCTCATTAAAAATGGTCTCTTTCTTACTTTTGGGCAGCCAATATCCAAGGAGAACATACTATACAGCGTGCACCCGAGGGACCAGATCTGCCAATACGAGCATCAAAAACAAATGCGCATTTGGAGATTGGTTGAGAATGTTGAGGTCCATAATTGGCCAAGTACTCTCCCTACTCAATTGTTCATGGGAACTTGTTTCAGCGCCTACTTGCATAAGATATCTGTCAGTCCTCTTCTAGAATGCAAAACTGAGTCTTTGCAGTGACGGAGCCACTGAATTGTGATTACGTTCAATCGCATGACAGAGATGCAGGATAAGATGAACCCATTTCTCTTTTAGCCTCTCCCAATACAAGGCAACATGGGAAATCCTAGACCACACCAGTTGAGTTTTGTGTGTGGACTGAGGGGGAAAGCCATGCTTATTTTGACTGCACCCCCCACTGCTGGTAGTCTCTTTGCCTCAGCCTGCACATGAATTTATAATGTTGTTGACCCTTGTCCAGGGTGGCTCGTTGGTGATATTGGTATTGCTGCAACATATAGGGTTTCTTAATCTTTTCTGTGGGTACATTTCTACTCCCGAAGAATGTTTCTCTTGTCAGATCAAAAGGAATGGACATGGTGTTGCTTGAAGACCAATTAATCAAGTTTGATTGGATTCCCTCAAATGCAGTATCCACACATAATTGCAGAACAGTTGCATGTGAAAAGAGTCATATCAAGCTTTGTTTTCATTTTCGACCGCAATTTCTAAATAAGGATATATCGAAGAAGGCAATTTAGGCATTATCGCCCATTGATCCCTAGCAAATCTTGTGAGCATCACAGGAGGACTGGATGGTCTAACCTTTAATGAGGACATCATAGACATCTTTCAGCTATAGGGTATTTCCACTGTTTGGCTTCCTTTTCCATTGGCACGGATGTAACTGGAATTGGATTTGTGGTCTTTTGCTAGATGTAGTTGCTTCGACAGAATCTGGAGATGCAAGGCTATGCAAATACCTTGGTGCATTATCAGACACCTTGTTTTTTTTACATGCACCTCCCGGTGTTCATTGGGCGTGGCTCTAGCCCATGCACAGTACACGCTGTAGCTGGGAGCGTGGACATTAGCCATGTCATTGGCCTCTGCTAGAACCCCAATTTACCATTTCAAATTAGCCTCCGAAGAAGCACATTGCTCACTTTGCCAGGTGCATGGTGTTTGGCCATGCACAGGCACCTTTTAGCAACCTATTGTGCCCACTTGGTATCATTATTTTTAGCAAACAAAATATAACTATTCGACGGCTACAGAGAAAATTGAAGGCAGAAGAGACTGGGAGAGCGTACATTGTAACCTGTGCGCATGTTAGGGTGATTTCCTTACACACCTCATTCAATTGGGTAGCCACAACTTCTCTGGATAGTAACAATAAAAACGTTAAGGAAGAGCAGAACAAACGCTTGCACTGCCACACCTGACATTGGGCCGTAAGGACAGAATCTTCAGGCCGCTCCCAGTGAGGACTGTGTCTCTTTGGCTAATCTCCAGTCTTCTTCCCATGTCCTTACATGCTCAGTGGACACATTCCCCTGCCCAAAATCCATGGACCCGAATGATGGGCATTTGGATACTTCACAGTTGGCTGACAACACTCAGAATGGCTGTCTTTTTAACTAGCCAATATGATTGCCCCTTACTATAATTCATCAACCTAATGTGGGTCTTCAAACCATCAATGGACACTCAAGGCCTCACAAAGAGCTCTGTGGGTTAGTCTGGGAGCTCGAAAATAAATTCATAAAATATTTTGAGTACTTCAGTGTTTCTTTTTTAATGCAAACCATACTAATGTGACCAGACACCTGATTCTTGCAAATGGTTGATGTTAATATGGCCATCAATTATTTTGTTCCCGAATTTGCATGGTAATATGGAGATTTTGTGATAGCCCTCCCACATGTTTGCCCCCTTGGTGGAATTGCATGAAACTTTACAAAGTTTCAGAGTTGGGTGGATATTATCTTTGTACAGTTTTGTTAAAGTTCCCGAATCTATAAGCATCTGATTAAGGGCACTGGCAATGAGGAGCCCACATTACCCAAAGGTATACAGTAATTACTGTTGATATATTAATGACTAGATCTGGTAGGAATAAAAACACATACTTTACAGCAGGCACTGTTATAGTTACTAACCATTGAGAGTTATCAGATAATTGAACATAGATTTCTGGCAAAGCACTGAATGACCTGCTTCCTTCTGCAGCCATACAAAGCTGGAACAAAGCGTGTGAGGAGAGTAAAGAAAACAATAAGCAGAGACCACCTGCCAGATGACTCTAGTGATGGGCAGTCACCATGTGCTTATTCAGGGACTCGCACAAGACGCAACAAGGTAGGGTCAACCCTTTGCTATGGACTGATGTGTCAATGATACACTGCTGCAACTGGAAGGCTTTTCCTCAAGAGCATACATACGGTACAATTCACAAAGCTACTTTGCACAGGAACATGCATCTGCTCTGCTCTCTGCTGCAAACACTTCATGAACAGAATGCTCATGGTTCACAAAAGGGAAATTGATGAAGCTGTTATTTGTGTCGTAGTTGTAGATGCCTAAAAACCCGAATGAATAGACATGACAGGGATGGAACAGTGATTTCCCCCTAATTTGCACAGGCAATGCAAACAAGGGGCACACTCAGCCAATGCATGGGGATCCACAAAACAGGGGAACATTGTGTTTCCCTTTTTAGCCCTGATCTGGGATCCAGCACAACAATGCCTCCCAGATATGGAATTGTAAATATTTAACTGCAGCTTTTTAGTTTAAAAGATGTTCACCTTTACACATTATAGGACACAATGATCTCCTGGGTTATGTTGCAAGTATTCATAAATCCTATGAGGCGCAAAAATGTCTACGGGAGGGAGGTGAGAACCATTATCTCCACACACCTGTGCCATTACTGGTGGGGTGCCACAGTATTTTTTTCCAGTTCCAGCACAGTGTCTACGCATCCACTGCAGCTCAGCTTGCACAATAAGAGGATTATAGATCTTAACTTTGTCTTTTGTAGGAATTAGCAATTATGCCATAGGATTGTCTTCCTCATCAGACCATTTTTGCACGTAAAAGACACCTTGTATATCTCTGATTTCCCACTTGGTCTTTCTGAAGGTGAATCCTCCCAAGCTTAGACAGTCCTAGAATTTGTGGAGGAAGTGCTGGGTAGTGGCAGGAAAATAATATATTGTTTCCCCAATAATGTTCTTTCCTGGGGAGCGTGCCGGGAGGGGAAGGGGCCTCAGGCCAGGCGGGGCGCTTCTGCGTGTTCCGGGGGGCCACTTACCCGCTCCACAGTTTCACTTTGTTCGCTGGGGCACCGGAATCCGGAGCTGCACAGGCGGCCGCACAGGGAGTGCGCACGCCAACGACTGTGCAGGGTGTTCGCCCGTCCCTCTGGGTTTGCGGGACAGGCGGAGAGGCAGCGGCTGTTGAGGGGTCCTCGCCTTCCGCAGGGGGATGGAAGGAGGAGCCGGGTACCTCGGGTCGCGTGTAGTCACGGCCTGCTTTCCGGCTGCTGCGTGCTTGGCTGGGAGGGGGAGGCGCAGACAGTCAGACTTTTCTCCTGGTTGGCAAGTCCGTTTTTCTCCAAATTTCGCTCAATGGGTGGGGGGCCAAATCAGACAGGATGGGCAGTTGTTGTTGTGCACGGGGGTCAAAAGTGGGGGCTCAGGTCACTTTTGGGGCCCGTGGGTCTGGAGCTCACACCTAGGCCGTGCGCCCCCTTGTGGCTATTCCATCAATGTTTTTGTTCTCGAATTTGCATGGCAATATGCCGATTTTTTGATAGCCCTCCCACATGTTTGCCCCCTTGGTGGAATTGCATGAAACTTTCCAAAGTTTCAGAGTTGGGTGGATAATATCTTTGTACAGTTTGTACAGTTTTTTTTAAGTTCCCGAATGTATAAGCATCTGATTAAGGGCACTTGCTATGAGGAGCCCACATTACCCAAAGGTATATAGTAATTACTGTTGACATTTTAATGAATACATCTCCTTAGAATAAAAATACATACTTTACAGCAGGAACTGTTATAGTTACTAAAGCGTCGAGAGTTATCAGATAATTGAACAAAGGTTTCTGGCAAAAGCACTGAATGACCTGCTTCCCTTTTGCAGCCATACAAAGCTGGATCAAGGCGTGTCAAAACAGAGAAGAAATCCGTGAGCAGAGACCAACTGCCTGATGACTCTAGCGATGGGCAGTCAACATGTGCTTATTCAGGGACTCCCACAGGATGCAACAAGGTAGGGTCATACCTTTGCTGTGGACTGATGTGTCAATGATACACTGCTGCAACTGGAAGGCTTTTCATTAGCAGCGTACTCTGGGTACAATTCACAAAGCTATTTTACGCAGGAACATGCATCTGCTCTGCTCTCTGCTGCAAACTCGTCATGAACAGAATGCTCCTGGTTCACAAAAGGGAAATTGATGAAGCTGTTATTTGTGTCGTAGTTGTAGATGTCCAAAAACCCGAATGAATAGACATGACAGGTATGGAACAGTGATCTCGCCCTAATTTGCAGAGGCATGGCAATGCAAACAAGCGGCACACTCAGCAAATGCATGCGGATCTACAAAACAGGAGAACATTTTGTTTCCCTTTTTAGCCCTGATCTGGGATCCAGCGAAACAATGCCTCCCAAGATCTGGAATTGTAAATATCTAAATGCAGCTTTTTAGTTTTAAAAGATGTTCACCTATTACACATTATAGGACACAATTATCTCCTGGGTTATGTTGCAAGTATTCATAAATCCTATGAGGCGCAAAAATGTCTATGGGAAGGAGGTGAGAACGATTATCTCCACACACCTTGTGCCATTGCTGATGGGGTGCCATAGTCCTTTTTTTCCATTTCCAGCACAGTGTCCACGCATCCACTGCAGCTCGGCTTGCACAAAAAGAGGATTATAGATCTTAACTTTGTCTTTTGTGGGAATTAGCAATTCTGCCATAGGATTGTCTTCCCCATCAGACAGTTTTTAAACGTAAAAGACACCTTGTATATCTCTGATATACCACTTGGTCTTCTGAAGGTGAATCCTCCCAAGCTTAGACAGTCCTAGAATATGTGGAGGAAGTGCTGGATAGTGGTAGGAAAATAATATATTGTTTCCCCAATAATGTTCTTTCCTGTTGATATAATGACTGGATACCATTCTTGCCGTGTTCTTGCCATATATTCTACTCTTAAACATGTTTTTAGTCCATAGTCCATGCACATTGTCACTTTTTCTTGTGACTAACGAACACATATTGTCACTATTTAGGAGGTACTTGCACTTCACGCATAGATCCTCAAATGTAGATATTGTACTCTTTCACTCTCCTTATAGTTTATATAGAACCCACACTATAACATATATAGTGCTGACATACTGTTAGGGAGAATTCTCTGTTTAGGCTGAATTTCCTAACCTAGTGAGTCCTCCAGCAGTTTTGATGGATTTCTGGAGTTTGTTTTTTCCATCCTGGCAAGAGTGTGACTCTTTTTCTCCCACTCTTGGACATGAATGTGTGTAATTCATTTGACTGTCAATGTGTTCTATGGGCTATGGGGTCTTTTACTCCATAGGGTCTCATATGTTTTTCTATGTGTGTTATACCGCACCCTACGTGCCGTAACACTGGGGCGTCCTAGCGGACCCCCGTCATAGACTCCATACCCGGGGACTGACTACTGTCTCCCCGGACATTTAAAGTCACCATTGGCTTTACTAGACCTAAATTTACTAACAGAACTAGTACAAACCATCTTATTGTGGACGTACTAGTAGGGGTAATTCGATTACTCCTGGATCTGTTATTCGAGGGGGCACTGTCCCGTCCCCCGTCGTCGAGTTTTGGCTGGTGGCAGTGGAAACTACTTGTTATGTTCGACCCTGAATATAACTCTATGGGATTCTTCCCATTGTTGGAGATTGATACTTTTTCTCGTTAGTCTCTAACATACCACCGGTCTACTTATCTTAAATAAGTCTATCGGATGGTATTTTCTGCCAGAACTCAGCTTTTTTAAAATGGCGTCTGTGTTCGTCTCTGTGACTCCTAAACCAAAGGTTGAGCCCTTTGTTCCACTTTTGGCAGGCCTCTGTACAGAGACCCTCCAAAGTGGTGCCATTCTGTCTGGGTTACCACAGGGGTGTGGGAGGGGGTTTAGGCACCCTGGACCGAGTTGTCTTGCCAACTCTGGTCGCACTCTGGTGTGATTGGCCCAAGTGGTGAGCCTCCCCGCTCACCACTTAGCGTGTGTTGATTGACAGCTAGGCTTGATGAATGGGGGTTTTCTGCATAAAAGCAGGGCTTTAGGGACTGGATCTTCAGAAGACGCCACAGGACCTAAGAATCCGACGAGGGTAAAGCTGAGCCGACCTGCAACGACGACACCTCCGGTGGAGCCCTGCTGAACCGACTCACCACTTCCCAACGACAGAGGAGATCTCCCTGCCGGAGAGTCTCTTCCCCTGACTGGTGGGAACAACCAGTCCCCTTTGCTTTTTCTTCGCCTCAGGACGCAGTGGTCGAATTGCCCGTTTAGAGCACCTCGGCAACCGGATAGCCACTACCCCTGTACCGCGACCAAAAGGTGGTGCCTTGTGACGGAGCACTCCGCGGCTGGTCTCTTCCCTGGTGGTGCACCGGACTTCACTTTTCTTCGACGACAAGATCATCTCTACTCTTGGCAAAGACCCGACGTGCATCCACCACCAGGAACAACTGCCCCCGCCGGAGCTGCCTCTCCACAATCAAGGTACTGTGTCCGCCTGGCTTCCCTTGTTGCCGGATAGAGTGAAGTGTCTTAATCCTCGCCTCTCCATAGGGTCGCCTCCAAGCTTTCTCTAGCGTGTTGTTCTGAACTGGTTCAATCTTCCAATAACAATTTGCTACACAGACTCGAACGCATTTCCACAAAGAGACTTTTTGGGACATATCCCCTTGCCTCTCTCCGAGTGGGCCTGGCCTCTGAACTTTATGATCTATTGTGGTTCTTGTCTTCTTGCCTTGCATTTTTCCCGTGAAGTATTGAACTGTGTTGATTTCGTAAACTACTTATTTTTCTCTCCCGTCCTAACGAATACTAGAGTGCCATCTAGGTGGCAGCATACACCTCTGTCTGCAAATAAGTGATGCTGGTAAAACCTAGACTTGTCAAACTATTGTTAGGGGGATTGATCTTTTGCTTCGTAGAGTAATTGTAATTGAATTGTTTGCTGTGATAGTGCCAGAGTGTTTTTTATAGATGTTCCGTTATAAATAAATACCTGTATATCTTTACACTGAAGCCTTGTTGCGTGTTTGCTTGTCTTACTGTGAAGAATTGCCCTATATTGTATACTCCACATACTGCTTAACTCTTCTTGAGGGAAGTCTGACTGCTCAGCCACAGCTACCAAGTGAATCTGTGTGGTACAGACTGCTACCAAGTGGGTTTACTGCCAAACACCTGTAGTCCTAAATCTTTTGCAGTGGTCCTAGAGGGAACTGCACAGGTTTCCACCTAACACTGGTGGCAGCGGTGGGATTTGTATCGAGTATACAGTTTAGAGTGCTTTTCGACACTTTCGGATAACTAACCACAAAGCTTAGCACTAAAAAGCAACTTTCAAAAACATGTCTACGATGGAAACTTACAGTCAAGAATCCTTGTCAGGTGAAAATACTGAGTGTTTGCGAGCTCTCTGTAGGCAAGAGAATCTTTCTGTAAGAGGCAAGAAATGAGAACTAATAGAGAGATTGCTGGCGAACCAAAGTCTGGGTACAGGTTCAGAGGAACCAATTTCTCCAGCAAATGTAGATAACAGTGATGGTATTCATTTAAATCATAATTGTGATGATAGTGATGAAGAGGCTGAAGAGGAAGGAGAGGCTAACAAAACTGTCTCCCCTGCTCCTCTACCTGCCTTACCCGCTGTACCTACGGGGCCCATACCAGGTCCCACAAGTAACCCTGCTTATTTTGAACTCGAAAAAATGAAGCTCGAATTAGAATACAAACGATTCTTGGCCCAATCCGAATGAAACCAAGAACTCGAGTTCAGACGGATGAATGCCCAGGCTGAGCAGAAGCAAGCTGAGTTAAGACTCAGAGAAATAGAACTTAATCACGAGTTAGACATGCAAAAGTTGTCTATGGAAAATGCTTCTCTCTCCTCTGGTTCCTCTAGGAGCTCCAGTCCCAAAAGACCCCGGATGCCAAAGGAATGAGTGGGTATGTATGAACCGAGACTGGATGTGTTGGATTGGTTAAAACTGTTTGAGTACAATCATGGGCTGCAGGACATCACCGGGAACGATTTACTTCCCTGGTTGTTCTCTAGGGTCCCTCCTGTTGTGACTGATGTGGTAATGGAATTGGGGGAGGTGGATAAGACGGATTAGGAAAGTGTGAAACTAGCTTTGATAGCTAGATTCGGGAAGACCCCTTCCCAGTATCTTAAGAGGTTTAGAACCCTCAAAAAGCATGATGGTACCCCTTGGGCTACCTGGGTGAGTGAAGGGTTGAAAAACTTAGAGGGATGGATTAAGGGTTACAAAGTGAACACTTATGAGGGTATGAAGAATCTTTTTATGTTGGAGTCTATTTATGATATCTGTTCTCCTGAGCTCAGATAGCACTTGGCTGATTCGAAGGAATTAGATTCCCGGACGCTAGGTAGGGCTGCTGACTTGTGGGTTGCCAACAGGGCTACTGACAAGGATTCTGGGGCAACTCAGAAAAAGGATGAGGGAAAACAGCCTAAAAAAAAATCTCAAAAGAGAATTCTAATAACTCAAATTCCAAAGAGGGCCCCAAACAAAACCAGAAGGGTAAGCCACAAGGAAAACCGCAGCAGAATAGTGTTTCTTCTGGTGTAAAACCGGAAGGAGGCCAGAACAAGCCACCATTCCAGAAAGCATTCGGTAAATGCTTTGTTTGTGTCTCGACTGACCACGTGAAAGGAGATCCCAGATGTAAGGGTAAACCTTCAGGGGTCCAGCTTGTCTCTTTAGCCTTCGCTCCAGAGGAGGAAGTCCAAATGGCAAGTGGAAACTTTCTACTGCTAGCTGACGAACCCATTGGAGTCTCAGCCAGCGTTTCTTTAGTATCTCTGGGGTTGTGGGAACAACCGAATTTAGATGTCTATAATTCTATCCCCAATAATACTAAAGAGTATTATAAGGACAGTGTCCAGGTGAATGGTCAGGAGACGCCTGCCATTAGGGAGACTGGGGCCAGCATAACTGTGGTGGATAAATCGTTTTTTCAGGCTGAGGATGTTGCTAAGGTACCCAAACGCCTCACCAAGTTAGCTGGAGGGCCTGTACAGATGCTTCCCCAATTACCAGTTCTCATCCAGTGTAACGACATGACTGTGAAGATACCTGTCAGCATACAGAGTGAGGTACCAGGACGCGTACTGTTGGGTAACGATTTGAAAACTCTCGGAGTTGTATCGCATACTCCCAGACCTCCTAGTAAATGGTTACAGGAGCTAACCAGACTCGCAAGAGAGAGGACCATGCGCGGTACTCTCCAGGAGATGATGAAGAGAGAAATCACTCCTGCTCCACTGGAATTTTCGGCCGCTGTCTCAAAGAAAACAGAAGCAAAGGGGAAACCTAAGACTTCTACCCCGAAACCCGCAGCCGGCATTCCAGTGTAGCCAACACGGACTTCCCCGTGGTTGTCCAAAGTTACACCCGTAACTCCACCTCCAGCTGAGGCTGAGAGGGAGGTACAACCCTGTGTGGTAGAATTAGACTCTGAGGAAGAGCTAATAGAAGGCCAGGAACTCATTGGAGATCTGGATCCTGTTGACCATCCTGAGCTGCAGTCTTTACTGGCAGAAGGTGGACCCAGCAGGGCAGACTTCAGTAAGGGACAGAGAGAATGTCCAACTCTGGAAGGTCTTCACCACCAGGCAGAAGCTCAGGCTGAAGGGCAAGAGCCTGGGAAATACAGGTTGCACTGGGAAGATGGCCTCTTCTACAGTGAACCGACCGAGTCTGCACCTGGAGACTACAAACGACTTGTAGTACCCCAAGAGAACAGACCACAGTTCTTGCAGTTAGCCCACAAGATTCCTTTGGCTGGTCACTTGAGTTTCAAGAAGACTAAGGAAAGGCTCTCACTCTACTTCTATTGGCCAAAGATGGGGGCCGAAGTGGAAAAGCACTGCAGGAGCTGCCACACCTGCCAGACCTCTGGTAAGGTTGGCTCCAAGAATGTGGCACCTTTAGTGCCTCTCCCCGTTGTGGGAGTCCCATTTGAGAGAGTAGGGATTGACATTGTTGGTCCCCTTGATCCTCCAACCTCCTCAGGCAACAGGTTTATACTTGTTGTAGTAGACCATGCTACTAGGTATCCTGAGGCAATTCCTATGAGGACTGTTACAGCTCCGGCTGTGGCTAAGGCCCTCCTTGGCATTTTTACTAGGGTCGGGTTTCCTAAGGAAGTAATCTCTGACAGGGGGGCAAACTTTATGTCCCACTACATGAAAGCCATGTGGAAAACCTGTGGAGTTACTTACAAGTTCTCAACAGCTTACCACCCCCAAACCAATGGATTGGTAGAACGGTTCAACCGGACCATGAAGAGCATGATAGATGCTTTAGAAGAACCCCTTAAGCGTAAGTGGGACCTTCTACTGCCATGCCTTCTCTTTGCTTATAGAGAAGTCCCTCAGGAGGGAGTAGGTTACTCTCCCTTCGAACTTCTCTATGGTCATCCCATCAGAGGTCCATTGGTCCTGATTAAGGAGGGGATGGAGAGTGCTCCTTCCCCCAAGCCAGTCAGAGTGACTGACTACGTGATAGGTCTCCGGAGGAGAATGTCACACATGATGACGGAAGCAAGCGATAACTTGAAAGCTGGACAAGCATTGGTCAAGCACTGGCACGATCAAAAGGCTAACATGGTTGAGTTCGCTCAAGACCAGCTCGTTCTCATTATGATCCCAACAAGGCAGAGGGCCTTGCAAGACAAATGGATGGGACCCTTCAGAGTTGTGGGTAAACTCGGAGAGGTCAACTATCTGGTGGACTTGGGCAATCCCAAGGAGGCTCCGACAGTCTTTCACACCAACCGACTCAAAGCGTATGTCTCCAGACCCGATGTAGGAGCGTTGCTTCTAGCATCATCGGAGGAAGAAGAAGAGAGTGAAGCTCTTCCGGATCTCCTCAGAGGCTTACCTTTGGACGAACAAATTGAAGGAGTAAATCTCTCCTCCATTCTGACACCCGAGCAACAAGAAGAGTGCAAATCTATGTTGAATCAGTTTGCCTCTCTGTTCTCGCTTTCGCCGGGCTTGACCCCTTGGGGCCAGCACGACATACTCACTGGTGACTGTCTGCCGGTCAAGAGCAGAGGCTACAGAATGTCAGAAAACGTACGAACCCACATCAAAGGTGAGGTCAGCAAGATGCTCGATCTCGGGGTAATAGAGCCCTCTACTAGTCCATGGTCTAGCCCAATTGTGTTAGTACCAAAGGCCGGATCTAAAGAGCTTAGATTCTGTGTGGATTATAGAGCTCTTAATGCAGTCACCAAGACTGATGCCCACCCTTTGCCAAGAACAGATGAGTTGGTGGATAAACTTGGCGCCGCCAAGTTCCGCAGCACATTTGACTTGACGTCAGGCTATTGGCAAATAGCCCTAACAGACCATGCCAAGGAGAAAACTGCATTTTCTACCCCCATTGGCTTATACCAGTTTAAGGTAATGCCTTTCGGATTGAAGAATGCACCTGCTACATTTCAACGGATGGTAAACCAAGTTCTGACTGGGATGGAGGACTTCTGCATGGCATACTTGGATGACATCGCAGTGTTCAGCAATTCCTGGGAAGAACATGTAACCCACCTGAGAGATGTTTTGCAGGCTCTTGGACGAGCCAATCTGACCATAAAGGCGAGTAAATGCCAAATTGGACAGAGTAAGGTAGTCTATCTTGGACATGAGGTAGGAGGTGGAGAAATAAGGCCTTTGCTCAGTAAGATTGAAGCTGTGCAAAATTGGACAACACCTACTACTCAAACCCAAGTGAGAGCCTTCCTAGGCCTCGCTGGGTACTACAGGAATTTCATAGAGAACTATGGAACCATAGCTTCTCCACTGAATGTCATCTCCTCGCCCAAATTTCCTAAGAAGGTCAGATGGAACGAGGAGTGCAATCAGCCTTTTGAAAACCTGAAAAGGGCTCTTTGCCAAGCCCCAGTACTCAGAGCTCCTGATTACCGCCAACGCTTCATTGTGCAGACAGATGCTTCGAATGTAGGAATAGGTGCCGTACTCAGTCAACTGGATGGGAAAGGTAGGGAGCACCCCGTTTGCTTCATCAGCCGCAAGCTGAAGGATCCTGAAACAAGGTGGGCAACAATCGAAAGAGAGTGCTTTGCTATTGTGTGGGCTCTGAAGAAATTTAGGCCGTACTTGTATGGTTCTACTTTTGTCATTCAGACTGACCACCAACCCTTGAGATGGTTAATGCAAATGAAACTATTGAGATGGTCGATTTGCCTGCAAGGGTTCGATTTCACCATTGAGCACAGGTCAGGGTGTCACCACCAAAATGCTGATGGTCTCTCTAGGATGTATGTCATCGACTAGAGGTATGAGATTCATCCAGGAGTGGATTAAATCCTCCTGTCCCTTAGTCTGGGGGGGGGGGGGCGAGTGTTAGGGAGAATTCTCTGTTTAGGCTGAATTTCCTAACCTAGTGAGTCCCCCAGCAGCTTTGCTGGATTTCTGGAGTTTGTTTTTTCCATCCTGCCAAGAGTGTGACTCTTTTTCTCCCACTCTTGGACATGAATGTGTGTAATTCCTATGACTGTCAATGTGTTCTATGGGCTATGGGGTCTTTTACTCCATAGGGTCTCATATGTTTTTCTATGTGTGTTACACCGCACCCTACTTGCTGTAACACTGGGGCGTCCTAGCGGACGCCCGTCATAGACTCCATACCCGGGGACTGACTACTGTCTCCCCGGGCATGTAAAGTCACCATTGGCTTTACTAGACCTAAATTTACTAACAGAACTAGTACAAACCATCCTATTGTGGACGTACTGGTAGGGGTAATTTGATTACTCCTGGATCTGTTATTCGAGGGGGCACTGTCCCATCCCCCCTCGTCGAGTTTTGGCTGGTGGCAGTGGAAACTACTTGTTATGTTCGACCCTGAATATAACTCTATGGGATTCTTCCCATTGTTGGAGATTTATACTTTTTCTCGTTAGTCTCTAACATACCACCGGTCTACTTTTCTTAAATAAGTCTATCGGATGGTATTTTCTGCCAGAACTCGGCTTTTTAAAATGGCGTCTGTGTTCGTCTCTGTGACTCCTAAACCAAAGGTTGAGCCCTTTGTTCCACTTTTGGCAGGCCTCTGTACAGAGACCCTCCAAAGTGGTGCCATTATGTCTGGGTTACCACAGGGGTGTGGGAGGGGGTTTAGGCACCCTGGACCGAGTTGCCTTGCCAACTCCGGTCGCACTCTGGTGTGATTGGCCCAAGTGGTGAGCCTCCCCGCTCACCACTTAGCGTGTGTTGATTGACAGCTAGGCTGGATGAATGGGGGTTTTCTGCATAAAAGCAGGGCTTTTGGGACTGGATCTTCAGAAGTCGCCACAGGACCTAAGAATCCGACGAGGGTAAAGCTGAGCCGACCTGCAACGACGACACCTCTGGTGGAGCCCTGCTGAACCGACTCAACACTTCCCAACGACAGAGGAGATCTCCCTGCCGGAGAGTCTCTTCCCCTGACTGGTGGGAACAACCAGTCCCCTTTGCTTTTTCTTCGCCTCAGGACGCAGTGGTCGATTTGCCCGTGCAGAGCACCTCGGCACCGGATAGCCACTACCCCTGTACCGCGACCAAAAGGTGGTGCCTCGTGACGGAGCACTCCGCGGCTGGTCTCTTCACTGGTGGTGCACCAGACTTCACTTTTCTTCGACGAGAAGATCATCTCTACTCTTGGCAAAGACCCGACGTGCATCCACCACAAGGAACAACTGCCCCCGCCGGAGCTGCCTCTCCACAATCAAGGTACTGTGTCCGCCTGGCTTCCCTTGTTGCCGGATAGAGTGAGGTGTCTTAATCCTCGCCTCTCCATAGGGTCGCCTCCAAGCTTTCTCTAGCGTGTTGTTCTGAACTGGTTCAATCTTCCAATAACAATTTGCTACACAGACTCGAACGCATTTCCACAAAGAGACTTTTTGGGACATATCGCCTTGCCTCTCTCCGAGTGGGCCTGGCCTCTGAACTTTATGATCTATTGTGGTTCTTGTCTTCTTGCCTTGCATTTTTCCCGTGAAGTATTGAACTGTGTTGATTTCATAACCTACTTATTTTTCTCTCCCGTCCTAACGAATACTAGAGTGCCATCTAGGTGGCAGCATACACCTCTGTCTGCAAATAAGTGAATCTGGTAAAACCTAGACTTGTCGAACTATTGTTGGTGGATTGATCTTTTGCTTCGTAGAGTAATTGTAATTGAATTGTTTGCCGTGATAGCGCCAGAGTGTTTTCTATAGATGTTCCGTTATAAATAAATACCTGGATATCTTTACACTGAAGCCTTGTTGCGTGTTTGCTTGTCTTACTGTGAAGAATTGCCCTATATCTATATTGTATACTCCACATACTGCTTAACTCTTCTTGAGGGAAGTCTGACGGCTCAGCCACAGCTACCAAGTGAATCTGTGTGGTACAGACTGCTACCAAGTGGGTTTACTGCCAAACACCTATAGTCCTAAATCTTTTGCAGTGGTCCCAGAGGGAACTGCACTGGTTTCTGCCTAACACGTACTCAGCAATGCTGTCTCCAAAATCTTTCTTTAACACCCTCACCTGTCTATTTGGGGACCCTTTAAATATATGGTTCAATAGCCTCTAAAACCAAAGACACATACCTTTGCTGCCAACATGAATGCTCTCCTGTATGATTGACAGCGGTTTACGGCATACACCAGAACATACTCACAATCCCATGTGTGGTGCTCAATGTGAACTGGCAGTATTCATGTCACAGATTGTTTTGTGTCAGCCAGTCAAACCTTTCTGTATCTGTACTTCCTTGAAGTCACCTTGTCAACTCTAGCTAGCCATATGCAAACATTCTTACCTTTAAAAGGACATCATAGTTATGCCGGAGGTGGCACCATTTGGAAGTCACTAGCCACCCCATCACCCTTCACTGTTGTTCTGAGTGATTTCAAAGCTTTGACAACTGTGTTATTGGTGTGACAACACCATCGCCGCCAAGATCCATCAACAACTTTTACAAGAAATATCAAGCCAAATGGGTCATTGTTCATCTGCAGGAACTACAATCTTTGGTCCATGCCTTGGAACACAATTGGCAGGAAAACCACCTCATCCACTAACAAGCTTGCCTATCAGTCCCAATCCTGAGACAACAGAGCTGGAGCTGGAACCTCTCTTTCAGCCTTTCCCATTGACACCATCAATAGGTTCCTAGACTTAAGCGCCATAAACCCACTGACACTCCTTCCTGATTTGACATCCTCTTGCATCATTCCTATGTACAATTATTGAACCTCCACAAAAAATGTTTTGAGAATGTGGCCTCCAACACAGCACTTTTTGCCCTCCTCTCTACTGTCCACTCCTTGCCTTACTCACCCCTTATCCACTTGACATATTCAGCCATCATTTGAGAAATTTGAGGAACGACTATTCTCAAGTGGAAAGTGGCATTAATCAGGAAAATCCTCCCAGCCACGACTGGGTGGCTTCAGCCTGCATCCGACTCCATTGTTCCTTATTGAAACATTCCTGGAATTCTAGACTTCAAATGCTTCACACCTCATTAAGAAATAACTCTGGACCAGGAGGAATAAAATAACGTTAGTCATTGCCAACTGATAATACTAATAAAACTGGCTGACAGGCCAGTTAACCGTACTCTCACCCTTTCACCAACTTGATATGATATGATAATTTAGTTATATCGCGCTCGTACAAAAGTATTTCAGAGCACAAAAAGGCAAGGGAGGGGAACAGGGAGAACAAAACAATGGTCTTACTAGGCCCAGTGGCATTCAGAACGTGCAAGTACATGGGAAAGTGAACAAAGAAAAGGGCATGGAAGGGGGGAGAAGAGGAAAGTGCGGATCAGAGGTGAACACATCAATAATAATAAATACAAAAAAATAATAAAGGCAACAAACATTGGTAGCGCAGTCAGCAAGTGGCAAGTGCTGTGTTTAAGGCAGCAGACAGGGTATGTCTGATAAGTGCAGAAAGAAAAGAAAGGGGGTGGGGGACGTTATGGATACAGATACTGACCCCAGTGCAAGGGGTGGCCTGGAGGCACTGCAGGAGGGTGGCAGGTGGCAGGGTGAGCAGGTACCTGGGCCTGGAGGACAAAGGGTGGTCAGGTGCACAGTGCCAAGATAGAAGGGTGCAGCAGGGGAGAGGGGGCAAAGGCAAAAGCAAAGATGAATGTCTCAAGGTGCTTCCAGAAACTTAGATGGTTCTCCTCAAATTTCAGAGAGGCAGGGAGGCTGTTCCAAAGGGAGGCCCCAGCCAAAGACAGAGATCTACCCCCAGCTCGTTTTTTTTTTTAAAAAAAATGACTGACCCTGAGGGAGTTAGTAGTTGAGGATTGGAGAGCTTAAAAGGGGAGGTATTTGCAGAGGGATAGTTGAAGGTATTTTGGACCCAGGCCCCAGAAAGCCTTGTGGACAATGCAGAGGGTTTTGAAATGAATCTGTGCACCCACTGGGAGCCAATGAAGGGATTTCAGAGCCTTGCAGCACTGTTCTGGATTAGTTGTAAACGGTGGAGAGTAGAGGCAGGAGGATTAAGCAAGAGGCTGTTACAATAATCCAACCAGGAGAGAACCAGAGCTTGGGAGACAATGAGCTTCTGGGGGAAGGAGAGGAAATGCAGAGTACCCAAGAGAAGGTGCATTAGGAAGTTTGACTTTTTAGAGACATCTGAGATGTGGGTGGAAAAGGAAAGTGTGGAGTCAAAGATGACCCTAGGATCTTAGCCTCGGAGGTAGGCATAGGAATAGGGCCAATGGAGGCCAGCCAGAGAGTGAGGACAAAGGATAGTGAAGGTGTACCGATGAGGAGGATCTCAGTCTTGTTGGCATTTAGACAAAGATCATTGGCGGCACACCAGTCTTGAATGGCAGTTAGGCAATCTGAGATGAGAGAAGGCGAGGAGGTGGCCGAGGGTAGCCTGAAAATGAGTTGAGTGTCATCAGCATAGCACTGGAAATTTGAGCAGAAAATTGCAATGCAGTAGGTCAGAGTTGCCAGGTATTGATTGAAAAAGTTAGACCCCTGGGAACACCACAGGTAGCGAGGGAGATAGATGATAGATAGATGATAGAAAGTACCCAAGTTGGACCTGGGAGGGTCAGTCAGAGAGGAAAGTGGTCAGCCAGGCCAGAGCCTGATCAATGATCCCCAGGTTATCAGGGAGATGGGTGAGCAGGGTGATATGGTTGACTGTGTCGAAGGCAGAAGAGAGCTCAAGTAGAATGAGGACAGAGGCAATGTTAGAGTCAAGGCTGGAGAGCAGATCTTCACGGATGTTCAGGAGAGCAGTTTCCGTGCTTCTGGCAGCTCTAAAGCCAGACTGGCGGTCATGGAGAGAGCCAACAAAATCAGAATGAAGGTTAAGCTGAGAGATGGCCAGTTTTTCCAGGAGTTTACCAAGAAAGGGAGTAATTGAAATTGGGCGATAGTTAGCTGGGCAGGAAGGGTCGGCTGAGGGTCTCTTGAGAAGAGGATGCACAAGGGAGTGCTTCAGAGGGGAGGGGAAGGAACTCAAAGGAGCGGTTGCAAAAATCGGCAAGGGCCAGAGCGAGGGTATCAATGTGGTCCTTGATGGTTTTAGAGGAACAGGGTCATCGTGAGACCAGTCTTGATGAGGCTTTCATAGATCGACTTCTCTAGCAACCTCATCAGGGAAAAAAAGAGGAATTGATGAGACAAGCGGGGGGGGTTGAAGAAGACAACCTACTGGACCATACCACTGCAGGATTCAGACCCCAAACAAGCAAATAAATGCCATGATTTCCAACTGTGATGACCTTAAAGAATGAGGTGAACGTGGAAGAGGCTGTGGAATTGGTTTTACTGGATTTCTTATACAACATTCTACATTATTGAGCAGCTTATTCTAGCTACCAGCTCAAATATCTGCTATTTTGGCACAGATGCCTTGTGTTGATCCCCTTCTTCTGCTTTCACCAATGCCAAAAGTATAGCTTCTTCTTTTCTGTTCTCAATGTCATTCTGTGTCTGTTGGTCCCACAGTATTATATCCGGTCCTTTGCTTACCTCATCCTTTCACTAGATTTTGATCTTTCATATGGTGGTGCTAAAATTAGGCACCCACTACATCTGAAATATTTCACTGATTCCAATCCCAGATATCGCAACCTGTCTGCAGGGTGTAAACAGCTCAATGATAAAAACCCTTCTGAAGTCAGGCTGACAGAACTGCTGATGTGTGGGAAACCCTCCTTGATACATCAGCATCTAGCATAGACAACATCAAACGCTTTCCCTTCCCACAGATTCCAAAGCAGGACCTGCACTTCTTCTAACTGCCTGAGCAAGTCCAAACAGTGCTCTAATCATTTTGCCACTTCAGAATCCTATGGGGCCTCTTCCCATTGCTGTGAGCTGCAGTTTCACCCTTCCCATGGCAAATGAAAACACAAACACACCCACGCACCACATAAAGGAAACACTTCCATCCAGTTAGACCCTACCTCCTTCCATTTGAACAAGCTGACCCATGGACAGAAAGAAACAACTGATGAGAACACACACAAAAAATACACAGTTGTGGAGGGCAGCCCATTAAGTCCCCCACACAGCTAACTATTTGAAGTATGTCCTAGTATTTCACCCCAACCAATATTTTCAGAGTTTTTCCTTTCCCATCAGTGAGTCTGTCTATATATATATGTATATATTCATGTAGGTTGGTCTCCTTTGTTCTCCCTCTACTCTGACGGCACATGAAACAACATCTGCCTGTTAACCAGGTTAATGAAAGGGGATCTGGTGACAGCTGCCACTGGAAGTATGGATTGTTGATCCCTAATCACACCATGCAAATAGGAAAACCTGGATCACCTCTTAACAATTGCGCTTTTGGCCTGCATCCTACACTCCGAGTTGAAGCTCCGGCATGCAAAATCATCCTTTACTCCATTCACTAGTTTCTGATGCCAATCTTGATCAAATGTTGAAAACTCAACTACCAGTTTAAAATACTTATTGAAAATGAATATCCCTGTTGCCTGGTATTTCCATAACCTCTCATAACCTCTCATTATTTCAAATGTTTTTGCATATCTCGTTAGAGGCACTCATGTTCTCGCCTCCTGAAAATGTGTGTGTGTGTGTGTACTTACCATTGTTTTAGACAGGGTACTGTCTGGGGTTAACAAAGGATGCCTGATCAAAAAGACCCTCCTTGTGCTTCTAACTGTAGCAGACATGTTCACACTTGTATTCATTCCCATCACCCACCGGAAAACTACTACAAGCACTGGTCTGCATTTCAATTATGAAATATCTGTGCACTAAATAGATTTACCTCATTTAGGAAGCAGAGAACATATAATAAAATACATTTTTGTAATATATACATTTACACACATACATATATTGTACAAAATAAAATATCCATCTAGTAGAGGGGCTTCACCAATGTTTCTGCTAAAGTCAAAGTTTCATAAATGAAGAAGACATAAAATGACTTCTGTGGAAGACCATATCTACAATCAAGATGGCACACACTTTACTTGAATGCCTCAAAATCGATGCTAAATTATGTTTTGCTAAAAACGTTTTTTACACATCAGGGCTTGTTTGTAGGAGGTATCATGACATTACAATGAATAGTAAATATGTAGTGGGCTCCTGCATGCAGTATTTACAGTACTATATGCTGAATCTGTTACATTTGATGCACTTGTGTAAACCTGCGGTAAACAATACTGTACATTTTTACTATTAGCCCCCAGTAGGGCTGTGGGGTAGCAGATCACATCCCAGCCACTAAGGGAAGTCCAGACGGCCTCAAAGTCAATCAAGGAGCTCAGAATGGTAAATCAGGCTTTCTGAGCCCCATGTGTAGTGAAAGTGCCACCATTTTCCTTGCTGGGAAGCAGGTAGGTGTTCCCTGCCTATCCCACATACCTTCCCTCTCCCCATTTTCCACCTCGGCTGCTTTCCAGTGCTTCCCCATAGCGGTAATGGCCACCATGGAAGGGGAGATGGGACTATGTGTAGCTTCCTTCTTGGTTTGTCGTTTTTAAAAATAAAGTTGAGAAACCCAGGCAACCAGGGATCGCTGCATATTGGCCTCCTAAGACAGAGGATCCAGTTGAATTGGGATCCCTTATATTATCACACTTGGCTGCAAGTGTGTCAGATATATCTTGTTAGGAGTTTGATATAATGGGCCTCATTACAAGTTTGCTCTTCCGGGAACTATGGTACTGGTAAGCTTGCTGTAGTTCCCGGACCAGCAAACTACGAGATGTGATCGCGGGTGCCTTTCTGCCTGCCAGGTCTGACCTGCCGGGCAAAGCGGCACCCGCGAGCCCAGCATGTCGGATGCACCGGCACTATTTTAAACGGTTCTGGTGCATCCGATCTCCCGATTCCCATTCAGCCCTATGGGGCCGAATGGGAATGGGGAGCATCTTTTTTTCCGGCACCCGCAAATGGGCAATTACCGGGTCCGGCAGGGGCGTAATGACCTGGTAATTGCCCATTCACGGGTGTCGGAAAGAAAATTCCACCGGCGGCAGCCGTTTCTGTATTACAGGCACGGCTACCTCTGATGTCATTATGAGTCTTTTTCATGTAAATGTGAATCTTTGGGGAAGTTAGGGTGAGAATTTAGAAGAAGCAAGGCTACAGTCATTCTACGTATGTGTTCCTTAATCAAAATGCATTTCTTCACTCTTTATATTCAGTGCATAGGACATAGGTTTCTTCATGTTGTGTCTATTGTGAGTCTCCCTAAGTGGGTGATATACCCATACGTGGGTCCCTTTCAAGTTCTGACAAGGTAATCTAGCTGTAACACAGTGAAGAACCCTAACAAGGCAGAAACATAGCTGAGGTTCCTTGCATTCTTGTGTTAAGGGTGCAGCGCCTAACAGTTCAGGCTAGACTGCTATCATTGGTGAAAGGCCCAAGCTCATTTGCGTATGGCTATTCCCATTCTATCATGTCTCAGATGTGCTAACAAACTAAATAGAAACTACCCACAGTGGGGCCAGTGGTTACGATTTTAACACACAAGCAGGCCCCATTCTCAGCCTAGCTAGAACTTCTATCACAAAATGAGGTATAGTGAGAGCACAGCATACAGATGTCAAGCTTGCAACAGTGTGGCAAATAGTACCTACTCATCTCTGCATCCTCTGCATCATGGTATTTTCAAAGCAGCAGATACAGTGCAGATCAGCCTTGAGTACTTGAGATAATATCTTTAACTTATAGTCACAAAGGCAAATTCATGTTCGCTTAATGGAGCCTTAAGGTAGCAGAGATATATATACACTAACAAAAAACCTTGTTAAAGGGGCATTATGGTTAACTTGCGTTACTAAAACCATTTCCACTTTATTGCAAAAAAAACAAGCCTAAAGCATTGTTATGGTTACAGTGCACTATTAAAAACCTATGAAATTCACTAACAAAAAAACCTTGTTAAAGGGACGTTATGGTTAAGTTGCACCACTACAAAACCTATGAAATTCAATGGAAAAAGGTTGCTACAGAGACGTTACGGTTACAGGTAAAACCTAAAAACCCCAGAAATCTGCAAGTTATGGTACACTACGCAACCATAGCTCACGCTACCACTGTGCACTGCAAGGACTAACATTCATGACATCAAAGATGACATCACAAATGTCATTGTTGACATCACTGATGACATCACAAGTCTGGCACCCTCTTTTTTAGTTTAGTGAGATATGTACAATAGGTGATTTTCTTGACTAGCAGTGAGGAAATGCCCAGTGCCCTTGGTTTCTGATATCAACAGCTTATTATGACTCTCTTGAGCCTCTAGGGCAATTACCGGGCCACTCCTCATATCAGTTTGGAGGCCAATACTCACCCTTGTCGCGTTAACTTTATCTTCTGAAGTACATTGGTGTATGGTGGGCGACTTTTTTGAACGTTTCCCCACTTTGCCTAATCTGATTTTTTCGATTGGCAACAGTGAAGGTTTCGGAGAGCTGCTTCTAATCAGTGCTTTTTCCCGTTCATTTCCTGGGTCACCCACTACGGTGAGTATTGGATTCTCCTTTGACACTAGCAACCAATCTTTTACTGTTGATGGGCCCTTCTTTCGAGTCTTTTGATTTTTTATTTCTCTTCAATCTTGGTTGAGAGGTTCTTGATCTTTTTTCCTCAACTTGTTGCTTTCTTAATTTGCTTTGACCCCAGTAACTCTGACAGATTGCCGGTTTCCAGGATATTAGAATCCGTCTCCTTTGCTGGTATACCCCCAGAGCGCATGGGATAGTTTTCTACCAATGCTTCAATCTCTTCATCTCCTATATTTGCCAATCTTTGTAATTTCTCCAACGTAGATTCAGAGAGAGGAGTATCATCAAAGTATTGGTTTGAGACGGGGTTGTCCTCTTCCCCCCTCTCCCTGCGGAGATGGCTTAATTTTCAAGAGCTGGATTGCCTCCTCTAAGAGGCTGTTCCTCTCATCATCATCCTTTGTTTTGATAGTTACCACATTCTGTATCGAGGATATGTCTAGACCTTGCTTGGTCAACTCAAGTCTCATTTCTCTCAAGGATGGAATTATGTTGGTATTAATGACAGAACCCAAGCTCACTAATGTGGATTCGCATTTTGCTGTCTCGTTTATTAACTCTAGGAATATGCCTGCTTGAGACTGTACTTCTGTCTTGAGTAGTTAAAACACTGAGACTAATGAGTTCAGTACAAAATTCAGAGCTTTCAGGGTACCCTCGTTGAGATCGTCTTTATCTGCGGGGGACCCTGCATGTGAAGGGCCTTCCTTATCTGAGAACCTTCCTGACATATCTTTCTCAAGAGGTACATCTGACTGAGAAAAGGACAGGTCCCCAATTCCACTGTTCGAAGTCACTGAGTCCATCCTCAATCTCATAGGGGACGGATGGACCTCTTTATTTGAGAATGGAGTTTGTAAGGTATATGGAGCCACTTATGGGGTTTCTGAATCATCCTCCTCATCATTCAAACTTTTATTCCTCTTTCTTCCAAAAGTTATATATTTATTTTGTATATTAGCAGTGGTCACTGTGTATTCCATCCCACTTTGCCAGTGCTGGACGAAAACAGATTGAGCATTCCGCTCTCTCTCTCTCCTTCCCTAGGCTGAAAATGTGGTGCTTTGGCATGGACTTGAGTCGAGTTGTTACCGGCCTGTTGTTAAAAGGGCAATTTCAGCCGATATGGCCGTAGAAGGGACCTCTACTAAGTACGAGCCATCCCTTTCCATAGCCTTTGCCTTATCCAACGACAGTGTGCTTTGCAATTTTATGGTCACAGTCTTTGCTTGAAAGCTTTCTTAGAAGAGACTTGGCTAGTGACCCCTTCAGAGTTGTCTCGCTACACAAGACAATCACTGAAATGTAAACAGACAGGGGTCGCTCTGCAATTGTTTACAAGTACGCTAACTAAGCCTTGCACCGCACCATTCACTTAAAATATGCAGGACCTGGTAACAAGAAGCGAAAAACTATTCCAAGGCAATTTACCGAACTGCTTACCGTGATTCAATGAATCCTTAGATAGAACTTGATTTCACAGACTCCAGTACAAGAATCTCCTTCTTGATTCACTTTTCCATCGCACATTGGACTATCCTTGCGACCACACACTGAACGCGGATGCCAACTCGCCAAACAGCCAAACAAAAGTGCCTCGCCCTTTCGTCTCAGGGCTACATATATATATATATATATAGGGGAAGAAGGAAGCCTGAAATGCAGCACTTATCTCTTTGCATTAAAATAATCAGTTAGGTTATGAACACTTTGTGGTAGTACTGCTACGTTTTTGCTTACTTTACTTTCTTTGTATATGCTGCTTTTGGTATGCGTTGTGCTGTCTGTCATTTTTGTGTGCAGTAGTATATTTGTATTGTAAGCAAGGGATTGGTAGCTACTTGTCACATGTTTAACATTCCACAAAAATCTGACAGCAAAGCATGCATCATTTCACTATGCGACATGGGAAAAATGTGGATAGTGCATCTGTATTATGCATGCTGCACACACTGCTTACGTTTGTACATGAGTTCGGTCTTGTAATGGAAAGAAATGCGTAATGCAATACCGTTTATAACAATGCCTTGTGTAATTACCTACTTATGTAATTATAGTTCTCCCCATGATCTCTGATAGGGTTGAAGGTGCTCAAGTGAACCATAGTGTCACTGTAATAATGTGTCTTTCACTGAATTGCATTAGATGTGTACAGGATACGCTTAGTGTGTAAAGATGTACTGTGCAATATACTGAAGACGGAGCTGTATAGTAGTCCTTTTGCGGAGATTGGGTGGAGACCAACGTGCCCAGAAAGGCAGGGGGGTCATAAAAAGGTGTAACATTCAGCAAAGATAAAAAACATAGGCAAACAGCTTCAAGCACGTCAATTAGAATGGAAAATGATGTACCTATACAAAATGTGTACTTCTGCAGCAAAGTGCACAAAGGCATAAAGTATGCAACATAAAGGAAAGCACCAACATGAAAAGTGATGTTTGCCTTCATCAATCTCACCGCACCCCTGCTGCACAATCAAACAAAGAAGGAAGAGGCAGAGAAGCAAACAGCAACTACCGAGAACAGAACGTCAGAGCACGTGGTAAGCAGACGAAAGTTTTTGTTGTGATTGCTCAGATCCGTTAGTGTACAATAGTATAAAAGCATTATGTTTTCTGTTTGTGCGCAGCAATGGCTTCTACCCTAGAGTGGCTTGAGGAGAATTTTCTGCATGAAGAAATGAGTGATGATGATAAGCCCATTGTTACCCGCCGCACTGTGAAAAGGGAAAGAGTTACTAGAAGGGCAAGCATCCTGGAAAGGCTGGAGGAAAATGTTCCAAATGATCAAATGAGTGAGCATAGTAACCCCATAGGTAAGGAAGAAGCTGGCAAAAAGAACACAGTCGCAGTGTAAAACTTAATTTCAAGTTACCACATTTGTTCTCTTTTAACAGAACATACCGGAATGCAAAGCTATACACAGAAGCAACACCTTTGACACAGGAACATACGGCCACTGAAACGGAACTGAACGCTGGGCATATCAAAGTCGACTGCCTGGACTCCAAAATCAAGCAGTTGCTCCTCCAATTTGCTGCCTTGAGAACGTTTGTTGAAGACCATATAAGGGGCAAAATAAGATATCACTGCCCAACTTGCTCATGTCCACCTTCCCCAATTCCCAGGACCCCTTCCCCGCAAAATCAGTGGCATGAAAAACGCTTCAATGAGA